>NC_064433.1:145724282-146398032 GCF_023343835.1 Lagopus muta | reverse complement strand
AGGATAATATAGTTGTGAATCCATTTCACAGAAATTTCCTTGCAGTATCCTGTATGGCTATGTCATTTCATTTGTATTTGTATTAAAACATTAAAATCTCTACAAATTTTATCACACTTCCTTTTAGCCCTTGAGATCAGTGACTGAGCAATTCATTCTGTAACTGACAAGGGCAGTGCACTAGAAGTTATATATCAAAAATTAATTTTCATGCAAGCAAATGAGATAACAGTCAGCCTTGTACAAAAATTACAGTGTTTTAATAATATAAACAATTCATTGTAAAACATACAAGAACTGATAGTCAAGCAGCTAAATGATAGTGAAGAAATAAGCTCCATGAAACAGCTCTGAACAACCAAAGAGATTTTTAATGAGTATGGTCATTAACAGAAAATCAACAACAAAATGAAATATGCCATAGTGGTCATTGTAGAATAATCATATCTAGAGAAAACTGTGGGGATTCTTTATAGCTTTTCTCATCCTCTATTTTAAATAAGACTAAGTTGCTTAGCTATGCTAGAACAAGGCTATTTACAAGACTATTTACATTCACTCAAATTTTTTACTACTCTATCAAAGAGCGTACTGGAGAAAAAAGCCACAAGTGTTGCTAAATAGTAGGAAAAGTATACGTACAGATACAAAAACAAACAACAACAAAAAGAAAAACAAACAAAAAACTTACTTTGTGTAACATCTCCAGCATCATCACTTAAAGCATCTTAGAAATAATCGTGACTCCATGACTCCTAGAACTAATCTAGGCAAGATTTATTCT
This sequence comes from Lagopus muta, assembly GCF_023343835.1. Classification (NCBI taxonomy): domain Eukaryota; kingdom Metazoa; phylum Chordata; class Aves; order Galliformes; family Phasianidae; genus Lagopus; species Lagopus muta. The sequence continues at coordinate 146,397,248 of NC_064433.1, read as the reverse complement.
CACAGTGGGGGTCTTTTGAAAGATAATTCTGGAAAAATATAACTTTCCCCTCATTTGATAGGTCTGGGAGGACGTCAGAAGAGCTAGTTTACTGAAACAATAGCAGCCTTTCCCTCAAACTGAGGGTAGTGTTACCGCCTGAATAAAGGCATATGCTGGCACAGATGGAGGAAAATTTTCTTTGGCCACTTTTTGGGCAGTTCTTTGTTTCCAAGAAAAGAATGAATGGATTGGAGAAAATGAGAGAAAAGGCAAAGTAACAAAGTAACAAAAGAAAGTAAGAAAGAGAATGTTAATGAAGAAAGATTTATCTGAAAGGGGTTTAACACTGCATAGAGAAACTGTTTTCTTGGAGTCCTATTGTGTCCAGGATATGAATTTGAATTCCTCAGCAACCAGAACTCTTCAATTGACAGGAAGTTAAAAATGTTAAGCTGTTGTTGAACTTTGGGGGAGGTTACTCCAGTCAAATAAATCAAAGCTCTTTTGGAATCATTTTAGTAGATTACTTACCACCAGAGACAAAATGTCTGTCGAGATAGCAATTACAAAATTCTGAACGCTTAAGAACACTACAGCTGCATCAATTTCAACCAGGAAAATCTGTAGCAGGGAGTCACAGAAGGGAAAATTCACTGGGAGAAGGAATCTTAGATTCAAAGACCAACATGGAAGGCAGCTTTTAGGATGAGAAATTGAATAAGTTGAATAGTATGGTAACAAATACCCACAAATTCTATAGATACAGTTTTGAGCCCAATATAGAAGAAAGGGATTCTGAAAATAGATACATTGTTCCAGACTCTGATAAAGAAAAGAGTTCATTTAATTCGTGAAATAAAGAAAGTAGGCAATTATCCAACTATTAAGATAAGCAGTTCACTGAATTGAAACAGCAATTCAGCTTGTACCGTAAAAAGAATCACACAAGGAACAGGATGATAGTTATGCTCAGTTAGCAGAACTTAATGACAACTCCTTTGGCACTGTGGGGAGAAAAAAAAAAAAAAAAAAAAAAAAAAAAGGCAAGCCAAAGAAACAATCTTCACAGTTTCAGAAGTTTCAGAGCTCTTCTTTTGATCCAGATGGTTAAGGATTGATAGAGAAAATATTGCTTTTGAATATGTAAAGTGTTGCAATTGCAGGTATTAGTTCAAGTATAAACAGAATGGTGATACTGCAAAAAGAAGGGATCGAGGCATCATCACAGACTTTGTCACTTATTCAACATAACAACAATTGGAGAAATCTCAGTTTTCCAAGAATTATACATTTTAAAACACCTATAAGAAATCTAGGTAGCCAAACAGCAGTAGACAGAAGAAAAACTGTTGCTTTGTTTTTGTTAAGGATTTGAATTAAAAGGCTGGCAAAAAAGCAAGTACATTCTAATCAAAGAAGGTCATTTTTCATAAATCATTCAGACTGTATAGAAACAACAGTGGAATTGACTTCTAGATTCAGAAATCTACACTGTGAGTTTTTATATGTACACGTATATATTCAGTGAAATAGTTTTCTCAGCTACACTGGGCAGGATTCAGTTGAAACGGTTTGAGTGAAGGTGAGTTGAGCATACTTCATGTCCATAGAATTCATTTTACCTCATATAAATGTCTTGTGCCATCTGAAATGCCTAGCCTGTAGCATCTACAACAGAAGTTTGTCGTCTAGTCACACATTCCATGGCACGTCTGCCATACCAGTGAGAATGCTGCATACTTGGTTACATTAAGGCATCTAAAAATTTAGGTATTATCTCATTCCATTGTAACTTCCAGTGTAACAGTGCACAGTGCAAAGGCTACCAATCAATCAATGAATCAATCAGTGATAAAATGCATGACATCTAGGCTAAGTTTCCTTTTCCTCTGAAATATACCCTTAATTCTATAATCTGGATAATGCTGAACATTGAAACATAATCCAAACACACACTCATTTCAGTTCTACAATTAAAAAAAAAAAAAAAAAAAAAAAAAAAAAAAAAAAAAAAAAGCTCACTTCATACATATCAGCAGAATCATATCTTTAAATATTAAGAAAATGATTTTCTATGTTCTTTGCAGACTCTCCTTCTGCTTTTATATGATCAAATACTGCATTGGAAAAAGCAATTATATAAAACTCTGAAAATTAGTGCAATTTGTATTCAAATTCAATCTTTTTATAGGAAAAAAAAAAAAGGATACATTTGGATCCAAAGTCAAAATACTCCCATTATTTATTCCAATTCCATTTTGCAGCTGAAAGTGAAGCAAAGAAAAAAATTCTGAAATTCAATTTTAATAACCTAAAGTGCTTACTATACTGACACTTATTTTAGATTTTGAATATCCAATAATGACTTTTTTTTGATGGATGTTTAGGGAAACAACCTAAATCATTTTAGCTGTTTTAAAATAAGTACTCAAATGACATCTAAGTCTTAAATTTTTGAAATCATAATGTTTACAACTGAATGCTACCTTTGTAAAATTCTCCAAGTGAAAATTTGTTGTCATGTAAATTTATACCTGTCAGTATGAATTATGTTGTTCTCAATCTACCAAGCTTCCTATCTGTAAAAGCTTAACAGCTGTCTCATATACTGTACACAGTATAATTCTTAAATGTAAATAGCTGAAAAAACAGTACTTCTGTATGCTCTAAAACACACTGCACATAATTAGAGTAAAACCAGTAGCAATAAATAATGCACTTCTCGGAAAATTTACTTCTCCAGAAAAAAAGGAGTTTTTGTACTGACTTTAAGTCAGTCTTGTCTACGATTATGACTACTTAATTACCTGGAATAAATATTTCTGCATCACAAGCATGTTATTAATGTGTTTAGAGAACATTCAAAGTTTGAATACCATCACTGACCTTGCTTTCTAAGGTTATATCCAAATACTGGTATTAGTGTGTCAGTTTCATACATTAACAGAATCTGCTGAGATTGTAACCTGAAAATAACTCATTACTCTTGTGCCCCGATCTCTGATGTGATGGTAGTAGTTGATAATGAAAGAGCTCCGTGGTGCCCCTGAATATTCTGATGTGCATGATGCAGAGCAGATGGAGTAAGTGTGAGGTAGGCTGGAAAGAAGTGTGCGCTGTGAACTTGTAAACAGGAAATTAAATCAGAGTTTCCAATGGAGCCAGCCTTGAAAGAATTAATTAATTGGCAGGAGTGTGGCATCAAATTTTCTTAGTGTTTTCCTGAGATGTTCAGAACTGTGTTAAGAAAAGAAAAAGAAAAACAAAAAAGAAAGATTAAAAGCATTAACTCCTGTTTCTAGAACAATCTAAAAATATCTGTGATTGTTTATTGCAACAACACGTTTACTATGCTCGGAAAATATATTAGAAACACAGGTTTCACTTGAAAGTGTTGACATAAATATTATTAGTCCAGAACAGGATGTCATTTTTCACTGGTACTTTGTGAAATTAAAAGTGTTTCCAAAACAAACTTCTCAGGGCTTTTGTTTTTGCTGGTGTTTTTCTGTTGGTGTTGGTGTTTTTTGTTGTTGTTTGTTTGTTTGTTTGTTCTTGTGGCTTTCTTGTTAAAGTTCCACTTGATTTAAACTAGTTCTTATTCTGTATAAATCCAGTGAAAATTACTAGAAGCCATGGTCCTGGAATAAAAAGACTGCATTGTTCAGTATATTTTATATTGTAGAATGATATGGTACATACTGATAGGGTGCCCTTGGAAAGTGTATATTTTGTTTGAAATATTAGACTACTGGAATTCAACATTTGTTCTATCCATAGATTCATTTTATTTTAAATTAGTCTCTTTTCAGTAATATTAAGTTATTGTTTTAATGGGCTGAGCTTATCCATTACAAGTATAAAATTTATTAAGGAGTATTAAGTGGATTTAAAGTATAATTAACTTCAGATGAATTTGATATTTATGATAACTTTAAATTCAGATTATATCTTACAAATAGCATGTTTTTCCACCATTAATTTCAGCAGCAGAAAGCATCCTGTTTTCAAGGCTTTTTACTTCTTAACTTGGGGCTAAAATCTCACTAGACCATAGAACATTGTTTCATCCCCTTGCTCAGTGAAACCCTTAGAGTCGCATTCAATTTGGATCATATTCAATTAGAGAATTTAATGGAAAAAGGCTTATCTGCTAATAATGTCACAATATTGTAATAATAATATAAGGCAGAGACATTGTGTATCAGGAATTGCTCAGCACTGCATGTTTATAAACACAAGCTGAAGTGTGTTATGCTGTAATAAAACATGCATGGTTAAAACAGTCCCACTGGAAACTTCAATCAATCATCTCTTATCTCTCCTGAGAGTAAGTTAGTCTCTGAGCAACATGGCTGCCTGAGTATACAGCATATTTTGATGAGTGGTGACTGTGAAATAAATAGGATTCTTGATGTAATTGAATCATTGTTCAACCAAAGTCACGAAAATATGTTGATCGTGTGCCATAGGCATATCCTACACATTTCCAGTGCACAATACTTGGATACCTCATTCTTTCCTTTGTCATACGACACTGAGCATATTTCTGTGTGGGCACTATTTGAGTTGTTCAAGAAGCAGACTAGCAATGTATTCCATAAAGGCAGACTTGAAACATAGTATTCATATGCTAAAGGTTAATTTGGAATAAAACAGTGACTGGAAGATGGTCACTGATGAATAATGAATTCCTTGTTTGAGTTTAGGGCCAGCATGGTGACTTGGTGATGCTGTCTCTTATTAATCTGTCCCAGTTTTGACTTTGCTATGGTTATCTCAGAAAAGGAAAGTATACAGGTCGTAATACCTGTCTGTGCTTCAAGAATTCTTACTTGTATCTAGGGAACTATTATTGGGGACTGTGAATCTGAAGTCCTTTATCTTCTCTATTTGATGCTGGACTGAACAGATTTCAGGTAGCCTTAGATTTTATGGGAGCATAAGCATATCTTGTATTCATTTATTCCTTCAGCTCTGCTAAGTGGAGTATGTCACACTAGTATTTTATTCCCCTCAATATCATTCTCTACATCAAGGCCCACTAGAGTCCAAGCTATACAGGCTACTGAAAAACAAAACAAAGTAAAGAAGGGCTGAGGAAAGTACTAGTTACTATTCTGTTTGTTACCGAGGAAAATAGTCCAGAATATTTGACAGTAGCGTGGATTATTCATAGTTTCTTCCTGTATAAACAAAAAAATAAACAAAAATGCAATACAGCACAGCTTTTAATGTATTAATGTATTAATGTACAAGCCCTTTTTATATTAAGTAACTTTTTGTCAAAAAAAAATATAGTGTTAGTTAACTGTATGGATTAGATTGCAACAATTTAATTTTATACAGAGAAAATTAATAGTACTACCTAATGAAGTGCACGGATTTCAGATTAGCTGCTCCCTTTTGAAGGATATAATAATTTGATATATTTATATTTAAAAAAGTGGACTACTTTAAATATATATACATATATATATAGCCAATTTGCCCTTCATAAACTCAGTAAATTAAATTTCTGCAGGACTAGTTTATTTCTGTAACTGCCTTACTTGTGCGTGAATTGTTTTTCTTTTCAACACACGGAGACAGCCAAGGCCCCTTCTCCTGTAACCAAGTTGTTAATGGGTTTGCAGTTATGGACAACAGTAATCAATAAAACAAATGTGTTTAAGTCTTTTTTTTTGCCCTTTGATGTTCAGACTCTACTATCCCTCACCTGAAATCAATGAAGCATTTGCCATTGATTTACTATATAAGGGAAAAGATCTAGTTTGAATGTAAACAAGTGTGGCATCTTGAAGCAAGGAGTATGAGAGTAAATGAATTGGTTAAAGTGATACTGTAAAAAAAAACCTTTGTTTTTCTGTGAGATTTTATAAAAAGATGAATAACTTAATATTGTTATAGAACTATGTTTGTTAATTAAATCTTTAATTAAAATTGTAATTTTTTTTTTCATATTGCTGAAATAAGAAATGACAAGGGAAAAAAAGTAATGTTTTGCTGTTCTTATCAGGAATGCGGTTTTTGCTCACTGAAGTTAGCTAAGTTTCTCTCATTGACTTTAAAGGCTTCAGATCCATTGGACTTGTTGAATATTCAAAGTAATGAGTAGCAGAAGGACTATAGAGAGGAAGAGGGTGATGTGTTCAAATATCAGTCTGGATTTCCATCATTTAAAATGGTTCCAGCTGAACAGTGAATTCAGTTAATCCACAGTACATCTAGCTATCCTCAGTCAGGTGAGCATAAAATTGGAACTCAATGACAAGATTAAGTAGCAGCTTCATTGCCTGGCTTACTGAGAAACTAAATTTTTCCCATATGGAAAAATTCAGTTCTATATGTTTGCTTTATGTACACTTCCATGTCAGACTCTATTTTGTCAGACTGCCCCTCTGCTGCCATCTGTCACACAGAAATGACATAATGGAATAATGTTGAGGAGGTTCAACCTCTACTGCTATATCACCAACACCCACATCTAATTTTGTGTGCCAGCATAATAAAGCAGGAGGCATTATGTTCAGAGTAGCTATCATAATTTGGAAATGGTTGACAAAATTTACAAAATTTAGTAATTTTGTAATACTTGCTAAATTAAGGAATTAACTATTATTAATTTATGTACTCACAATATCTCACAGTATATGTTATAAATCATACAGAATAGAAGCTAATGAAAAACATACTTTAATGAGGTTTAGGTCCAGAAACTTGTATAAAATATATAAATGTATAAAAATCTAATAATAGAAACTAGCAACTCTCAGCTTCTTTTATAAAAAATAGTAGAAACATGAAATAGCAAACTATGAACAGACAGTGGTGGGACATCTGTCTTGGAAGAAGTAAATTGCCAATTCCAAATTCAAATTTACTTCCATTCTCTATGAACAACAGGGATAAAAGTAGAAAGAGGTAAGTTAGAATGAATGATAATATTGTTATCCACTTGTGATGATTTATTTTCTTAGCAAAGTTTGGTAATTTCAAGAGCAAACAAGACAACATAAGCATGAAGCATTAAAGTGATTAACTGGATAAGGCTGAAAGAATTTGTTGCCACAAGATAATGTAGTCTTTACTCGTATCTTGTGTCAGGTCTTCTTTTATTTATTTTGAGGCTAGTTGCTGAGTGATAGCAAGCTGCCTTAGCAAAGAGCCTCTGACTAATGCTGAAAGCTAAATACGTAGGCTTTGAGGTGATAGACTCTAGTTCCTGTCTGAGAATTTCTATTTCTTTGCTTAAAAAAAAGAAAATGTAGCTTTGAAAAAAAAAAAAAAAAATAGGTTTATAAAGAAAATTAATTAAATTTAAATGTTTATGTACATTTAATGTTTGTTGCCATTCTGACTCTTTCTGTTGATTTTAAGGTTGTGGGTGGTATAGCTCATGGAAAGCTCATTGTTTAACTTTTGTTGAAGTTAAAGAGATATAACAGAGAGGTGGAAAAGAGATGAAAAGCTAGGTAAAATAATCTACAGATAACAAAAATGGCAGGAATCAGAAATTATGTGCAGTACTTTAGGTGGGATTGAAATGAAACTGAGGTCAGACACTAGTATCTTTTTATTTATGTTCTCTAGTGGGCTCATTTACTAGAAATGCTAAAAATACACCTAATAGACAAAAAAAGACAAATACATCTTTTTCCATCATTTACCTCTAGTGATGAAGGGAATTGCCCATATTACCATGACTAAAAAAAAAGGCTACGTATACTAGTATAGAGGAAGGTAATCAGAATTTTTTCTATTTGTGGAGTTTCAGTTCCACCTATTTCACCAAAGAATAGATTTAGGCAGAGTTGGGATGGGGTAGGGCTATGAGAAATCTTTTCCTATACAGTTTGAAAAGTCTTAGTACCTCACAAATAATAGTATAAAATGGCTGAGCAAGCAAAACAGAGCATCTTTTGTTTTTGTGATGTTTGGACCTAGGAGAAGAACTGAACTTGGTTTCTGTTCCAATTGAAGTATCATTTGTTTTAAGTGAGAAATTCTTTTGAGAATATAATGGTTTCTCCTTAGCATAAGTTGATTTTCTCAGATCTATTCAACTGCTAGTTAGTTGTTAGCTTTAATTTCTGTCTGTAAATTACATATGAAGTGTAATGTATTTGAAGGAGAAAACGTATTTTGGAGGTAGAAGTAAAGTATTCTTCAAAGTTTATAGCTAGATCACTATTTTTAGTAGCCCAAACAAAATAGTCAATGCTTAAAATGCTGGTTAAAAAATGAAGTAATATTGTGAACAAGATCCTCCATCCAACCCTTAAACCAAGCATTATCTCATTTCTTGGCCTTCTGAATTGTCTCTTTGTATATAATTTTTCTTGATTTGTTATTAGGAAATTCTTAAAACATTTCAGGTCTAGAGATGAGTATCATCACAAATCAGCAATTAAATACTGCAAGAATCTCCTTTTACATCTATAGAAGTTGGTTCTGACTTGCATGAGAACAATTGCAGGTCATGCTCATAAAAATAAGAAGCAAGATTATGTGAACTGGTACAGTTTGTTGCATTTGTGAAACAGAATGATATGAATGGCATGTGGAAGGCACTGAAGTACCTGTAGGTACATCTAGGTATTAGGGTCAATAGAACAGCTACAGTACAAAGCTAAGGCTAAATCCAGGTCTTGGGGTAAGCTGTAGTCAGACTAGTCTAGTCTAATAATGGATTATACTTGTATTCATTATATCCCTTCTGGGGAGAATACAAGGAAAAATAGAGATGGAGCCAAAGAAGCTAAAAAATCAGTACAAATAAAAAGGAAAAAATATCATTTATTTAAGCACAGCAGATTTACTAAAGATTTCCTGAAGTTCAGCTAAGCTAATACTTCTAAGCTAATACCAGATTACACTTAATGATATTGACAAGATCAGGGATTTACTTGTCTTACATTATGTAATGGACAAGTATGAACAGAATGGGCAAATGTAAGTACTACTTTTATTAATGAATTAGTGGAAGAGCTGGACTTGCTTTTCATTCAGTCTTAATATGAGGCTGTGAAAGTTGTGCCATGTGAGATTAATATTCAGCATGATGATTTGACAACATTCTTGGAACTCTTTCACTCCTTGACATCTTAGTGTTTTCTTCCAAAAATCTCTTAAGCAGAATACTGAGTTGTACACTGTAGGGGGTAGGGGGGCGGAAATTACAATGTGCCACAACCTTACATAACATTCAGTGGATGTGTTTATTTTGTTAGTCATTTCATGAAAGATTGCAAAATAATACCTACATTTCATATTTGGGGAAAAAAAAAAAAAGAAATACACGTGCACAATATGAACGAGTTCATAGAAGGCAAATACTATAAATGAAAAAGAGATTTATATATACTTCTATGAGACTACAGATCTGTGGTATCTATGGAGGGCATTTAGTGGGTTTGAAAAACAAACAAGTTCAGCAGTCAACAGAATGAGAATTAAGAAGAATTCTGATGAGAAAGAATTCTTATGAGAAGTAAATAGAATCTTCCTTTTCCTCCACTGACTTAGCTTCTCAGAACTGCTGCTTGATGAGTCCGCATACCTTTATTTCTCTTGAACTGATACTCATTCTCCTTATCTTTTGAAGACTTTTAATTTAACTTTATTAAAAAATGCACTTACAACAGTTTTAACTGCTGTAAGTGAGGGTAGAATTTCTGTGGCAATTGTGTTTTTTACTTCATTCCCTAAAAGAGAAAAAAAACAAAGCCCACAAAGCAACAACAACCTTGTCAAATGTTCTAAAGCATTTTTTCAGTTCTACTGCATTCCTTTAGTTTGGAACAACTGATGTGCCCACTTTGTTCTAGCCAAACTGCTGCCAGCTGTTTCAATAGGAAGGTTTTCACTTGCATGCTCAACCTACATTCCTTGTTCCTGCTTCACTTGTTTCTGGACAGGGAATTCACATAACAGGTGCAGTACTAGCTCTTTAGCAAGTAAATCAAGTCTGGCTTACAGAAGTGTCTTGAAATGAGTTTCTAATGGCAAACGGCTGATGTACAAGTTTATCGTGTGTATACATTCTTGGTTTATGAAAGCAAGTAGGAAAAAGAAGGAAATAGAAGCCTGGAACATCTTTCCTTCCTAAAGAAAAAAGAAATTTAAAAAGGCAAATCTTAACATGACTCATCAAAGATATTTTTTCCTACATCTTGGCAGACAGCTAAAATACTTTTCTTCCTGAGAGATTAGCATTTCTAATGGTATATCACTTTGAATAGGTTATTCATAGATTTTAAGATGACAAAAGTGTAGTTTAATCTAACCTTATAACATTATGCAAGGCTGAAATGAATGACAGGTCAGTTACTAAATATCTTTAAAACCTCAGTGTTTTACTCTACGTAAATATTATTTTATCAGTAGTTCTCTTTGCATTAAATATTATTTGTATGAATATGTACATATAAATGATCATACATGCCACATAAACATCAGAGTACACATATGCATTAATCTCTTCTAGGAAGACATATAGAAGCCATGTTAAATTGGTAATGATTGCACTGCCATATGTTAAGTATTTATAGATTTTATCTCATATCATCTTATTTTCTTTTTCATGAGATTGAAGTAAAGCTAACAGATTCACAGTTGCTTTAGACAACCAATTTGCCTTTTAAAATACTAGGGAGTACAGTTTGTTTAAATTCCCCAGACCTTACAATGTGAGATTTTTTAAAGAATCATCGTCAGTCATCCAAACTGCAACTTGATCTATTACTTCAGTGTTCTTCCTTGAAAGTTATTCTGATTAGCTTGTGTGTGTTTTCTGACATAACTACAACAATCTTTTACTTTAAGCTGTGGTAAAATTCAATGTTCATATTTTACCATTTAAAAATAATATCTAAATCAGATTTCAAACATTTATCTGTTGCCATTTACCATTATAATATTCAGTAATGGGATATAAAGAATTTTCTTATCATTTAGAAAAGAATATTTCACCTCACTTTGTTCCAAACACAGAAATATTCTTATACTATTTTGTCATCCTACATTATGATTTATTGATGAATTTGCTATCAACTAACAGTATCAACTTTTGGTCAAATGTCAACATCTGAGAAATTTTTTGTATAGTGCTTGTTAGCCTTAGTATTTGTCTTAGAAGTTTCATGATTGTGTTATTTTCCTTTATCATTTTTTTTTTTTCATATTTCCAAGTTGCAAATGGCTGAGAATGACACACTGTTGTCATCTTTTCCACTTTTCCACTGTGAAACACCATTGGAATTCCTTGTTGTAAAATTATAGAATGGTTTAAGTTGCAAAGAACATTTAAGGTCATCTAGTTCCAACCCTCCTGCTATAGGCAGGGACACCTCCCACTAGACCAGGTTGCTCAAAGCCCCCATCCAGCCTGGTCTTGTATGCCTTCCAGGACAGGGGCATTCGTCTCTAGGCAACCTGGTCCACTGTCTCATAACTCTCACAGTTAAGAATTTCTTTCTAATATCTAGTCTAAATATGCTCTCTTCCTGTTTAAATCAATTTCCCCTTATCCTGTTGCTACATGACTTTACAAAAGTCTCTCCGCAGCTTTTCTGTACCTCCTTCAGGTACTGGAAGGCCACTATAAGATCCTCCCAGAGCCCTCTGTTCTCCAGTCTGAAAAGCCTCAGCTCTCAGCCTGTCCTCAATTTGTTATCCAGAGAATGATCCATCCATCAAATCCATTTTTCTCCAGTTTGGTGACCAGGATGTCGTACAGGACAATATCAGATGCTTTACACAAGTCTGGATAGATGTCAGTTGCTCTGCCTTTATCCACTGGTACTGTAACTCTGTCATAAAAGGCCACCAAGTTTGTGAGGCATGATTTGCCTTTGCTAAAGCCAAATTGGTTACCACCAATCACCACATCTTTATTTTCCATGTACCTTACTAGGGCCTTCAGCATGATCTGCTCCAGGGTCTTGCCAGGCACAGAGGTGAGATTGACTGGCCTGTAGTTCATTGGATCTTCTTTTTTCCTTTCTTCAACATGGGAATTATGCTTCCCCTTTTCCACTCAGTGGGAACTTCACCAGACTGCCATTACCTTTCAAATATGATGGATAGCAGCTTGACGACTTCATCCACCAGTTAACTCAGAACCCATGGATGGATCTCTTTGGGCCCTACGGACTTGTGCAGCTTCAGATTCTTTAGATGGTCTCAAACCTGGTCATTGAGGTAGTGGGTAACACTCCCTCCCCTTTTCCCCTACCTTTCTTTCCTAAAGAGTTTATGCCTATCTATTCCTACATTCCACTTGTGAGAGCTGTCCTATCATATCTCATATCTCTTTGCCCAGGGAGGTGGTGGAGTCACCGAGCCTGGGGGTGTTCGAGGAAAGGCTGGATGTTGTGTTGAGGGACATGGTTTAGTGGGAGCTACTGGGAATAGGTAAACGGTTGGACTGGATGATCTTGAAGGTCTTTTCCAACCTTGGTGATTCTATGATTCTATGATTCTATGATTCTATGATTCTCAGTGATGCCAATAACATCATAGCCCTGTAGGCACATGCAAACCTGTAACTTTTCTTGTGTGTTCCCATACTTCATGTGATAGTGTACAAGCATTTGAGTTGGGCTCACCTTGAGGCTGATTTACCAATTGATCCCTTATCCTGCACTTTAGATGCTGCCTTACTGACCTGTGATCCAACTCCAAGCTCAGAACATCCATTACCATCATCAGCCTCAAAGTGGGATTGTTTGAGGATCCCCTCCCTCAAGGTCTCTGTTTTAAATCCCTCCTGACTAAATTGGAAAGCTTGTTAACAAAGATGTTCTTACCCTTCTCTGGAAGATGAGCCCCATCCACCCCTAGGAGACCAGATTTCTCAAAGCAAGTTCTATGGCATAAGTAGCTGAAGCCCCAACTGTGACACCACCACTCCCTTAACCATTTATTGATTTTCTTAATACTATCAGCTCTTTTGCTCCCTATCCCTTTAACCTGGAGGATTAATGAAAAAACTGCCTATGCTCCTGCGTTCTCCACTGCTGATCCCAGTTTCTTTAGTCCCTCTTGATATTCTTCAGGTTTCTCACAGCTGTATCATGAAACAGCGGCAGTGGATAGTAGTCTGTGGGATGTACAAGGTCTGGCAACGTCTCTGTCACATCCTTAATGCAAGCCCCTGATAAGCAGTGTGTCTCTCTAGATAGCAGATCAGGATGTCAAATGAATGCCTCTGCATCCCTCAGCAGAGAATCACTCACCACTATCACCCATCACTTTTTCTTAGTTATGGTATATGAGGAGCTAGTCTGTCTGCCTTACTCAGCTCTGCCAACTTACCTGTTGCAGTTTCTTTTTCCTCCTCAGTCTGCAAAACTTTGAAGTGATTCTGCAGAGGCACCTCAGGCTTTGAGTCAGGCTTCTTCCTTCTGTTAGTTTTTCTCACTGCATTTTTCCATTTTGCATAATTGCATTTCTCACTGCAGTTATCCATTTCCCATCACTATTGACTTCCCCTCTAACTGGATGTGCTGGTGGTGGAGCCTGGGGCAATTTGGCCCCAGATTCAGTGTAGGTTTCTATTTGGCCCTGTATTCAAGGCAGGTTGCACATGAGTCGAACTGTCTATCTTTCTCACAGATATTACACAGCCTTTTGCATATCAGCCACCTGTTGCAGGAGGTCTTCCACTCAAGCAAATATTACACAGGCGAGGTTGCCACATGAAGATACTGGACAAAGTCCAGTGAATACTGACTAACATGAAGGGAGTGAAAGATCACTCCTTTTAGGAATAGCTGAAAGAGTTAGGACTGTTCAGCCTGACAAAATGAGGGCTTGATGGGAGATCTCATCAATTTATATAAATACCCAAAAGGAAGGTGAAAAGAGAATGGAGCTTCCACTCTTTTCAGTGGTAGTCAGTGAGAGAATATGAGGCAATGGTGTCACAAACTAAAGGGTTACATGGCCTACATGTGCACAGAGATAGTAACATTGGATTTGTAGGATTCAATAACATACAGGAATATAGACGCTTTATTCTATAAAATTTTTATTTATAACAAATTACTATGTATTACCATTAGCAAGTATACTTTGTTTAGTAAGAGAGATATATGCAGACATTAAAAGCATTAGGTAATACCAGGAAAGCAAATATATTTACTATATTTGTAGTAGATATTGCTAGTAGCAATAATTATTTGTAGTTGAATCAAAGGTATTAGAAAGGCAATTAGAAGTAGTAAAAATCAATAATGCAGCAGCAAACATATGTTGTTATAATAGGTTCAGTAAACTTATCAATACTCATACAGTGAATATACTTATTATGGATTGTGAAGTTGTCAGTAGTATAACAATGATACTTCGTACTTGTCAAGGTTATACAAACACCATCCTCTCTCTGTTAGCCACTGCTGTTTTGATGCAACCCAGGATACTGTTGGCCTGCCAGGCTTCAAACGCACACTGCTGGCTCATATTCCTGCCCTTTTGGAGCAGGTAGGTTGGATTAGGTGACCTCCAGAGGTACCTTCCAACATCAGCCATTCTATGATTCTGTGAAAACAATGACTTGCATCTTTACAACTTATGAAGTTCTGTTACAACTTGCTTTTCATTTCTGCAATTGCAAGAGGATGCTCCACAGCAATATGTGCTATTCACTGAAACTTGAGATCTTTCTTTCCTCAAATCAAGTGTTCTATTCTGCTCTACAGTTTGCTTTCTTTACTCTAACACTGTTTTCACCTTAATAAGATCCTGTAATTCTTTTGTTACACTTACTAATATGGAATTAATGAACATTTTTCACAACTTGTATGTTTTTATCTAATCCATAATCTGAGATTGAATAACATATTTAGTACAGCAGGATTTCTGGATGTTTCTAACTGTACAAGTCATATGCTTCTGAACCAGTTGGAGAAAGGAATTTTGTAAAAAAATGCTTTCTTATAATTGGCTAGCTTGGATGAGGTTCCCCAAAATACCTTTTCTTCGAAAAATATATTTTATTCTTTATGATCTTTCCAAGACACTAACAATAATTTTGATAACTGAAAATTTTGCTAAATCCACACTCTTACTGCAACCATACCCATAAAATGCAGTTGTTAGTCTCAGTCATAACAGCACAACTAACATATAGGGCCACTCCAATGATAAGACCTCTTCTGTGACACACTCTCAGTTAGCACTACAGGCTCATTTTTTTCCCCTCTTAGACATGAGGTCCCAGCCTGTCAATGGTTTACGGGCTGGCTTGGCGCAGTTCCATGACCAGTGGGGTGGAGGGATCCACGGATCCGCACCTCCAGGAAAAGGCAACAAGGGACCCCAAAATAATTAAAAACAGCAGCAACGATCTGAGGAGAAACAAACTAATTTATTAAATACAGTATCGGAATGCAAGATAACACACTATAATACAATATAATCAGAATTGAAGCTGATAAATCAAATATAATGAGAGAGAGAATGTCTGAAAAGTGGATAGGCCTCACCACAATGCTGAGGTGAGATGCACAGTGCAGTTGAGCAGCAGGGAGACAGGAGGAGAGCCCATGAAGAACAGATGAGAAAGAGCCCATCAGGAGACCTTGCCAGGAGTTGTATCTCCTCTCTGTGACTGCAAGGTCCCCTGCGGAATGTAGTTCCTCTTCTCTTCTGGGCAGGTACCCAGGACTTGAGAATTAACAGTTAAACTCCCAGTGCCCCACACGATGTTATAATGTGGAATACTGAAAACCAAGAATCACAAAACCATGACACAGCCCCAATTATTTCCCAATTTCTTCAGTCTCAGCTCGTCTCCCTTTGTTAGAGACAGTTCTGCTTGCAGTTCTAACCGCTAAGAAAAAAGGTTGTGTTTTTGTTTTGTTTTGTTTTGTTTTCAAGCCAAGTTGTATCTGTACAGAATTGTTGCAAGATATCTGAGTGTCTTGCTCCAATTTATAGGAGGGAAAAGAAAAGGGAGAAAATAAAAAGACAGCAAAGAAGCAGGGGGGGTAGGAGGAGGGGGAGAAGGGGAAGATAATCGTTACACAATTACTATAAAAGACTTCTTGGGCTTGGTTACAAATGTTGCCCTGATCTGTTGGACATGTCCATCATCAGTTGAAGTGGTTACAAAGTACATGGAGGATACAACATGTTGTATCAGTTGAATAAAACATGGAATCATACACGGTACAAACATAAGAGTTGCAACAACACACAGCAGATAAAATAGGATACGTTTGACCCATGGGCCACCTGGAAGCCTGGAAAAGAAATCAAAGTTTGGGCCTTTACAGGTTTGGACAGGAACATGGGCTATTTTCTGTATACCTTGGGCAATTTGTTTAACAACTTTACCATTATCATAAATCTTTAGACAACAATTAGAATCATTCAGTTTGCCACAGACACCACTCAGTGATACCTCAGGAGTGGTGACATGAATGTTACATTATCAATTAAAGGTAGAAAGTGAAAAGAGACAACCATACATTTAGCAATGACCATACATTTAACTATAACCAATATTAATAAACGAATAAGTAAAACAAACTTAGGTATTTGTGTCAGCTGCTTTCCCAACCCAGGAACTCCCAGTGCAAGCCAGGATCCAGATGGGAATTTTTCAGTAGAGGTTGTGGTGTTTAAAAATAGCCATACAATATTACACTTCAGTTAATTCACTAAAAGCATATCTAGTCTAATTTGACAATATTGTGGACTTGCCATGTAATGTTTTTTAAGATGATTTAGTATCTCGAGAACTTTCCACTTGAGCATTTCCAAAGCAATTCAAATGCTGAGAGATATAAATATTAGTTTGGCAAGTTCAGGTATTGTTACAGTCCACAGAACTTTTCACAGGACAGTGTGTGCAGGATACTCCCACAGTACAAACCATCAAAGAGGGGTAATCCCAGAAACATACACATCTCTTATAAAACTTAGGCACTTTCCAACAACCATGTTTTGGATGGAACTCCTGGACTGGTGTGACACTGAAAAGCAGCAGTGCAAAAGGCTTTATGATAGATTTCTTTTGTGACCACATCTAATAGATATTAGATATATCTAATAGATAATAGAGATTAGATATTAGATATTAGATATTAGATAATAGATATTAGATATTAGATCTAATAGGTATTAAATATTAGATCCCTTGATTCATTTCCCAGTTTGTTGGGAATTTGGAAACACTGTGGAGGAGTTACATGCAAATCATAATCAGTTTGGTAAAAAAGGGGTGAAAGAAGGGGTCAAAAGAAATGGTATCACTGTGCAGGGAGTACCAGTAAGCCAGGATGACCTGTAAAAAACCCTGAACCTGAACTGTGAAGTTTAACAGATCCAAGGACTGATACCAATCACCACCCACACCCCCAACAACACAAAACATAACACTATTGCAACCAAAACATGTAATCAAGAGGTACATTTAGTATTCTAGCATGATCATATCTTCAGTATTTCTGTCACAAAACATGAATGGTTAAAATCAGCTATTAGACTTTTTGTGTTCTGTCAAGGTCCCACGGGGATCTTCTGTGAAATAAAACAAGACAACGACTTGCCCTTTTTGGGCTTTGTTAATAGGGCTAAAAAACAAACAAACAAACAAACAAAAAAAAAACAACAAACAAACAAGGGAACAATCCAGCAAGTGTTGATTTCGTATTCCTTTTTCGGGGTGTCTTTAGCCTTCCAAAGATATTTGTTAAGGGATCCTGTTAAGGTTGGGAAACTGGCCTCAGGTTAGCTGAGTCAATCGACACAGTCTGGCCAGGGAGGTAAGAGTGCTTCCCTGGCTTATCAGCTACTGGATCGTGACTCACAGGGATAACTGGCAAGAGTGGTGAGGCCTTTGGACAGAAGATGTTAAATCGAGGATCTTGTTTCCCTTTGTTGTGAGCTTTCTCATGCATCCACCCTTCACCGCCCCCACCCCGCTCACTTGGGAGGGGCGAAGACATCAGTTTTCTAATGGCTTGGATAGCTGTTCAGGTTCCCTGGGAGAGGCCCTAGGACTTGGGGTTTTGCTTTCTTCAAGATTCTGGAGCTTTTGTTCTGGCCACCAGTTAACTAATTTCTCTAACCTGACAGTGGGTAATCCATTCATCAAATCCCGTGGAACACCCTTTTGCCAGCCCAGTATCCAGAGACAATTACGTTTATGATCAATATTTCTCCTACCTGTTTTTACTGACAATGAGACCCTTCCAGTCTCACTGAGCTTTGGGCTAGGAGGCCTGGGGGCAAGGCTGACTGCTGCAAGTCGTACTTCCCTTGGCTCAAATTTAGTGGAGGAAGAAACCACTTGCCCATATTTCCTTCCATAGTGAATTAACTCTTGGGCAACCTCTCCCCACGTCCATGCTTTGTTTCCTGACTGCAGATGGCTGGGGGTTACAGTTTCTTCTAACACTGCCCAGGTTCTCTCTCCCTGAGACATAGCCTCTATGTTTCCTTGCAGTTGTATCCCTATAGGTTTTAATGACTCTGGAAGCCTTCTAATTAAAGCAGTCATTCTCTCAGGATCAACAGGCATCATCATAGGTGATTCATGGTGTGGCTGCAGCTTTCTATCATACATCATTTGGAGACAAGCAGCCTTTTGAACACTCTCTACTAACTGATCAGTTGTTCCAGTAATGGCAAGAGGGTCTCCCTGTTCTAAAGGGTTGAGACCACCTGCCCAATAGGCAGCCCTTTGTGTTAATGACCAGGGAGCATGACTGTTACCAGTAGTTAAAAGTACTCCTGGTCCCCAATAACCTTCTGCTTCCTTTTCTGTTAACCGAATCTGGTCGCCACCAGTGAGACTAACCCTCCATACATATTCTGTTTCTGATTCCTTTGGAGAGCAGCCAATTTCACTAGTTCAGTGGCTGAGAAGGGAATTTCTTTAACATTCATTTGAGGATCTAGATCCTCGCTATTATCAAATGTGTATTCAGCTTTTATCAAAGGACGCAATGGGGCTACTGGAGTTTCTAATTTATCTAGCCTTTCCTTCATTCCTGGTAGTTCCACCTGAGGAAAAGTTTTTTCTCGAGGCAAATTGTGGGTGATGGTATGGCTGGCATGCTTACATGTTAGCAGTTCCTTAAAAGCCATTTGCAACAAAGCTGAATTACGTTTCTCTCTTTCTAATTGTTCCTCGAGGTTCACCATTTGATTCTGCAGCGTTTTCACCAATTCTTGTGTTACTTTAACAGATTCCTGCAGTGCTTGTATAATTTGGGTTTCGGCCAAATGCTTTTCATCTCAAAACTCCACAGCAGCTTTTAAAGCAGCCCCGAGTACAGCACAAATAAACAACTGATAAACGAGTGATAGGACCAGGGGGAATGGTTTCAAGCTACGCCAGGGGAGATTCAGGCTGGACATGAGGAAGTATTACTTTTCAGAAAGGGTGGTCAGGCACTGGAATGGACTGCCCAGGGAGGTGGTGGAATCACCAACCCTGGGGGTGTTCAAGGAAAGACTGGATGTTGTGTTGAGGGACATGGTTTAGTAGGAGCTATTGGGAATAGGTGAACGGTTGGACTGGGTGATCTTTTAGGTCTTTTCCAACCTTAGTGATTCTATGATTCTATGATTCTATGACTTTCCTTTTCCAGCTCATGTACAAGCCTCATTCTGTAAGACACTTATGCGGTCCGAAACACTCTGCAAATTATGCCAATTTTGGCGTGCCCAGTCCACCCCTGATAAAGAGGGACAAGTATCATGCTTTTCTTAAAGATCAAATAACCCATCTTCACTTTTCATACTGGCAATACTGTTACTCATTTCTTAATACAATGAAAGATCTATACTGAGGGAGGAGGAGGTTCATGTATTCAAAAGCTCAGTTAGTCCTTACCGCTCCTCCCAGGGAGATAGACCACACCTAGACAAATGCAAATACTCCAATTACACCTCCCTTTTGTTGAGGGGAGCACACAAAGACAAGAGGCTAAAAAAAAAAAAACCTGTAAACACCACACCCAAGTTACAGTTCACTCCTTGCAATTCCAGGAGGTGCACACAGCTCAAACCACTCCCTTTATTTGGGGGAGCACAAAAAATGAGAAGCTAAAGCAACACTTTCTAGGTTTCAATAGAGTAAATAAAATTTCTTGGAGAGGCACACACGTTTAAGTAACAAAATATCACTTCCTCACTTCCCCAGGAGGCACATGCATGCAGACACACACACACACACACACCAAAAAAAAAAAAAAAAAAAATAATTCAAGTTTTGCACTTCAGTTACCAAATAACCAGAGAGGTCTTCCCGAGGAGGCACACAAATATTAAACAAAATGCAAGTATTCAAAATACATCCCCGAGAGGTACACACATAAAAGGTAAAGTTTCAGAATATGGAGCGGTCTTCCTGGAGAAGGACTCATGTCTAAATTTTCAAAAATGTCGCTCCTTGGAACTCCAGGAGGTGCACACAGAAAAACTATATCTGGAAGGACAACATTCTCACAGCGGGTATCCTGCCGACTATGCCATTAAATAAATGTCTCGCTCCAATTTATAGGAGGGAGAGGAGGCTCTTCTATTATCTATATACCCAGCATGAGATTAAGAAGCAATGGTTCAAATGTTGGTCCAACCAGTTTATTACAAATCTTAATCAGGGAAATGGGGAAGGGGAAGACGGACACTATCACGAATTAGGGTAATGGGAAGGGAAGGAGGGCGATAGAAAAGATAGAAGAGAAGAAGCAAGGAGTCTTTATAGGCAGCAAGAGGGAGATAGTCACCACCATGGATCCAGTGTGGTTCGTAGTTCCGTCTTTGATCCTCAGTAGTGGTGGGTTGTGGGGCATTGTTGTTCTATTAACAACGATGGCGATGAACGACAACCATGGCAATGATGGCCCCTTTTCAATGGTTTCAAAGTGGTCGAGTCAGCTGTCTTTGGAGTGACAGCTCAAATCCAAAGTGGTTGAGTCAGCTCTCCTTTGAGTGGCAGCTTCTGGCTCTGGGATCTCAGCAGAAACTTCCTTTGTTCTTATCTTTCTGGCCTTGCCAGCAGATAAGAGGAAGCAGGGAGGCAGCAACTTGTATCTTGCCTTCGCAGGATACAATGGTATCATCCCCCAGCCTTCCATAGCAAACAGGAGTTATTTGGTCACAGGCTAGATCTTCTGCCAGTAAACAGTCCTGAGCACTATCTTCCGAAGGCAAACAGCTCCAAAGATGTAAAATTGTCCACACAGTGATGTTGATTGCCACACAACACCCATCACTTGCCTCCTCAACAAAATACCTCAGGAAGCAAGCTTTGAGCCAAAAAAACAAAGAAGGATTCTCACACTGAGCTAGCTGGTAAATCTGTACAGCACAAGGCTATGCAGAATGGTACGGGAACAGTAGTTTAGGTCCTCAGATCAGTGTAACTAATATCTGCTTTAGTAATGCTGATGTGGATAGCTAATAATGTGCTAAGTAACATGAGCCAGCAAACCTTACACTGAAAAATAATTAATTAATTAAATAAATAAAACTCACCATGACATTTTAAGTCTATCAATTCTTCAGATTCTTTTTTTAGTGTGACTTGTTCCAGTAGGAATTTGGAATCAGAGAATGGCTAGAAATTATGTGAACATACCTACATATTCCTATCCTATTTACTTGTATTGGGTCAGACCGAAAGAATAAGGTTTTATAACCCAGAACTTAAATTATTTACTTAGCCAACAAAAAAAATCAACTGCATATCCCTATTGCAGACACTACAGGAAACAATTAACAGAAAGAGGCCTCAATGACTTCAGGACTAGGATGTTTTTCTGGAGATGGAGAATACTGGTTCTTGATTGAAATAAAACAGGCCATATCAAAACAGGCATCTTGAAAGAAAGGATTAACATCTTTTTATTTGGAAGAAGAATCCAGAGCTCATGCTGTAACTCATAAATTTTAAGTTCCTGGACCTTAAACAAAGTACAAAGAATATGTGATCCGAGACAGCCTGCACAGTTTTAACAGGGGAAGATCATGCCTAACCAATTTGGTGGCCTTCTATGATGGTGTGATGGCAATGGTGGACAAAGAAAAAGGGACCGATGTCACTTACCTGGACTTGTGCAAGGCCTTTGACATGGTCTCCTACCACATCCTTATCTCCAAATTGGAGGATTGTGGATTTGATGGGTGGACTACTCAGTGGATAAGCAATTGATTGAAAGAGTGAAACACAAAGGGCGATTGAAAGACAAAAGGTGGTGATCAGTGGTTCTGTGTCCAGGTGGAGGCTAGAAACTAATGGTATCCCCCAGGGGTCTGTCGTGGAAATGGTCCTCTTCGGACAACTTTATCAATGACATCAATGATGGAATTGAGTGCATCCTCTGCAAGTTTTCAGATGACACAAAACTGAATGGTGCAGATGACACAATGGAAGGAATGGATGCCATTTAGAGGGACCTCAACAAATGTGAAAGGTGGGTCTGGATGAATCTAATTAGGTTCAGCATGTTGCTGTGCTGGAAGAATCCCAGGCATTTATACTGGAAGAAGCGGTCCTTGAGAGCAGCCCTGTGGAGAAGGACCTGGGGGTCCTGGTGGATGAAAAACTTAACATGAGTCAGCAGTGTGCTCATGTAACTCAGAAAACAAATGGTATCCTGGGCTCCATCCGAAGAGGGGTGGCCAGCAGGGACAGGGAGGTGATTGTCTCCCTCTACTCTGCTCGTGAGGCCACATCTGGAGTACTGTGTCCAGACCTGGGGCCCCTAGAAGAAGAAAGGCAGGGAGCTCTTGGAGAGGGTCCAGAGGAGAGCCAGAGAGATGATCAGGGGCTGGAGCACCTCCCCTACAAAGACAAGCTGAGGGAGCTGGGCCTGTTCAGCCTGCAGAAAAGGCTGTGCGGTGATCTCATTGCAGCCTTCCACTATTTAAAGGGAGCCTACAAACAGGAGAGGAATCAACTCCTTGAAAGGGTAGATAATGGCAGGACAAGGGGAAATGGTTTTAAGTTGAGGGAGGGAGATTTGGGTTGGATGTCAGGGGGAAGTTCTTTATATGAGAGTGGTGAGGTGCTGGCACAGGCTGCCCAGAGAGGTTGTGGATGCCCTGACCCTGGAGGTGTTCAAGGCCAGATTGGATGGGGCCCTGGGCAGCCTGGTCTAATATTAGATATGGAGGTTGGTAGCCCTGCCTGCAGGGGGCTTGGAGATTGATGATCCTTGAGGTCCCTTCCAACCCTGGCCATTCTATGACTCTATTATTTTATGATTCTCTAGAATAAGCTCTATGGTATACAGCACAGAGACTGCAGAAGTGCCTCAAGGTATCTAGAGCAGAATATGTGGGCTGATATAACTGTGTTTTCAGTCCACTCCTTTTAGTCTGGGGGCCAAAATATATGGTTTGAAAGGTTTACCTGGAGATGACATTTATTCTGTTGCTCTAGTCAAGAAAGAGAAATGATTCTTTCTTTTTTCTAAAAAAGACAACCCTGCCTCTGTGGAGATTTCCTGTGAGGTTCAATAGAAAAAGCTACTATTTAATCTTCTGGATCACAGAATGAATTGCAAACTGGAAAGATGAAAAGGTACCTTTAGCCCATCTGCATTTTTACCTTGTGCATTTCAATAGAATTAATCATTTTTGCATACTCTGGCATGAAAACTCTGATATGTGACTATACTTCCAAAACCATGAATATTAATGCTTTTGTCCAAAGAAATGTGGATTCTTTTCAGAGCTTGTGGTTAATAAATAATTCTCAAAACATCTTCATATTCTCAGTCAGACTTTTCCAGGATTTAATGGAAGAGAAGCTCCTGATGTTGAATGTTTTCCTTGAGAATTGTTCTTTGTACCCTGTATGGCTAGGCTTGTAATAATTTAGTATTATAAATTCCTGAAAATTATTTAAACTATACATGAGTTCATGATAAGTCTTCAGCAAATTTTGTATTCTGTGCTATAGCAACTTTCAAGTACAATGGAAAATCCCTAAACAAAAGTAAAGTCAGTGCTTATATATCTGACCTGAAAATGAATCATGATAGGTGTTAGTACATGGCTATAACTAAATCTGAAATATGCTGACTTGCAATATGAATTTCACTTTTCTGAAATAAACCAGTTAACTCACTGACATTTGTCAAGAATGA
This sequence comes from Lagopus muta, assembly GCF_023343835.1. Taxonomy (NCBI): domain Eukaryota; kingdom Metazoa; phylum Chordata; class Aves; order Galliformes; family Phasianidae; genus Lagopus; species Lagopus muta. Next base: position 146,373,147 of record NC_064433.1, on the reverse strand, counting down.
ATATTGTCCTAGGAGTAATAGTTCATCATAAATCTCAGCTGAGTTCTGTTAAGTAGCCATTGGATAGCTTCCAGCCATCTGGCCAGCATCTTAGCATCGATGAAGGTGTAATTCATTGTGACTGTGGGAGAAAGCTAGTCAGGAAAAGAAGTGTTAAAGTATTGTGAAAGATGGGGTGTAAAGCAAATATATTTCTGTGAACAGAAAGATATTTTTGCATCAAAGAAACATTTCAAGCATTTCTGTTTTCCTGTTTGAAATATTGCAGATTCAATTAAAACTTTTTTTTTTTTTTTTTTTTTTTTTTTAAAGTTCCTAATTGTGGAAGAGCTGATTACATATACTGTATTAAAGATGATCAGAAATCTGGAAGATCATCTCACTGCCTATTAATATTAAGTTCTAAAGGGATAGGAGTATTCTAATTTTAGTAGATTGGTCTAGTATTTTAAAATGTATCATATGGGAGTAGTATAGAACTTAGCCTGTTGCAGAGGGGAATTTAATTTGCTGTGAAAATCAAGAACGTTCTTTCAAAGTATTCATTCAATCATTGTACTATTTTTCTTTAATAAAAACATTCTCAGAATTCCTAATCTGAAACACCAGTGCCATTCAGTGATCTGGACAGTGAGGAAAAAAAATCTAGTTTTCATAGAATCATTGAGGTATGAAAAGACTTTAAGATCATCACGTTCAACCACCATCTAACTCTGCAAGTCTATTGTTAAACCCGATTTTCAATCTGTGCTCATTGCCCCTCCATTTAGGTGATCATAGAATCGCTGAATCATTAAGGCTAAAAAAGACCTGTAAGATCATCTAGTGCAACTGTCAACCTACCACCAATAATACCCAATAAACCATATCCCTTAGTACTACAACTACCCTCTCCCTAATAACCAAACTTAAACCTTCCCTGGCCCAATTTGAGGCCATTCCATCTAGTTCTATCACTAGTTATTAGGGAGAAGAGGCCAATCTCCACGACCACATTTCTGTTAGTGGTAGAGAGTGATAAGGTCTCCCCTGAATCTCCTAAAAAATCCCAATTCCCTCAGCTGTTCCTCATAAGATTTGTGCTCTAGACCCCTCACCAGCTTAATTGTCCTTCTCTGGACACATTCCAGGGCCTCAATGTCTTTCTCGTAGTGAGGGGCCCAAAAATGAACACAATACTTGAGGTGCAGCCTCACCAGTGCTGAGTACAGGGGGATGATCACTTCCTTTTCCTGCTGGCAACACTATTTGTGATGCAAGCCATGATGCTGCTGGCCTTCTTGGCCATCTGGGCACACTGCTGGCTCATGTTCAGCCAAGCACCAACCAGCACCCCCAGATTTGTTTCCTTCATGCAGCTTTCCAGCCAATCTGCCCCAAGCCTGTAGCGTTGTCTGGGGTTGTTGTGGTCAAAGTGCAGGACCAGCATTTAGTCTTGTTGAACCTCATTCCATTGGCTTCAGTCCACCTATCCAGCTTGTCCAGATCCCTCCATAGGGCCTCACTATCCCCAGACAGATTGACACTTCCAGCCAATTTGGTGTCATCTGCAAAATTACTGAGGATACACTCAGTTCCCTCATCCAGGTCATCAAGAAAGATATTGAACAGGACAGGCCCCAATACTGACCCCTTGGGAACAACACTCATGACTGGTTGCCAGCTGAATTTAACTCTGTTCACCACCACTTTCTGGGCCCAGCCCTCCAGCCAGTTCCTTACTCAGCAAAGGGTGTGCCTGTCCAAGTCAAGGGCTGCCAGATTCTTCAGGAGAATACTGAGAGAGACAGTGTCAAAGGCCTTGCTGAAGTCTAAGTAGAATGCATCAGTAGCCTTAATCTTAATTACTTATTTACTTATTTAAACAATGTTATGCAGGAATAGTTATATTCCTTGAGATTGGAAGTAAAAGATTAACCAAGGTTTGGACTTTCTTATCAGGCAGGAAACAAATTGCAATTGTAAGATGTTCTTTTTTACTTTATAGAAAAAGCTCTTCTACATTTCCTTTAAAAGTGCCAGTAGCATGCTCAAGGGATGTAAATAAAAAATGGCAGCCTAAAGTGTCTGACAAACATGTGGGACCAGAGGAGATAGACTCCAGGCAAAGAACAGAGATCAGAAGAGTCATATCACACAGTGATACATGGATAGGACTATGCTGAGACAGAAATTCATCAAAGCTTTGCAAAATCACTAACATTTACCTGTACTGGCAATTTCGCTATCTAGATGTACTAACTGTATATGCATGCATATCTTTGCATTAATTAACTTTGCCTGTTACATTTTCAGTGGACACTTTATTTTTACTCTCCAATTATTTTTTCAGATTGGTCTATCATTCTGGTATTTTAGCCATCTACCATAAATTTCTGTTTTAATTTTCTGCACTTGAAGACTCAAAAAAACATTTGAACATTGAAACGTTTCACTTTTGGATATCATGCTCATCTACATATGCTAAAACAGTTTTCAATTTGATCTAAGTGCTACAAATTTTGAAGCCTAATATTAGCATGGCTACAAACTTGGGATGAAATTCATCTCAGCTAGCTTTAGAAAGCTAGCTTTAGAAACCTACAGATTAGTCATCTAGATTGACTTTTCAAGTAGCTATTTCTATTCATTGACTGCAAAATGAACATAGTTCAGATTTAGATAACATTTAGGTCACACAAATTCCACATTTAGGCATTCCGTCACCTAAAGGGAGAACTCAGTGAGGTTTTCAGCTAACATTCAATATTGGATTTCTAAGGACACAGCTGTATTATTTTGTTCTTTACAGGAAAGCCAATTTCTGGAATTAACTTTTTATTTTAAGTGCATTTATTTTTCTTTTATTTGAAAGCATGTGTTTCATATGATTTTTCATTTATTTATATGTCCAGTTGTTGATTTATTTCTTGAAGTCCATACATTTCATTACCCTGTGTTTTCCCAAGCCATTTTGCCCTACAAGTAGTTCCTATGATGACTGCTGTGCTCTAATCTCTTCTAAAGATAGTATTTAATTTAGAAAAATAAAAAAATGCATAATAATACTGTTATCTTTTATATACATGCACAGATTTCATAATTCATAATTTGTAAAAAAAGATGACTTTGTTAAAGCAATGAGCTTTCTAATCACTGTGACCAGCATTCAACTTGTGCCATTACTGGTACTTTTTACTTTCTCCTCAGCTGCTGAAGTCTCTTGCAAGTAACTTTCGTGGAATATATTTTAAATGTTTTTCTTCTCTAGATGGAGCTACTGAAATCTTATGCATAAGAATTTTCATACCATTCCAGAATCTCATTTACTGTATTCTCCTGGGCATAATTCACATTGCAGAATTCAACGAAGACCTTCTCTAATTCTCCAGTAGTGCCATATTTCTGCACATAAAAAAAAGAAGTGTTAGTCATTTATTTTAACAGTTTAAGGTTGAAAATGTCTGGGCTCATGTTAAACTGCAAGCGAATGATTTGATATTAAATTCCTACCTTACTCCATAAGATTTAACCTTATACCTTGTGCATATATTATGAATTTGCTGTAACAGAATAGGAATTAATGTCTTTATATATTTGATGTCTGTGGGTGTAAAAAGTACAACTGCACACATTAGCATTTAATTTCTTCCAAATGTCGGCCGGTTAAAGATCCCTTAGGATTTTGTTTAATTTGTAAGTGAAAGCTGGAAGCCATTCTGCTTTCCTTGTATCTGTCCTCCACACCAGAGTTCAATTAAACATCTCCCCTACGGTTTCCCTCATCTGCAAAAGCAAGTGTAGTAACAGACAGGGACCTGCATCTGATCTAGACAGATGAATGTTGGCTAGGTGGATGTATATTGAAGTAGTTAGCCAAGCTGTCATTTCTCACCCTTGCCTCCAGTGAAATAAATCTGCTCTATTTACTCTCACTCATGGAAACATCAAAAACAGTATTTTTGTTGATTAAAAAAGATCTTTTTTTCTCTGAGTTTTGGAAGGTCATGGTCAGTAATTTTTCTTTTATATTTGTTAACTGCTTAAGCTCTCAGTAGACATTTTCAGTTTTGAATTATAGCATGTTCAGATTAGCCTTTTTATCCTCAGATGTAGAAACACAAGTAAAAGTTGTTATGACAAACAACATAAAAGAAAACAAAAAGTACATACCACAAAAACAGATGTTTTTTAAGTGCCATTATTGATGATTGAGATTGAGCAAGAAAGGTATATCATAAATACATGTGCTTTAAAAATAGAGAGCCTTACCATATAACAGCAATACAATTCTGCAGGTAAGAAAGTAAGAAAGCTTCTTAGGGTAAAAAATAATTTGACAGAGCCAATAAAAGGAAAACATAAAACCTTTAGAATAATTGAAAAGGTTTTTGTATGAACTGGCATAAAATGTAGCACTTCCCTTCCGAACAATGGCAAACCCCTTAGCCACAAAATGATACAGAATTGCTTACTATTCCTGTTTTGTTTTGGTTTTTTTTTTTTTTACTCTTACTGTGTTGTGGTTTCATTTGTCAGGCAGCTGAGCACCACACAGCCATTTGCTCACTCAGCCACTCCCAGTGATATGGGGGAAGGAATTAGGAAAAAAAGTAGCTCTTGACAGTTGAGATAACTCAACTTCTACAACAGAAGAGGAAGAGAGAAATAATGGCAATTTCATATATATAAATATATATATATTTACAAAGCAAGTGAGGAACAACACAGTTACCATTTGCTGACTGATGCCTAGCCAGACCCTGAGCAATGGCAGCCCACCAACCCAAATCCCCACAGTTTTAAAGTTTTCACAAGATGTCAAATGGTGTGGAATATGCCTTTGGTTACTTTGGGTCATGGTTCTGTATCCCAGTTCCCTACCAAATCCCAAACATTGTGAAGTAGGGCAAGATTCAGCCAGAATGAAGATTAAAGTTTGCAACGGTACTGAATCAGGATCACTGAACATAAACTAGAGCAGACAACAGTCACTACTATCAGGAGAGAAAGAACATAATTTCAGGTAGCTTGCCCAATTAATATGTTTCTGTGTAGACTTCTAGGTGTAAATCTGGCAAAATGATCTGTATTGTTTTTTGTCCACATCTGCATTAAAAAAAAAAAAAAAAAAAAAAAAAAAAAGCACATTAAATCCTCTATTTGCAGAAAACAGTTGTTACTGGGCACTTGGACAAGCTATGTGGACTATGTTACCTTCCACAAAGCACCTACTTTTAAGACTTAAGCTTTGCTAAACTGTTTCAGAGAAAACGGGTGACTTGGGAAGTAGAGGGACAGTAAAGACCAGGAACTCTAGTCTGAATTGACATTTCTGGCAGAAAAGACAAAATCTTCAAACTTGTAGACTGGAAAGAGAAACATATGTGGTTGAATGGCAGCAACCATGTCACAGGACTTGAGAGCGCATGCAACAAAGGCTACATGTGCTGCAGGTATTCTTTTATTCAAGACAGTCTGCACCAAGAAATGATGGGCCTGAATCTGAGATTAAAATTGATCTAGTCATCAAATTGCAGGAGAACACAGAAATTTGAACCTGATCTTTAGAGTATTTCACATCTTGCAGGGTGAAACTCATCATTTTAGGAACTATGCAGTTTATTTTTATCAGAACAAAGCAACTGAAAGTCATTTATTTATTTATGCATTTATTTAGAAAGAAAGCAGCAATAAGATCCCAACTGGAACAATATTGGTCTTCTTTTTCCTGTCCATCTTTCAAAAAATGTTTTATATACTTGCTGTTCTTCCTGAGTTGTGGAAAGAGATGAAATATAAAGAGAGCTCAAGAGAAGGTGGAATCATGGAACAAATCATCCTGGATGGCATACTTGATCACATGAGGAATGAGTGTGTGATCCGAGACAGCCAGCATGGGAAGGTCATGCTTGACCAATCTGGTGGCCTTCTGTGATGGAGTGACGGCTTTGCTGGACAAGGGAAAGGTGACCAATATCATTTACCTGGACTTGAGCAAGGCCTTTGACATGGTCCCCCACCACATCCTTATCTCCAAATTGGAGGATTGTGGATTTGATGGGTGGACCACTTGATGGATAAGAAACTGGTTGAAAGGCCACAGAGGGTGGTCATCAATGGCTCCATGTCCAGGTGGAGGCCGGTAAAGAGCGGCATCCCCCAGGTGTCTGTCTTGGGACTGGTTTTCTTTAACATCGTTATCAATTACATCAATAATGGAATTGAGTGCACCCTCAGCAAGTTTGCTGATGACACCAAGCTGAGTGGAGTGGTTGACATGGTGGAAAGAAGGGATGCCATTCAGAGGAACCTCAACTTGAAAGGCTTGAAAGGTGGGGCCTGGGTGAACCAAATGAGGTTCAACACGACAAAGTGCAAGGTGTTGCACTTGGGCCAGAGGAATCCCAAGCATCCATACAGACTGGAAGGAGCAGTCCTTGAGAGTAGTCCTGTGAAAAAGGACCTGGGGGTCTTGGTAGATGAAAAACTTAGCATGAGTCAGCAGTGTGCTCATGTAACTCGGAAAACAGATGGTATCCTGGGCTCCATCCGAAGAGGGGTGGCCAGCAGGGACAGGGAGGTGATTGTCTCCCTCTACTCTGCTCGTGAGGCCACATCTGGAGTACTGTGTCCAGACCTGGGGCCCCTAGAAGAAGAAAGGCAGGGAGCTCTTGGAGAGGGTCCAGAGGAGAGCCAGAGAGATGATCAGGGGCTGGAGCACCTCCCCTACAAAGACAAGCTGAGGGAGCTGGGCTTGTTCAGCCTGCAGAAAAGAAGGCTGTGCGGTGATCTCATAAACAGGAGAGGAATCAACTCCTTGAAAGGGTAGATAATGGCAGGACAAGGGGAAATGGTTTTAAGTTGAGGGAGGGAGATTTGGGTTGGATGTCAGGGGAAAATTTTTTATATGAGAGTGGTGAGGTGCTGGCACATGCTACCCAGAGAAGTTGTGGATGCCCTGACCCTGGAGGTGTTCAAGGCCAGATTGGATGGGGCCCTGGGCAGCCTGGTCTAATATTAAATGTGGAGGTTTGTGGCCCTGCATGTGGCAGGGAGATTGGATATTCATGATCATTAAGGTCACTTCCAAGTCACTGGCCATTCTGTGATTTTCTGATTCTGTCTTTTACTTATTATATACTTGTATATATAGAGTTTTGTCTCAGTGCGCAGTGCCTTTAGAATGGCTTATAAACTATACAATAACGTTCTGTACTGCAAATGTAGCAAGGAGAAAATCAGAAAGTCTTATTTATACAAATCGTGCATTCAAAATTTATGCAAATATATTTTAACAAATTTTAACTACTAATAGTAATATTATTATTACTGTCTTTCTGTCTGTATGCACTTAGCCAAAGTTCTGCCTGTTCATTATTCATAATGCTATGAAGTAATATGCATGAAGAGTGATTTTTCTGTTCCTTATGTGTAAATACTGAATCTTAAAAAGTCTAAATATCCCTGTTTTTATTTCAAAGAAGGAAAACAACAGCTTTTCTTCCAGGTATGAAAATAGAATAAATGAAATCTTGAATCTTGTTCTGCCTTTGGATACTGAAAAATAACACTAGTGTTTTTTATAATTTCTTACACCTGTGGTTGAATAATAGTACAAAATTTGTAAGGAAGTCTGCCTTTACCTAATTACGTGCAGTAAAGTTAAGTGATTTTGTAACATATATTTTCATTTCTCTTCTTAATACACAGGGAATTTACTCCCAACAATTATATTTGACTGATTTTATGGATTAGTACATTTTTTTTATTTGTTTTGTTAGATATATTTATTAGATGAACATAATATAACGAGAAGATATGTGCTAATTATTTAGTCCACGTGGCCAAATATCTCAGTAATGTCTTAAGCATTACTTTCTTTTGTTAGATGGTATAATTTTTTGTGAGGTGATTTTTCCTTTGTCCAGTGACAAAACATACAGACACTGAAGAAAGAATTTCTGATGAAGAAATGTAGTCAGTACAATAGTTTTTAAAAATATGGTCCTCCTGTAGACACTTAGAAAACACAACACCACCTGAAATTGCCACTTCCATTTCCTGTGTGCTTGGTTTTGGTATGCTAAGTCTTTTCAGTGTACTCTGTGTTAGAATCCCAGTTTTCTACGGCTGAATTATTTATTTATTAAGTAATCTCACAAACCTATAGCACTGATGTGACTGATTGGTTGCAAATAAATCTGAGGGGAGGAACACATTCTTTCTGTAAAATGGCCATGTTAGAAATATTAATATAGCTTTTTATGGCAGACTTTATCTTGCTTCATTACTCCCCTACCCCAGGGCAATTTCTGAACTGATGCCTCAGCAGGAGACAAGAGTGGCCGTTTTATTTTGGAACAAGCTATGCTGAATCTAAGTGGAAAAAAAACCCTCAACAGTCATCTGCTGGAGGTTGGATTCCTAGACAATATATGCTTATGTGCATAGAGAATGAAATTATGAAGCTTTTAAGGAACCATGTGAATCAGACTTTAATATAAACTACATTAATTATCTTCAATGTTAAGGCTTTATATAGAAAAAGGTGAGGGTTGAGAGGTTGAAGTACTTGTTTGTAACTCAGGAAACATGGTTTATCAAAATTAAAATTCACACTGACAAAGGAGTGATGCATTTAAATGTGACTTAAGTAAAGCTTACACATCTAAATCTAGTAATCTTCTCTTAAATCCATGCCTAACATTCTTTTTATATTTATTCTAAAACTGTATAGATTTTGGATGGGCTAGATCTTCACAGTAAACACTATTTGCAGTTCTACTAACATTCCTTAAAACATGACTAAATCCTCTGTAGGATGTTCTTGAAGTATACCTTTCTTCAGTATTTAACTGATTTCTGTGGCATAGAGTACCTTCTGTGATTTCCAACTTCTACACCAAGCTGAGAGTCTTGCGCAATTAAGTAAAAGTAATGGAATTCAACATATTTGTACTCTTTATTGATCTTTATCTAGGACAGGATGAAAGTAATTCCTTTTTTCCTATCAGTTTCCACGTTACATACACATACTTTATGCTGTATCAGGCAGGAACTTTATGATTATGTACTATGTGTGTATCAAGAGTTCTAGTTTTGATATTTTAGATCTACCTTCAGGGGAAAAAAGAAAAAAAAGAAAGAGAAAAAAGAAAAAAAAAAAAGGAATTTAAAATCTGACGTAATTTGTTCTATCTTTTTGTACCTTTAGTAGAATTTTAATGCAATGACTATGTGTGATGAGTATTTTGTTGAAGTTTCTGTTTCATTATTGTATCTGAATTTGTGGGAATATTATAAAACTTATCACACTGACTGTGAGTTATCATTGTTGGTAATACATATTACACACCATGGAACTCAGTAGAATAAGCCTTTTTAGTACCACCAGTTGAAAACACGCCTGAAGGCTGTGTTGCCATTCAGCAAGACCTGGATAGGCTGGAGAGCTGGGCAGAAAAAAACCGGATGAGGTTTAACAAAAGCAAGTGTAGAGTCTTGCATCTGGGGAGGAATAATTCCATGCACCAGTACAGGTTGGGGGATGACCTGCTGGAGGGGAGCTCTGCGGAAAGGGACCTGGGTGTCCTGGTGGACGACAGGTTGGCCATGAGCCAGCAGTGTGCACTTGTGGCCAAAAAGGCCAGTGGCTTACTGGGGTGCATTAAAAAGAGCGTGGCCAGCAGGTCGAGGGAGGTGATCCTCCCCCTCTACTCTGCCCTGGTAAGACCTCATCTGGAGTACTGCGTCCAGTTCTGGGCTCCCCAGTACAAAAAAGACAGGGATCTCTTGGAAAGAGTCCAGCGGAGGGCCACGAAGATGGTGAAGGGCCTGGAGCATCTCCCCTATGAAGAAAGGCTGAGTGAACTGGGTCTGTTCAGCCTTGAGAAAAGAAGACTGAGAGGGGACCTGATCCAGGTCTATAAATATCTAAGGTGTGGGGGGCAGAATGGCGAGGCCGGACTCTTTTCAGTGGTGAGTGGAGACAGGACAAGGGGAAACGGCTGGAAACTGCAGCATAGGAAGTTCCGCACAAACATGCGCAAGAACTTCTTTACAGTGAGGGTGACGGAGCACTGGAACAGGCTGCCCAGGGAGGTGGTGGAGTCTCCTTCTCTGGAGATGTTCAAGACCTGCCTGGATGCCTACCTGTGCGACTTACTGTAGGGAACCTGCTTTGGCAGGGGGGTTGGACTCGATGATCTCTGGAGGTCCCTTCCAATCCCTACAATTCTGTGATTCTGTGATTCTGTGAAAACTGCACAGGTAGAATTAAAGCATCACTGAGCACTGCACACCTTGCAGTTCACAGGTGAAAATAGAAATCCATGTTTCATCTCTCTTCATAGAAGCCTAATTTCTTCCACCTTCTGTAATGCTTCAGTGACGGCCAATCCAATTGCTACGCTGGGGTGTACTTTTCTTCTCAGTGAACATCTATTGATTTTAATAGCACTAATAGGAGTTCAGAATATGTTTTTGGTACAGTCTGCTTGTTGTGTGTTATTAATGAGAACTGTTTTGTTTATGTTTTTGAGTGGGAAAACAAATAGAAGTAGGTTACTATACAGTTACAAGAGGCATTTAAGAGTGTTTTATGCTGCTGTTAATGAATCATTGAAGGTTGAAGCACACCAGCCCTGTGCTTGTGAGATGAAGGCAATTAAGAATTGTAATATTGGCACCTTTAACTATGACCTTTTATGCTTCCTATATAATAAGTCTTAAGTCTAATGTCTTCATTTTATTATTTGAAATCTATAGAGAAATCATGATTTCCTATTAAAATGGGACATTTTTTATTTTTATTTTTATTTTTTTTTAACTGGATCAGACTTTACAGACCAGGAAGCACAATGCTCAGTCAGTGCACAATGTGTTTTACTTTTTTGTTTTTCTCACAGTATTGTAGTCATTGTGAGAGAAAAATAACAGCATTTTGCTTTAAGTTTCAATTATAAGTTGAAACCTCTAAAACAAACATTCTGTGTAGAAATTTTTTCTGCAGAAAACTGAAATATCCTGAAGTGAAACCACACATTACTAGAATTTACAGTATGATTCATTGAGTTTTGCATGAGGTGATAGATTTATAGGAGCATCATTCTATCCTGAGTTTACAGGTTATAGTACAATTCACAGAGGAGAAACAAAAACAAAAACAAGAAAACCAATAACAATAAAATGGCAACAGGAACAAAACCACCAAAATGAGACTTATAAACCCATTTTCTTTCCTTCCTTCCTTCCTTCCTTCCTTCCTTCCTTCCTTCCTTCCTTCCTTCCTTCCTTCCTTCCTTCCTTCCTTCCTTCCTTCCTTCCTTCCTTCCTTCCTTCCTTCCTTCCTTCCTTCCTTCCTTCCTTCCTTCCTTCCTTCCTTCCTTCCTTCCTCCCTCCCTCCCTCCCTCCCTCCCTCCCTCCCTCCCTCCCTCCCTCCCTCCCTCCTTCCCTCCTTTCTTCCTTTTCCCTCCCTTTCTCTTCCTTTCTCTTCCATTCTCTTCCTTCCTTTCTCTTCTTTCCTTTCTGTAGCCAATACAAAAACTCAGAATAAAACTAGAATTCTGCATTTTACTGATAAACTCAGGATATAATTTTACTTTAGAACTCTACAGAGTATGCAGAAATTGTAGTTTTGCTGTTGATCTACAGCAGCAGTATGCTGACTGGTGGGAGTGACGGCAAAAACTCCTTTGTACGTTCAATTTCACAATCTGCTTGTAACAGCAAGTGATATGTTTATTGTGCAGGAATAATAGACCAGATTTGTTTTTGTTGCACAGCAAGTCAGTGAGAAAGAAGAAATAGTGTTGTTAAAGGCTACCTGTAGATGTAGCTAGAACTAGGGAAGCAACAGATATTTTGTGAAAATTTATTATCCAGTTATAAAAGTGCACACCACTACGGAGCGCAAAATCAAAAGATATGTTGCAGAAAACTTTTCCTAACTCTCTGAAGGCTTAAGCTGTATTTCTGTTGTTTGCAAGCATAAAAATATGCTATTCGATGGGAAGAGATAAAGAAGTGTTGGAAATATTTTTCATCACTGAATTTCCAAGTGGATAGTTAAAAAATATCTAATTTGATAAGTGAAGATACTTGATGAAATCTGTCTGTTTCTTGTAGATGCAAGTTAAAATTCTAAAGAACTACTATTTCTTCTACATACAGAATTTTTCTAAAAGGAAATTTGAACTATATTGAGTTGGCTTTCTGGAGTGATTATGCTGAATATAATTTGAATATATATTTTCTTCAGATAAGAGAGGTTCAACAATTAGGTCATAGACAAAGTCTCATTTTAATCAAATGGGGAATGTGGAATTAGATTTGCATGCATTATGTATAGAAAAGTTTAAAATTACTGTTCATAACTGAATTTTACTGTAGTCGGAGGAGCATGCACTGTATTAGCATAGAGATAAAACTCAAAAATCTGTAATCTAGTTTTTTAGTTCTTTGAGAGATTTTTATTCTACATATTCATCTTAGCTTGTCCATTTTATCTATCCTTTCTTTTTTAGTTACTGAAATGTACAGACGTAGCCAGAAACATATTTCTGTACTAAAAATATTTTGGACTGCTCCCAAAGTGATGTCTCCTATGTTATTATATTCACCCATGGCCCCAGAAGTGGATGCATGCTGGTACAGAAGTAGAGGTTGAACAGTCCCCCCAGTATTCCATCACATTTTGTTGCTACGTGATAGATGGCAGCAGAGGGCCAGTCTGACAAAATGGTGTCAGACATGAAAGTGCGTATGAAGCAAATTGCTCTCACTGAATTCTGCTATGAGGAAAAAATGGCACCCACTGACATTCATGAACTTTCTGAACGTTTATGAAGACTAACCAGTTAGCACAGTGAGATGGTAGGTGGTGCTTTGCAACATTGGCAAAAGTGACATGAAAGACAAGCCACATTTAAGATGGCCATGTGCATCTGTCATCTGATCTTTTGCAGATTTTTATGAATGCAGCATGCAGAATCTTGTTAGTTACCAGCAAAAATGCACAGCTAATTGTGGTAACTATGTTGAAAAAGTGTGTTGTAGGTGAGAACTTGCTCTACCAAATAGTGTTATTACAGTCTTTGTGTCTGGTGTAGTTTCCACAGAAATGAATTGAGTGTCCTACATAATATCTGTATTTTTGCTTGTCAAAATTATCCATTTCAGAATAAAATAGCAAAAAAAAAGTCAGTGGGAAAATCCTTAATGACTTCAGAATATCAGGGAAAGAATATATTTTAGAAAATTCCATTTTTAAGCTAATATAATCTTTTAAATTGTTATTATATATATTTATGTATATATGTATATTATGTAATTATGTACATATTATGTATGTAATTAAATACAGTAAGTGTGTACATCACACATGACAAAAAAGTAGTTTTAGGTCACAATGAATATAAAATTTTTCTGAAGTACTATTAGGTTTTTTTTTAATTATTTTTTATTTTTTGTTTGTTTTGTTTTGCTTTGTAGTAGATGTTAATTGGTTTTGCCTTAGTCTTCAAAATAAGTCTGAGAGCTCAAAAAAAGATCTGCTTTTTCATGGAAATCAAAAGAAGGCTTGAAGGGTACATGGAAGAAGATGTGTGTCTACACCAGTGATGCAGGAGCACAAGACTGTCTAAGTCCATTTTATATGAAATTATCTGGTATGTTGGAATTATCATGATTATTATCATGATGCTCAGTCTCAACTAATATACTTTGCCTATCTGCAATATATTTATTTTGCCTGAAGCACTGTACTAGCAGAGTTGTATTTAGATCTTCAGCTGGTGATAGCATGTATAGGCTATCAGATAGGATATGTCAAAACTTCTTCTACATTATAGCTTAGATCCTTCTACATTATAAGCTTACATCCATTCATCTTGCCCTTAAAGATTTACCCAAACAACCTAAATCAGGAGTGGTCCTATATTGTATCTCTAATCAGGCAAATTCTTTTATTTAATCAAGGTGACATTTTTAGAGAATTTGTTCCTTGAATGTTTCTCACACGTGTCTATTTTTGAGGGAGTCCCTGATTGTCAAAAGTCACTTCAGATTAAGTAGTGATTCAAGTTAACAAACCTGGCATAATGGCACAGGATTCTTATCACTGTTGTAAGAAGGATAGGATCACGAAATATAAAAGACAGCTTGAGGATACAACTCAGTGAGCTGCTTCACAATTTCTCATGTCTCCCGATTTCCGAAATACAAGATTTGTTTTCTTGAGTCTTGTGACATCTTTCAACATTCATCTTGAAATAAAACAACAGAGATGAATGTCCTTTAATACCAAGCACGCCATAATTTGGCCTTTTGTTTAGCATATCACTACTTTTTTTCTCTATTCAAAAGCAAACTACTGTTGTAGAAAACTTTTTCCATAGAAACAGAAGTAAATAAGAATTAGAAATTTAATTTCTATGAATTATTCTTGGAATAATACATAGTATATACAATAAAATATAGGAATTGTTATCAAAAAAAGGAATTTCTTAGAAGAAATTTTATTTCTTCTTGAGAGTCCTCTATACTTGGAAATTTACAAAGGATACTTGGGAATTATTTTAAGAACTTATGTAAGTACATTTATTTCTTCCTTACAAATAGATCTCATTTGTGCAAATAGCTGCTGCAAGTGAATGAGACACATTATTTTTCATGTTGGCTAGCATTGTTAAGTGCTGATGATAACCTCTTTACAGTACTAACTTAGAAACATCTCTCTTAGCAGCTAAGAAATGATACATAGATTTTGCATCTATGCAAAACCAATTACTTTTAACTGTGAGGTTTTTTAAGTATATTTCACATTACATTTGCTAATTTATTAATTGAAACCATGGAGTCTGAGTACGAACTGTCTTTAGCTAAGAAGTCCTTGTAGCTAAGTACTTCTCTGTACAATTTGCTTTTAAGGAATATGTGTTGCTTTTAACTGTCACTTAAAGAGAGCTAAGTGTTTTATGACCTAAAGAACAAACTGAGATTTCTTTGCCTTTGATTTTTTTTTTCTTTTTTTTTCAAGTAGAGACTTTAATCAAAACACTAGACAAGAATTCTGCAGTAGAAATAAGTTTCAGTTTATCCTTCAACCTTGGTCTTAAATGCAAGGCCTATTTGGCCTAGACTATATTCTACAGACAAGCTTTGACATCCACATGTTAGCTTCTGAATATCTTTCCTTTTAACACAGAATTGAAAGCCACAGTGGTTTTGAGTATGAATGTGTTGTAATCTAAACTGAACTTTAAACCATGTGACTACACCTGCAATCGCCAAGAATATCATTTCTTTTCTCCCAGTGAAGACTCAGCAAAGTCAGAATCTGCCTACTAAACTGGTAGGATTTAACAAAAAGAATTACAGGTAATTGTATCAGTTTTCTTCTCTAACCTCCTTTCATGTATCACAATCAAATTACAGTGTCTTCCAAAAAAGCGTAACTGATATACCTCCAATCACTTCATCAAAAGGATTGTGATTCCCCAGTAACACTGCTACAACATTTTGTGTCCATTTACACTGAATCAGTAGAAATAAATTTTCTATACTAACATAGGTTAAAACTGACTATTATCTTTATGATTGAAAATCACTGACTTCTAACCTTATTTTCAGTGTTCCAAAAGTATAAAATATGTGGTTTGGTGTCCTTATAAACCTTTACATTAATGACTTACAATAATGGAAAAGGTCAATAAGAGTGTAAGAATTTGATTGAAATAATATGTTTTGAGATGTTTGAATTCATTTATTTTGAAAGGATTCTAGTAATTCTGTTCCATATATATTACACCAAGACTGAAAGTCAGAACAGATATATTGTTGCTTTGTTTAAAAGTCTTTCTTGTACAGTCATTCGCTGATGAAAAATTTGAAAAGAATAGCATCTCTTTGGTAGCAACAGAAACTTCAGTGCTACTGTTTACAAATGATATCTGATTGATATTTGAACATGCAAGCATAATGCTTTTGTATGAAAACACAGGTTAGGAATATGCCATACAAATCACTTAGTGCTGTCAACAACAGGACAGATATCTGGGTTAGAAGGATCTTACAGAGCACCCATTCTGCTCTCTGTAGGATCACAATGCTTTTTAAGATGTGAATGTTTTTTCCCTAAAACTCAGAGCTGAGTAGCATTACTATATCATTAAACAAACAAACAAACAAATAAATAATCTACAGTGGAGTGGGTTTAATGATTGACTGAAACTTTCTTAATTTCAGGAAATGTATTTTTAGATCTTTCGATACTTGTCCTCATGAGTGTTAACAAAAAATGCAGATCTGACAGCTTTCTTGCTTTTATACTGACATTGTTAGTACAAGCTTATACCCTAACAGTACCAACGTATGGTCTTTAATAGCATGGATCTTACCTTGTAGTTCTGCAGAGTTAGAGAAAATCCTGAGAAATTCTAATTTGAGAATGCCCAGATTGTTTTGTTTTAGTCTTCATCCACATGTGTTCAGTCATGATAAGCCAATGTGCGTGCAAATATATGTATGCACACAGGGAACATGTTATTTCTCTTTAAAACTTTTTCTTTTTTTTTTTTTTCCTTTTGATTTTCAGTGATAAATTGGGTAAAAGCTTAGTGGGAATTTCTAGTTTTCACTCTTTCTGACCCTGTGAATGCAAGAATTTATTGCAGAATTTTATTGTGATCTCAAATGCTCATTACGTTTAGTACAGTACTTTGAAGATAAGGTAACAGCTGGGAACATCTGCTGTTTAATCTGTTTTTCTTCACTTGACATCACCATCAGAAGTTAAGAGGCCAAGAATTTGTTGCTAACTACAATACTAATGGATTGAATGCTGTGAAATTAGACTTCATAAAAAAAGAAATCATCAGTGTGTATATTATGTGATTTTATCTTTCACGTTGGGAATTTTGTGTATTAATTTCAGTAACACAGGTTTGAGCAGATTTCCTACTAATTGCCATAATAGGAGTATTTGAAATCCAAAGATCATGTCAACTCTGAAGTTTTAGTGAGCTACATTAGTTGCTGCTAATGAATTTGGTGTGATATGTCAAAATATATGCATTTTTTTAACTGTTTTTTATAAAGTCAGTTTTCCAAAGGTATAAGGAACTACTTATGGCTTATGGTAAATTAGTAAAAAACTTTTTAGGAATATGTTGTATTCAGTAATAACATAAAAAATGAAAATAAAAAAAACCCAAACAATTTAATAGCATAAAACAATATAATTAGAATATATATATATATATATAGAAGTTTAGATGAGTTGGATAAGATAGTGTTGCTTTTCTAGGATATGTCATAGGGTTTATGGTTCACTTGAAGGGGCAGACTAGTCTATGCCTCCTACTTTTGAACAGGTCATATCATACTTTGTCAGGTATGATAGAATCTTTAATGTTCTTTGTAAACATACTTTGGCTCCTGAGTCAGCATGTTTTCTGATATTCCAATGCCAAAATTAAAACATCCGTTTTTTCTATCTTCTTTCCTCTCTGTTCTATAAGCTATAAAGTTCTCACAGATTATTTTGAGCCATACAGACATGTAGCATGTAGCCTGCAAAGTTTATTGGCATCTTGAGCTCTTCATATTTTGTTTCTTGTCTTTTCTCTACTCATCCTCCCTCCATTGTAGTTGCAAGATTTATCTTATCAATTATAAACTGAGAACTTCACAAAAACTGCCCATATTTTTATATATTTTTATTGCCTATCTGAAAATATATAAAATCTGTTTAGGACATTCTTTTTTTATTTTCTCTTCAGTCAGTTATCCCCCTTGGTATAATTGTGTTTTATAGATAAATCATGCTTCACATTTGGTATACAAAAAGTTGATCTTTTGGAGCACAGTTAAACAGACACTTAATATTTCAGTTCTACTGATGATGGAGTACTGGGTTGTGCAGTATTGTAATTAGTACTAATAATGTAATTACAGCAAAGTATTAAAAATGAGTGCAATTTTTCTCCAAATTTATTCAGATAGAATGTGAATATTCAGCAGTAGTCAGTATTGTGAATATTTATGAATTTGACAAAACTTCTGATACTGAAAGGAATATTTAAAAAAATTGAAACATTTTCAAAATTAAAGAGTAATAGTTCTTAATTTGAAAATACTTTTTTTTTTTTTAATTTAAGTTTTATTTAATTTTATGAATTTTAACTAAAGACACAGCTCAAGCTTGGGGTAGACCATTCCAATTTGTCCACACAATGGATTTCAATAAGCTTTCCACACTTGTCTTATTTTAATTTTTCTTGTTTTTTTTTTTTCTCTTATTTACCAGATTTTAAAGTATTTTTCTGTAACTGACTTTATTTCCCCTAAATTCCAACCTCATCAATCAGCTGACCAACCAAAAAAATGCCCCAAAAAACAGCACATTAAAAATAAGAATAGTTAAGTATGTAGTTGTTCATATTCTAAGAACTTACTATGTAAGGATTTGATTTTTTGGACTTCTCACAGCAGAACATGCACTGACCTCAAACAAGAACTATGTGTGAACTGCTTGAAGGCATAGGCTGGTGGTGACAGACATTTCACCATAAAGGAAAATGTATTTGGAAAGACACAAAATCATGTCTGGGGGATGTTATAGGAAAGAATCTCTGAGGGAACTTTTGGAAGAAATCAGTTCAAGAAGGGATTTGAGAGCTTTTTAGTTACAATTTACCATAAAATCCTGCTGAAATAATCTGTGGAGCATCTGACTTTATCATAAAAAGAAGGAAGAAGGATAATATTTTAATCTATTTTTATTGCTTTTATTACTAAAGTTCAGTGCTCCAAAAATTAGAGCAGTCAAATGGGAGTAAAACCTTGTTTGCTTTTCATCACTGTAACAACTAGTATCTTATCAGTTTAGTTTAGATGTTCCCAATACCTGTAACAATCTTAGTTTCATACACTGTCAATAAAATAAGCAATACAAACCTAAGTTTATTAGCATCACTATGACATCGTAGTAACTAAATGTAATATTTTCAGAAAACTGCAGAGATTTTCATATTTAAAAATGTATCTTTGTCAATGGTTTATGGGCTGGTTCAGCCAGGTTCTGTGACTAGTAGGGTGGAGGGATCTGTGGATCCACGTCTCCAGAAAAGGGAAACAGGGGACCCCAAAATAATTGAAGGCAGCGGCAACGATCTGAGGTGAAACAAACTAATTTACTAAATACAGTATCAGAATGCAAAATAATGCGGTATAATGGAATTGAAGCTAATAAATCAAAATATAATGAGAGTGAGAGTGTCTCCAAAAGGTGCATAGGCCCCACCACACTGCTGAGATGAGAAGTGCAGTTCAGTTGAGCCGATGAAGAAAAGCAGACGGAGAAGAGCAGGTGAAGAAGTGCAGCAAAGAAAACATCAGGTGACCTTGCCAGGAGTTATATTTCTTCGCTGACTGCAAAGCCCCCTGGGGATTCTTCTTCTTCTCCTCCGGACAGGCACTTGGGCATCAACAGTCAAACCCCCAGTACATTACATGATGTTATGGTGTGGAATACTGATAACCAAAAATCATAAAACCATGACAGTAACGAGATAACCACATCTTCCTAACATATCTTGGATACATATCCTTTCCAACTGATATTTAAAAATACATGACTCTTTCTCTTCTTACCCTGCCTTTCACTGAGCTGTCACATTTTGAGTGGTATTTAACTGACACAGGTTCTGAAAGAGACATTTTTTCTTCTCCCCTGCCCAGCACAACTACGTATTTTGTGCCAGCATGTGTGTTCATCTGACCACATGGTGAACTGAATTGGGCAACTGACGGAAGTTAAAGCTGACATATTTTGAGGGATTTATTTAGCACTGGTTTAATTTTCTCTGCCTGGCTGCACAAGATCTGTGAGGGCAAAAAGTAAAATAAAAAGAAAGAGAACGGACAAGACAGAAGCAAGTCTGTATGTTCTAGTAGCAGAGTAAGATGATGATGATTAAAGTGTTTGTCATATTGATATCAGCATGAAAATCTACAAGACCTATATTCATTTCACCTTCTTTCCTTCTATATCTTACCAAACAATTATATCAGCTTATGTTGAGCTGAACGTAATGAACTGTGGATTGAACTATAAGTAGGAGAACTGACCAAAAGCCAAGAGGGACTGTGACAGTGGTAGAGAAAGGTTTCCTAAATCTTCTTTCTTTACACAGAACCAAACTATTACCTTTGACAGATCTAATATCTTGCCTTTTTTCAAGTTTCAGAGAAAGTTGAAAGCCTGTGAGAGCAGACCTTTGAATTCACCATGGCCTTTGTGGTCTGCTTTCCTATTTTGCCTGTTCTGGAGTTGATATATAAGGGCTGTGCAGAGAATAAATTCAATGATTAAACCCTTCTCTCCTCCCCACAAAAAAACTGAACCAAATCAAATCAAAACAACAACAACAACAAAAAAACCACAAAGAAACCAAAAAACCAAAAAACATCCTGTCATGCTACAGTGCAGTCAGCAGCTTCCAGAGTACTGGAGGTCCTGGAGGAACCATCTTTCCATGGGGCAAGGCCTGGCACCCAGGGCTTGTCCTACTGCTCCAGCCAGGAATAGGTCAGGCAGAAGACCCAGTAGGGGCAGCAGCAGCCTGGGGATGGCTGTGAGCTGAGGCTGGACTGGGACATATATGCTATATCAATCTTTATCAGGCCTTTTAATATAAAATCATTGCCAAAGCCCTACCAAGGCCTAGAAATGTGTGGGATGCAATTGAATTATCACAGGAGACTCAGGCACAATACATATGTACAGATACAATCACTCATCTCATTTCAGTAGTTAGGCTGAGAATTGTGGATGATGCAGGTAGGCAGACTATGCCTTCTCTCCCTTTACCTCTACTCTGTTTTTCCCAGACATACTGGCTGATCCTGTAAGTCAATGACAGATTAGCTACACTGGTCATTTAGAATGGTTTATTGTAAATCAATTTGCATTTTGACAGTTTGTGCTATGCTATCTTTTTTTTTTTTTTTTTTTTTTTTTTCCCCCTCTGGAAATCAGTGTGATTCATTTATTTCTCTCTCTACAGGTAAACTTTGTACAACTGGATAGCCTTACTGGAATTCGCAGTCCTTCAGGGGCATACATCTAGAAAGGTTAGAAGTAAGCAGCAATGCTGGTGCTGGTTACCAGTCTTGAGGGACTTCTGATTTGGCATGCTGCCACATGAACAAATTTTTCACAAAACTACCTCCCATCAGACTAAGTCAACCTCTGGGTGCAGTGGGAAGGCCAAAATACTATTGGCCTTTGTGAGATTTTGCAGGTTTGAGGCAGGAGTCAGATTATACAGTGCATGGGAAAGGATTAGAGAGACCTCCCTTACATCGTCTACGTGCATACATTTGGCAGGTGTAACGTGCTGTTAATAGGTTGCCTGTTTTATTTCTCTGTAGGTAGAAAAAACAGAGGCTTCCTATTAAAAGGAAGCACACAGCAAAGAATAAAGTTTAAGGACCATTGACAGCAGCTGTGTTGCTGCCTCCAGACTGTCTATGCACATGTTTCATGCTGTCATTCATCTCCTTTCCTAATTATCAGAAAAGCTGGCAGCAGTTTCCAAGGTAAACTAGAAGGTAACCTACATATTTTGATTTCATGTGTCTCAAGATTGTTCTCAGAAGTAGAATTCTTCTCGTTCTTCATAGCTCTCAAGATTCTTCTCAGAAGTAAAGAAAGGTGCAATAAGCCAGGGTAAACCTCATGGTTTTAGGGATGAAGGTGTAATAACCATCTCTGAAAATTCTTCAGCATCTAGTCAGTTGCCTGAAGGTGTATGTTCACCTTCAGAAGAGTTGAGTCATGGCTGAAGACTGTAGGTATGGCTTAAAAGAGGAGTTCACTGTGCACATCTGTTAATTTGGAGGCTGATGTACTTTGAGAGAAATGAAAGCTGACGTCTCTTTGTTGGAAGACCGGATTGCTGAATAAGACTGGCTATCATGAACCTAGTAGTATTTTGTGTCCATGTGTCCCCAGTTGCCTGCCTCTATTTGAGCAAATCAGCCTGGGTAAAGGACTGCCTGATGTTGAGAGGCATGCAAACTGTAAAGGTCTAATGACATGAAGAACTGCTGTTTTTAGACTTTGACTACTGTAAGACCTATGTTGAAGGCTGTCTGTTGCCCGTTAAGATTGTGATAGGTTGCAACAGTGGGGATCATTTCTTAGTAGACAGGATTCTCGAAAAGTGGATGTTAATGCTGAAGGGAGTGTGTTGGTTTCTAGAAAAGTACCCAGATGTTGCCATTCCTAATTTAAAGCTTTTCAGTTATTACTGTTCTCAGTTGCACGGAATAAGATCATACATACAGGAAGAGATATCCTTTGTGCAAATTTCCTATTGAGAATTGAGTGAACTCCTGATTCAGAGAGTAGTGTGAAATGTTCCAGGAAGATACTCTTTGACATCCTGGCAATTGCCCCATTCTTTGCTTCAAGATGTCAGATGCATCCTTTCAGTAGACTCCAGAGTAATACTGTCAAAAGAATCTGTCTCTGTGGCAAAGATAAACGTGAACAGCAGAAATAGCACAGTAGAAATAGAAATATGTGTTCAAAGTGAATGTTGAAGAGAAGCATTCGTGTTGAACATTTCCTCACATGATGTGTGAGGCTGTTTATTGACAATGTGACCTAGTAGAAATGCTGATACTATGCTATGTGTGAAGTATTGATGGATATTTTGTTGTGTTAGATGTTTGCTAATACTTATTTTCCAATATATAATTTAGATATGACAAGTCCTTGTCAGCGTCTTGTCAGAACTTAGATGGCCTGTAGGCTTGGGAGCAACGGCATGCTTAGAACAAACAACGTTAGTTTAGATGTGGCATCTTTTTGCTTTGGAGAACATCATTGTCCATTTCCCCATTTTAAATATGGCAGTATGTCCTTCATCCAATTATTATGGTTCTATGTCTCCTGTGAGGTGAAGATTATATACATGAAAAAAACAAAAAATAAAACCACAATACACCATAATGTTATGCCAAGACTGCAAATGACTACTCTACACAATATAGCTAATAGATACTAACTGCACTGCTTTCCTCTCTTCCACAGACTAATGTAGAACAAGAGGGCACCTAGTACTTGTTGCAATCTCAGTTTAACAACCAAACTACCCAGCTGTGCAAAAGGGTAACTGATTTTTCTTGGGGGAGAAATCATGTGTTGAGGAGATAGACATCTGGTAAGATAGTGGAGATAGGAGGCTAGATATCAAGACTTAAGATAATGATATATAAAAATGGGATGGATGATAAGGAAATGTAGGTGGAGCTTAGAATTGATTCTGACAGAAAAAGCAGATGCTAAGTATTTCAGAAGGAAAAATGTAGATTTGATACATTATCATTTGATATGATAATGATTTATTTAAGCTTTCTTCAGTGTTTATTTCTGCCAGTAATCTTGACTTGATGAATTGACAATCAGTGATTAAAATAAATATCCTGAACACTACGATTATTTAAAGCTATTTATATTTCCATGTCTGTTAATTTACTTTTATGGCCAATGAAATAATAAGAAAAGTGTGCACTGAATATCAGAGGAAAAAGAACTTTTATGAGACTAAATCAAACAAACTAAGAGGAGCGAACATTAATTTACTCTGTAGCAATCTTGGGAGACAATAATTTATTCTGATTACTGAATGGCAGTTATTTGCATGTATTGGAGGGTCATATTTCCCCTAAGAAATAATACATTTTCTATCAGTTTCTGCTTAAATAGATGTCTTAGAATAGTTCTTTCTCCTTACTTAGATACAGGAAGGCAGAGATGAGAATTAATTTCAGATGGCTTTAAGCAAATGTTAGAAAGGTGAACATTCATGGACTTCCAAATATCTTTTGGGCAGCTGACATTTTCAAATACTGAGCTTTCTCCTTTAGCTGAATTACAGTGCTGGGCAGAAAGCAATGGATGTATGAAATGAAATATGCCATTCAAATACAGGAAAGAAGAGGAAAACTGCTTGTAATTACTGCAGAGAATAAAAGGTAAAATTGAAATCCTCTGCTACAAGCTGAGTGTTCTGTTTGAGGCATTTCACACGGACTTGATATATTTTATGTATGAGAAATGCTTGGAAACTTCTTCCTCTCATCAGAATAACTCCAAGAGTAATTCATTTTCAGGTGAGGTAGTAGTCTATTGAAATGAAAGAAAGATGTGGTTTAAAATTCCACAAAACCACATTGCAAGCTGAACCTGAAGAGCAGACAGTATTAGTAGTGCCATTTTGGATGCAAGCTGGAGCCAACCTATTAATTCTTTTGTTTTAAAACTGATATGCCTATGGCATGCATTCCTACAGTATGAAACCTGAGTATGTGTCACCAGTTTGCATATAATATATATCTGATTACTGTGATGTGATTCCTGAGGTACAAAAAGGTATTATAATTCTGACTACAGTGTAGATGTATGTCAATCACTGACCTAACTAAATACAATGTAATAAAGAAATCTTTTAAATGAAGATAAAACTATTTTTTGATACAGAAAGTAGTACAGAAAGAAATGTGATACCTCCGGTAAAATGGATTTGCTACTCAGTCGTGAACATTTCCGTAGTCTGCTAAAATACTGGAGTCTGCACAGAGACATAATATCTACCATTACTTGGCTGATCTACTGATAACTTCTGGATCTTGTAGCCTTCATCAGCCACACCAATCAAAAGAATAGACGTCACTCAGCCACGGGGCATTGCAATGATTTTAACAAACTTGATTCATGTACCAAAAAGGAAGGCAAGAATGTAGTTAACACTGAAGTTGGAGGAACTACTGCTTGAGGGGTCTGAGGATATCACAGGGAGGATTTGGTGATGTAAGACTGCTAAACTGTGATAAGCAAGGGACATGGATATAGGGAGAACCTGACAGTACTGTTGCAGGTTGAAGAGTTGCCAAAGGAGAACAGAATTGCAGTGAGGTTGTCAGGATAAGGTGGAAGTGAGGTACAATTTTATTTCAGTAAATGCAGACAGAGGGAACATACGGGAAAGTAAACAGAAGTCCATGGCAAGCTAGACTTATAACCATAGTTTAATGGCTAATGGGACATTTCAGAAGTCTCTAATCCATAAGACAAAGAAAACAATACAATCAGTAAAATTTCTATCATTAAGATAGAATTTCTGTCATTAAGATACTGTTTTCTATGAAGGCCTTCTAAAGATGTGTTTCTCTCCTACATTCCTGGAATTTGTAACATGCATCCAACCAAGATACATGGGCAGTTCATAAGGATGTTAAGATGAACAACTCAATGTTTCTGTATGCAAATTCTTGATATTTTATTTTGGGAATATTAGCCCTTGATTTGAACTTCTTTCAATAAAAACATACACACATCCCTTTCAGCATGAACTCATATCAGATGTCTGCTTAACTGTGAAATCCAGACTGATGTTTTCATATGTTTACCTGTTTCTGAAATTATTTGCTGAGCAGTTAAAAGAGTGCCAAGAGGAGCACGGGGAGTACCTTGCATATAGGATGCAATACAGCAGTCAGAAACTAGGACTAGGTTGGCGCTCCAGTTCCTTATTTATGTGATAGAATAATTGTAAATATCTAAGAAGTGGTACTTGATTATGGAATCAGAAGTGAATACTTAAATTCTGGAAAAAAAGGTACAATTTCACACTCTTTTTCTTGGAAATTTTCTCCATGAGCTGTGTCCCCTGCCAAAGGTTATTTCCACACTTAGTGTTTTAGATACCTGTTTCTTGTCATGCGTTCTGTACAGAGCTCAGTTACCTAAGTTGATATCAGTTTCTTTGTTTGATTTGGCCCTCTATGTCTTTTGTAGAACTTCATTCATAGTATTCTTGGCTGCTTTACGCTGCTTTAGGCAAAGGCCAGCAGGTCAAGAGAAGCACTGATGAAACAGGAATACTGTGTCCAGTTCTGGGCATCTCTGTACAAGAGAAACCTGGACATACTCCAAATAAGGACCAGATGAACCAAAGGACTGGAGTAGCTCTCCTCTGAGAACAGGCTAAGAGAGCTTGGACTGCTCAGCAATGAGGAGGCTCAGGGGTAATGTGATTACTATCTGCAAGTACCTGAAGAGAGGGTACAAAGAAGAATAACTGATAGCAATTTTCACCATCAGGTAGGGTATTTTAACATTAAGTATTCCAGTAGTTTATTAGAAGTCTGCATTTGTCATAGCACCAAAAAATTCTGAAGAATTTTTTCTCATTTTCATTTCTCAACAAAGACTGCAGAGTCTTTCGTCACACAACCAACTTTGAATACAAGTGCGTTGCTTTTACTGAGCTATTCTGTTCAGAAATTTAGTACACAATTTCTAAGTTTAATTTGCTGTCACTCCCCAATGCTCCCTCTCCTGAGAACCAGACATATGTTCAGTTATAAGATAAGTCAGCAAAACATTTAAGTCTATGTCTTGTATCTATTTCTATGTGTTATATGCTTAAATGATTCGGAAGATAGGAGCTTTAAGGTATTTTGAAGCGTTTATATGGACAGTATTCTTTTTTTTTTTTTTTAATAAGAAATACATGTTTCTTGAAAAAAGTACTTATCTTGAATTTTCAAATTAGCTCTGCTGAGATGAAAATGTGAAGAGGAAATATTAGCTGGTATACTAGTTGCGTGTTAAGTCACAGACGAGCTATTTTTTATTTCAAAGAAGTCAGTGCACAATCATCCATAAAAGCAAATGTAAAAACAAACGAAGATGAAAATTAAGACTGTAGACACCACCATTTATCTTTAATTTTGGTAGGAAGGAAGGAATGAAGAAGTCTCCAGTCTTCTAAGTTTAACTGTCTAAACAGGTTCCAGTGAAATGTAATTGGGTGCATTTATGTCATGACAGAAAAAAGTATTTTTCTCACAAGTATTTTCTGATTGTACTGCCACAGAATCACAGAATAGCTGAGGTTGGAAGGGACCTCTGGAGGTCATCTGGTGGTCTACCGTTTCCATTCAAGCAGAGGTACCTGAAGCACGCTGCCCAGGACCATTGAACATCTCCAAGAAGGAGACATCACAGCTTCTCTGGACAACCTATTGTCAGTGCTGAGTCACCCCACAGTAAAGGAGTGCTACTTCATGTTTAGAGGAAATAATTTTTCTTTCAGTTTGTGCTCAATACCTCTTCTGGTACTGGACACCACTGAAGAGCCTGACTCTGTCATTTTTATATCTTCCCTTGCAGATATTGGTACTTTCCAGTATGTTCAGGTCATTCTTGTACTGTGGTGCCCAGAACTTTACATGGTTCTCCTGGTGTGGTCTCACCAATACTGAGCAGAGAAAAAGAATTGTCTCTCTTGACTTGATGGCAATACTTGTCTAATTCAGCCAAGAATACCATTTGCTTTCTCTGTGATAAGGACACTTAGCTAGCTTACTTTGAACTTGGTGTACAGTAGGACCTCAGGTACTTTTCTGCTGGACTTGGTAGCCCCCAGCTTATATTGATGCCTGAAGTTGTTCCTTCCCAGGGGCAGGACTCTCTACTTCTTGTTGAACTGCATGAATTTCCTGTCAGCCCAACTCTTCAGCATGTCAAGGTCCCTCTGGATGGCAGCACGTCCCTCCTGTGAGTCAACCACTCCCGCCCAGTTTCATGTTATCTTCACATTTATTGAGGTTACACTCCTACCACACCATTAAGAAGTTAATGAAGATATTAAGCAGGACTGGATCCAGTACTGAATCGCAGTGCACTCCACTGGCCTCAAACTAGGCTTTGCACATTGACCACTACCTCTAGTTCTGGCCATTCAGACAGTTTTTGATTGACCTCACTATCCTCTCATTCAGTCCATACTGCAAAAGCTTCTCTATGAATATCTTACAGGTGACAGTGTCAAAGGATGAAAATATCCACTACTGCCTTCTCATCCATCTCACTGGCAACTTCATTATAGAAGCTTATCAGGTTGGTCAGGCATGACTATTACTTGTCTTACCTGAATTTTATCAAATTCAAAGATATTAAAGGGTTTAGTGATGGAGGAAGTATAAGTATTGGCATATTTTGTGAGGCTCGAGAGCAAGCATCTATCAATTTTCTTCCAATCCAACAGTTTTCCCTTTTTCTCTTTCGCAGATCTATTTGTTTGCTCGGATTTCCTGACCTACACTGACCTTACTTTATGCCTCAGAGCATTATTTCTGTTCAGTGGTAGTTGTACTTTGTCAGAGCTGTTTTGCTTCTCTATGTTATTTGAAAATGTTATAGAAGGAGACATGGGGTTTGATTTTGCTGAATTTGTATCTAAAATTCTAAGATCAGTGAGAACTGCACAGAAGGTGCAGCCTTGGAGACAAAATCACTTTGTGCTTGTTTTAAAGCAGTTTTCCTATGACTAAGCTAAGGTTATGGAAACTGTTCACAGGAATATACTGTCATTGTGCATATAAGATAAATCAGTAATTGTAAAGTATATTCTGCATAGTTTTAGGACCAGACCTACTGTTTTTACACTTACTTTTCAGCATGCTTCTGCTTTACACAGTCCTTTGCATGGTTTTTTGTCTGCAATAAGTACTAGAATGTGCTTAGAGCTTAGCAGGATACTATCATTTTCCAAATCTTTCCCCTACATTTTATTGCTGCATTTGCCAACAGTACTACAAAAGTGCTGACGTTTTACAAGACCAATTGAGCAAGAGTTCTCTTTGGAATAGGATGTATTTTTTTGAAATATATATTATATCAAATTGTTTAAGTCCTGCCTGACAAGAGTCTTGTAGATAAAGCTGGTAAGAAATTCACATGCATTGGAAATACTCTATTATTTAGAGAGCATTATTAAAATTTTTAACTGTTTCTTAATTGATTAAGATTTCGATACCAGATTTGTTCCTATCGTGTTTCACTTAGCTTGCTTTTTACAATTTAATGTTCCAGTGAAGCTATTATAGCAAGTTTACACAGCCTAATTCCTTTTGTACTTCTTTCCATTTATATTTCTGTTTGGAGTATTTAATTTGTATACATTATCTTTGTTGGAGAGACTAGAGAAGTTGAGATACTAAGAACAAAGACCAGCCTTTGAGTTTTATTTTTGTTAAAAAGACTGCAATATTCCAAATCATAAAATTGTGTTCTATGAACACTGTGACTTCAAATTGTTTGACTTTGATAATATCCAAGATAATTTTATTCGATTGCAATTGTACTTCTACTTTATCTTGTACTTCAAAAGTGTTTTGCACTTGCTAGATAGGATCTGAATGGCATTAATAAATGGGCTATATCATTAGGATACCCAAACCATTTGAATTGTCACAAAATACTTATGACTAGAACTTACTCTCTCTGTGAGAAAATTTTCTGTGAGAGGAAAAAAGAACAAAAGATTAACATCTGAACAAGAATACTATTGTTTCTGCTTTAGAACATAAACTGTTGATTAAGTGCCTATACTCGCTGTTGTTCAAGTCAATAAATATTATTAAAGGGAATTTATATTTTGTACGAAATTCCTCATTAGGGATAGGCTAGAGACCCTGCTAACCACTCTTAATATAATATTGTGACTTCATTTTACACAAACTGTTGTTGCATACTTTTTTTGCATTATTATAGAAAATTACCATTAGTAATTCCAATGTATTGTTGACCAAATGTGTTTGGAATGTCTATTTCAAGCTTCACCAATGAAAATACCTTTGCTCTTGGCCTGAGGTTATAAGTAAGTATCTCCTATAGTCACATTTTTTTCTACGATTCTCTGTTGTACAAAGGAGTTTAACAGTTCAGAAACCTGCAAGAACTGATGACAATTTCTGTTATTTAGTTTAGAATTCAAAGTTGGGATCTGAAAAGTGTCTGACCTAAATAGCATTGTGTTTTTAGTTTTGACTGTGAGTTTGTCTGTATGTTTACCCCACGTTTATCAGTGTAGAGATTTTATATAATACTAATTCATTGAATTTCTTTTGAGTATTGGAGCACTGCTCAGATTTGAGATTTTTCAGCTTTCATCGATTTCCTGCAGGTGGCAGCCATGCAAAATAAAACTCTCTGAGCATTTTCTAGTCGGAGTGCTTTTATATTTATTCAAGAGAAAACAGCATTTCAGTAATCACCAAGATTACTAATTAAAAGTTGAAATATCATACTCGAATGCCAGCTTCTCAATATATCTTTTCTTTCTTTCTTTCCTTCTTTCTTTCTCTCTCTTTCTCTTTGGATTGGGCTATTCTGATATAGTCACGATTTTCATGATTAAATTTCGAAATTCTGAGTAATCAGATGAGCATATGGCACAACTTAATTATAAATCTTTTATAAAAAATGGTGGTTCAGCCACCCTACAGACTTTCTAGCCATTTTGAAACATTATAGGATACATATCTGTAAAATCCCAATGCCTGCATTGAGAAGCTCGCTTGAGTTGCAAAGTGGATGCCTTAGACAATTAAGAGTGAATAATTGATTCATGATTGCCTTTTTGGAGGTCCTAAATCTAAATATTTGAGGCTCAGCAATTTCAGAGGGATAACTGACTATATGGAGGTGCTGATTTCTGGCTTTAGAATTACATAACTTCTCATAGGTGATGATAACCATCAGTAACAATTATGTCAGGAAGTTAAATAGATGGAGAGGGTAGCCATGTACCCCATTGAAGGAGTGGCAGGAAAAGCTGATGGCATGGAGATAAGCTCTTATTAGGGGACTATACAGTGGAGGCATGTTGCAGAGATGTGAAAGTCCAAGTTATGAAGGTAATGGGTTTCTCCTATATGGAATATGAAAAAAATCCCAGGGACCCATACGCTACATTCCTGCCAGTACCATGAATCATTGAGTACCGATGTTACTAAGAAGTATTTACTGTGACTTTATAATTTAGAGGAGAACCTGCAAACGCATATTAGACTTATTCAGTCTAACGAGCTCTCTTCTTACAATATTTCTGATCACTTCATGGTTCGGCATCAGAAGTTTCTGACATGCTGGAATGTGATCCTCGCAGTTTGCAGTTTTGCTAACAAAGCAGAACCAAATGGTTGTAAAAGCCGCTTTATAAAAGCTTTTATTTTACTTTACAAAAACTGTTTTAAAATCAACTGTTTCAGCTGCTGTTCAGGGAAAAACCGAGGTAAGGATTAACCTATAATTCCTCATTCTGAATCCAGACCAGTGCAGCAAAGATATCTAAGAGAAATAAGATTTGGAATACAATATAAAGAAAAGGCTATTGCTGTACTCCCATATGCATATTCCCAAACACAGTGTGCTATGCAGTAACCTCGTAAATTAGGAGTACTTAGGAGGTAAATTATGGTTGAATAATGGAAAATTCAACCTCAACTGCATGGAAAGTATTGAGCACAGTTAGGAACAGTGGTGGTGCTGGTCAGAGAAAGCTAAAATAAATAAGTAAAAAGGAAAAAGAAACCCAACCAGATATTAGAAATGTAGTGCAGAAGATAGAAGAAAGGGCATAGTAATTCTGTCTAGTGCCCTCATGTGACAGTGATTTCATTTCTAAATCAGTCATATGGGTAAATGTAAAGCGAATATGATAATGCAGATTGATTACATAGTTCATATAAAAAGGTGTAAGCATGAGAACCTCTAAAGAATCTGCTGACTTTTTCTTCTCCCTTTTCTCCAACAGAAATGGATTTCAGTTTCCATTTAATATTTTATGGTTTAGTTTTATGGTTTTGTTCAAGAGAATCAGTAACAACCTTTCTTTAATTTAAAAGTGCAGAAGCTGTGATCCTGCTGGGGAAAGGTGCCAGTGCACAGCTCCTGCTCACTCAGAGCACTGGCTGATTGCTCTGAAGTATCCATATAATGGTGTTAGTCTTATGGTGTAGTACAGCAGATTAAATCAATTAAAATTCACAGGAGTGCTGTGCTATCTGTTACATAGAACAGTTTTCTGCATTAACTAAATTAACAGACCAGATCTGCTCCTTCATGTATTTAAAGATACTGGTGGTAAAATAAGAAAAATTACATAGTTTTGTACAGTAATATGTTAGATACTGGTGAATATATCCTTTTAGATTTTTGTAACATTTTAGACACTGTTTTTCTAAATGGTGAGCAACGTACATTTATCTTAAGCTTTTTATTGAGCTATGTTTTACAGCTCTGGAGAGCCCTAAGGAACAAATGTACAGTCAGAGACATACTGTCAGAAGTTCAGTCTTTTAATCAGAGGGATTATTTGAAGTATAAAATGAGTTGTAATGTATGAAAATAAGATCCTGGTATATGGCTGCTTGGCAGATCTCTGAACAAAATTCACTTATTACAACGATGAAATTTGTAATCTGCCAATGAAATATGGAAACTCTTATCTCTTGAAATTGAATTTGTATATAGTTTCAAGAAAGATATTTGGAAGAAGTAGTTAGGATGTTAAAGTAAATATATGCTCAATATAATTTCTGAATATATTTTGCTCGCATATCAGCTTGTAGAAGACCATAAGCACAACTGTACTCCACTGAAACCAAATCTGAGCGTATTTTCATAATGCATAAACAAGGTCTTATGGCTAAAACAGGTATAAAAGGTTATGTTCTATGCTTTGGCAAGCTGAAACGGAACTGATCTTTGTCACCAGATTATTCCAACTAAGACACTTGAGCACAGTTCAGCTCAGTCTGCATTTCTTTACCAAGAAAGTGTTTTCTTTTACTTGTAGCATGATCTCAACATCAGGTATGATCCCTTTTCATCTCCCAAGATGGAGAGAGTATGGCCAATATTAACACTGAAGTCTGGGAAATCAGAAGTGTTCCCAAGTGACATAGTCTCAATAACGCCTAAATGAATAAGGAATATGCTGAGAAGATAATATCATTAAAACACTTCAGATTACTTATCTGATTAACACAGGTCAAAATTATTTAAGGGATTAAAAATGAGTTACAAACTACAACTGCTATGATAGCACATCATGTCATTTCCTAACAGTGAGTATATATGTGTAGATATGCTTTAATCTTTGCTTATAACTGAGAATCTGAAACTGCTAGTTGGAATATCTGTGCAACATCCTTAAGTAACTACTGTTCAATAATTATACATTTGTCAGTGGTTTCTAACATTCCTTATTCTTGTTAGTTTTTGTTCCAATAGGAGGATATACCTCAGAATATTCACCTGTATTTAACATTTCACAGGATTCATTCCCTGGTACTTGGAACAATTCAGGGCTCTTAAGTAAATGGCTAAACAGGGAGTCTGACAATATGCCTCAGGCTCTGTAATTAGGCCTCCCACGTGCTCCTCCTACATACTTAGAATTTCAAGAGGATGTCTGTGCATCTCTCCATTCTTTGTGTTGAACTCAAGCCACCCCACTACTGCTGATATCCCCTCAATGGGAATTTTTCATGATTTGAGAAAGATCTTCTGAGACTTCCAAACCTCAGAGCTACTACAGTAATAGGAACCATTGGTTATGGTTTTCCCAAAGTGGCTCTTCTCCTTCGATTACCTTTCATCTGTTGATTTTTCACTTCCACTTCGTAACTACTTATTTACCTTTCAGGGGAGCAGAAACAAGACTTACGGATATGCTGCTGTTTTTATACCTTTAGTATTAATCTCTGGCCTCAGTTTGTAGGTAGTCAATAGAAAACTTCTCTACTTTTTTTTCTTCTTATTTGCTGCCCTCCCACATTTTCTTAGATTAAAAAAATAAAAATAAAATTAGTGGACTCGGAAAGCAAATCACAACTGACCAAGATAAGATTTGTGATGATTCTGTGATTCAGCTTTAATGCAAATGGATCTGCATTAAGACATTTTGTGCCTTCTCTCAGCTCATTTAAAGTTTTGAATAGCACTTTATAAAGAATCAAATACTTTCCTAATTCTAGTGATAGCACTAGGCTTAAAGATACTTTATCAATTTTTTTCTTTCACAATGTGAGAGAGGGATTTTGGCTTCAGAGGCAACAGATGCCAGCATGGACTTTCAAAAAATCGACTTTGTCTTTTCTTGAATGTTTCAGGAGAGGACTTCTGTGACACAGCATACTCTTTTGGTTACACCACTAGTGTCATGATTATTTTCAGTTTACACTGATGCAGATAGATGCTCAGTTATAAATGGCTTTAGGAAAAAATCATGCAATCTCTTTAATGCTTTGAATGGATAAAGTGTCCAAACCATGTGTCTAGCTGATAGATTTCCCAGGCTTGTGGACTCTACAGTTCCATCAATAAAAATGAGGTCTTAGGCTATTGAAATTCCACATATTCTTTCTAACTTTCTTCCTTGCCAACTTAAATTTTAAATATATGCTTTAATTTTCATTATTACTTTCACACAAGTACCCTCTTAAGAAAAAGAACAAAATAAATTCTCGTATCCCTCAAAACTGAGAATATACTAAAGACTTATTTTAACAATTACTAATACTATTTCTACAGTAGTAGTGCCTAGATTTTTACTTCATCATTTCATTTCTAATTGTATAACAAAGGCAACCATTGCAGATCTACAGGTGCAAATCTAATGTAGTTATTTAATGCATTAGGCCAAGAGTAATAGCACAAATTTATAATTAAAATTCAGTTTAAAAAAGAAATCACTCTAAATGAACTACCTGCTTACTGAGCCACTGTTTTGTAGGTTGCAGATTAGATATCAGGGTTAAGAATAAATTGGAATTTTTTAAAGAGTGCTTGCATGGAAGGTGATAAAGAAAATGCTGAAAAGAAAAATGTTCTTTTCTTTGAGCTACAGTTCTTTTCCCTGTGCTCACCTTATAAATTATTGTGAAGTAGTTTGTGATGAAAACAGAAAAATAGAAACAGTTTAAATGCACATTCTCCTTTTTGGATGATTTTTTTGTTTGTTTGTTTTAGTTTTAGAGCATTGCTCTGCTCAATGGGAATTACATTTGGCAAGGACAGTTTTACGAGAAACTTTGTGATTCCAGATCAAGTTTTCTCTCAAATTGCATACTGAAATGATGACTTTAAGTCAGAATCATTATCTTTTGGATTTTTAAAAACTTGCATATCCCTTCTTAGATATATATCCCATATATAGATATATAACCCATATATATCATCAATGGCTTTGCTCGTATTCTGTATTTGTGTATTACACTAAAAGAGACTCTCTGTTCAAAGTGTATGCAGAATCTATTATCTCGTAACTGCTAATGCAAATCAAGAAACATTTTTCTTTTTCTGTAGTCTTAAGAACAATAATTATCAAAAGCTGAATGTTAAATTTACTTATTAAGCTGATTTACGGTGTTCTTATTACTGAAAGCAACTACAGGTGCCATGCATAAAACACTTCAGTCATTTACCCATACCTAGGAGCACAGCTGGTGATACAGAACATTCCTGTCTCTTTATATCCATCTGGCAGTGAAGTAAATTAGATAAACTGGACATGAATCAATTCTTTCAATCTGGAATAATTTAAAACATGTCATGACTCTAAATATAGCTTTTCAAAATGTCAGTAGAAGCCAGTTCAGATATGTAATTATAAAATATGAAAGTTAGAAATTCAGAATGGATTATATTCACTAGTGCCATTGCTGTGCATAATTTATTTCAATGCTTAAATAATGTCTCTTTAAAATCTTTTTTATTTTGTTTTCTTATCTTACTAGCTTCTTGAATATTTTTGAATCTCTGAGAAAAACTGTAAGATGACTTTTTATTTAATAATAGCTAAACTGTTTTTCTTGATCTTACCACGTTATGAAATTTACAGAAACTATTAACTCAATTTTAATGGAACATTTACCTTATATGATAGAAATGAATGGAATATTAGCACAAAACACTGTGTAACCACAGTCTTCTTAACGACTGTAAGTGATTTCTTTTTGCTTTCATAGAGAAAAAATAATGATTAAATGGTTGCACTTCTTCCCCACTTTGCATTTAAACAATTTTTACTGCTCTGTTTCTTAAATGCCTTGTAAATCTCTGCAGTTATTGAGAATCAGGTTCAAAATGTTTATGCTATTAATTGCTCTGACTGTTCAGTGGTGCAAAATGTTCTACATGTTCTTTTCATCTTATAAGCATTTGAATTATCTCATTGACTGCAATGGAAATATTCAAAAAGCTAAAGATATTGTTAAATGTTTGCTCAAGCAGGGTCTGTATTCTGCCCATATAAAATAAAGCATTTAATTTAAGTACCATGTTTTGTTTTGTTTTGTTTTGTCTGACCACATTGCCTTCTCTGCATAGCAAGAGAAAATCCTTTGGTGTTGTAGCAGAAATTCTAAGTCATGACCTGAAACAGGGATTGAGCACCTGGTGGGAAAGGAGGGCCAACCAAGAGGAGCTCAGGTGCATAAAATACACCTAAGTGACCAGAAGGTGTGAAGCCAGGATCCACTCCCTCCCAGACCTCATTTAAGGGTTGGCAGTAGAGGGAAGGGTATCTTGCTGGAGATCCTTGTATACCCGAGGCCTTCCAAGGATAAGCAGCTTCTTTCCTTTATTTTTGTGCCTACAGCTGTTCCATTTGTTCAAATCTTTTCTTGCTGCAACCTGGGATCTTTCTGCTCTGCTGTTATTGCTGTACTATCTATTGCATTATAGGTATTAATTTTAAATAGAGAAAAGCGTCACAGTAGACAATTTGTTTTTTTCAGGTTAAGTATTGTAGAGCAAGGGAAGGCAATCGTATTGCCTTCTACCAGGATATGAGCACAATCATAGAGGTATTTGACAAGATATAGTTCAGAAGATGATATGGGGGCAAGCAGCTTACCCTTTCATTAGTCAGCAAAGTCCCCAGGAGGTGCAACCTCTGAGTGGAGATCCTGCTCCCTCTGCTGCTAACCCCTACTTGAGAATGAATAGGTGCATTGTTTGCACCTGTGCACCCTGTGTTAGTCACTCCTTCTCACCTGATACTCAGTCACTGGCACATCTGCATACAAGTACTCTAAATATGACTTTAGTGCTAAGTTCTGTATGAGCTACTAGCTACTATAGTGATACTTAAATGTTGTGTGGCCTAAATGTTTGATACTTGTCATAAATACGTGGATGAGAGGCTGGTGCAATTGCAAAAAAAATTATTTTTTTTTTTGAGCATGACATGGTTTACTTGATATCTGGACTACTGTCTGCTGACAGGCCTTACCTGTTAGAAAGGGAGAAATAGCTCCTAGCCTATGAGCTAGCCAGGCTCATTGAGAGGGCTTTAAAATAGGTATGAAGGGGATAAAGTTAGGCCTGTTAGAGACGAGCCTAGGGGGAATGGTAATGGGACTGTGGGTGAACTGAAGGGCTCAGCTGAAGCATATATATGCTAAAGCATGCAGAGTGGGCAACAAACAGGAAGAGCTGGAAGCCATTATGCAGTAGGCAAGCTATGACTTAGTTGCCATTATATAAAGGCGGTAGGATCACTTCCATGACTGGAGTGCTGCTGTAGATGACTATTAACTCTTCAGAAGGGATAGACAAAGAAGGAGAGGTGGTGGTATGACTCTATATTAGAGAAAGTGTTGATGTTGTTGAGCTTTGGACTGGTAATGATAAAGTCGAATCTCTATTGATAAGGAAGAGGGCAAGGGCCAACAAGATGAGCATTCTGGTGAGGGATGTTATAGGAATAGGATTTCTGAGATCTGATCTATTCTTTAAATTTTTTGAGATTTAAACATCTCAAGTGTAATTTATTTCTAGAGTTCACAAATGTTATGGTTATGCATCTCAAGGACATGTTGCTCAAAGATAACTTCATCTGGTCTAATCTGTTCTTGTCCCTTCTGCTCAGCTTTCATTTTCAATCTAAATGCTCAAATGCAGTTTCAAATTCAAATCTGAGTCACTTCTGTGTGAATATTTGCCTTATATTTGTGTCCCCTCATGTTTTCATTAAAATGCCTCAAGCTCAGTGAAGTGGTTATATGCAATAAAATTTGTCATAAGTTTGTATGCGTTTGGACCAATGCAATGTTGCAAACCTGTTTATGATCCCGCATCAGGATGTGATGTTGCTTAGAAACGACCCCAACAACTTTTAAATATTAAAAATGTATGGAAAGTCAGCATCATCTTTATTCCAGCCATAAATCAGAGCCATTCTTTTCAAAGATTTCTAGTTCTTTTAAACATTCTTCTAATTTCTTTTTAAATAACCAATTTATATAGCGTTAATTAATTCTATGTATAAGACTTTGTGTTCTATTATTTCCCTGCAAGCATATATTGCTTTAGTGTCAAATGATTATCAGAAATACCCTTTTGGTTTAGACGAATGATCTACTGAGTGTGTGTGTGTGTATATATATGTATCTCTAAAAAATAGCAATAACAGATGCTATATGGGGAGAATGTGATCCTGCTCACCATCTTTGCTCCATTCCTGTTACATTCTTCCAGTATTTGCACCTTGCTTGCTAGACCCTTTCTAACAGTACCTGAAATATCATCAGAATTTTGCTGACTTTCTTGGGATCTTTCAAAATTAACTTCAAAATCTTCTTTTCAGATTGTATCTGTGAGTCCTGAGCATCACATAGGCATGGTTTAGGTGATTTTTCAATGCTACTTTCTTTTACCTGTATTGAATTGTATCAGCCAATCACTCAGTCTTGTAAAGCTTTTCTGGAGTGCCTTGCTATGGGCATTGCATTTAAATAGTAGAATTCTGCTGTTCTGTCTTGAGCTGAAAATTAAGTAGCAGTAAGATTGGTTTTCAGTCCTCATTTACTTAGCAATAACAAGATGAAATCTTTATTCAGGTTATTTTTCAGTCAGTTCCCTTTAGATAGGTGATTCCTTCTCTGTTTGACTTTTCCCTATAGAGAGACATGCCTTAATGTAAGGGTATGAGATATTGATAAGGCAATTTGTCTCGTGAGAGTTTCCCACATAATACTGCATTGCCCTTGTCATGTGGTTCCAAGACTCAATTCAGTCCAGATTGGGTAAGGCAGGTAATTGTTTGACTTGAGAAACAGCCCTTTGCTCATGCCTCTGGCCTGATACAATCATTTTGACTGGGGGGCTCCTGAAATGTGAATAACTAGGAGACAGTAAATGTGGCAGTGACAGGGATTAAGTTAAAGATATGATAACGTTATCTGCTAGGTTAGTTTGCAAGTCTTTTTATTCTGTGTCTGAGAGAGTAATTAGAGGATTTTTCAGTCATCAACATGTGAATGCCTATGTGTTCCCTTTGAAGTGTGCATACATGAACATTATGGGAGCTTTTGGTTGCTTACACTACTATTTTTCTGTTCCCCTCTTGCACTGGCAGACACAAGAGGAAAAAAAAAAAAAAAAAAAGGGGAATATCTTGGAAGGAAATTCAGAATATTCAAAACTCTGGAACAGTGATAATAAAGTTTATTCTTACATTTTTAAATTGTTTTTTTTTTTTTTTTTTTTTCCTCTCTACCTTCTGGAGGCGAATTGCCATCAGAACATACGTTTCTCCTCTAATTTTTTTTTTTTTTTTTTTTTTTTCAGTAGTAACAACACCAGCGGTCTGTACTTTTTTCTTAACTGAACCAGTTGGTTTAAAGGTCTTGGCATTACTGGTACTGATTAAAATTAATAAATAAATACACTCTATTCTGCTGGCTCCTTTAGCTTCATGTCTGTATGGAGCAATGGCTGGTTGGAAAGTATTTCACTGAGGAAAAAATATGAACCATGAATTTCAGACTGTTTGTGCTGTGGCCTACTTGGAACTCAGGAAATGAAAGTGAAGAGAAAATATTAATGTTCAGTAGTATTTCCTCATATTTTGTGTAAACAAGTTGCATATAATTCAATTTTCAACTCTTCTCCTAGGTGGAAGTTGCACTTGTTAGTATAATGTATGTCATACCCTGAAATGTCTGTCTATGATTCTTCTCCAATCTATCGATTTTTACTTCTGACAATGACTTCTAGTCTGAATTCCACATACTAAATCATTAATCTGCCTTTCTGGATGATATATTTAAAACAATCATGATCTTCAACTTACAACTTCTACTGTGTCAGATGACACCTATTCTACACATCTAGAATCTGATTCACAACCCTCTGTAATCATATAAAGTTGTTTAATTATTTTTAATAAGCTTTTCATCAAACCTTTTGCTTTGATGTTTTAGGACTAGATTCTCAGTGAGACTATTGCGATGAAGAACGTCAAGTAAATCTGTTCAAGACACTGAATAGGGAAGTTATTCTGAAACTCATAAGTGAAATATCAGGATGGTATTCACATCCTAGTCTTCCAAATATTTTTTGCTGAATCATGGAAGTTATTCATGTTTTACTAACTTCAGCAAAATCCATTTTATGGATTCCACATCAACCTTTGAAAGTGTTCATCTTATTTTCTGTGCCTGCCTGAAAAGCAGTCCTCAATGTGCAGACTGTTTAATGTACTATTGATACGGATAAAACTCAGCTTTGTCAATATGTGGTGAATTTTCTTTTATATTTGGAATAACAAGTAATGTAATTGCTTAGTATCAGTGGTTGATTACCAACTTTTCATAACATTCTATACATGATGTCAACATCTATGTTTTTACCATTATATCATTCAGAATTAACTTTCATGACCTGAATCCTAAGCACAGAAATAAAGTTGTTCTGAATTTGGCTGCAGTCTGTAGTGATTTCCCATGGTTTCCTTTGACAGTGAAATGATAAAATTAGTCCTATTCTTACTGTTTTTGATGAAGCTTTCGGCATGTTAACTGTTTTGTGGAAAGACTTTGAAGTGAGCATGAATCAGTTTCAGGAAAATTGTTTGTCAATGCACACTATTTAGAACATGGCATTCCAAAGAGATATTTACAAGAGTTAAGTTGAAGTCCTCTGCATATTTAGTTTAGTTCTATTATCATGTCACACTGGCATGTTTGGTTTCATTTTTGTTATAATCCTCATGTTGTTGGGAGGGAAGAGTACGGTAACAATTTGCCACAGAGATGTTACCAAAGCAATTTGGTAGTATTTTAAAAAC
The DNA here is from genome assembly GCF_023343835.1 of Lagopus muta. Taxonomy (NCBI): domain Eukaryota; kingdom Metazoa; phylum Chordata; class Aves; order Galliformes; family Phasianidae; genus Lagopus; species Lagopus muta. The sequence goes on along the minus strand of NC_064433.1, from coordinate 146,332,159 downwards.
TGGAGTGAATGGAATGTAACTAAAACCTATTTTCGTTCATGTTTTAGGTTTTAAGTAGTACTATTACTGTTAAAAGAATTATTCCACTGATGTATTTGGATGCTATTTAGATTTTTCTGTTTGTTTGCTCAGTGCTTTTTTCTGTTTTGCTTTGAAGTATGAGGATTTACATTTCAGAGTTAATATGGCAGTCATATTTCTGTTTTATCTGTTCATGTCTGAGAACAGTATTTTTTGTCTTTAATGATGAAAGTTGGCTCTGATGTCACTCTGCAATCTTAGTGATGTAAATAATGCCCTTTCTATTGCATTTTTAAGGTAAATGTACATAATGTCTCTCCTTCAGTTGTCCACATCTACTGCGGACTTTAATGGCATTAGTGTGCATTTATTTCCACTTCTAAAGCACCCTCTGGCAATCATTTAATGAAGCAGCCAAACAAACTGCTGTGTAATCTGTTAATATTGGCATTTATAATGTAATTAAGATAAAGTGTTTGAAAATGAATGTCTTATAGTTTTATGTCTAATTAGTGTCTGCTGATTACCACAAAACACTTAAAACTGCAATTGCTAAACAGAATAATTAAAATCATAAAATGAGGCCTTGGTGTCTCAACTACACAGGTAAAATTATGTTCTCCAAGATAATCTATTGCACTGAGGTCTCAATGGAAAATATCTGCTTTAATATTTGGTTTTCATTTTGATATTCTAGACTTACAATACTTGGATGCTGTGAGTCAGGGGAAAATGATCTGGTGAAAGAAAATAAGATTGACACAATTAAGTAATATAAGTAGTAATGTTGTCTAAGCAGATGGTTTTTATTATGACAAAATAAATTCTATCTCAAAATCCAGTGGACTATTGCAAGTTGTGATCATTGTCACGTTTCTTATTACTCTATTGAAACTGAGTGTTTAGAACTGCCCTAAATGAACAATTTGTCTGAACACTTTAAAGTGTCCTCACCCTCTACTTTGAGAGTAAAGGATTTTTAAATACAATAAAACAAAGAAAAAGAAATTATTTTTCATCTATGTTATATTTCTTGACAAAGATTTGGATAATGGTGTTATCGTGTTATTCTTTCTCTTGTTTTGCTCCTTGTCAACTTAATATTACAATATTACCTCACTACCAACATGGATAAGCTTTTGTAAAAAATCCACAAATATCTATTTGATAGCTCTAAGTGTTGTTATTGTAAGTGGATGTAAATTTAACGTTATTGTAAGGCACTTAAAAGTGTATCTGCATCACTGTTTAAATATATGCAAGTTGCCCTAAAAGCAATATCCCTTATTTATTTCCATGGAAACTGCAACACCTACAAAGAGCATGATAACAATATTTTATACTTGAGAATTTGCTCTACAAAAAAATAAAAACAACAAAATAACAAAACTATTTTTCAACATAATCTCTGCCATTACCTATGCGTTTTTACCAGTAATGATCAAGAACCTGCATGCTGCACTTGTTCAAAATAAAATTTTAAAAAATCTGCCTCAGATGTGGTGATCCCCTGTCACTGCAGCCAATGCTGAAACATCCCCTCCTCCCCTAGTTCTACCTCACTGCGCTCACATCCACTGCTTGGTCTCCAACATCTGCTGAACATTTATGAGGAATATCAATGGGTACATTTTTCTGCGTGGAGGAATTTGGTTGCAAACTTTATCTTTTAAACTCTTCTGCATCAGATGCTATTCTGTCAGACTGTCCCTCTGCTGCCATTTGTCACATGGCAAAGAAATAATGGAATATTGGTGGGAGGTTCAACCTCTACTGTCATATTACCAACATCTACCTTTGAAGTTATGAGCCAATGTAATAAAGAAGGAATTACTTTTGGAGCAGCCCTCATGAATCAAGAATCAATTTGACTATTGCCACTTACCCTGCAGATGAGTTTGGGAATATATGAATTTGATTCCTTTTAGATAAATTCTAACTGGATGATATTGTTCTGGAACAAATGTAGTGGATTGCAGTCACAAAGCAGAATCCAGCCTGAGGGTCTACGCTGGAGTTCCTCAAAAGTACAAAATGTTATTTATAAAGAGTTAGGAGTACCAACTGCTTTGCTGTTTATGTCTGTTCCCGCTGATCCACAAAACTTGCTGATATAAGTATAGCCTTACAGCACTATTTATCATTGAAGTTGAGACCTATGGCTCACACACAGGAATAGATTGCTACGCGTCAACTATACCAGTTACTGTATACAGTCTTTATGAACATACAAATTCATAATCCAGGACAAGAGAGAGGCAGTATAACTTGTAGTGATAGAATGCTAACCAAATTTGATAGTACTTTAGTTAAAATCATTCACATAAATGTTTAACATAGATTTGCTAATAGTGGGATTTATCTCAATTCAGCATGTTGCAATTGTTGTGAGATGCCTTGATTACAGCAGCAGTTACAAGAAATATGCAATTTCTTCATTTGCTTTACCTTATAGTACTGCTATTGCTATGTCTGTAATGGGGATACTAATCTGCTGCATTCAGGTATTATCAATTCACTGATCTGAATATGATTATTGCTCTTTTTTCCCCTCTCTATTATTGTGTCCGTGATAACAAGAATGATCTTCAAGGAGCTGGGTTTTTTTTTAATGTTCTAATCTGGAAATGAGCTGACATTAAGTAAAAATGGATTAGTGTTGTCTTGTTATTATATTTATGCACTTGAGCTGAAAGAATCTTGTGAGCATCTTAAAGAGGTCTTGTGTTAATACTGAAACTTAGGGAGGGAGATTCTGGTTTTCAAATCTAAGAAATGTCTGGGAAGAATTTCAAAGATGTGAAGTGGGCAGGAAAGACTATATTTCTTTATCTGCAAGAAAAATTTTTAAAAAAAGCAACACAAAAACTTGACTTAGTTCTCTAGTGCTGAGGCTATATGCCATGGAAATGTTTGTTTTCACACTTGTGCACTCTCCAAAACACAGAAGCTACACCCAAACTGACAATTGGGATACGGTTTCTGTCTTGTTCTAACCATGGGGTTGATTGTGCTTCTTATTGAAAGAGGATACATACTGGCTGTCTTGAGCCAAAAACTGTTCTAGCAGTATACAGACACTTGAATTCTAAATACCAGTTGTCCATTGGACTGATAAAGATGTGTACTACAGCATACTGCTTGCATAGATATAGCATTAGTGTCTCGTTATTTATGTTTGCCAGGTACTGATTGTAAATTCAAAACATACCACACCTTACTAGCAATCATTACTTATACATTAATATTTAAAAATACTTAATGTCTGATAAATTGTCTCTGTACAGAATAATAACCTCTTGGACTGATTACGGAGGAGGGCCAGAAGGTGATCAGAAGGCTGGAGCACCTTACCTATGAAGACAGATTGAAAGAGTTGGGGATGTTCAGCCTTGGAGAAGTCTCCAGGGAGACCTTACAGAAGCCTGATAATACCTAAAGGGGACTATCAAGAAAGATAGGAAAGGACTCTTTATCAGAAAGTTGCAGATGTCCTGTCCCTAGAAATGTTCAAGGCCAAGGTAGATGGCTTCGCAGGCAAGTTGATGTAGTGCAAAGTGTCCTTGACATGGCAGGGAGTTGAAGTAAGATGATCTTTAAGGCTCCTTCTAACCCAAACCATTCTTTGATTTGATAACCTAAAGTGTCAAGCCTGAATCATCTGTGATTATGTTAGATAGGAGATATCATTAGTGGTCATAGTTAATAGCCATAGTTTGCCCAAAAGAACAGTGGGAATGACCTTAATAGAAAATAATATATAAATAGCAGAAAAGTTAGATCAAGTGAAATTTGTAGTTTTGCACTTTTCATAGAATCATAGAATCACAAGGTTAGAAAAGACCTCTGAAATCATCCAGTCTGTCAGCATTTCCCACTAAACCATGTTCCTCAGTACAACATCTGAACATTTCTTGAACACCTCCAGAGACAGTGATTTCACCATCTCCTGGGACAAACTGTTCCAGCACCTGTGTATATCTGAGGGAATAAGTTTTTCCCAACATCAAACCTGAATCTTCCTGGAACAACTTGAGGCCATTTGTCTAGTTCTATTACTAGTTACATAGGAGAAGAGATTGACCCCTACCTCACCACAACCTGCCTTCATGACCCAATTCTGGCTGAGCCTGATCCCCCGTTTGTCCTGCATATGCAATGTGATCTTCCTCAAGATGATCTGCTCCTAACCTTACCTGGCTTCAAGGTCAGGAAAACAGGCCTGTAGTTCCCCAGATCCTCCTTGTGACACTTCTTGAAGATGGGAGTCATGTTGAACAGCTTCTAATCGTCTAGGTCCTCACTGATTTATCAGGAATGCTGATAGACTGCGGGTAGAGACTTGGCAACCACCCCTGCCAGCTCCCTCAGCACCCTTGGGTGAATCCTATCCTGCCCTATGGACTTGTGGCAATCCAGGTGGAACAGTAGATCTCAAACTGTTTCCACCTGAATTGTGAGGGGTTTATTTTGCACCCCATCCAAGACTTTCAGGTCAGGGGGTATAGTACCTGGAGGATAATGATAATTTGTCTGACTTTTAACAAGATGTAAAGAAGGCATAGAGAATCTCAGCCTTTTCCTTATCCTCAGTGGTCTTACTCTCTGCTGCATCCAGTAAAGGATGGGGATTTTCCTTAGCTCTCCTCTTAGTTTTAATTAATTTTTTTTTATTATTTTTTGTTATCTTTTATCCCAACAGCCAGGTTGAGTTCAGGCTGTGCTTTACTTTTTTAATTTTCTCCCTGTGCATCCTCACAACTTCTTTGTATTCTCCCTGAGTTTTCTGCCCCTTCTTCACAGGAGGTAGATTCTCTCTTTCTCTTCGAGCCTTGGGAAAAGCTCCCTGTTCATCCATGTCAGTCTTCTTCCCCGCTGGCTCATACTGTGGCCTGCTCATGCACCTTTAAGACTTTTATTTTACACTTTGTATTCAAATGTCCCGATGGCTGTTGTTCATGCAGTAGAATATTTGATTGAGGTTAGATTTGTCAGTGTGAAAGGGGTAAACTCAAATAGCTAAGAATTTCAAGGTTGTGTCTGACGACACTATGAAATTATTGAGAAAAAAGGACGAAACAACTTGCTAAACTAGTAGCAAATTGTTAGCAGCTGAAATACCTGAATAGAAGGGATTAGAGTAGACCAGAATAGACTGAAGTACACTAGACTAGAATAGAATAGTTCAGTTAGAAGGGACCATCCAAAATCATCTAATCTATCTACGTGACCTCACCAGGGATAAGCAAAAGTTAAGAAGATTATTGAGGGTATTGTCCAAATACATCTTGAATATCAACATGCATGGGGCATCAAACTTCTCTAGAAAGCCTGCTCCAGTATTCAACCAACCTCACAGTAAATAATTTTTTCCTGATGTCATGTCTGAACTTCCCCTTGGCACAGTTTTCTGCCATTCCTTCATGTGCTATCATCAGTTATCAGTGAGAAAAGACAAACACTTTGTCTTCTCGGGAAATTGCAGAGAGTAATGAAGTCACCTCTCAGCTTCTTCTACTGATTAGACAACTCAAGTGTCCTCAGAAACTCTTGACAAGACATGCCTTCCTCCCCTTTTACCAGCTTTGTTGGCCTCCTCTGGATGTTTACATACTGTTTTTTTTTTTTTGTTTTTTTTTTTTTGTGGAGTCCAAAACTTAAAACAGTATTCATGGTGAGGCTGTACTAATGCTAAATACAGAAGCAGAAGCACCTCTTTTAACTGGCTGGCTATGCTCTGTGTAATGCATCCTAAAATGGCTCATGTTTAGCCTACTGTCAACCAGCACCTACTCACTGCTGAGTGACTCTCCAGCCGCTCATCTCTCAGTCTGTACCTGTGTCTGGCATCACTCCACCCCAGGTGAAGAACTCAGTATTTGCCTTTATTGAACTTTATGCCATTTATAGTTGCTCCAAGGCATCCAGATTTCTCTGCAAGGCCTCTTGTTCCTTTAGACAGTTGACAATACCTCCCAATTTCATATCATCAGCAAACTTCCTGAGGATGCACTTCATTCCCACATCCAGACCACTGATAAAAATGTTGAACAAAAATCACCCTAGAATTGAGCTCTGGGGAACCCCACTTGTGACCATTTGACAGCACAATTTGCCATCCGTAGTCCCCTATATTCACTCATCCACTCTAGTGTAAACCTGTTTATCTTATGGTTGCACAAAGGATGGCAATGGAGATGGTATCCAGTGCCTTACCAAAATCCAAAAATGTTATGACGTCCATCTGCCCTTCATTCTTGAAGCCAGTGACCTTATCACGATAGAAAATCAAATTACTAAGGCAGGTAGAATTTCTGAAACATCACCTGTACATGCACAATAGAATCTAGTGACTCTCTTCCTTTCATATAAAGAGCCTTAGATGTCAAATTTCAACAATGTTCAGAAAATACGCTTTGAGTCAATTATGATGATCAGAGCAGTTTTCTTGGAATCCAGAGAGAAATGAGGTTTTCCCTAGAGTATTAGGAGTATGGCCTTCCATGTATTTTGCATATTTCTCAATTCTAGAAGTGCTGACTGGTTGCTTCTTTTATCTCTGTCCATGACGTAGAATAACAATCACAATTTCATTTGGCAGGCTTCAAATATTCTTTTTACTGGTGTAGTGGACACTTAGATATGTTACAGGAAGCTGTAGAAAGAGAAATGGATTAGATTCTAATAAAGAATTTTTGCAGTGTTGTCTATTTATTTATTTAAATATTGTCGAGATGTCAACAGTATGAGTTTTCAAAACACTGGTTCATAGTTTTAATATATTCTTGACATTTGTAAGCTGCTTCTTAATTTTTGATCTGGAGAGGATTTCCAAATATACACATTGCATTGACATACTTGCTATCTCTGTACTACCTTTCAGACTTAAACTTAGATGTTCATCTACTCCATTTCTGTATTCTGCTGTCATTTAACCTGGTAGGCAGTTAAGCACCACATAGCCATTCATTTTTCTCCCCCATGTCCCACACTGAGATAGCAAAGAGAATTGGAAAGAAAAATGAAAGAGCTGAGATAGGGGCAGTTTAACAAGAAAAATAAATAAATAAATAAAAGAAAGTAAAAGCAAGAGAAAGAAACAAGAAAATAAACAAAGCAAATGATGCATAACACAACTGCTCACCACCAGGTGACTGTTACTCAGCCAGTCCCAGCAATCACACCTCCAGCCAACTCCCCACCGTTTTATTGTTCAACATGTCACCGTATTATATGGGATGTCCCTTTGGCCTGCTTGAATCAGATGCACTGGATGTGTCTTCTCCCATCGTCTTACACACCCTCAGCCTCCTTACTGTCAAAGCAGCATGTATAACTGTGACTCTTGCGTAAATTATTGATCCTCAGTGTCTGAAACATTGGTGTGTTATTAACATTATTCTCATTCTAAATCCACAACAGAGCACCCAGTCTGCAACTAAGAACGTTATCTCTCTTGCAGCAGGAACCCAAATAATATCCTCCCCCTATTCTATATAATTTTTGTTATTCTCAGCTCCTAGACTTTCCAATACGTTTATTTATTCTTCCAAATTAACAACAAAGAAAAAAAAACAAACAAAACCCTAATTATATTTATTATATATGTGATATTCTTAAAAAAAATAAAAATCAGGCATTCATAAATAGTAAGTATAAAAAATGCAATAAGTCTTTGGGAAAAAAAATATCACAGCATTCAAATCTACTTTCAAGTATTTCTCCTTCAGGTCTCCCTAAATTTGCAAAAGTGCTGCACCATTTTTATGTTTTAGGCATCTGGAGAGTGTTTATATGTTAATAACATTTATTTATGTTTATTTGTTCAAGAAACATAATCTGATTATTTATGTAGGGAATACATGAATCTGGATGGTTGATAAAAATTTGGTGAAATGAGAAATTTGCAGTTTTTGCTTCTTCCCATTGCAGATTTGTCCTTATATGGAGAACTAATTCTTTCTATTACAGGATCCAAAGTTATTAATTCTTCACATTTGCATAATGAAAGAAATCTCCAAAGAAAAAGCAGTGCCAAATTGCTTAATTTGGTTGTGCAGTAATTCAGACCAGTGACTGAGCTGTGGACACTGAAAAAGCTTTAGGACTAGGAAGACTGCACTAAGCAACACTATTTCACATTTCCTTTATGACTAACTAGACAGTAAATGCAAATGAAAAGCCTCTGGAGCTAATGGTAATTATTTTTTTCCTCATTTTCTTGAATTAGACATTGAATATCTATTTCAGTCATGAGTAGTGAAGTGGATCTGTGTTCTTGACTACGTGACTTCTAAATCTATAATTTTTATCCAATGAAGGCTTTTTTTTTTTTTTTTTTTTTTTTTTTTTAATCACACCAGTAACTATTATTTAATGAGTTTTTTGTTGCATGTATGTTATTAAGTATGGAGGAACAACTTCATATATTGTTAACTGTATTTTCACTTTTCTCTCTGTTAACTTATATTTTAACCATCAAGCATCTGAAATATATTTAGAACTACTACTTACAGTTAATTGATAGTCAAATCTTTAAGGAACTGATAAGAATATACCAGTAGTTTAGGAAACAGCTACCTCAGGCAAATATTTCATACTGTTTTGTGAACCTTCGAGATATTAGAAAGAATTATGCCAAATTTGTGTAGATATGCTCTTCTTCTATTTGTTTGAATAAAACTCTACCCAGAAAACAGTGGGAAGAGTATTAGGAACATTAGGAACAATGGAAAATAATTTTCTGGTTGCCATATCTTTCTTCCATTTCCAGTTTACTGCGTTGAGTCTGTCCAAGTATAAATAGTGTTTCAAACTAGCCTACTAAAGAAAATTAATTTGGAGGTTCTTCTTAATAATTTTACAGCCCTGAATCACTAGCAATTCTGCAACCTTCCTTACTCGGCATTGAGATTTTCCAAATCTAATATTGTTATGAATATGTCAGCCCTCAAATCTCATGGTTAAATAAATTTTATACAGATATTTCGCTGTAACGATTGTGATGAAATGACTTGTGAAATTGATCCAAATCTGTGCATAAATTTTAACTGACAACGGTATTATATGTTTGGGCAATAATATAACATCTTCAAAAGAAATAATTGCTAGAATTCCAATCTGCAGTCCTTATGAAAACTCATTGATCAGGGTTTTATTTTAATTTGATTAAATAGTTTATTAATTTCCATCACTAACAACTCATTTTTAATGAAGAATATCTGGTTGTTATATAGTACAGCCTACAGACAAAAATCAGGAAATTTTCATTAATAGGCTAAGAAAGATATGATTTTTTCAGATTAGAAAGACTTATGAGATGCTTAACTCCACATAATTAAGGCTGAAATAAAAACTTGTCTTTACTGTACAGTAAATGCAATCAACTATTCCAATATTCTATTTTAATTATTAAGATAATGGTTCTTCTAAAACTTATATCTAATACAATATTAATTTTAAGTCTTAATTGGCTACATAGTAACCCTATTTTATGTTGTGTTAGTGATCTGTACCAAATAGTCACATAATAGTCACATAATCTAGATTTTACGTGGAACCAGGAAGAGAATGTTCAGGCTAGAGGAAAAGAGACTTTTTGAATCCTAGCATCATACTATTCAGCATGTTTCACTGTAGTAGATGAATGATTTTTCATATACTACCTGATAATATAACAAAGTTGGTTGTTCATGTCAAAACTGCTTTAAAAGAATTGAGCTATATTGAAGAGTATAGGAGGCCAGCCAATGTACAGGCATTGACTGACTTGTTATACAGCTGGTATTAACTCTTTAGAAGTACAGTTCATTATATGTTTTATCATAAGGTTAAGTCCTCAAGCCCTTGCTTTGTTTTTGTTTATGTTAGTTACGAATAAAAGATTAAAAAAAGAAAAAATGAGAGTTTGAATCTAAGCATCAAGTCTGAAAAGTAAGTTCTTTGTGAAATCATACCTCAAAAAAATCTTTAGAGGTCAAAGTAGAGGGAAGTATATGTACCTCACAAACAGTGGCCATGTTTCTGAGACTGACTTGTACCATTACTTTGTATTCATTGGTGTACACAGAGCTCTAACAGAATCACAGAACTTGCATAACCTGAAAGGCAGACACGTATATCTGCTATGACTGTAGTCTCTCTTCAGGGTTCTACAAATCTTTTTCAGAGAATAGAACCCACCCTAGCCCTCCCTCAGTTCCCTTCCCTACCAAAAACAAAGAAACATGCACATCTATATGTGTATATGTACAATGTCCTTCCCATAACTGACCCAGTCTGTTCTGTGAATGACCCTGGATCTCTGCATCCACTTTTGCTAAACTTGAGCATGGAAGCCACCAAGCCTTGCACGTGGCTGTGCTTCCTGCTGCTGATAGAGAAGCTCTTTGTCAATGCACTGTGATCAGTCCAAGTAATTACTTAGACTCTCATTGTCTACCCAGCTACCTTAGATGTCCTGTTTTCCACCTGCCTCATACATTATCAGACACTTGAAAATTATCTCCTCATCCCATACAGCAGGCACCTCATAGATCCTCCCACCTCTCTAGTACTCAGCTCAATTACACCTTCTTCCATACCTGGCTACCAGGCCTCTGATTCTTGAACTAGTCTGGAACAGTGGTTGTAGAACCATAGAACCATAGAATCATAGAATCATAGAATCATAGAATGGCTTGGGTTGGAAGGGACCTTAAGGATCATAAACCTTCAACCTCCCTGCCACAGGCAAGACCACCAACATCCACATTTAATACTAGATCATCCAACCTGGCCTTGAACACCTCTTGGAATGGGAGACCTACAACCTCTCTGGACAGCCTGTTCCAGCACCTCACCACTCTCATATAAAGAACTTCCCCCTGACATCCAACCCAGATCTTCCCTCCTTCAACTTAAAACGATTTCCCCTTGTCCTGCCATTATCTACTCTTGTAAAGAACTGAGTTCCCTCCTGTTTGTAGGTTCCCAAAAGTGCTTTAGTACATTAGGTACTGGTCACACTGTCATACATACGCCTTCAGTTCTTGAACTCTTCCCATCTTTGATTCTTGCATTAAGCATCATATGTTAAGTTCCTAAGCATCCTGTATTTAAGTTGTCTATAATTCCAAGTGTTTTTCCCCTTCATCATACAATGCATTCCACAACCTGTAGGAAGTAACCTTCTTAGTATGTGAGGTGATCTGCAGAGATTCTCTCCCATTGGATGTGATGGGCGTTTTACCAGAACATGAGGGTAATTATACTCTTCTGGGAGGGCCAAGACAGGGTTTCATCTTTCTGATGATTTCCCTGAGATTTCCCTCCATCCATTGCTCCTTTATGCAGATGGAGATGAACATTTAATCACATAATCTAAACCCTGCTCTGTTTTAAAATCTGAGGGAAGAAGTTGCTGTTCTTTCCCTTCTTTGCTTTCAAACTATATTTTGATGATTAAAGTATTAGCTGTCTGTGCATATTCCAAAGAGCCACCAAGTCTCTGATGAGTGCCTCACTGTCACAGTTACAGGATATTTGAGAAGGAAGAACTTTGTTTATTCTTCAATAATTATAACATTTATGTCCTTAACTATGAGATTACAAATCTGTGCTTTCTTTTGAGAACTTTGGGCCCAGAAAATATTCAGGATTTATTCTTTAATGATACATTTTTATAAGAATAGCTCATGAATACATCTTTCTTTTTCTTAATGAAACTAGAATACATAATGAGATTTAGGCAATTGGAGAAAATGTGGGTATGAATTACTGGGGACAGCAGAAGGCCTTCAATCTAAATTTCCCATTTTCTGCATAGAACTATTAAGCTATTATATGAAAGATAAGGGGCAGTATCTGTTCTTCTGTTGGCTTGAACATAGGAAGCTGTGAAACACGTAGATTCTTAATTCTGAACTTTTTCCCTAATGTTGTGCCTATATGAATAATCTTTGCATTTTGGGGACATTGTGAGGGTTATTTTTTTCTGCCAAGTTTTTAAGTTACTGTGCCAGTGCCTGGTATTGAATTACACTGCACCAACCCACAATAGAACTACTTTGTTTTCAACATAATTTATAGAGTAGTATAGCCCAGCACTGGATGAAAAAGAGCACTACAATAAGAACTACAAAAGAAGTTGTCATTTTTCTGTATCTGGTAGATGATCTTTTAGTGAGTTTTAGTTTAGAACATCAACCATATTATACTAACATCTATAGAATGTATATGCACACTACTGAAATGATTGCATGCAAAACTCCAGAGTGGAACATCTAGTTTTTTAAACATTCTATTCTTAAAAAGGAGAAATAAGAATACTGAACACTAGAAACTGAACACTAGACTTAACAGTTTTATAGATTTTGACCTATATTTTATCAAAGGTGTTCTGTATTTTTTTTTCTGAATTTTTTTGGATTTGATCTTGTAATGATTTTCATTTCTACATAAATTTACATTGCAGAATCATTCGGAAATGAATCTATAACAATAATGAAATCCTTGTCAGCTTAAAATACAGTATCAAAATTTTGCTAGCATTTGAAATAAAATTCAAGCTTTATTTGTCATATGTTATCTCCCAAGAAGCTAAGATATGCAAATGTGAAATTAGATTACAATAAATTGAAACAAACACCCATGGTGTCTTAGAAAAAGTCTTAAGATATTTCTTCTAGCATTTAGTAATATTTTCTCAATTTTGCAGTAAGGCCTTTAATGATAGGTGTTCTTACTTTAATGAAAAGAAAAAAATACATAAATACATTAAATAGAATTTTCTAGTATTTTTCCAATTAGTTGCTCTCTGTGAGAGAGAAAGAAATATAATAAAGATAGCTCATTTCAAGTGAATTCAGACTGTTTTTTATGCTTCATAAAAGCTGCAGAATGATGACTCTTCTATTTCTGATGTGTAATTGTTGGCATGCTTTATGTGAAGTATTTCCTATATGAGAAAATGCATTCAAAGCTCACTGTTGCTGTGTTAAGCAATCCATAAAATTTGCCATAAAATATATATTAATTATAAAATGAATGAACAAAGCAGATAGTACTTTTAAAATATGTATTTTCTCCCTCTCTGAAAGAATGAGAAGAATGCAACCAAAAGTCTTTCCTTTGTCAGTTGTCCCTTCATGAGACTTTCAAGGAAGAAATTATATAACCCCCTTGACAGAAATTGTATTCTATCACTTCACAATGAGAGTTTTTCTAGTTAGATGCTAGGGTTTCTCATTTTCACTTTGTTCTCCTAAATTCCCTTCCTTCCATTCCTTCCTTTCTTTCATTTTCTAGAAAGTCACTTCAGCTAGAATCAACCTCCTCTGAAATATATAGTGCCTGCTAATACCCCTCCAAAATTGGTAACATGGATGTCTATGTGTTCTTACATGGCTTATTTGTAGGGTAAGATTGGTCTTACCCTAAGAAAGATGCCCTTTTCTTTCCATTGACTATAAAAAAGTCTAGTGACTGTAAAAGGTAACAAGTACCACTTAGCTAGCCTGCAGATGTCTACACTGAGTAGAGAAATCCTTACAGGGAAGAAAAAGTAAACCGCTATTGTACACGGAAGATAGTGGGTTTTTTTTGTTTGTTTGTTTTTGGTTTTGTTTGTTTGTTTGTTTGTTTTTAAATGGAGAATAAAACAGAGGATCTGACTTTTAGATTTGATAAACATCTTTCATTTTACTTTACGTTGAGATGGATTGATCCCTGGACCCATCTTTCTGCAAGGACAGATGCTTAAGTTTAGGTTGCTACGGTTACCTTAACTGTGTCCCATTCTAACAGATAGATAGATAAGTAAGCAGTATGTGTGACTAGTGTGATTGTTTAGTCTTCCTTTCTTTTATGCCTACCTTAGGACGTCTTTGAAAAGCTCATGTATAACTTCTCAATCTTCTGTTTGGTACTTTTTGCAAATGTTACCTATTTCCTAGTTTTAGTTTTGTTTTTATAATGCACTTAAAACCAAATTTCTTATATGCACTTCAAAGTTATGATTTATAAGCTTTGAAAAAGAAGTAGTGCACTGAATTCATATGTCAATAAGCAGTGTTGCTGGAGTGATGCAGTTTCTTTTCTGAACTGTTATTCAAGACGGAAAGATTTCTGCTAATCCCTGCTATGTAGGTGGCCAGTAAGGACAGAGTTAATTACAGATGAGCAGCATTATGGAAATATTAAATCACTGAGAGCACATAGTCTAACACAATACAAGCTATTGCTGAGAAAATTCTCTGATTTCTAAAGTAATCAAAACTGTCCATAATCTATGTTATATTCATTTCACTCTGAGAGGAAAACGATCCCTTTAAAGACTTTGGATAACTTTAACAATAAAATAGTTATGATAATGGACATCCTGAGCTGGCATGTGAATTTAGAATGGTTTCTGAAAAGACAGACTAATATACCTGGAATTTTTGCCAACTGTAGGAATACACGTGACTTTATAAATATTTATGCAGGGTTCAAAGCCATCTGTCAACAATTAAAGTATATGTCACTTTTAATAACACAGTCTGCATAGATTAGGATTACTATAATTAGAGTACTGTGCACATATTACAGCTGCAAAATGGATGAGCTAGGCTTTCTCAGGAATTTCAAACAAGGCTCTTTCTATTTGGTAATATTCTGCATGATATTTGATTACTTCTGAATAAGTAATGTTGTAGACAACTAGCATAGGCAGCTACTTTTACTCAAAGCTAGCTTTTCCAAGAAAAGTCATGATTTTATCAGACATACAAGAACCCAATGGGAGTTAAAGAATAGTTCTATCAAATCACTGTGAGAAGACTCTGATTGCAAATTGTCCACTTCTTTATATATCAAGGGCTATTCTCAACTAATATATTGTCCCCTCCTCTACTTCTTTCATACTTCAAGAATATCTTAATTCTTTTGAAATTCTGAAAAAAAAACAGGCATGGTGAATTTTGACAAGACAAGGCAGCAGCAACTATTCTAAGAATAGTTTTTAAGCAAAGAGGATTGAAAAGTATAGCCCTTCACATGTGATAAGTCTCAATTTATGCAAAGAAGCCCTAATGACCATAGCCAGAGGAGTATAGTTATATAGAAGTCGTGAAAATAAAGAGCAACTGAGGAACAGGAGCAATAAATAAATTTTGTGGCAGGAAGGTCATATTTGGAAGGAAATTGGAAAAATATCCCTGTAAGACTTAAGTGGAGCATAAATAATGTACTGGAGTTTTTGCTAGCTTTCTGATTTAAGGATATATACTTCAGATAGAAATTATACAGGACCTTAAGTAAAATGTGGTAAATAGTGCAGAAGATCACTTGATGTGTTTTTGCTGTGGTGTGTTTTATGGAAAAGAAATGTAGCAAACTCTTGATGCAAGATTGGTCCACAATCATCACACTCTGGTGGTATACCTCTGTAATTGCTTCTTGACCTTACTAATCTAAGGAGGTTCCTGCTGATCAATTATTTTAAGGTTCTGCTCAATGTATTTCATAGTAAGGGGGAAAGTACTTTAGCACAGAGAACCCCTCCCCACATAAATTTTTCTATGATCAACGTTGTTATAGTTTTCATTTTGAGGTAAATGACTGTTGAAGGTTTTTGTTTCATAGTAATTGAGTTTTGTATTAAATGTTTAGGTGCCTACTCCCACATCATCTTCTATATTGATTTAGAATGCTCTGATACAAGGAAAAAAAGTATGAGTGCAGTTGCTGATTACATAAATGTATTTTTAATGTTTACATTTTTTTAACTATGAGGAAACAACTTTTAGCACACACTATCTACAGAAAAATGGCTAATGCAAAATGAATGGCTTCTCTCTACATCCTTCTTTTATTTAACTTGGTTTTAAATACTTCTGGTAGTCTACCATCTTAAAATATATTGAATTTGAATATATTTTTTGTCTAGCTGAAAGGCTTTTACCTACACAATTCTGACTTGATGGTATGTGATAAAGTGTGTCATTGTTTGTTGTGGATATGTCAGTCATAGGCGAGTCTCCTCCCTGAATAAATAATTTATAGTAGGACCCACTGTTTGTGTATCCATCCGTTCTATTGGAGCTAGTGTAAGCTGTATAAACCATTATTTTGTAACTGCTCTTCCAGACCTGGATACTATAATGATCAATGCTCCACATGCACATTCAGAAAAAAAAAATCTACATATAAGTACAAGCCCCAAGTCTTTTGTGGAGTTACCATCCTACAGCTGTTATTTGTTTGTAGACTTAAGTGTCTTGGAGGCATACTCTGACATTTGTGCAGAGATTTCTGAAATGTTAAGGACTTCTACAAATACCACTTGTGACTCAGCTCATTTTTTCTCTGAGCTGCTCATTTCTACTGCTCCGTTGTCGTTATCGGTGATGTGTATACGTACCAAATCTACATTTTATATGCCAGCAGCCATTGCAATTTATTTCCAGTTTGCATTATGCAGCACTAAAAGAAAGAGGTTTTTATCTTCCTGAAGGATGAAGAGTTACCATGCACTGTTTGTCAACAATGTGTTGATTAGACCACGTTGTGTGTGAGGCACCTGGGGTAATGTCTCCTATCACCTTTAGCTGATTGTACTGATAAACCATAAGTGAATTATCTCACAGTGTCATCATCAGTTGTCAGAGAACAGGCTTTATAGGCACTGATTAGCTTCATGGCTTATTAATGGTGAATAACTGAACTATGGCAGGTAGAATTCCTGTCAAAACAGTTCAGCTGCATAGAGCCTGCAAATTGGCATGATATTAAATCAGCATTATGTTTGAAGAGAAACAGCTTTATTTACTGCTTTG
Organism: Lagopus muta; assembly: GCF_023343835.1. Lineage (NCBI taxonomy): Eukaryota > Metazoa > Chordata > Aves > Galliformes > Phasianidae > Lagopus > Lagopus muta. The sequence goes on along the minus strand of NC_064433.1, from coordinate 146,315,342 downwards.
TGACCGTCTCATTTCCTGCTTCAATATTGTTTTCAACCTTTTTTTTTTTTTTTTTTTTTTTTTGAATCTATTTAATAATTAAAATAATACAAAATGGACATGACTGTCCTGTGAAATTCTCTGAAAATTTCATTAGACCTGACTGTGAAGCCCTTCCGTATAGTCTTATGGAGGGGCTGTCACTCCTCATATTTGCATCTTTCATGCTTAGTTTTGTTAATGGTCATGGTTCCAGTGGATTTCTCCAAATTCTAACATCAAAGGAGATGCTTTCAGATGAGGGTTTGTTGTTGTTTTTTACTAGAAGATCAAGTGCTCTTTCATTTAAACAAACATGCTTCTTATTTCCTTTTCTTAAAAATTTGAATGAGTAGTATTTCTGAAAATGTCAAAGAACTGGAAAAAAAGCTTTCACTGGCAAAAATGAGATTTTATTCTATAACTGCCTTCTTAACATAGCAACACCCTTTACGAATGTACATTTTTATCCAGGAAGCTTCAGTATTTTGTGTTAAACAGGTACAGTGCATCACCTGGATGGAACATGTATTTAATTTATCATGGAAGATTATTCCATGTATAAAATAGTGGATGTGAAGAAAAATTATAGTGTCAAAATAGGTAGAAAATAATTTATTTTTTAAGCTGTTTACAATAATTGAAAAGGATTAAGTTAGATGACAAATTACAGTGCAAATACCTGAAGGTGAAAAAAATTCAGTCCATTCTTTGGGTATCAGAATAACTCCAGTGACCTGAATTTGTTAAGTTTTCATACAGCCACAATGTACAGATAAAACAAATGCTTAATGTCTGTTTTATTTTTGTTTGTTTGCTTTTGTTTTAAGGCAAGATTATGCTCTGTGTGCTACAGTGAGGAAATTCTTATTGAGATCTCTGTTAATTCACAGGGATTTCATGCAATTTTTAAATCCAGGACAAAAGGAATGGTATCTTAGCAGCATTTTGACTTCCCAGGTCAAATGACTAGAACTCATTTTCAACTGAATCAGCTATAGTTAACTTGAATTCCTGTATGACATCACAGAATCACAGAATCACAGAATTGTATGGGCTGGAAGGGACCTCTAGAGATCATCTAGTCCAACACCCCAGCAAAGCAGTCTCGCTAGACCAGGTTGCACAGGGAGGCATTTAGGCGAGTCTTGAACATCTCTAGAGAAGGATACTCCACAACCTCTCTGAGCAGCCTATTCCAGTACATTGTCACCCTTACTGTGAAGAAGGTCTTATGCATATTTGTGCAGAACTTCTTATGTTTCAGTTTGTGGACATTTTCCCTTGTCCTATGGCCATGCACCGCTGAAAAGAGTCTCGGCTAGTCCCTTTATATACTGCACCTTAGATGTTTATAGACGCTGATCAGAACTCCTCTGAGTCTTCTTTTCTCAAGGCTGAACAGACTCTGTTCACTCAGCCTTTCCTCATAAGAGAGGTGCTCCAGGCCCTTTATCATCTTTGTGGCCCTCTGCTGGACTCTCTCCAGGAGATCCCTGACTTTCTTGTAGCGGACAGCCCAGAACTGGACACAGTACTCCAGATGCGGCCTTACCAGGGTAGAGTAGAGGGGGAGGAGCACCTCCCTCGACCTGCTGGCCATGCTCTTTCTAATGCACCTCAGGATGCCATTGGCCTTCTTGGCCACCAGGGCGCACTGCAGTCTCATGTCCAACCTGTTGTCCAACAGGACACTGAGGTCCCTCTCCGCAGAGATCCTCTCCAGCAGGTCATCCCCCAGCCTGTATTTGTGCATGTGGTTATTTCTCCCTAGATGCAAAACTCCACACTTGCTTTTGTTAAACCCCATCTGGTTCCTCTGTGCAACTCTCCAGCCTATCCAGATCTTGCTGAATGGCAGCACAGCCTTCTGGTATGTAAGTCACTTCTCCCAGCTTTGTATCATCAGCAAACTTGCTGAGGGTGGCCACTATCCCCTCATCAAGGTCACTGATGAAGGTGTTGGACCTAGAACTGACCCCTGAAGGTCAATAAATGCAGGCCTCCGCGTGGATTCTGCACCACCGATCACAACTCTCTGAGATCTGCTAGTCAGCCAGTTCTCAACCTGTGAGAATCCTTCTTTGTTTTTTGGCTCAAAGCTTGCTTCCTGAGGTTTTTCTTGTGGTAAGACTCTGAGTGACTTGTTGAGGAGGCAACTGATGGGTGCTAACTGTGTGACAATCGATATCGCTTTGGGAACATTTGAAAGCCCCTTCCTCCAGAGCTGCTTAAGAGAGGATGAGAGTGCTCAGGAGTGTTTACTGGCGGAAGATCTGGCCTGCGACTAAACAGCTTCAGCTAGGTGTGGGAAAATTGGGGAACGATACCATCGTGTTCTGTGAAAAACGGGATGCAGATGGGCATCCCTGCTCCCTCTTATCTGCTGGCAAGGTCCGGAAGATGGGAACAAAGGAGTCGCTGCTGAGATCCTAGAGCCAGAAGCTGCCACTCAAAGGAGAGCTGACTCAACCACTTTGGATTTGAGCTGTCACTCCAAAGACAGCTGACTCAACCACTTTGAAAGCATTGAAAAAGGGCCATCATCACCATGGTCGTGGTTGTCCTTCATCCTTCGTCATCGTCGTCAATAGAACAACTCTGCCTGACGACCCACCACTACTGAGGATCAAAGACTACGAACCTCATTGGATCCATGGTGGTGACTATGGCCCTTGTGCTGCCTATAAGGACTCCTTGCTTCTTCTCTTCTATCTTTTCTATCACCCTCCTTCCCTTCCCCATTACCCTAATTCATAATAGTGTCTGTCCTCCCCTTCCCCATTTCCCCGATTAAGATTTGTAATAAACTGGTCGGACCAACATTTGAACCATTGCTTCTTAATCTCATGCCAGGTATATAGATAATAAAAGAACCTCCTCTCCCTCCTATAAATTGGAGCGATACACAACCTACCTCATAGTTCACTCATCTATTCCATATTTCCTCAGTTTTGTTATAATGATGCTGTGGGAGACCATGTCAAATGCCTTGCTGAAATCAAGGTAGACTACATCCACTGCTCTCCCCTAGTCTACCCAGCCAACAATGACATCATAGAAGGCTTCCAGGTTGACTGAACATGCCTTAATTGCCATGCATGCCTTCTCAATAGTTCAAAATATCAGGATCTACATAGTCATTTGGACTTACCTTTCTTAACAATAGAGTGAAATAGGAATGTTCTAAAATTTAAACAATCTGATCTTATCCTAAAGATAAGACTAAATAGAGTTAAATAACAGGGAATTTGTGCATTCCAGTTTCTTTCTGCTGACTACAGAAGATACCAGGATGAGTAGCTCAGATGTAAATACCTATAACTCATTGACATGAATTCTATCCAGCTATCAGGAAGCACTTCCTTTTAATTCAAATTGCCTTTGAATTAAAAAGCTAAAACAATCAGAGAAACAATAATAAAAATTCAAATGTCTCAGTAAATGCACTATTACCCCTGCTGCTCAACTTATTCTTGATGGATTTTACATAGCAGTTATAGCTTCTTTTGATTTCATCTAAGGAGCTCCTTATATAAATCAAAATTTTCGTCACTTTTGGATAGAAGTGTGTAAAACTCATATGAGAATAAGGTGAAGGTAAAATTATTTGCAAATTATCTGCAAAATATTTGTGAAGAGGATTATACCAGTGACCTTCAAAGAAATACAATGAAACAGTGAAATAAAAAATTAAATCCAATCAATGACTTTACAGAACAAAACTTAAACTGTTGATTGCCTAAGAAATATTTTAAATGCACTCTTGCTATGCTGTTTTTTACTCATTCGTGGTGACCTGTTTTTATTCTGAAATTTGTTTCTCTTTTGTTATTGCTCTCATTTTTTTCTGTTTGTAATTATGCAGTCTTTGATGGGTGAAATATCAAAGAACGCTGGACTCTAAACATGAATCACGTTACACAACTTTGTTATTTTTCAACTACCTAGACAGCAGAATACAATCTAGGGTTTAATTTTACTCTCATTTCTCTCTTGCTTGCTTTTCTGAGAACAATTCAAATGTACAGTGAGGCTGTTTTTTTAAGATCAAAAAAATTAAATCCTTTGAGAAACAATCAAGATAATAGTGTGCATAGCTGGACTAGTGGGAGCTGTAACAAGGAATGAGAGCCAAGGATTTACTTCTCTTTTCACTCAGAACTGGTAATAACTGGAAAGAAAAGAAATTGCTCATGAACAGAACTCATGTATGAACACCAACTGAGGAGTTTTAGCTGCAAAATGCACGCCCAAAGATGAAGCAAGATTTTTACAGCAGAGAGGACTTTGTTGTTGTCAACGGTTTACGGGCTGGTTCGGCCCAGTTCCATGACCAGCAGGGAGGAGGGATCTGCGGATCCACACCTCCGGGAAAGGGGAAACAGGGGACCCCAAAATACTTGAAAACAACAGCAATAATCTGAGGTGGAACAAATGATTTACTAAATATAGTATTAGCAAAAAAAAAAACAAAAAAACAATGAGAGAGAGAGAGAGTCTGTCTGGATGGTAGATAGACCTCACCACAATGCTGAGGTGAGACGTGCAGTCCAGTTGAGTGATTGAAGAACAGACGGCGAAGTGCAGATGGCGAAGAGCAGACGGCAAAGCACAGACAGTGAAGCGCAGACAGCGAAGAGCAGGCGAAGAAGAGAAATCAGGTGACCTTGCATGGAGTTATATCCCCTTGCTGACCGCAAAGCCTCCTGGGGAAATGTAGTTCTTCTCCGTCGGACGAACATTCGGCAGATATCAAACCCCACCCCCTAGTGCATTACGTGATGTTATGGTGTGGAATACTGATGACCAAAAATCATAAAACCATGACAGTTGTTAATAGATCAAAGGGAAAGGCTATTTGTTGAGGGACAATTATATGAATTGCTCCAAAAGTAATGCCTCGTATTTAATTCCATGAAACAACAAGTGATACAAATAACATAATAACAACATTAGTTAGAGGAAATTCTCAGCTGCAAAAATAAATAAATAAATAAAAATAAAATAAAATAAAATAAAATAAAATAAAATAAAATAAAATTGTAACATTGTCACCACTATAAGCTATGTGTTTTCACCAGAAATAAACAAGAAGCTGCATACTGCTTTTGTAAAAATCTTCCTGACTCTCCAGAACATGGCTTGTCCTTCACATCACTGTCACCACTGCTGAAACACAACACCCACCACCTCACTATGCTCACATTCACTGTTAGGTCTCCATAAACATTCAGCAAGTGTCAGTGAATGTCAGTGAATGCTATTTTTTTTCTGCATGGAGGAATTCAGTTCCACCCCTTTACTTCACACACACTTTCACATCAGATGCCATTCTGTCAGACTACTCCTCTGCTGCCATCTGTCACATGGCAACAAAATGTAATGCAATATTGGCAGGTAAGTTTAGCCTCTACTGCCATATCACCAACATATTTTCCTGATATCATGGGCCAGCACAATAAAGTAGGCATTACTTTTCGAGCAGCCTTCATACATTTAGAAGCTGACCAAAGAGCACAGTATACTGTTTTATGTCCAAAGTATTTAGAATTACTTAAAACTGAATTTACTTTAGGCAGAACTCATTGAAATAAACCAAAACAGACATAGTGTATAAAGACTGAAAAATGTAAACTTTCACTGTTTGTTGCTGTAGCAAAAAATAAAAAGTGGTTTGATGAGCTCTGAACAGAGATACAAATTTTTATTAAAACAAATACAAAACCATATTTTGAGATATCAAATAAGTCCTAATGCTCATTATCTTACTACCAGTGTAAGATGGACATCTACTTTATAAATATGTTTGTTAAGGATGTCTTACATTATGGAAAATGGTACCCTGCAGAATATTCTGGCCCACAGAGGTATGACTGTTTTTTTAATTAGGCCAGAGTAATGCCATCCTTTTAATCATTCAGATTTTTAACTCTAAGGCAAAGGGTGTGAAGGGGAAAGGGGGCAAAATCAGGGCCACTGGGGTTGAGTGGGTTGTTCGAGGGCTCGTACTGAACTTGATGGGCAATGACGGTGAAGTACAAAGGGATGGACTGTGGTAGGGGAGTGCTAGGATGCTGCTTTTCTAGGGGATCCTAGATCCTCTATAAAGGCAGTGAGACAGAAAGCCCAGCTGAAGTGCCTTTATACCAATGCATGCAGCCTGGGAAATACTACTGATGGGAATTGCTTGTCTCCAAAAGGGAGACGGATACTTGCCCAGGAGCTGGCGGGACTTGTAGAGAGGGCTTTAAACTAGATAGGAAGGGGGAGGGGGATAAAGCCAGGCCTGCTAGAGAGCAGCCTGGGGAAGTGGTAGTGGGATTAGGTGAGAGGCGAGGGGCTCAGCTGAGGTGCATCTACACTAATGCACGCAGCATGGGCAACAAACAAGAAGAGTTGGAAGCCATTGTGCAGCAGGCAAACTATGACCTAGTTGCCATAACGGAAACGTGGTGGGATTGCTCCCACGATTGGAGTGCTGCAATGGATGGCTATAAACTCTTCAGGAAAGATAGGCAAGGAAGGCGGGGTGGGGGTGTAGCTCTCTATGTTAGGGAATGCTTTTACGCTACTGAGATTATGACTGGGGACGATAACGTTGAATCCCTATGGGTAAAGATCAGAGGAAGGGCTGACAAGACAGGCACCCTGGTGGGCGTCTGTTATAGACCCCCAAATCAAGATGAAGAAACAAACGAGGTATTCTATAAGCAGCTGGCACAAGCTGCACAGTTGCCTGCCCTTTTCCTCATGGGGGACTTTAACTTCCCTGACGTATGCTGGGAGTACAGCACAGCACAGAGGAAGCAGTCTAGGAGGTTTCTGGAATGCGTAGAGGACAACTTCCTGATACAGCTGGTTGGAGAGCCCACGAGAGGAACTGCCCCACTAGACCTGCTGTTCACAAACAGGGAAGGTTTGGTGGGAGATGTGGAGGTTGGAGGCTGTCTTGGACAGAGTGATCATGAAATGATAGACTTCGTGATTCACGGTGGAGCCTGGAGGGGGAATAGTAATACTGCTACCTTGGACTTCAGGAGGGCGGACTTTGAATTGTTCAGGGGACTAATAGGGGGAGTCCCCTGGCATTCAGTCCTAGCGAGCAAAGGGGTCCAAGAGAGCTGGTTGCTCTTCAAAAAGGAAGTCTTAAGGGCGCAGGAGCGGGCAGTCCCCCTGAGCTGCAAAATGAGCCGGCGGGGAAGAAGACCGGTGTGGATGAATAGGGAGCTATTCCTGAGGCTCCGGGAGAAAAAGAGAATCTACCGCCTGTGGAAAGAGGGACAGGCCACTCAAAATGAATACAGGGAAGTTGTTAGGATGTGTAGAGGTGAAATCAGAAAGGCAAAAGCCCAGCTTGAATTTAACCTAGCTGCTGGTGTGAAAAGGAATAAGAAACTCTTTTATAAATACATTAACAGTAAAAGGAGGACAAAGGAGAATATCCACTCTTTGCTGGATGAGGCTGGGAATGTGACCACTGAGGATAAGGAAAAAGCGGAGGTTCTGAATGCCTTCTTTACGTCTGTCTTTAAAAGTCAGACCAGTTATCCTCAGGATACCCCTCTCTCTGACCTGGTAATCTCGGCTGGGGAGCACACTAACCCCCCTGTGATTCTGAAAGAAACAGTCAGAGACCTACTGCTCCAGCTGGACTGTCACAAGTCGATGGGGCCAGATGAGATCCACCCGAGAGTGCTGAGGGAACTGGCGGAGGTGATAGCCGAGCCGCTTTCCATCATCTGTCAGCGCTCCTTGTTGACTGGTGAGGTCCCAGAAGACTGGAGGCTTGCCAATGTGACTCCCATTTATAAGAAAGGTCGTAAGGAGGATCCGGGGAACTACAGGCCTGTCAGCCTGACCTCGGTGCCAGGGAAGGTTATGGAGCAGATCGTCTTGAGGGAGATCATGCGGCATGTGCAGGGTGACCGGGGGATCAGGCCTAGCCAGCATGGGTTCATGAAGGGCAGGTCCTGTTTGACCAACCTGATCTCCTTCTATGATCTAGTGACCCATCTGGTGGATGAAGGAAAGGCTGTTGATGTGGTCTACCTAGACTTCAGCAAAGCCTTTGACACTGTCTCCCACAGCATTCTCCTGCAGAAGCTGGCAGCCAGAGGCTTGGATGGGTACACTCTTGGCTGGGTAAGGAGCTGGCTGGAGGGCCGGGCACAGAGAGTGGTGGTGAATGGAGTCAAATCCAGCTAGCGACCAGTCGTGAGTGGTGTTCCCCAGGGGTCGGTGCTGGGGCCTGTCCTCTTCAATATCTTTATTGATGACCTCGATGAGGGCATCGAGTGCACCCTCAGTAAATTCGCAGATGACACCAAATTGGCTGGAAGTGTGGATATGCCTGGGGGTAGCGAGACCCTACAGAGGGATCTGGACAGGCTGGATGGCTGGGCTGAAGCCAATGGGATGAGTTTCAACAAGGCCAAATGCCCGGTCCTGCACTTCGGCCACAACAACCCCAGGCGACGCTACAGGCTTGGGGCGGTGTGGCTGGAGGACTGCGTAGAGGAAATGGACCTGGGGGTATTGATTGATGCTCGGCTGAACATGAGCCGACAGTGTGCCCAGGTGGCCAAGAAGGCCAATGGCATCCTGGCTTGCATCAGAAACAGTGTTGCAAGCAGGAGCAGAGAGGTGATTGTTCCCCTATATTCAGCACTCGTGAGGCCGCACCTCGAGTACTGTGTCCAGTTTTGGGCCCCTCACTGCAAGAAAGATATTGAGGCCCTGGAACGTGTTCAAAGAAGGGCAACGAAGCTGGTGAGGGGTCTGGAACACAGGCCATATGAGGAGAGGCTGAAGGAGCTGGGAATGTTCAGCCTGGAGAAGAGGAGGCTCAGGGGAGACCTTATTGCTCTCTATAACTTCCTGAAGGGAGGTTGTAGTGAGCTGGGAGTCGGCCTCTTCTCTCGTGTCATTAGTGATAGGACCAGAGGGAATGGTTTCAAGCTACGGCAGGGGAGATTCAGGCTGGACATGAGGAAGTATTACTTTTCAGAAAGGGTGGTCAGGCACTAGAATGGACTGCCCAGGGAGGTGGTGGAATCACCGAGCCTGGGGGTGTTCAAGGAAAGACTGGATGTTGCGTTGAGGGACATGGTTTAGTAGGAGCTATTGGGAATAGGTGAACGGTTGGACTGGGTGATCTTTTAGGTCTTTTCCAACCTTAGTGATTCTATGATTCTATGATTCTATGATTCTATAAGCAGGGTGAGTTGGAAACCGTGATGCATTTGGGAAGTTATGACCTTTTTGCTATCACAGAAACATGGTGGGATGACTTCCGTAACTGGAATACCACCACTGAGGGATATTGGCTCTTTAGAAGAGATAGGCTAGGTAGGAAGGGAATCAACTCTTTGAAAGGATTGATAACTGCAGGATGAGGGGAAATGGTTTTAAGTTGAGGGAGGGGAGATTTAGGTTGGATGTCAGGGGGAAATTGTTTACAGAGAGAGTGTGAGGTACTGGCACAGGCTGCCCACAGAGGTTGTGGATGCCCTGACCCTGGAGGTGTTCAAGGCCAGATTGGATGGGGCCCTGGGCAGCCTGGTCTAGGATTAAATGGGAAGGTTAGTGGCCTTGCATGTGGCAGGGGGGCTGGAGCTTGATGATCCTTGAGGTCCCTTCTGGGCCATTCTCTGTGATTCTGTGATATTCTTCTGGTTTGAAAGAATTCAAAATAATTATGCTTCTAGAAATAATTTTTCTATATACTATCTGATTAGGTAAATTGGATTAATTGCTGCTCTCCTTTCAGATTTCTTTGATGATTGAGCTTAATTCACATTGACTGCAACAGAGTATCATTAATAAAGATACCTTTTTGAAAAAAAGAATAAAATAAAATTTATTAAAAAAAAAATAGTGATTCCCCTGAAGGTAGATGATGTGTAAGATAAGTAGATAAGATACTAGATATTTGTTGAAAAGTAAGCAATATCAAATCCATTGCAACACTATAAACATTAAGATACCTTGTGTTTCAGTGTATATCAATCATGAGAGATATCATCTATAACTTTCTGCAAGAACAGGAAAGTCAATAAGAATCTAGTCTTCCACTAAAACCAGATTTGCTTGGATGGATTCATATGTTTTTGAGAGTCAGAATGGAACATTTTTGTTACCTAGATTGGCTTCTAGCCTTAAACTTGTGAATTAATCTCCGATTCAAGGCTAAAAGGTCTATCTGTGATGTATCTGTGTATGTAAATTTTTTTGAAGAACCTGATGACAGATGTTTATAATTTTTTTTTTTTTTTTTTAATATAGAACAGTCCTTGCTTGGTTTATTTTTAATGTATGATGTAAATAATGTAGATTTATTTGATCAGATTTGAATGCATAAATCAAAGTCATTGATTCATTTGCTATTAAGTTATCCGCTAGAATTCAATTCTATAGCATCTTCCCTGAACAGTGGAAACAAGAACTGGATTTGGGAGTAATATAAAATACCTAATCTGACTAGTATTCCCATTTCTGTCTTCAAATATATCCCATTAAAAGATAATCTAGAACACTAGTCTTGATAATTCATAGTCTGGTGGCTATCCAGGACACCCACAATTATTTTACAAAGCAGAATATTTTATCTTCTAATATGCTTGTAATACAATATTTAGACTTGCAAATTTACTTCTGTCTGTATTTTATTATAACATATGTTTAAAAATTCATTTTATTGCCTGGCTTACCAGCTGAGGTACCTTATAAGACAGTTTGTTGCTTCTCTTTGTCACTTAGTTATGTTGTGTTTGTTTTTTTGTAGAAGAGTTATCTGCTCTGATTGTGTTTTATATGGCTTTCCAGAAATACCATTGAAGAAAATCCTAAATAATCTGGAAAATTTTTCAGTCCCTATAGAATTATACAAGAACCATGCACTCTTAGTGACATTTTTTCTAATTAGGCTTACACTTGAGTTTTGTATGGAAGCTTCAGAGATCTCTGTATATGCTTTTACAGCTGCCGTTTTTTGTTTTTTTTTTTCTTACTGTAACGTTTTACAGTGCCAAGTCATATATTTACAGAAAACCATATGTACTTTATTACAACAATGTAACTTCTCAAGCAAACTCTTATTTTTTCTCTAAAAGATGAAATTTCACAAAACTTATTAATGCTGATGTATGGTATTAAAATTTTTTCCAGAATTGCTGTTTGTGTCAAAGAAAGCATTTCACTAGATGATCAGTGAAAATCCATAGGGGCTTTAAGCAACTGCGCTGTTAAAGATCTAATTATGAGGCCCAAATTCCCAGTATATAGTAACAAGACTGGAGGTGGATCTTCCCAAGGACAAAATAATTCCCTTGTGCATACATACAATAGCGGTAAGAAAATGAAAATTCTCTGTGAAAATAAATGTCACAAGAAGAAGACATGCTTTTGATGTCAAAATCTTAGTTCAACAAATTTTAACCAAAACTAGGGAAAAGATCCAGCAAATATGGCCTGGAGTAACATTGTATCTACTGCAATCTCAGAACAGTTGCAACACTTCCTTTGCCATGATCAGTCAAACAAATGTTGTCAATAATGTTGCTGATATTTTCATTGCAATTGAAAGACAATGACAGATGATCAAACCCAAATTAGGCTGTGACAGACATTTGATAGAACAGAAAACCCTCTTAGACACCCAAAGGAAAGAGATAATTTTAATCCGCAATACAAAGGGAAGAATATTGTATTAGTTTTCACTTAATAGGGCTAGCAGTATGTAACCAGTAAACTTCATCTTTATGCAGCTGGATGATCTAGTAAGTATATGCAACACAAAATCTCTACTTGTAACCTGTGTTTCTTTTCCTCCCAAACAGTAGATTTATAAGCTTTGTCACACAACAAAGGCATAATAATTGGCTTTTAACTTCATTTCTAATCTGAGTCAAGCTAGCTTTGAAGGAGTATGTGAACTGTATAAAGCTAATAAAGAATTTATATTAGAACTAAGCCATGCTAGGTAGAGAACCACCACTGGGATTTGTAAATTTATATGGAGAGAATATTCCTTCTTGTACAATTAAGAATACAGAAGAGCATAACAAAACCCAAATTAAAAACTAGCTTGTTCACTTTTAGTCCCTACTTGTTTAAGTACAGTGAAAAGTTTTTAATAAGTGGAATATTTTTAATATATTGAACTTACATTTCAAACAATTTAGTGGGAATTTCTGGATTTTCATATTTCTAATTGTAAGCGAATAATGCATAAGAGTGGAAAATAAAAATAATAATAATAATAATAATAAAAGAGGAATGAGAATGTTACTGTATGGGCTGCAGTTTAGAGAAGTGAAATGTAATGACCTTATTTAGGCAGTACTTTCTTGAGATACGGGTGCAGAATGTAAAGAAGGATGTTCTCAGACTGGAAAAAAAAAAAAAAAAAAAAAAAGAAAGCAAACATATACATAGCCAGAATTACTGTTGAGACTCAGGGAGAAAAAGAGAGTCTACGGCCTCTGGAAGAAGGGACAGGCTACCTGGGGAGATTACAGAGAAGTAGCTAAGGTATGCAGGGAGGAAGTTAGGAAGGCAAAAGCCCAACTTGAACACAGGTTGGCCACTGCAGTAAAAGACAATAAAAAATCCTTTTATAAATATATCAATGGCAAAAGAAGAACCAAAGATAATTCTCATCCTATACTTGATGCAGCAGGAAATGTGGCCACTGAGGACAAGGAGAGGGCTGAGGTCCTCAATGCCTTCTTTACATCTGCCTTTAACAGCCAGATCAGTTATCCTCTGGCTTTTTATGCCCTGATCTGGAAGCTTGGGACGCTGCTCAGAATACACCCCAGCAATTCAGGTGGAGACAGTCAGAGAGCTTCTCCTCCATCTGGACTGTCACAAGTCCATGGGTTACCTGGATGGGCTGCACCCTTGGGTGCTGAGGGAGTTGGTGGGATGATTGCTGAACCACTCTCAACCATCTATCAGCGCTCCTGGTCAACTGGTGAGGTCCCAGAGGATTGGAGGCTTGCTGATGTGACTCTCATCTTCAAGAAGGGCCATCAGGAGGATCCAAGGAACAACAGGCCTGTTAGCCTGACCTCAGTACCAGGGAAAGTTATGGAGCAAATCATTTTGGAAGAAATCACACAGCATGTGCGTGGTGTCCAGAGGATCAGGCCCAGCCAGCACAGGTTCGTGAAAGGCAGGTCGTGCTTGACCAACCTCATCTCCTTCTACGACTGCGATACCAGACAGGTAGATGAGGGAAGGGCTGTTGATGTAGTCTTCCTAGACTTCAGCAAAGCCTTTGACATGGTCCCTCACAGGATTCTTCTGGGGAAACTGGCTGCCAGTGGCCTGGACAAGTATACACTTCTTTGGGTAAGGAACTGGCTAGAGGGCGGTGTCCCCAGTGGGCAGTGGTGAATGGAGTTAAGTCCAATTGGCGACCCATTTCAAGTGGTGTCCCCCAGGGGTTGGTACTGGGGCCCATCTTGTTTAATATCTTGATTGATGACCTAGATGAGGGGATTGAGGGCACCCTCAATAAGTTTGCAGATGGCACCAAATTGGGAGATAATGTCAATCTGCCTGAGCAGAGGGAGGGCCTTCTGAGGGATCTAGATAAGCTGGATCGCTGGACTGAGGTGAATGGGATGAGGTTCAACAAGGCCAAGTGTTGGGTCCTGCACTTTGGGCGCAACAACCCTATGCAGCATTATAGGCTTGGGGATGAGTGGCTGGATGATTATGAAGAAGAGAAGGATCTGGGGGTGTTGGTTGATGCTTGGCTGAACATGAACCAACAGTGTGCCCAGGTGGCCAAGAGGGCCAACGGCATCCTGGCCTGCATTAGAAACAGTGTGGCCAGCAGGAGCAGGGAGGTGATCATCCCTCTGTACTCAGCACTGGTAAGGCCGCACCTCGAGTACTGTGTTCAGTTTTGGGCCCCTCACTGCAGGGAAGATGTTGAGGTCGTGGAGTGTGTCCAGAGAAGGGCAATGAAACTGGTGAGGGGTCTGGAGCACAAGTCTTATGAGGAGCGGTTGAGGGAGCTGGGATTGTTCAGTCTGGAGTAGAGGAGGCTCAGGGGAGACCTCATTGCACTCTACAACTTCCTGAAGGGAGGTTGTGGTGAAGAGGGATTTGGCCTCTTCTCCCAGGCAACGAGAAGGACACGGGGCAATGACCACAAATTGTATCAGAGGAGGTTTAGATTAGACATAAGGAAGAACTATTTCTCTCAGAGAGTGGTCAGGCACTGGAATGGCTGCCCAAGGAGGTGGTGGAGTTGCCGTCACTGGCAGTGTTCAAAAGGCGTCTGGACGACGTGCTGCGTGATATGGTTTAGTGCTAGTGGTGGCAATGGTGATGAGGAGAAGATTGGACTAGATGATCTTACATGTCATTTCCAACCTTGTGATTCTGTGATTTGGTGGATAAGGAATTGGTTGGAAGGCAATAGACAGAGTTGTGTTGAATGGCACTATGTCCAGGTGGAGGCCAGTGCTAAGTGGCATCCCACAGAGGTCTATCTTGGGACCGGTGCTCTTCAACATCTTTATCAATGACTTCAATGATGGGCACAAGTGCACCCTCAGAAAGTTTGCCAATGACACCAAGCTGAGCAGTGCTGTTGATGGATTAGAAGGAAGGGAAACCATCCAGAGGGACCTTGACAAACTCAAAAGGTGGGCTTATGTGAACCTCATGGGTTTCAACATAGAGAAGTACAAGGTTTCCAATTGGGTCAGAGTAATCCCAGATACATATACAGTCTGAAAGAAGAACTCCTTGAGAGTTGCCCTGAAGAGAAAGACCTGGGGGCCCTTGCGGATGTAAAACCGAACTTGAGCCAGAAGTGTGCTCTTGCATCTCAGATGGCCAAAGGTCAGGGGCCCCCAGTACAGGAAAGACATGAAACTGTTGGAGAGAGGCCTCACTGCTGCCTTCCAGTATTTAAAAAGGGATTCTAAGAAGGAGGGGAATCAACTTTTTAGAAGGGTAGGAAGTGATAAGACAAGGGGGAATGGTTTTAAGGTCAAGGAGGGAAGGTTTAGATCGAATGTCAGGAAGAAATTTTCAGAGAGAGTGGTGAGGTGCTGGAATAGGCTGTTCAGAGAGTTGTGGATTCTCCACCCCTGGACGTGTTCAAGACCAGGTTGGATGGAGCCCTGAGCAATCAGGTCTAGGACCAGATCTGGAGGTTGGTGGCCATGCCTGTGGCGGGGGGGTTGAACTTGATGTTCCTTGTGTTCCCTTCCAATTCAAGCCATTCTATGATTCTATGATTCTGTGATTCTATGATTCTATGATACTTGGTGTAGTTAATTGAACTGACTGTGTTTTGTCTCCATATCTACTATTTTGGCAGAAATTTTTCATGAATTACGTAGTGAACAGAGAGTAAGGCAGTTATACAACGCAGCATTTCCTCTTAGATATGTCCTGAAAGTAACGTATAACAATACCTAATAAAACTTCTGAATCAGAGGTGCTGCATAAATTAGTTCTGCTGTTTCAGTGGTGAATGGCATTCTTCACTGTTCATATATTGTGTTGTAAGTAGCTTTTGTAGAGCTACTGATATGTATCTGTGTGATGTGTTAGAAATGTCTAAAATATTTTTCCTGGTCTTTATATATCACTTAACAGATTAAGTAGTCTGGGAAATTACTCTCTGCATAAGTAAACTATGCTCTTCAAAAGCACAAGCCTTACTTGAACAATAAAACAATCAAATATTTGAATGTCTAAAACAAGTGTGTTTCATATTTCCTAATAGTTGGTTAGCTACTTTTAGGACAAAATGTGATGATTACATTAAAAATCTGAGCCAGCATGTCTAGACCAAATGTCTAGCACAAATCAGTCTTACTGAAAGAAAGTGCAGTGCATGAGACTGCACTAGCTCAATTTTGACTAGATACAGTTATGATCACTCACAAGAACCGATTTAGAATGTCATCACAATATTTATTTGTATCTGACATGTAAAGTGAACTGAATCTGGATGGGGAATAAGTAACACAGTATGTATGCTTAATATTTAAAAATCTGTGTGGCATTTGTACATTTGATAATGGAAAACAAGTGAATATTATTCAAATTATTGCTCAGTTCTGCTTAACAGAAAGAAGTGAGTCAAACTTTGAAATCTATGCTTCTGATCTCCTGTATTGTAGACCATTATTGACCATGCTTATACTAAAAAACAAGAAGGAACATAAGAACAAGTTTGTCTACTGGATCCATAGTATTTACACTGCCCAACACAGTGACAGCTATCTGATTTATTTTGGGTCACCCTTGTTAGCTCTACTAAAAAGATGCCTAAATGTGATCTGGGAAACAGTTATCTCCAGGACAATAATGTTTCCCAGTGGTACTGGCTTGGTCTGCTGTTCCCTGGTCAAATATTTGATATTGTCCCAGCACATCTATTTCATTCAGTTTATACCAGATTCCTATGTAACACAATCAATACATACAACCTGGATGTTTTGTATGTAACAGATATACAGCAATATATGAAGCACAGCTCTTCTATTAGTTCAGATATTTTGAACAGAAAAAAACTGAAAATATAATAATTGTATCTTAAGTCACCATGTAGGTCTGGAATAGATGCAGGGCAAGTTGCTGTGTAGCATGGATTCTGTCTCTCTCCTCGAAAAAATTCCAGTCTGAAAATGTGAGGGGCAAGTGGCTTGCCTCTGGGCGAGGGTTTAATGACCAATCTCTTATTTAGCAGTACAGAAGAAGTACAAATAGAAACATTGCATATGTTTTTAAATAAAAAATGAAGAATGAGCATCTTTAAATATGACTGTAAACCAGAGGGGGAAAAAGTCAGAATTATCTTTCTGTGGATTCTGGATTTTTCTTTTAAAATCAAAACAATATTAGGTAGAGAGATAAGAAATCTTGGATGTTCTTCAAAGTTCTTCATCTGTACTACTAACTTGCATGCCATGTCTTGTCTTCAGTTGTTGCGGGGCAAATCATTTCGTAAATATGATAACTGGGATCTACGGCAAACAGGCAGTGGTGGAAGTGTGGAAGAACAAATCAGGGGAGATTGTGATGATGAAGATGGTTGTGGAGGATCAGGAAGCAAAGAAGTAAAAAGAGTCCTGAAAATTACAGAATGTAAGTCCACGATTCCATTTCATACATTCAAAGAGTGAAATATCATATGTTCCACTAAGAAACACCACTGAATTATCTTGGAAAAGATATGGAGAAGTTGTCTACATAATGTTTCCAAGGTATACTGGAATAGGACTGTAATTATAAGACTTCTGTGAGGATGGTATGAAGATAAGTATCAGTTTCATCACAGCATATGTTAGTGCATAGACCTCATTACATTATTTTAGTCTATTAATAAGTCTTATAATAATATTCCCCTCTGACCTACTGATTTAACACGAGAGGTAATACTTGGCAGTCTACCACAGAAGTTGTTTCTAATAATTAATGGAACTAATATAAAGGAACTAAGCTGAAAGTTAGGATTTTGCTGTGGTAGATGTATTTTGTAGAGAACTACCTGAGTCAAACTTTTCAATATTTATAATTTTACATTAAGAGCGAGAATGAAAACATAAGATGATAAATATCATCAGTATCTAAACTGGTGGAGTTTTCTTAGTTTCATATGACTGGTATTAAGTCCAAGCTAAGTCAGATCATGAACTCCTGGCTGCATATGTTACTTACTGCATTCTTTGTTCTTTGTGATGCATGACTGAATGTCAGGCATAGCCAACAGGTTGACTTGAGTATGGTTATCCTCAGTGATGGTTTGTTAGTTCTGATGGTTTTTGTCCATCATAATATTAGTTTGTTCTGTTTTTTGTTTTTGTTTTTTTTAATAGTCAGAAATATCTAACATATTTTGTTATGGTTAGTATTTGATCTCATTAGTAATGGAAGACCAATGAAACTGAATTTCTGGTTCAGTAATTATGTTGGGAATTCTGAATATACTGATATACAGAAAAAAAAAAAAAGACATATTTGCATTGTGAATAAGATGAAGGTATTAGATTTGTTCAAATAAAAACTTTCATGAGCTGCAGATATTACTTTGCTTCTCCTGGTGCATGGCAGATCTTTGTTAATTTTTCAAATTACAGGATGCTTCTGTCCATTGTGCAACACTAGTTTATCAGTCTAACATATATATAACCGTATTTTTAAAGTGAAAAGCAGAATACTGTTGCAGTAATCTCAGACAGGTAAAAACACAATGGGCTGAATTGGACAGTGCTCACATAGCAATTTAGAAATCCTAATGAGAAAAATCAAGTTAGAAATAATATGTAATTGTCATGGAGTTGACTAAATCAATCTATGTCCGTGACAGGGGCGACAGGCCTCTGCCCTTCCCCCCACACCCCAGTCCCACAAATAAGTGGGAAGGAAGGAAGGGAGGAAAAGAACAGCGGCAACAATCTATGGAGGAAAACTTATTTTACTATAATATCAGAATTCAAGATAACACAATAGATACAATTTAATTGAAATTGAGATTAATAAATCAGACAAGATGAGAGAGAGAGTTCCCGGGACCGATTCAAACCTGAAAAGCTTGGAACGGCTAGGAAAGCACCCTCCAGCACCCACTGCAAGGCAGCAAGAGAGCACCCCCCCCCACCCGGAAGGGCCAGATCCCGTGACTGCTGTAATGTACAGGGATAGGTACCTGGGATTGGGGCAGTGACACTTTAATGCCCCGTACACTACATGATGTTTTGATGTAGAATACTGAAACCCAAAAACAAAAAAAACATAGAACCATGACAGTAATGAACTATATTCATTATGGAAACGAGAAGTTCACTTTACCTTTACTTTACCTTTAATCTTTTGATACATGCAGGCATATAGATGGTGTTATCTTTTCCTTACCAAAAATTATTTTCACAGTCTTTCAATTCCTATCAATTTTTCATAATCAGTCAGGAAAGGAAGGGAGAGTACTGCCTATTCTGTATTACACTACAGTTTGGGGCTCCTATGTTAAGCCATGTCTCTTTTTTTTATATATTCCAAAGAATTTCACCAAGGGTATCCTGTTTTCAAGAAGTTCATGATCTAAATTAATAAACAAAATAAATAAGTTGATAAAGTAGATAAATATCCATACTAAACACATTGCTTTGCATAAAAAAAAAAAAAGAAAAAGAAAAAAAGAGTATATATATCTTTTCTAGTTCTTCGTCATTGTCTTCCAAACATGTGTATAGTCCTCAGACCTAGAAGTAACAGAGAGGAAGGAAAGATACGTTTTTGCCAAGGCATAACTCAAGCAATTTTATTTGAACATATTGCTACTGAAATTGAAGACAAATTGTTCCTCCACTCAGTGTTACAGATACAGGAAGTGTTTTCACTTAGCATTGGAGACTGACTAATGTGTGTGATAGGCTTTAGACTCTGGGAGGCCAGTGGAGAGAATCGTTATTTATGACTCAGAAATGATAGCCCTAGCATTATACTGGTGCTTAAAATATGTTGTATTCTTAAGAATTCCAATTTTCATATTGAATAGTCAATTATTCTATTACATGTATTATTTCAGAGCCCTACAGTTTTACTGACTGCCCTTTTTAAGTTGCTTTAAAACATAGCACATTTCTTCAGTCTTTTGGAAGAGTGGTACTACAAAAGATAGTATACTCTAACTGTATAAAATAAATACTAGAATAAAGTCTTAACACTTTGTGATTTTTATTCTACTCTAACAAAGAAGTCTTTACAGGACAATTTAATGTGTCATAATGAATTACCTCCACAAACAATAAAACAAAACAAACAAACAAACAAACAAAACAAACAAAAAGCAGAATTCAAGATGTAATAGCAAGAAATACTTATCTAGCTGTGTGAGGAAAAGAGGAAGAGCTAATCCTGCTATCACTCTGCTGAGATACTCATTGCCTTTTATCAAAATTCTCATAAGACGATTAATTTTCTGAAAATTTCTGTGCTACAGCTTTGTCTTTCTTCTTTTCTCCTTTTAACATTCAGTGTAGCTATTTCTTTACTATATGTCCTATTTCAAGGCTAATATTTTTAAAATTACCTAGAGGGTCTTTACACAAGCAAATCTTGACTCTTCCTGTATTTGATTTTTCGCTTACCAGACATTTTCTCTGTCTGAAGAAAAAAACTCAAAAATACTTGAGTTTACGATTAGATAATCTATGGATTATTATTTTCCTATTAAGATTATGCAATAGCATGGAAAAAATTGGAAAAGGCTTTATATTGTGACTTCCATATGAGAAGAGAGTATGATGATTCACATAACCCAGTCAATATCTTCTATCTGATTTTATTCTTCATTGTGTACTCCCAGACATCTTTTCTTATCTTTCTGTTCTTTCACTCACTTTGGCATGGTTGTTTTTCTTGCCTTGCCTTTCCTTCTCTATTTTAAAAGCATCCTTCGTAATAAGCATCATTTATCCCCATAGAATCATAGAATCATAGAATCGTAGAATCACCAAGGTTGGAAAAGACCTTCAAGATCATCCAGTCCAACCGTTCACCTATTCCCAATAGCTCCCACTAAACCATGTCCCTCAACGCAACATCCAGCCTTTCCTTGAACACCCCCAGGCTCGGTGACTCCACCACCTCCCTGGGCAGTCCATTCCAGTGCCTGACCACCCTTTCTGAAAAGTAATACTTCCTCATGTCCAGCCTGAATCTCCCCTGCCGTAGCTTGAAACCATTCCCTCTGGTTCTATCACTAATGACACGAGAGAAGAGCCTGACCCCCAGCTCACTACAACCTCCCTTCAGGAAGTTATAGAGAGCAGTGAGGTCTCCCCTGAGCCTCCTCTTCTCCAGGCTGAACATTCCCAGCTCCTTCAGCCTCTCCTCATATGGCCTGTGTTCCAGACCCCTCACCAGCTTTGTTGCCCTCCTTTGAACACGTTCCAGGGCCTCAATGTCTTTCTTGCAGTGAGGGGCCCAAAACTGGACACAGTACTCGAGGTGCGGCCTCACTAGTGCTGAATGTAGGGGAAAAGCTCCAAAGCTTTTTCTCCAAAGCTGCTTAAAACTACCATATATGAGAAACTTTACTCAGCTTCTCTTTGTTTGAGGAGAGCAAACTTCATTAACTATACTATTTGAAATTCTATAGAGACTTTTCCATTTTGCTTTTCACTGTTCTAAGCCTTGCCAGGGCAGTTCACAATCCTTTCCAAAATTAGAAAAAAAAAAAAAACAGTAATAACAGTTTAGCAACAACAAATTGTGAGAATGGGTAGAACTGGAAGAACATGTAATAGCAGCAATGATCATAGTATCTCTCGTTTGTACAGCTGCTTTCTCTCCATTGCTTTATCAGCCTTTCCTGTCCTAAAAGTATGGGAAATTAACAGTTAATGTTTATTGAACAAAATAACTAGACTGAGTACAAATCTTAGCTACACTCTAACACATGATTTTGTTGAGGTAGTGTTCATTCTAAGTCCTTGACTGAGGCACCAGAAAAGACTATTTTAGGCAGCAAAGGTAAATGTGACGAAATGACTGCATTTATCGTGATCTGTGCTTATTATAAATCATCAGTCATTAGGTAGGTAGGATTTAAATAAATCATCACTAAACTAGGTTGAGATAGATTCACTGTATAATTTGAATACAAAGAAAAGATTTGCAGCCTGAAGTAGAGAGGTACTACCCCACAGAGTGTTAAACATGAAGTAAAAACTCTGGATTAAATATCTAATGTGTATTCTAACTTTAATATTAAAACATAATCAAATAATCTATATTTTGATGCATTTGATTGCAGATTTAAGAATATATGTATGCAAAGTAAACATTGCAATCAACATTAGCTGTTTTAATGACATGACTGCTGGAAAGTGGCAGTCTATAAGACTGGAAGATTCAAAATGATGTCAAGTAACATAGACGCTTCTGTATTCCCTGGTCAGTCTGTTTTGCTATTTCTACTCATTTACACCAGCCTCAGCTCCAAAAGTAGAGCAGTATTGTGGTCAAATGGTCATTATGTGGTCATTATGGATGTGGTGTAATGAAGAACTCCTCAGTAGATTTCTGCCATCTCCAATTGGCTTAGGGTTCAAAGATTTATAACTAGTGGTACCCACCAGATAGTGAAAGCAATAAAATCTCTGCTATGATGTTTACCATTTGCTATATTGTTTTAAAGTTTAATATGCATTTGATATTACTTCAGTAAAGAAAAAGATCTCTTATGTCTAAATAGAATTTGAGGTTTTATTTTGTTTGTACACAGTAGTATTCCTAATACCCTGTTTTTAGTGCGCTCTTATTCATATTTCTTTGGAAGGACTGCATCACTTCACTACTTATGTTTGCTCTCAATTTTATTTAAAAATAGTACAAAAAATAGAAGCTCTTTCTGTGGACTCAAAACTTGATCTAAATGTTGCCATAAGTTTTCTCTCTTGTGTTTATGTTCAGATATCATGTTGTGTTTTGTGGAATTATATAATTAACAGTTTCTTATTTAGCTAGAATAACTATATGTAACAGTGGCTCTTGTTTTAATTGAATTGAACTGAGATAAATTTCAAACTTATGGAATTCTTCCCAGATTGACTTTGTGTATTCCCTGTCTAAAAATTCTGTCAAAAGTTGGTGAGTTGTCTTTGAGACAACATAGAAAAGACAATGGTGAAGGAGGAGCGGAAAAATGAGGAAGGTTACAGACAAATCCACTCAATTTTGAAATGCAGTAGGGTGCATTGCCGCACTATAACACTTACTATAAATTCTGCACCAATTCCAGAGAAATTTCACACAGGAAATGCTCATGTAAATGGACTACCATTCATAACAAATTTTATAGTTTACAGTGGGAGACTTAGCATGTTAGTCATGGTCAGGTCTGTTCTGAGCAGGGACTGTATCTGTAATTGCCTTTCTGGTCCTCTGTAATTGCTTCTTGGCCTAAATTTAGGTGAAACAGTCAAACAGTATATTACGAATATTATATTACATATTACGAGTATGTAACTCGTTGAGGCCTCCACTCATTCTACTCTGTTTTGGGCTGAACAAAAAAAGGGACCTCAGCTGCTCTTCATACATTTTGTCCTCTGTAATATTTCACATGTTTGCTACCCGCCTTTGGATGCGTTAATAATTCTAGGTATTTCTTATACGGTGGTGCCAAAAACTATGCTCAGTACTTCAGGTGAGGCTGCACCAGCAGACAGTAGATTGGGAGCGGGAAATGTTATCATGTGATCTTCCCAAAGGATAATATAAACATAGGGGTCATACATTTTAGTAAAATAAGATGCATGGAAGTTACCTTCTAATTAATTTCAGTTTCCTGTCATTATTTGAAATGCAATTGCTTTTTTTTTTTTCTCTCAATAGTTTCTGTCATCTTACAATCAGCAGTTATTGCTCAAACATGAAGGACTGTTGGAAGTCTGTGCATAAAGGAGTCCACAAGTGAGTTTTTGTTGTTGAAATCATTTGAACTTGAGTATCACTGTGCTTTTGTTTATGCTTCAAATAATTTATATTTTTATGTATTTCTCTGCAAGCACTTTATCATACATACAAAAAAATCTTTGAACTTTGTATCTGTTGACAATATATATCTTCTTGCTGATAGAGAATACTGATTTGTTGAAATATAGATCTTCCACAGGAATGTACTTATTACAATAATTTTTTATCTTCAAAATATTTCCAGTTATTTTCCAAAAAGACAAGAGAGAGAAGAGCTCAGAATTATAACAGTTTTCCTTTAGGAATGAAGGGTGGGATAACCAGAGCATCCCAGTTAATATTAAACTACGTAGACTTCATTGATGTATTTGTATGTGATATGTTCATAGTAGTTTAATTTACTAATCCAATCCCATAAAATGAGCCAGTAGAAAACAGAAGAAAAGCAGGAACCTGTGCTGAAGTACGTTGCCTCCCATCTTTACTTGTAAGTCTTTCTTTTTGGCCCAATGATTCCTCAGTTATTTGGATAGATGAGGAAAAATACAATGGTGATAATAATCAGGCTAAGCTTTTAGTGCTGTAGTTAAAATTATTAATTTAGTATACGGGGAAAAAGAGAATAGTCATTTCACTAGAGTCTGATGGGAATTTATGCCTTCGTTTTCATGAAAAAAAAAACAAAAAAAGTTTTTAAAGCTTTTTATTTCTTTCCAGTAATGGATAAGAGCTTTGAAAATTTCATCAAAGGAAATTAATTTTTTTTCCCAACTCAAAGAAACGTGCATAATTATGTATATTTTCACCATAAAAAATGTTAACAATTACTAATCTCTGCATTAAATTATGATATGCAAAAAGAGATCAAAATATAATGCTTCTTTATGCAAACGTTGACCACTTGCAAAATACAATGGTATTAAGACTAATTCATATTATATTTTAAATGAGTTATGATCAAGTTCTCTCTGAAATCGTAAGAATTATTTCAGAGACTTCATATTGGCTTGAATTTTCGTAAGAAAACATGTAATTCATTTAGAAAGAGTTAAAAAATTCTAATTATATTTCAGTGTGTTGGTATTTGTTACTATGTGTAACATGTTGTTTGAAATGCACCTTAATAATAATGTTTTAGTATCTGTATAATAACGTGTTAGGGATCTGAAAAGTTTTTATATGTCTCGTATTACCATATTCAAAACAGTTTGCTGTTCTATCAGGTTCTTCCACAAATTAAGCATAACATAATTTCTATTGTTTTCCCCTATATAAAATAAAAATAAGCAAGAAATTTCACATAAAAGTGTGTACCTTCCAAGCAATTGCGTTTAAAAGAACCCCTTTTTCTGAGAGGCGATGCCTAACTCTCAAAAGTCTATGAGTTTTTGCTACAGTTATATATCCAAAAGTATTTTTTTAAAAACAGAACTTCACAAGAGTTAGACTTATCTATTCTATCTTAAGTGTGATTTTATTACCTTAAAGAAATCTTTCTTTAATTCAGAATTTTGAATTTTAGCTTTAAAGACTGTCAAAAGGATACTCATTTTTAACCTCTGATTCATGATTGGAGAGGCTGGATAAGTTTTGCCCAATGTCTACAAACAAATGAATTCCCACAAAATGAATTAGAAAAAAAAAAAAGCAAAAAAACAAAACAAAACAAAACAAAAAGACAAGTGTTACACAATTTGCATTAGATTTCTCATGGTTTTTTGTGATAGCCTTTATGACTCTTTTACTCTACTGTTGTGTTTCTACTCTACTGACATAAAAACTCAAAGAAAGTGTTCAAAAAAAAAATTTTTGTTTGGTAGAAATTGACTCTTTTTATTAATTTGATTGACAGAAAACGAATATCTACCCTCTGCAAAGTTTGAAAGGATCACAGTTTCCCGGTTACATTTCCCTCATCTGAACAGTTAGCTACTTTAATGTACATTGAGAGTACATTCTGGCTATAACATCACAATCATTAATGCAACATAAAACAAAGGTGGTACTTGTAAGCACAGACTATAATATCCGTAAAATAGCATTCACACTGTTTGATAAGAGTAATTTGTTATCCACCACCTGCGATGCCAAGAATGGTTACTGGTGCAAAAGGATTAAAGACTGTATGTGAATCCCATGTTATATTTGGTGTCATGGTTTTATGATTTTTGTTTATTGGTATTCCACATCATAATATCATGTAGGGCACTGGGAGTTAAACTGTTAATGCTCCAGTTCCGGGCATCTGTCTGGAAGACAAGAATGACATACTCCGGGGGCTTTGCGATCTCTGATATATCTCTGAGGAGATATAACCCCTGGCAAGGTCACCTGATGTGCTCTTCTTCATTAGGCTCTTCTCCCTGCTCCTCAACTGGACTGTGCATCTCGTCTCAGTGTTACAGTGAGGCCTATCCACCTTTTGGACACTCTCTCTCATTATATTTGATTTATTAGGTTTAATTCTAATTATATTGTATTATAGTGTGTTATCTGGTATACCATATTTTACTAAATATGGCTTTGTCTCAGATTCTGGCCACTGTTTTTACTGTTTTTAATGATTTTGGGGTCCCCTGTTTCCTTTTTCCAGAGGCACGGATTTTTGTGAAATCCCTTTGCCCCGCTAGTCACAGAACAGGGCTGAACCAGACCATAAACTGTTAACATTTGGTTAGCAAACTATTTTAGTGTCTGTCTTACCAGTTTCTCTTTCTAGATTTTAAACTGAGAAAAACAAAGGAATGATTTCACTGAATTAAAAAAAGATGTTTAAAACATTTTTTATATGCTTAAAAATCTTCTTTCTCAAAACTGATTTACATCTATCTTTTAATCTGTTTTCTTTTATCAAGTTGTAACCATGATAAATGTCACATTTCTGTATACCCAAAGGTAATTTATAATGAAAGGAGTATCTCTGCCTAGCATGGGTGCCTCTCATCTTTAATATATATATATATATATATATATTTAAATCAAGGACATTATCTTTTGAGAGTTTTCTCTGTAACCTGTGTGCAAAATTAATTTATTATTTCTGCCTTCAACTTTTAATAATTGCAACTACAGTGCCTTGAATAATCATTTTTTACACAGGAGAGAATTTCTTGATTGTTTAGTTTTTGTTGTTGTTTGTTTGTTTATTCATATTATTATTATTTCCTAGAAATAATATATAGGAGAGCTAGGAATAAGCAAGACCTAGTTCTCCAAATTTGCAAAAAGTTTGTTATTATCAAGCAAAAAATTTGCAGGCTTTCCCAAGAAGCATGAATCTACTCTAAAATACTCGTGACCTACATTCTCTCAAGCAGTGTATCTGCAGAGCAGCACCTAAAATTCCCCTGTCTCTTGTTCTTCTAAAGGGAAATGGCTAGCAGTCTGTATATTTCAAACTGGGCCTACAAAGTTGTTGTCTATTTGCTAGAATCAGACTGCAGGTAGGCATGAATACTCTTTTTTATGTTCTGGGAATAAATGCAGGGAGAAAATGTACTCTGATCCCTGATCTTTTTGAAAGGATTCCCCTCTAAATCAGACACCTAACTGTAGCCTAGAAATACTCTAAATCTTGCAGAACATTGCAGGGGCCTGTTTCGGTACGTGCTGAGTAGCTCACTGGCTTATTTTAACTATATTGTGTCTTTAGCAACAACAGTTAGTTCACATGAAAACCTGTATACTACCACATTTAGGTAACTTAATATAAATGTAAGTCCTACTTTTTGTGTTTTCAGAGGTCTTTTAAGTTGAACACTATGCTAAATGTTGGCCAGTAGCAATGAGATCATATGTTAAACATGAGCGGTTTTTCTTACTTGGAATCCTATGATCAAATTCAGCTCAGAGCCAGTGGAGGTGATTAAAGAAGGAAAAATCTCCTGCTTCATTGTGATTTACCCAGTTGGAGGCACAGAAGGCTTATTCCGCAGCTCAACAGACAAAGTCTTCATTAAAGGTATCCTTTGTGGCACCATATAGTCACCAGTATTTTTTATGTCAAATCCATTAGACTCTGAAATATGTATCTTTTCTCCCATTTGGCTTCCTTTCTCAAATATATTTTGTATACAATCATCCCTAGGTAACTGCTTTTATTGCACAATCTTAAAGTAAGGGCTCCCTGAGTAGCTGGTATATTTCTCATTTAGACATATGATTTGAACTTAAGAATGCTGCGAGCATGGACAGACCATATGTAATTTTGTTCCAGGCTTCAGGGAAGGGCACAAAGCCCTTGTTTTTATTTTATTTTCAATAATGCCCTAAGCATTATGGACATGAGTCAATCAATGCCATTATAATTGGCTGTCAGGCAAAGTCCCTAGTAACTAGAAAAAGGGAAACATCACTCCCCTTTCTCCAAAAGGAGAAAGGAAGATCTGGGAAACTACAGGGTTGTAAGCCTCACCTCTGTGCCTCTCAATGGCATAGACTGGGGGATTAATAATGCCCTCAGCAAGTTTGCTGATGACACCAAGCTTTGTGATACAGTTGACAAAACAGAAGGAAGAGAATCAGATGGACCTGGGCAGGCTTGAAAAGTAGGCACAGATGAACATAACGAGGTTCATCGACAAGAGAGATATGTGAACAGGCTGTGAGAAGAGCAGTTCTCCTTGAGAACAGCCATACAGAGAAGGCCTTGTGAATCCTGATGGATGAGAAGCCTGACATAAAGTAGCAAAGTGACCTTGCAGCCCAGAAGGCCAACATAATCCTGGGCTGCACCAAAAGAGGGCTGGTCAGCAGGGAGAAGGAGGTAATTGTTCCCATTTATTCTTCCCCATCTGGAGTACTGTGTTCGGGTCTGGGGCCCTCAGCATGAGAAAGATGTAGCACTGTTGGAGTGGGTCCAGAGGCCATGAATATGATCAGAGACCTGCAGCACCTCTCATATGAAGACAGGTAGAGAGAGATGGGCTTGCTCAGCCTGAAGAAGAGAAGGCTCTGCAGAGATGCCATTGTGGTATTCCCGTATTTAAAATGAACTTCTAATCAGAAAGTAGACTGACCTTTTACATGATGTGATAATGATAGGAGAAGGTGTAACTGCTTTTAGTTAAAAAGAGAGGAGATTTAGATTAGATGTTAGGGGAAAAAATTTCACAGAGAATGGTGAGGCACTGGAACAAGTTGCCCAGAGAAGTTGTGGATGCTCCATTCCTGGAGGTGTTCAAGGTTAGGTTTGATCAACAATCTGAACTAGTGCCTGATTCAGTGGCTGGTAACCCTGCCCAGGGTTTGAACTAGATGACCTTTAAGATCCCTTCCAACACAAGCTATTCTATGATTCCATAATTCTATTATAATTCAGGGCAAAAATGTGTTGAGATCCAACCTGGAGAAGCAAAACATTAACCTAAATAAAAAAAAAAAAAAAAAATGATAGAGATGAAACTGGAGGAGTTTAATCCTAAGAAAAAGGAGATAAAGAAAGGAATTTTTTGAGGAACAAATCTGATTGGGATATCTGAATGGGAACAAGTATGAATAGAGAAGGTTGGGTGAGAAATAGGCAGAAAATTCCTTATTGAGTATCTTTATTGTGTCTGTTCCATCAGTCTTCTACAAGTCTTCAGTAAGTTTATAGGCTTGAATAGAAATGTATGTAAGGCTCCAGTTGCAAGAAAAGGATGGTTCTTGTGAGCAGGTTTTGGATGTGAGAAACACAGTGTATGACACTTACATAGATGGCAGTGACATAGAAAGCCTAAATACCCTTAAGAGTGTTTTACTTATTGCAACTGTGACATTCGGAAAATATGTTAGCCTTTAGACAAAGAGGAAACAGCTGGCTGTTAAAAAAATTACTATTTCTGAAATACCAGGAAGCAAAATCTGTACATGACAGCTGTTTTTAAAGCAAGAAACTACCCATGAGCTAAATAATTGCAAAATAATCACTTTGTACATATCATATGGATAACTTACATAGACAACTTCAGTCATAAGAAAAAATGTAAGAACTATTAATTAGGGTGAAGTTTTCCCAATCAAATTGTTAAGTGAATGCTAGTTATAGACAAAAATATTGATCATACGTTGTGACTTGCAGAAGTTCTTCAGATTTATTAAAAGATATATTGTTTGTTAAATGTTGCTTAGTTAATAGAGCACTTCAGGGAACTTACATTCAATGACTGAGCATGCATGCTCATATATTTAAATGAATACAGCAAGAGACATTAATAGTTTTCTAGTTTATTTTGTACTTCTATGTCTTAGACACACAGGACACTCGGACAAACCTTCCATCCTTAATTCCCGACTCTTCTCCCCATTCTCCCTTAGTGGTGCATGGAGGGTGGGAAATGAGGGGCTGTAATCTGATCATAACAGATGTGCATTGTGGTGAGACCATTGGAGCTAACTGGGACCATCTGTGTTCCAGACATGTTATGCTGGACATTATCTCACAGAAAAAGCCCACAGCCCCCTATAGCCAACCCTTGCTACATCAACCCAACATGGTAGCACCGGTCACTGGTGTGTCAGGTACAGCTTTAGGCTCTTCTATTATTCTCAAGGACAAATTGCTTGTGGAAGTGGGACCAAATTGGTTTTGTACTCAGTTCATCACTGTATTCATGACATACTTAATCCAGGCATGACATACTTAATCCAGGCATGGTTATGAGCCAGCACTCTGGATAGCCACGTGGAGTTGAATGCAAGTGTTCACAGTGCATAAAAGGCAATAGTGGGTTGGATGGCAAAACCTATTAGCTTTTTCACAGGGATAATAGTCTACAGTAAGTACATTACTTCAATGTTCTAATTTTAATAAATTTTTAATTTGATCAAATTTTTAACTATTATATTTAATTGGAGAGAACAGTTTGCTTCTAGATAAGCTCCTTTTCTATGCAAATTACTTTTAATACATTCAGGACTAGATCTTTTGAGACACTCACCCCGGTAGCTCCCAGTAGTTTCACACTCTTAAAAATGGTCCCATAATTGATATCTGTTTTAACAATTTCCTCAGAAAAGGGAAAAATTCAAAAGATGCTGGAAATGCTTGGTGACATCTAATAATGTGTACTGAGGAGCAATGACTCAGAATTGAGCTGCCAGTGATTTTATTTCAAAGCTCTTGTCACTAAGGAAGTCGGTGTGTTGGCTTCTCAGGATTCACCTGTTACTGGAATATTCTGAGCAAGATCTATGATGTACAGTGTCACAGTATATGTCATATCAAAGGAAAATATATACAATTAAAGGCATTGTGATTAAACCTCTGAACTCAGTAACATTTCATGAAGCTATAAAGCACTGTTTTTGTAAAATATCAAATGGAATATCTAGTTCTTGCCAATTCTCATTTCCATTTCAATTCATAAACATTAATTTATTTTACTATCCAGCAATTTCTAGAAAATGTAAGTCATAACATACAGAAGTAAGTTTTAGAGAAATGCCTTAAGAATAATCAGTTTTGGAGGATTTCTTGTTGTCCTATCTGTTGCCTTTTTACCTCCTTTCTTCTTTCTCTTGTTTTTTTTTTTTTCTGATCAACTACCATTTATCATCTTATGTCAAATGATACAGTAGTAAGTCATTATGTTGAATACTAATAGCTCTAGAAGCAGTTTATTTACACATAAACTCGCATGCCCATATGACTACCAAATCACTGGATTTTAATTTCTCTTTATTCATTACTTCAGTAGGTGTAAAAACAATAATTGAAGAAGAATCGCAGGTGTTTATTATTTCATTTCTTTAAGCTTGTTTCTTTGTGTGTGTTTTTCATGGAAAAATTATTTCACAGCAAGATGACTATTCGTTCTTCTCTATACCAGAAGATGCCACTATAGCATTCACTGACAGGAAAGACTGATGGCACAGGAGAAGAATATATTTTATCAGATGCAGCACCTGATTGATTGCTCTTGGTCAGATATTATTAAGAGTACACTAAAAGTAAAGGCTATTAATTTTGTTGGAGAATGGGATTCTGAAATATTTTAAGGTTTTGAGAAGAGAAAAAAACTGAACGGGGAAAAAAAATAGCATCTAGAGATCAGAAATTAAAGGAAACTTTTTTTTTTTTTACATTATTTCATTTGCTTAAACCTTAGTATTTACCATATTGTGAACAACGCTGTGGTAAATGTCGAAGAGCCCATGTTTTGTCTCCAAAGGAGTTTTCTAGAAAGGATTTCCCTTCTATGTAATAAATGGTATAAAACAAAACAAACAAAAAAGGCAACTCTCCATAAGTTACTATTTCATTTTCTTCTTCACCCAGTTAATCACAGAAAGGTTTAATATTATCTATCTCCTGCAGTGTCATAGTTCATTTTTTTTTAATTGCTTTCTTTAAAATAAAAAGCAGGTAGTGTGCAGTCCATCAGCAGCTTCAGAAACTAGGATTTTCCCCAGGTGATAAAGAAAAAGGCCAGCTAAAAAAATACTTCCCCAGAAGATCTAGATAAAAAGATACATTCAGATTTTATTTTATTTTATTTTAGGAAAAATTTGAACAAGTTATATCTTGGCAGCAATGCAACTTGCTGGTGACAAGGGAGAAAGGGGAGTGAAATGGAAGTGGAGTCCCACTAAATGAAAAAAAATCTCAAATCAATCAACTATAAAGAAATACAGAAAGAAGAGAATGCATCTTTACAATAATATCCATTGAACAAGCTCTTTATTAGTGAAATATTTGCTCTAAGAGATAAAGGGAAGCATATGTAAGAAAGAAAGCAAATATCTTCACAGTGTGTGCACATGTGTTTTCTAGTGTGACATTCCAATTCACTATTAAATGCTATCAAATTGGTAACCAGTATTCATTCTAATTATGCAAGGCTTTCTACTATGAAATGCTTAAAACACAAAGCAGAAGAATATATCTTAAGCGACGAGCAGTGCAAATTCTTTGTCAAGTTTTACCAGGAAAAAATTTGTCTTTTTCACTTATTGCATATAGAACTCATATCTTGATGTTTAGCAGGTTTATCAGCTGAAGGTTAGAGCTGATTGTGCTTCTTCCTAGAAGTGGGCATAAATTAACTCAAAGTGGATTTGGGGTAGAGCTTTTTTACTGTAAGTCAAAAGCAATAAGTTTCCATGTCCAGTACATTTATTCAGACTGTTCAGTATGCTACGTATCTTGGTTGCCAGATATACCTTTAATCTCTTTAGCTTGCAAGTAACAGAATTTGTCATCAGAATTCATAAGTTACTGTGTGGAATGAGAGGATGGTCTCTGTGCATTGTCCTGGTTTCACCTAGGTCAGAATTGATTTCCTTCATAGTGTCTGTTATGATTTCTTTCATAGTGTTTGGTGTTTTAGCTTTAGGAGAAAAAGAATCTTGATAACACCCCAATGTTTTAGTTGCTGATGAGCAATGCTGGACAGAGACATAAGTATAAATAAAATATAAATATAAAATAAAATAAATATTTTTCAGTTGATGACTTGACTGCACTTAGAAATTGGTCTAATAATAGGAAATAGCCTGATGTGATGACAGTTCTATGGACTGAGCCTTGGCCCTCTTGCTAGATTCACTATAAAAGTGTTATATAGCAGTTATTCATGGAGACTTTTTGTTCTGTTAACAATCATGGTAACTCTGTCTTTTGTGTTAAATCTTCATAGAATCTCATCTTTGTATTCTTTTTTCCTGTGAATATTAAACACACACTGAAGCTAAGGCTATAAAATATAGTTACATTTTTAAATAACATTTATATAATTAAAGGACAAAACTGTGTCTTAGATGTACAAAAAGCATTATTTTTGATGCACAAAATCTCTATATTCTGGCAAAGATGATGAAACAAATTGCCCATTTGTTGCAAACTTGTCCTCTTGTCTGTAACAACAACTGTATTTGGAAAATTGTATTTATTTTAAAAATCTATCTAAAATTCTCTGTAAATAAGAGTGGGCTTATAAATAAAATAAAGCCTGAAATCAATTTTGATGCTAGTGAACACCTAACACTTTTTCAACCGCAATCTATGGGTTCCATGTTTACTTCTGTTGTGCAATCCAAGGGATGTGGTTGCTCCATTCTACACTGCACTAGTGCAGCTTCACTTCAAGCACTGTATGCAGTATTGGACAGCACTATATAAGGCAGGCATAAAAATAGTGTCCAAAGCAGGGGGAACAAAGGTGGAGAAGGGTCCAGAGGGCAGGAGGACAAGAGGGCAAGAGGGGCAGCTAAAGCCACATGGTTTGTTCAGCCTAAAGGCAAGCAGACATTGTTAGGACCTGAGGGAGTGGCATGAAGCTGAGTCAGATATTAGGAAAAGATTCTTCACCAAAGATGGTCAGGAACTGGAACAGGATCTCAGGGAATTGATCATAATACCAAGCCTAGCAGAATTCAAGAAGCATTTGGACAATTCACTAAGAGATGTAGTTTGAATTTTGAATGGTTCTGCATGGATCCAGAAGGTGAACTTTGTGAGTCTCTTCCAACTTGGGATTTTCTATTGATTCTGTGATAAATACACTTAAGGACCATTTTGCAAAAATAAAATAAAATATTAATTCTAATTTTTCAGTGGTGGTTACGAACCCATGTAATTAAAATGTTAATGAGATGCTACATTTACAACAGTGCACTTTGAAGTCCGGAAACGGAAATCTCAGCTTAAAATATTCTGTTTAATGTCTAGAGTGTTCAGCTTTTAAAATTACTTTCTTTCCTTTTATTCTTTAAAAGGATGAATTAAATGGTTACTCAATCAGTGATACAAAATTTGTCTCAGATTGCATTATAGTTTTTTATTTGCTGTGTAACATCTGTCAGGATTCTTTTCAAAATTTCTTTGTTGAATGAAGTTCTAGATTGAAGTTGAAATGGACTGATGAACTTTTTGAAATATTTACCAAACTCTTAAAGCACCAGTAACTTGGAAAAAAAACAAAATAGTGTCAAGATATTTGAAACTACTTTTCATAAGAAACATATATCTCTGAATAAAATAAGGATAGATGTACTGTTCTTCAATCATGGGCCCTTCTGATTGTCAAGTATCTGTCAATGAAATACTGTTCTTATTTATGACTTTTCTGGGTTAATTGCTGTATTATTATTATTATTATTATTATTATTATTATTATTATTATTATTATTATTATTATTATTATTATAGTGAGTAGGTTCTTGTAGAACTTGAAATAACAGAAAATAGTTATACAGACTTCATAGTCATGTAGAAGCTGGTGCAGAAACACTGTTTAAAGAAATCAATGCAGTGCAATCTCCCAAATAGAAAATAGTCTATAACAAATAACAGAAGGAGAGGACTCAAATATGTGGTGGTTAAATATGACGAATTATAAGGAAATTATAACTAACAATGTGTGCTTTCTCTTATCACTCAAAGGTATAGAATCTATCCAAACTAATTCTAAATTCTTTCCTTTTTTCCTAAATCAATTTTATCAAATGGAAAACATCATTAGAAAACCTGAAACTGTCTTTATTTTACTTCAGTGGATTCAAGTATGGATTTCATTTTCAAAAAATAACTCAGGCGCTTTGACCAAACTTCTCTTGATTTTTAAAAGCCCAAGTTGTTTGGTTTCTTAAGGGAAGCTCTTACCGGCCATATCCTCAGAGATAATTATGTAACTAGAAGGTGTTAACTTTTTAGGAATAGTGTCCAACTGATTTCTAAAACTTATTTTTCTATAAATTATCATATATTGCATAGAAAAATAATAGAAAACACTGGAAATCCATTTCAGAACCAGAGGAAACAAACAAATAAGATTCTGAGTGTGCAGATTGACTGATAAACAAAAATAATGGGTATGTAAAGTAAAATCACCCTGTGAACTTTCAATCTTTCTTTTTTTTAAAAAAAAGCAACAGTTTGTATCTATTTGGCTAAAGTATGATTGTGGGTGTGCTTGTAAAGTTTCTCATTATTAACATTTATGAAGTCCTTTCAGAAGTCACTGTTTATACAAACTTTAATAGCAACACTGGATACCCGAGTCTCTAGTCCATTCATGAGAAAAAATTCTGAGAACATAATTAAGCAGATATAAAACTGTGAATATCTTGAGACTGTTTTGTGTAATATAGTTGTTAATGTATGCCATTTTCTTCCTACTTTTAGTGTATTTTTTCATAGCTGGTTGTACAGTTATATTTTTATTCATTCTGTCTCTTCTGGTAAGTACAGCTTGCTCAGGAAACTAATAAATCTGTTCTGTTTCTTATTCTGGTCAATGCCAGTCCATACTAAGCACTCAAAGTATTCACGTAAGTTACTGAAAAATAAATTTCAAGTTAAACAGGAAGCATAGTCTTTCTTTCTTTGCAAGGATAAGCTAGTCATTAATATTACAAATGTATAAATATATTTTTAAGCTCTGAGGGGCTTTTACATACTTGACCTGTCAATAACCTGCAGAGTGTGTTCTTTCTAAAACAGTTCCTCAAAGGAAACAGCTGTCTCATGCTTAAGAGTTAGCATGCCCAGTGAGGACAGTAAAAAGAAACATGCTTTCCTCAAATACTGTGAATTAATTGATCTGTAGGAAAAAATCTTTTTTTTTTTTTTTCCTTTTCTTCCATAGTACTTAGTCTACTTTCATGTAATTTTTTAACTTACTTTTTGCTTAATGGAAAACTTTCTGTGGTGAAATTCCTTTTCTTTAGTTACAATGACACGATGAACTTCTAGCATCTAGAAAAATCATCACAAGGATTTTACAAGTTCACAAGGATTTTAGCAAAGTAGAACTGTAGGGTTTTTGTTTGTTTGTTTGTTTGTTTGTTTGTTTTTCCCTATAAATATTTAGGCCTGTCTTTCCTATTGAAATGTCTGTCTAACATTCTCAGTGAGTAATTTCACTTTATGAGATAAAGAGACAAAGAATATTAGCAGAACAGTATTAATTGCTTATTTACACTCCAGTAAAATTTCTTTATTGGAGTTTTCTTGTTTCTTGTAACCAGCAATTGGACAGTGTGTTAGTGTAATACAGTGTTTTGCGAATAGAAACTCCAGATGGAACTTACAATTTTATAAGTGTCCTATAGTAGATTATTACTAGAAGTATTACTTCTCTGAGGAAAGTGAAGAGCATATATAGAACCCAAGACTTCTGGCTTGTCGTGGGATTCGTGCAGTGCCATATTTTTATACTAGCTCTGTTCTATTGCCTCTGGTCTTGACCAGAGTATGCTATCATTTGCAACAAGATTGTTAATGACTGATCTCTGGGTGCTTTGTTTATAGGGTGTAGTAACATTGGTTTCTCTGTATTCATTCTTCCCATTTTGTAGACAAGCACACTTACTGTCGAGAACTCCCACTACTATATTGTCATACTGCCTACTTTCCTGCTACCTGTAGTGATTTTCTTAATTCTTCAGTGGAGAATGGAACACTTAAGTTATAGTAGCTTAACACTTCTGGACAGTGATCTGAGGAAGGATACACATTTGCTGGTTGCTATAATAGATTTCAGTAGTTCTTTTTGGGAGTATTACTTAAGTTCTGAACAACTAACTGATCACTTTCTATTAAGATAGTACCATCTACATATTAACAACAATAACACTTATAACACCAATTAGCAGCAAGATTTCTTTCAACCCATAACACATAGGTCATAAACAGAAAAGATAGCCTAGAGTTATATATAATAATTAATCCTAGATTTTAAAATCATCTGGAGACCTCCTGCTGCTGTGGGAAAAAGGAAGCCATAGTAGCTGTTTTGTTGTAGTAGCTCTGCTGAGACGATAAAATTGGCAAGTTGCCTTTTTCTGTTTAGAGCAAGTGTGTAACACTTTCTGGTTCCATGTACCTTGTGATCAGTATTATTTCTTAGTATCACTGCAAAGCTATTTGTTTTGAAAAACTCCTATTGCTAATAAGTTGTATCATTGGATTTTTTTTAATGCCATTTTCTTTTGCTTCTTTTGGGAAAGGTGGTTGTGAACATACATGCTACCATGCACAGCTACACACACTGCTTTGCAGAGTCTTTGGCAATGAGCAACACAAACATTGAAAATTGATTTACATTTTTCTTTCGCAGTCTTGTAAATCTCATGTTATTGTTAGCAAAGGAAATGCTATGCAATTTAAAAATGACATTTATCCTCCAAGTGTATTTTAAAATTTGCATTTTACAACTTTTTTTTTTTTTCTCAAAAAGAGACAAGTGTTACGTTCTCTCTTTTTGGTGATTTATGAACAGTTAATTTGATGTGATACTTTGAATGGAAACTTACAGAGTAGCTTTTAATTAAGAATTACTCTAAGTGATAGCCCTTCTTCAGCATTTCTGAGCTGCTTATGATATTTTTTTCTTCTTTTACAATGACTAAGAGGAGCCAAATTATAATTATGAATCCACTTATTTGTTTGGAAGAAGTGCAATTTAAAACTATTTGAGGATAAATCATTAAAATATGCATTCGTCACAATCTCCATCTTTCACCATCCATACATGTTCCTCACATAAAAATCAAAATAATGTCATCACAACATCAACAAAATAAAAAAACATCAAAAACAGAGTGTCATGAGATGGTGTCTCAACAAAAATGTGTGTTTTCCATCTAGGATTCAGGACTCTGAGATGAAAAAACCTGGGGCTTATGTGAAATCATTCAGCAGAAACAGGTCTGTGGTAGTTAGTGCTTAATTAAAAGCCACAGATTCACAGGGCTTTCACATTAACAGAGAGAAGTGCTCATCACTTTGACTGTCTACAATAGACAATAGAGAAATTGCAATTCATTTTGTAAAAAACAAAGGTATTTATTTATGTTCATTATGATACTTATGGTAGAGTTATTTTCTGATGAAACTGTAGCAGTTCTGTGAGGGTTATGTTATTAAAGTAAAAAAAAAAAAAACAACACAGTATTAACTTTGAAAGTTTATTATTCCTTGTATAAATTTCTCATATGTATCTCTGTCTGTACTTAATGTTATTCATCTTATTTCATGATTAACTGGAAAAAAAAATAGATACAGTAAGAACTTAATGCTGTTATAGTCAAAATAGATTTCTATATAGAAGCTTTTATTAGTGGGCTAAAAATCACTGCAGAATAGTTGCAAAGTAGTGGACATATGTACAGGATTGAAACATTTCTGAAAAATTTTAAATACTATCACTCCATCGTGACAAATATATTTTCATTAAAAACAAACAAACAAACAAACAAACAAAAAAAAAAAACAGAAAAAGGCACACAGAATCTTGACGTATTTCTTAGTTTTAAAATAATAAAGTAACTTTTTCACTACCATACTTTCTTGTCAGAACTTGAAACTTGAACGCATTTTTCTTATTTGAAACACAGCTTTTATGACTGAACTTTGGTATGCCAAGCTTCATTCTGGAGTGCTTTTACAAAAGAGTTATGAATCTTTGTAGCTAAGAATTAAAGCAAAATTGCAGATGGGGTATTAACTTCAGCAGTGTGAACAATTTCATTATAATGTTGTTCACAATGGCAATCTTTTAAACAAACTCATAACACATTTGTAAAGTTATCAAATGAAGGGCTGGGCAAAGGCTGTAAAGTTGATACTCTGGCAAAGAACAGTAATGTCTTTGCTTAAGTGATAATCTTCCTTACATTATTTTCTGCTAATTAATTTTTCTAATCACTAAGCTTTTATATTTTCATCATAAACAATATTTTATCCCGTATAACGTGATATATATACGCTTTCTTAGTCAAAACACTACCAATGTAGTTCTTGCCTCTATGAGGTGTTTTTCATAAGTAGTAGCTTGCATAACATAAGGCATATTGTCATGGTAGAAATGACAACTTTAACATGGGACATGCATTTATATAATCCTTGATCATAAATTATCAAAACTTGACTGGCCTGCTAATTTGGATAAGACTGAAACTAAAAACAAGTGATGATTTTATATTCCCTTTGCAAAAAGTTATCTTACGTTGTTACCACCCAATGCTAAGTACTTCAGAATTATGTGTATTACTTTACTAAGTTACAGATTTAATAATCTGTTTGAATTCCAGAACATGCTGCATGCTAATTATACATCGCCAGATGTTTCCAACCCTATTCTCATTACTTCTCTGTCCCACATACTTTGCTCATTTCTTTCTCTTCCTTTTTCTGGAAGGCACAATATTATATTAATCAATCTTTACTGA
This sequence comes from Lagopus muta, assembly GCF_023343835.1. Classification (NCBI taxonomy): domain Eukaryota; kingdom Metazoa; phylum Chordata; class Aves; order Galliformes; family Phasianidae; genus Lagopus; species Lagopus muta. The sequence goes on along the minus strand of NC_064433.1, from coordinate 146,275,703 downwards.
TTCCAAATAGATGCTCTAAGTGCACTTAAAGCCAAAATTAGAAAGAAAACAAAAATAAGAAGAGTGCCAGAATTATTCTGGAGGGAACCATTTGGTTGGTAAGGTCAAAGTACAGAAAGGAAAGTAAGATAAGAGGAAATTAGCCATAAAGGTGAAAATCTATCTGATGCCAATTTGGAGATTTTGGATATCCTATTGGAAGTAAGAATATAATGGTTTTCCTTACAATTTTTCCATATCTGTATTTCTAAAAGCATTTGTTCTGTGAAACTTATTCCTGGTCAATGATCTGAGCTTGTTGTTATATCTATGATCCTATGCCTATATTGTTGACTTTATCCAAGGAGATGAGGACATAACATAAACTGTCCAAAAATAAGACCTACACCTTTTCATATGAAGGTAAACACATAGGAGGGTTGATGACACTAGTTTATCATTCTTTTTCAGCCTTGTACGGTTTTCATAGATCCTTCCCTCAGCCTGTTCTTTCTGCTTTGATCCAGCCTATTCTTACTTCTCATTTCCTTAAGTGGAGCAGCTTGAATGAAGACCCTGTCTCTGCATCTTCCCTATTTGAGGAGTTCTATATTGGAAAACTAAACTGAATAACTCCAGTAACATCTGCTGTGTGGAAAAAGAGGGCAGACACTGGAGAAGGTTTTGTGAGGGAGTCAATCTTAGATGGGGGTTGAGAGAATCACACATCAGAGATGCAGATGCTAGAGATGGGAACGGGGCACCTATGGAAAAGAGCTTCCATAGCCTGGATCCAGCTAATTTGGGTATTTGCAGAGAACAGACTGAGAGGAAAAGTGCATCTGCAATACCTCTGTGGTTTCTCATAGCCCAGCGATATTCTCCTTGCCTGGAGCAATACTTAATAGTAAGTAGAAAGCACAATCAGCAGAAGCTATACAGGATGGCAAAGCTCCTAGAAAAGAGATGCAAAAACAAATAAGCAAGATAAATAAGCAGGGAGAAATGAAAACTAGAAATGCAGGTCTAGAAAAGGAATATAAATAAAAAGCAGTGAGAACAAGATCAATAAATATCAAGGCTGAAATAGAAAGGAATAGGTCTCTAAAGAAAGTTATATATTCAAAGCAGCTGTGCAAACACAATTAGCATCTTGGAAAAAAAAAATGGTTTGTATATTTGAGACCTAAGTTTGTCCATAGAGATTAGGAAACTGCATTTTCAAAAGAATCTCTATTTGTAATACCTGATTTGCATAGAGTGGTAGTGATTCTGAACACATGCCATGTGGCATACTCCTGTGATAATAGCAGTATTTTAGCAATTTTACTATATGAATGAGGTATTAACTTCTGTGTTTTGGGTTTTTTTTTTATTCTGTTTTTTTTTTCTTTTTTTTTTTTTAATAAACATTTCTTTTGCAAGAGGAAATGTTTTAATAAGCTATATTCTACATCTACCATCTGCATTGTACAGTTAGGTATAATTGCTGTGATTGTTTAGAAAACAGAGCTGGTCCAAGGTTAATTAGGAAAATCAAACTAAAACCAACACTGATTTGGGGTTAGCTTTTCCTACTTTGGTATCTGAGTACATTTTTACTATGATGCTATTTATCGAAGAAGCCCTTGTCATTAAGCATGCAGTCTTTCTTGCTCCTCACAGGAACAGATTCCACCTCTTCAACCACACCACTGAGTTCAGCACTTCATGAACTTCAGTTCACAAAAGTTCCACAAATGCTTCCCTTCAACACCATCTCACATATAAATGTGGTTTAAGCATGTTGTTATATGGTATGCATGCTTTTATAAGTTATAACAGGTGTGACCAGAGACAAAAAATACAGGAGTTTCAAAAATGACAACAAAACTCCCTCCAAAACAAGGAAGGAAAAAAAAAATTAATGTGAGGAGCTAATAAATAAGAGAAAAAAAATGAGAGGATGAGAATAAAGGAATTTTAGGCTATATAGGTTTACAGACTTGCTGTTTGTGAGTTTCTTAGGTTGCAAGATGCATTTAATTTTAATCCAGAAGAAACATGACTGACATAAGGACCACAAAAAATTGGTAGAATATTTATAGTTTTAAAGGCCTCCTGATTCATACTTATATTGCTTTACTTATTTTAAAAAACTTACAGAAAGCATTTCAAGTAATTTTTGAACACTGTTATATTTCAGAAAGGAACTATGAATATTGCAGAAGCACATAAGATAAAAGGAAATGAAAATTACTGAACTGAATACTGAAAATATCCACAATGGATGGCATATCAAGTTACTTCATTCGGTATTTCCTTATTGATGTGATGTATTAAGGAAATTCACTTTGTTCATTGTCTCAAAGAGCTCATTTCCAGTGTACAATGAGATGTTTTATTTCCTTTTCCTGAAATATATCACAGTATAATTTTCCTGTTCCTACTTTCTCCTATCAAATGGTCCATGATTATATCCACTTCCCTCCCAACAAAGAAAAAAAAAAGTGTTTCTGTGTGTGTGTGTAAAAATCCTTCAGTAAATTTTGAGACAGTAATTTTAATATATTCCAGTAATTTCATAGAATCATAGAATCATAGAATGGCTTGGGTTGAAAAGGACCACACTGATAATCTAGTTTCAACCCTCCTGCTATGTTCAGGGTTGCCAACCACCAGACCAGGCTGCCCAGAGCCACATCCAGCCTGGCTTTGAATGCATCCAGGGATGGGGCATCCACAGCCTCCTTGGGCAACCTGTTCCAGTGTGTCACCACCCTCTGAGTAAAGTCTTCCTCCTAATATCTAACTCAAACCTCCCTGTCTCAGTTTAAAACCATTTCCCCTTGTCCTATCACTATCCACCCTCCCTCTTTAACAGCAGTTCCCCCTCCTGTTGGTATACTCCCTTCAGGTACCAGAAGGCCACAATGAGGTCTTCCCAGAGCCTTGTCTTCTCCAAGCTAAAAAAGCCCAGTTCCCTCAACCTTTCCTCACAGGAGAGGTGCTCCAGCCCTCTGATCCTCTTGGTGGCCCTCCTCTGGACCCACTCCAAGAGCTCCACGTCCTTCCCATACTGGGGGCCCCAGCCTGGACACAGTACTCCAGATGGGGCCTCACAAGAGCCGAGTAGAGGGGGACATTAGGACTTCCCTAATTTAAAGAATTTTATTTCCTTGCTTTTAAAAATAAGTAATACCACTGACAAGGATCAAGTTGAAAGTACAAATTTAATTAGATAAAAGAAAAATATATGGTTTTAAGTTATCTTGCCTTCTCTCATGCCAGTGTGGAAATGTTTCTTAAACTATACATTAAATTAAATGATATATATATATATATATAACTCTATTTGGCTTAAATAATTTTAGTAGTACAATTCCTACTTCAGGAAAAAGAACAAAACATAGGATATCTCATAGGACCTAATTCTGCCATTTATACTCTGAACAGTCATTTAATCCTTCATAATCCCATGAAAAGATTTATAGAGGAATGTAATACTCAAAATGATAAATTTATCTTATAAAAACAAGTTATGATTTCTGCATTTAACTTTCAAAATAAATTATTACTTCTGATGTATATTCATAATTCAGAACATGCTGAGGGAAAACAATGAGGAGTGTTTATTGACCTCTGTTATTTGTATCATTTTATTATTATTATTTCTAGAGCTTCATTTATAAAATTCTAATTTCTTGGAGTTTAAAACATCAATAAACTTTATGCATGATGCATAGGGAAAGATATGAGGTAGTGAATCCTATTTGATATGTTAAATTACAGTACACATTGACATTTTCATTTCATAAACACTGGACTTGGGTGAATAAAGAAGACACTTAAAAGGAAATAAATCATTACTTTTTAAAAAAAAAATTATATTTTTTTCCTGTTGTATGGAATTCTTCTGGGCTACCTGAAGAAAATGTTAAACACCCATTTAACGCAACTGACATTTTGCTCCCAAAATCTTCATTTCATACTTTTTTCTTTCAATCTTGAGTCCTGACTCACTGCTTCTTTTTTCCCTCAGGACATTGACCACTTTTTTTTTTTTTTTTTTTTTTTAATTACTGGAGTGATTTGACTCAAAAATATCTTATGGACTGTACCTTATACTTATCTGTCTCTGCAGAAATTGCCCCATATGCCCCACAGAACTTATATCTCTGCCAATTTTAAATATACACTAGAGATCTTGACCTTTACTTAAATGTGAAATCTGATTGACTGTCTGGTAATTGAGGTTCTAGACCATCATAACTGATTTTTAATTTTTAATTTAATTTCTCTTGTTGAAGACTTGACATTAATATCCATGAATTGAATCCTACATTATGTCCTCTCACAAGTAACAGAGAATTCTTCTGTGGAATACAGAGAAACAGACAGAGTAAAAAGATCAGAAGACTAGCAAATTAAAAGGCTATAAATAAATAAATAGCACAACTTATGACAAATTATTAGGATTAAGATCAGAATCTATCCTTCTCCGTTCTTAAAATTCAGAGAGCTTTATGTAATATTTTCGTTTCAGAAATGAAAGAGGATACAATCCTGAGTCCACAGTTCTGAAATATGCCACAGTATTTTAGTGACAATTTTGCCTGCTTGTCTGTTCTTTGCTATGAACTGTTTTCCCATTTTCATTCATAGTGACTTCAAACTAGGGTTTCACTGATTAAATTATTTAAATTAGATCATATGTTCTTTATATAATCTTTATTTTATGCAAATTCTTTATATATTATACTTTCCCCTAATCTTTTAGTGCAATAAGTATGGTCAGTTCTTACTGTTAGTTTCTCCCCCAAGGCACGCAGACTTCGTATCAGTCATGCACTCTTCCTCCAAATTTAGAATAGAAGTAACTCAGCTGATAACTGAACACATTAGTGCAAGTCCTCAAAATGAGTTGCTGAAAAATTCTTTCAGGTTATATTTTGTCCTCGGAATTCTGTTTCTAGATGATCACTGACGTAAGTGATGTCACCCAGATTTCATGGACTTCATGGAAGCACAGTTTTGTTAGAAAAGTAATGATGTATAGGCATCTGAAAGAAATATTTCTGGTTAGATATACTAACCTTGTAATCTTGTGTTTCTAGGGAGTAGTTGTTTCACTCTTGGTGAAGCTAGTAGATAGCCAGGCTGTGGTGCTATCTCACTAGGCGAGCACACAAAGCATCCATCTGCATATATCCATGGTAACAGACACAGCCCATCTTACTACTAGTTGTGCACTTTTTGTTCTGGGCTGCGAGTGACTTTCTTGCATTCATGTAACAGAGTGACAAAATGAGGACAACATGCTGAACATGAGATTTTGGCAAAGATCTTATTTTTTCTTATTGGTTCACTTTTGCCATATCAACATCTACCCAGAAGTAAGGTGATTTTTGTATCTTCTGTAGAAAGAACCATGTGATTGCCCCAAATGAGTCTACAAAGCTTGCAGGTTTACTACTAGCAAAAACAAAAACAAAAACACAGATATAACTGCTATTTTATTTCAGCTCTCATCAAATTTTGGATTTTTCTTAGTTCCTGAAAAGAGTACATGAGAAAATCCATTTTTATTTGCAGTGTCTTTGTGTCTACATAAATCCTCTATCAGTTAGGAGAAGCTAAAGATATATGTATTTTAAGTATTAAAAATAGAAGCCAATTTTAAAAGAAAACATTGTCTCATTGAAATTCAAGACTTTTTAGTGCTTGCATGATGATTTGATCAATTAAATTGTTCATTAATAGTGGACTTAATTCAGTGATAAGATGTTCCTGCCTCCATAAATAAAAATAATTTTAAATTTAACTACTCCACTTTTACATAAGAATGCCCAGGAGCATACAAGTTACAGTACCATAGTTATTAAATAGTCCTTTCTTATTCAGACACTTCCTTTATAATATATGATATATAAAAATTACATTAAAAGAATTAAATTTAGATTTGCAAAGTCAAGCCTTTGGAAGTCACGATATAATAGAGGTGTACCTTAATTTTTTCTCCTACATGCATGAATGAGCATGAATGTGGTGGAATCCTGTGGAAATGCTCATAGAATGGGAACACATTATCCTGTGCTGCATACCTTTTTTAGTGCACTAGAGTTTTAAGGAAATTTCTTAACTTTTATTCTTTCAGGACAAAGTAAACGTTTCCCATGTCTAATATAAGGGTACTCTAGCACTCCACATAACATTGCTTTTCACTTACTTAATAGCGATGTGCCATCTTGGATATAAGTATATGAACCAAAGTATGATCTTAGCAATAGAAGCAAGAAAGTTTCAGACTTTCTTTTTTTTTTTTTTTTTTTTTTTTGTTGACGCCCCTACTACGCTAGGCCTTGCTACTGCTGTTTTACTGGAAATGCAAATTGAACTCCCATGATTTTTTGTTGTCTGGTATACAGGTAGCTTTTCCCTACAGAGAAGAAGAAAATAAGAGGATATGTAATCAAGTGTGTTATTATGTATTGATACACAATAGATGACTATATCTTACTAGAAGCTCAGTATGCTATCATGATTAAAAAATAAATAAATAAATTGTATCTAGCATCTTTTTTGCAGGAAAGGGTTTCAGTTGAGAAGTGGAATGTCAGGCTATGTAAAAAGATAACAGCTATTTCTCCAAGCAAAATTACAGTAAACTGAGTAAAATGTCAGCATGCTCTTTCTTTCTTCTTTCTAGAATGAAGCAGCAAAATGTGCTCAAGCAAAAAGATGAAAATAAGAGGGAAAAAACCAGATTTAAATAAAAAGGAAAGATCTGTCTTTTATCCTGATTTCTGCTGATAGGTATGTCTAAAAACATGCCTCTAATATTTCTGGAGATCTTCACTGAAGTAGAATTCTTAGCTCATACAACAGTGATACTTTTAGATTATTTATTTATTGAATTTTATCCTAGTTACCTATATTAAATTTTTACTTCTGGCAGCAAAATACTGAGATTATGAGTCTGTACATATCTGTGTTATAACCTTAAATGACTTCCCGAATTTCTTGCAGTGTTGATAGATCTTTCAAGTAATTTCATCTATTGTTCACTGTTAACGTGTCCATTTCATCGTGATTCCCTTCTCCCTTCAACTGCCTATTTCTGCACCTTCATCAGTTTATCAGGTTTGCATTAACGTGGGCATTTTTGCAGCTGTGCAGAGATCTAGACTTGTAAACTTGTAAACATATCCGAATTGAAAACCATGGAACAACAACAAAATGTCTATGTATTCATGTAAGCAGCTTTCTCAGATGAGCACAGGGCACTTCAGCTGAGGAAGTAGATGAGAGTAGAGGGAGCACTGATTTTGGCACTGAGCAGAAATCTATGTTATTCTAAGCCTATTCTTAGAGACTTCCACATTTTTAGATTTGCAAAATTAAAATGTGCCCATATTCTGATAACTGTTTATTACCACTCCCTTATTATATACTTCTTTTTCACATCATTTGTACGAGCACATTAAAACATTTCTTACTCATAAAAATCTTAAATGATTTTTGAATTATTTTACTCTCACTGGTTTCTGGTATGGCATAATGCATAAATCCTCATTTCAGAAATTTAAAAATATTTGTAGCATTTTACATTCACATCTTTAAACTTCATAAATAGTCCTTTGCTAATTGCTCAGAAAATGCGAATTTATAAAATCTCTGATTAGAAAAAGCTATTTTCCACTACATTTCAAGTTCATTACATTAGTTTTCATCATTGATTTTTAAATTAATTCATCTTAATTGTAGAAGATTTAGTACATTAATTCTTATCTTTTCATTAACTGTCATAATTGACATTTCAGTGGTGTAAAGTTTATTCTCTGTGATAATGGTATTATATAAAGATTTCTTTTTTTTTTTTTAAGGCAGTTTTATAGGATAATCTGTTAAATAATCTTGCTTCAGCTTAATTCATATGTATCAAGAATGTTTAAAACTGTGTTACTCGTGATTTCTCATGGTACTTCTACGGCAATGGAGCTAGCATAACAATTATAATTACCCCTGAGTGTTAAACACTGCCACTTCTGAGTTCAATTTTAATCATTACCTAAAATAAATAATTAAATACAATAAAAACCGTAACTCTTCAATTATTATTCTCAGCATCTTAGGCATTTATATAAAAAATAATTTATTATAATGAATGATAATAAAGCATCTCACGTCTTCCTCATCCTTGTTCAAATTACTTTGCTGGTATCAACCAAAACTGTGTTGTGCAAAGAAGCAAAAATAATAAACAAAATAGTACTTTATGTATTAGAAAAGAAATTGAAATTAGCAATTCAGAATATTAAATAGCATTAAGAGTTTATCACTATTTACAGGAAACAGTTTAGAATACTTATATTTTAGGAACACCACTGAAGCAGTATTTCATTTTATGAATTGTTGCATTCTGAATGTTTAAATGCATATGAAATCATTGAAAATACAATCTAATCTCTGATATCCATTGCATATTCATATACATTTATGCATTGTACAATACTGTACTGAGAAACTTTCTGTAACTTCCTAAATATGCTTCAAGCTCAGTGTTCAATATACTGCAAATATAAACACACAGCCAAAGAGAAGGTAGTTCAGTATGTTTGCTTCTATAATTTAAAAAATGCTTATTACTACAATGCACGTATTTTTCTAGTTATATTATTTAAATATATATATATATGTAAGAAAAAGTAATAAAAGAATCCAAACACTTTCTAGTTTTTCTAGTTGAGTCTGTGTAATCAAACCTCATTCAAAGAATAGCTTCTCATTAAATGGATTTGTGTTTATGTCTCTGCAGCATCTAGGCTAACTGTGCCTTTCAAAAATAATCTGCTCTGTGTTGATCATAGAATCGTAGAATCATAGAATCACCAAGGTTGGAAAAGACCTAAAAGATCATCCAGTCCAACCATTCACCTATTACCAATAGCTCCCACTAAATCATGTCCCTCAACACAACATCCAGTCTTTGATGCAGCAAAAAAGTGTGGCTAGTTCCATTTAGGAAGGCATATATCAGTCATAGAATAGAATCATACAATCATAGAGTCCTAGGAGTTGGAAGGGACTCTTAAATGTCATCTAGTCCAAGTACCATGCAATGAAAAGGGACGTCTACAGCTAGATCAGGTTTCTCAGTCCAGCCCACCCGGACCTTGGAGGTCTCCATGGATGGAACGTCCACCACCTCTCTGGGCAACCTCTTCCAGTGCCTCACCACTCTCACTGTAAAAGACTTTTTCCTTGTATCTAAACTCTCTTTCAGTTTGAAAACATTTTTACTTATCACAACAGCCCGCTCTAAAGAGTCTTTACTCTTTTTTCTTACAGACACCCCTTAAATACTGAAAGGCTCCCCAAAGCCTTCTCTTCTCCTGGCTGAACAACTTCAGCTCTCTTGGCCTATCCTCGTTAAGGAGGTGTTCCATCTGTTGGATCATTTTCATGAATAAATGATGTGCATATATCCTGTAATAAGTACTCACCTATTAATAAAGCAGATATGCAGTACAAGTTGAAGTTATGAAAAAATATTTTTCATGCCATTAATACTTTTTGTACATTTCAATTAAAATATTTAGGTATATTAGCCCTAGAACAAGCCACATAAAACCTAAAAAAGAAAAAGAGACTCCTGTCATTAAATACAACATCATTTTTGTACATATTTCTGACCACTTGATATGGTGATGATTTTGTTTAAAGAACAAGCAAAACTATCAGACTGTGCAAGTGCCAACATTCAATGATATTTTCATTAGTATGATTATATAGCATTTTCAGCTTCAATTTTGTACAGCGAAATGTGGTAGAGAAGTAAAGTATCCCATTGGAATTTCAGGATTGTCATCTGTATTTACAGAATTATATATGTGCTTTACAGATCTCAGTAAAAGCACACCATCCTTGCTGTTCCTGAAAAATCTGCAAATCAGTAATTGTGATGCTTCAGAGAGATTTAGAGAAATACTTAATATTGTTTATCTGCTTACTTGACAAAAAAAAAAAAATAGATGTGATATTTATGTTGTTTAATCCACGTAAAGGTCAGCATGAACACCCGTCTATTAAAATATTCTGTTTAGTAGAAGAGGTGACTTTTTCTCAGGTATTGAATCCATAGCTCAATATTTGTATGTTAACAGTGTTGAGTAAACCCTTGATGGTATAACAATTTGGACTTTAGAGGTTCAAAAGTTAATGTGATTTAAATAAGAAGCAGGGATACAATTTGCTCTATAATGTGGTATGTTATAGATTTTAGCTATTTGTTTGTACTATTTTTTCTTAATTTCTATCTAAAAGTGCTTAAATGATTGTGTGTGTGTGTGTGTGTGTGTGTGTGTGTGTGTGTGTGAGAGAGAACAGCTAAGGAGAATGCACTGTTGTGTAAGTTATAAAATAGACCAAATTGCACTTTACCTGAATGGAATGATGAATCAATCTCTTATCTCACAGAGTTTGAGCTCATTTTGGAGCCATCTACTTCCAGAGAAAGTGCAAATCAGAGGGAGTGCTGACAGTTGTTAAATGTCTGCCCATGTTTTCAAGAGTTGTTCTATCTTATCCTGCAGGACAGATATTTTAGCTTGCAAGTGATATGTCTGTATGGGGAAAAATCCTACAGCAACTTAAAAGAAAGAACCTCAGTTTATTCTACTGAAAAAAAAACAAAAAACAAAAAACAAACAACAACTCTAAAACTGTATGGATTGTTAGAATAGGTCTTTGTTTCAAAAGAGGATTAGAAAGCAAGAAATCGCCATAGGCTTCAGATCCCCACTCAGGCACATTTGGGGCAGGGACTGTGTAAGACATCCCTTAGGCAGTGTTGTAGTAGAGTGTAGAGGTAAGACTAGCTGCTGACTGAGGTACATCCTACCCAGTTGCTCGATGCGGTGCATGCAAGCTTTGCACTTTGAAATGATCCTGCAGCTTTTTACCTTCTTTCTCAGTTTCTCGCTGTGAAAATGCTGTTCAGAGGTTTCAGTCTCAAATTAATTCTGTCATTTTGTATAGTAAAAACTTAACTTCAAATTATAAGGTCAATCTGAGGGAATTAATACAACAGCTAGAATCAGGTATAGTGAGAGCATGACCCAGTTATACTGTTTTCTTTTGTGACAGAGCTGGAAAATGGACCATGTCTCTGTTTCATTTGGAAATGTAAAAGTATCCAGTAAGGTGGGAAGGCTTCTACAGTACCTTGCAGTTGGGGTGAAGCAGGTGGGCAGTAGTGACACAGGAAAGAAAGCAAATAGATAAACTACACCAAAAAAATAGTATATTACAGAATGTAGAATTGAAAGACCAGTATCTGTGAAGGAAAAACACTTGGGGTGAAAATACTAAACATTACAAAGTTACAAGGAGGAAAAATTACAATGAAAAAAAGAAGGAAAACAAATAGGTAAGGGGTAAGATTTAAAAATTATTTAAGCTGTGAAATTTGACTCTTTTTTTAAAAGACACATCTATTAAAAAATAACTAACATGAATTTTTAACAATCATAGATCCAACAGTGTCTGGAAAACAAATGCAAGATTTGTGTTCATCTAATACAATACTGACAGGCAACACAGAGTAATGGATATATTGATATATTCTTAAGTTATTGATGCTGTAGAATACATAATGGGAGAAAGGATATCAAACACATTTTCATCCAGCATCTTCCTTCTGTGTGGATTTTATCTCAGTCATGCTCCTTTTAAAAGGGATTTATATTATTTTCAGCACCTCAAATGATTACTGGGAGCACTTGCTCTAACAGAAAAGGACAGATATTAATACTGAAGTTAGAATTAATGGGCTTCAAGTAATTGAAGAGATTTGTTCTTTTCTTCATAACAGAAGTAATGTCATCTGTAATGGAAAAGACTGAAGTGGTTCATGTTCTTTGGAGTTGGAAGTTCACTGTAATTAATTGCTTTCTATACCATTCAAACTGTGTTCCTTAAATAAGATCTCATGTTAGAATTTGTTGTCAGTTAAGCTTCCTACTACCTGATTACCAAAGCCAGGATTCCAGCACATATCTAGTGGCAGAGGAGCACCGGTGGTTTCACTTACCTTTTCATTGTTAAGTTTCCATGAGCACCTACCATGCACAGGCTTTCCCAGGTTATCAGGTACTTATGGCAAACTGTTAAGTCTCACCTCTGCAGGGCTTTCATTTAAATTGCCACAGAAGTTCATCCAACAGGAAATTAGACGTAAATAGCTTAACCAAAATTTAATATAAAAGAGAAACCTCTAGCTGAACTATCATGTGCCTACTTATTGCACATTTCTTAATAAAGTGACATGTAAAAATTTTATGTTAGTATATGTGACAGATTCCAGATATTCTGGCAATAATCTTCATACTTTCACAAGCATACTGTCAATGGTTTACAGGCTGGTTCGGCCCAGTTCCGTGATCAAGGGGGTGGAGGGATCCGTGGATCTGTGCCTCTGGAAAAGGGAAACAGGGGACCCCAAAATAGTTGAAAACAGTGGCAATGATCTGAGGTGAAACAAATTTACTAAATATAGTATCAGCAAGATATAATGAGAGAGAGAGTGTGTGTCTGAAAGGTGGATAGCCTCACCACAACACAGAAGAGACAAGTGCAGTACAGTTGAGCCAATGAAGAAAAGCAGATGAAGAAGAGCAGACAGAGAAGCACAGGTGAAGAAGAGCAGGAGAAAAAGAGAGCATCAGGTGACCTTGCCAGGAGTTATACCTCCTTGCTGACCACAAAGCCCGCTGGGGAAATGTAGTTCTTCCTCTCCTCCAGACAGGCACCCGGAACTTAAGCATCAGCAGTCAAACCCCCAGTGCATTACATGATGTTATGATGTGGAATACCGATAACCAAAATCATAAAACCATGACACATACTTAAAACTTTGCTTTAAAGTAAGCTATGAATTTGCAAACAACTGCTGCAGCTCTAATGTAACACAGCTGAGAAACACATGACTCATTCATTCTGGCAAAGACGCCTTAACTCTTTGGACCTAATTTAAACATCTATTGAAGAGTGAATTCTATCAATTACTATTTCTGCCCATGAACTACACAGCAGACTGTCTAAGAAATGTCTACAATGTAATATGGCCGTAGTTGTTCAAATGATGAATTTTCAAAGCAATGACACAAAAAAGATAGGACTGCTCTTCTAGCTATTTTTAATCAGAATAGCATGAGCCAGTTCTGTCCTCCAACAAGCAAGATAGACATAAAATCAAACAAAATGTTTTAACTCAAAGACTAGCTAAGGGCTATAAGTTATAGAGGATAGGAACTTAAAAGCTTCATGTTATAAAGCTGAGCAGCAAAATTACCAGGTTCTTTTTTGGTCTAGTCCTTAATGAAAACTCAAAATGAGTTTTCAGTGATATTGACTTTGTTCTACTTGAAGAAGAATTTGTAAAGTAGTGACTATAAACAATAAATAGATTAGGAGTGATAAAAAAAACAAAACAAAAAAAAGAATCTGTTGAAATTCTTGAGATAAGAGAGACAAATGAGAAGTTAAATTTCAATTCTGAAAAAGGCAATAGCAGCATTCCCATTTAATCCATTGTGAGTTAGGATTTCACTCAGAAGTATGAACTGAGTATGAGTAAAGGAAAAATCATTTTTCCTGATATAACATCTCATGTTTTTGTACAACATGTATTTCACAGCAAAAGGCTTTAGGAACTTCATAGAATAAATCAGAAACAAATAACTCTTTATTACTCAAAACATAAAATTATTTTAATGACAAAACTAAAAAAAATCAGAACATTGTGGAGAAAATTATTGTGTGAGAACAGTGCCATTGTTCTGAGTAAACATACATGATCTCCTTCAGAAAACAGCTCTTGTTGTAGTTCATTATCTATTGCTATAATATTACATTGCTGTATGAATCAGAGGGGGAAAAATCTATTGAATAACAACATCTATTTCTCTACTGTGTATTTTCTATGAAACTTGTGATTATATTTCTTATTTTTATATTTTGGAGCCTTTTTGTACTACAATGCATAACTGCTTTTTTATTAAATACAGAATTCACCCTAATTTCCTGAAGTAGAGTATTTTGTATAGGAAAACCCGGTTTTTAAATGGACTTGGAAAAACTAGACTGCATAACTTTCTGTTTATTTCCAGAACTATGAACAAGATGACCAACTTCAAACATATCTTTGGAAAGTACTGAAATCTAAGCAATCTCAGTGCCTTCTGGGGAAATGTCTGACTGCATGCTCAACTCCCTCCAAAATGAAATAGAAAACTTTGACTAAATAAATCTCACTGCCCAAATAAAATTATGATATTTTAATGTCTCTAGGCAATATAGGATATCCCAATTTTAAACAGTCTAGACTTGTAGTCCAGAGACATCAGCAAGATCCCTGTGATCTATTAAACATCTTAAGAGAATATCAAGGTTTTGTGATTTTTGGTTTTTGGTATTCCACATCATGACATCATGTAGTGCATTGGGAGTTAAAGTGTTAACGCTCCATTTCCAAGTACCTGTCCCTGTCCATCATGGAAGGCATGGGATCTGGCCCTTCCTGTTAGGTGGTATCACTGCCTGGCAGTGAGTGTTGGAGTGCTTTCCTAGCCGTAACAAGCTTTTCAGGTTTGACTCGGTCTCAGGAACTCTTTCTCTCTCCTATTTTATTTGATTTACTAGACCCAATTTCAATGAGATTGTATTATATTGTGTTATCTTGCATTCTGACATCGTAGTTAGTAAAATAAGTTTTCCTCCATAGATCGTTGCTGCTGGTTTTTGTTTTTTAGTTTTCCTTCCTTGAGCCCATCTCCTATCTCCCTACCCCTTTTCCATTTTCCTTTCCATTTTGTGTGGCTGGAAGGAGCGGAGGTAGGGGCCCCCCAGTCACAGGTGCACATGGAGTTAACTCCATGACAAGAAAAATGTTTTTTAATATTACTTGGAAATACAGGGGTTTAAAATTCTCTTCTTCATCAGGGATTCATCCCTTCTTCAGGGATTAATTACTTGTACCCTCAGTTTTTCTCATGAAAAATATACCATGCATTGCCACTTGCCATTTAATATTTTGTAAGACGTGCTTTTAGGTTTAACCCAGCAGACAGGCAAGCACCATGCAGCTGTTTGCTCACTCCCTCGTGCAGAAGGGTAAGAGAAAATGAGAAAAAAGGTAAAACGTGGGTTGAGATTAAGACAGTTTAATATGTCAGAAAATGAAAGGAAATAATAATAATAATGATAAAATAGTATATGAAGCAAGTTATATACAGTGCAATTACTTACCCTTGCAAAACTGATACCCAGCCAGTCCCTGAGCAGCAGCTGCTGTTCCATCCAATTCCCTCAGTTTCTGTAGTTCAGCATGATTGTCATAGTGTAAGAATCCTTTTTTTTTTTTTTTTTTTGGCTCAAAGCTTGCTTCCTAAGGTATTTCTTGTGATAAGACTGACTTCTCTAGAAGATGAGTGATGGGTGTTGTTGTGTGGCAATCAACATCACTGTGTGGACAATTTTAGCTGTTTGCCTCTGGAAGATAGTGCTCAGGACAGTTTACTGACAGAAGATTTAGCCTGTGATTGAATAACTCCAGTTTGTTATGAGAGGCTGGGGAGTTATGCCATTGTATCCTGCGAAGGCAAGGATAAAAAAAAAAAATCCCAAAATTTTCCCAAATTTATCACTGCAGGCCTTTTCCTCAGTGGGAGAAAGTTTAATATTTAAAATTGAAACATTGAAAATATTTGAGAAAGCATGCATTATTTTGTGTATTGAAGAGTAAGATTTAATTATTTTAAAGTCAGACAGACGTAACAGATATATAGTCAAATAGCTGTGAACTGAAAAATGTATTTTCACAGTATTTAAAAGCATGACTGTGAATATATGGTCATTTAATTTGCTGAGAGAAGAAAGAAATAAAAAATGACAGTTATTTTCAAGTTATTTTCAACACAGAGAGAAGTATTTACATCATAAGCAGACATACAGGCTTTCATAGCTATTTTACTGAACATTAGCCAGGTAGCTGGACTTACTTATTAAATTGTATTTGACAGGATGTTGTGTTTACCCAATGTGTGTTTATATAAAATATGCCAGACTGACACAAATATTAATTATCTGTTCAAACATGTTGTGTATCAAAGCACATCTGCTCTGTGACACAATAAAAAAACAAATGGCACATGGGCTTTTCAGATAGGCTGATAGGGTCATGTAGATCAACTTGTTACTACCTCCACTCAGAGACTTTCATCAGTGTCTTGCAGTTTATGACATTATTTGCATTTTCAAAGGTACTGTGCTGGCATGCTAAAATTTTCTCACATTTCTTTTTCAGAACTGTTTGAGTAGTGAAATTAAGTTTTTCTTGCTATATTGATGGAGTTTCAGCGTAGATCCTCTTGAGAGTCTCACAGTTCTTAAAGTACAGACAGCACTGGCGTGACATATCTTTCTGTTCATGCCATTGCAAAGCCTGTAACATTAAGCAGGAGAAACAAAACTGAAACCCAGAAATAAGTTGGGATACTTCTGCTGGATGTGAGTATAGAATAGCTTGAGTACCATTCTTGTTCCCAGAACACTTCTGTATTGTTCACCCAAACTTCCCTAATGCAGCAAATAAAAGCAAATATAGATGATTTTCTGCAGGCATTGGTGTCTGATTGAATCCTCACTGTCTGAGAGGTGAAGTGACAGTTTCTAAACATTCTTGTGTCTACACATGAGTTAAGTTTATAAACTTTGATTAAAATCAATGGAGATCAATATCTTAGTCCACTCCAGTTTTGAGTGGGCTTTGCCACTGAAGTCAGGATTGTAGACTAAATGTTAAAGCCTACTCCTGTTTGTTAATTTTTTAAAAGAAAAAGTTTACACTGAGCCATGAACAAACAGTAAATCTGCTGAATTATCCTTGGGACATTAATCTCCTTGTAGGCATTGGGTTTTGCTTTGTTTTGTTTTGTTTTTAGTTGTCAATAGACAGAAAGCAGCACACTTGACAGCTAGGAGCACTCTGTTGACAACTGAGCAGTTCATATGGTCTGTGTGTTTTTCGTAAGACAAACTAAAAGATCTCCTTCTGCTCCCATGCATATATGAACAGCTTCATATAGGATGCACACTACTTATTTACATCTTTTTGGGGATCATCTTTCCTCAAAGACAGAAATCTTTCCTTAAGTCATCATGTTTTCTGTTTCTGAAAATTACTGCGTAGTTTAGGGAAAAATAGTAGCTGTACATATTTAAAAGGCTTTGAGAAAAGGCAGTATATTTTGGGAACATAAAGTGTAGCCACACACATATATGTTCTGATTATCTTTTAAAAGATGTTTGGAGGAATTTGACAACTGAGGTGAAATTCTTTAGAACTGGTAACAATAAATGCATTAGTTACTCAATAGACCAAAAGTTTTATTGGCTATATGTACCTTGATACTCATATATTTACAAATAGAAAGTAGTATTCAACTTTAAAAATCACAATCACAGTAGTACTATTTGAGGTTAGCTATTTCTGCCTGTTAGAAAACTGAGCACACTGCATTATAGCTGTGTATAAAAGCAGCTTATGATGTTTCTACTACTGGAAGGTTGCAAATTGCTTTTGACATGCAGATGATGTTTTCCGCTTATATTAACTGAATGTATTGAAATGGGGGTGTTCTTGATGAGAAAAGTGAAAGCAAAACAGATTTTCATTAGCAGAGAGAACTTCAGAGCTCATTCCACTGATGGCAACTGAATTAGTTTTAAGTCATTAGTATCTTTTCTGTTCTCACAAAGAATAATAAGAATAATATTTTAAATGCAGGTAGAGTAACAAAAAAGATTTAATATTTCATATTATTTTCCACTTGGCTTTTTTTTTCCTCAGGTGCTTACTTTTAAGAAATATGGTTCAAATTCATAGTTTTCTTCTCATTTTTTGTCCACCTTTTTCCTGCTTAAGCAAATGACTTGCAGTATATCACAGCTGTCATTATAATGAAAGAAAACATCATGATGCAGCAGAACTTTGTCAATTCAATTATACAGAAGATGCAGTGAAATTATTTTTGATAGAGATTCACCTCCTGAGGCTTCCTACTAGGCTAGTTCACAATTAGATACTGTGCAAAAAGTTATTAGAAAGTTCATTTAAACAATTTCTTTCTCAGGTGTGGCAGGACATTTCCCTGATGGAAGGGTCAAAACTGTGAAGAGATATTTGCTTCTCAAGTAAGGCAGGTTATATACATTCTTGTCCTAGGAAAGGTCAACTAAAGACCTAGAACATCTTTAAAAAATATGCACAGATCTAAGACCAACACCAAAAGGTAATTTTTTTCTGAAAGAAAAATCACAGTCTGTCATTGGATTTCTAATAATGGCAAAAATAACACAGTCATAAAAGGCAGAAGAAGCTTTTTACAGAAAATGCTCAGAAAAAAATGAGCTGAAGTTTAGTCAGCCTTCTGCTGAAAGCATTACTGTTTGCATTTTACATTAAACTTCTCCACATCAGTACTACTGGGAAGAATTACATGATTCATCAGGTGAATGACACTCTAATGTCAATTTGCTCGTTCTGTTACATCCAGAGACTAAGGCGAGACCTTACTGTGACAACATGAAAGTCTCCATTAAATATATTAAATCCAGAATTTGTTTATTGCATGCTACTCATCTAATTTCTCAAAAAGATATTAAATCATTACTGGGGCTCAGATTTCCCGACTGCTAGAATCTCTACTATGTGCTATTAGTACAGCTTATTTTGCCTAAGAG
This sequence comes from Lagopus muta, assembly GCF_023343835.1. Lineage (NCBI taxonomy): Eukaryota > Metazoa > Chordata > Aves > Galliformes > Phasianidae > Lagopus > Lagopus muta. Next base: position 146,256,941 of record NC_064433.1, on the reverse strand, counting down.
TTGTAATAGTTTTGTGCTTTTTTCTCATAAGTTAAAGTGATTACTAAAGTAATATTGCAATCTTGTGCAGTTCATATTTGTTCATAAAACCGCCATTCCATATTGCTCCATCTATGGAGACTATGTTTCAGTAGCGTGAAAAAGATGCACAAACCATTCTGCATGGCTTTGTCAACCTCTTGTTTCAAACACACTTGGATATTGTATCCGAAAAAAAAAGTATATTGTTCCCTTAGAAGCTGTTTCAAAATTTCAAGAGCATTTATTCAGGAATAATTATACATCAGGAAAAAAAAATTCTGTCTTCTTACAGTTGAAGAATGGCAATTCTCTTCTAAGAGATCATCATACCATTGATATACATCAATAAAACCATTTTCTAAAATGTATTTCAAGAGTATACATATGGTTCTTCTGTAAATTCCAAAAAATATTTTAGCAGCAACTAAAGAAGGTTCTCATGGAATATTTCCTTAATGATGAAAATCATCAAATGCATTGAACTACAGAATAAAGCAACATGTTTTCAAACCTGAGGCAACGCCCACTACCAATACAGGCTGAGGGATAAAAGGGTTAGCACAGCCCTGCCAAAAAGAACTTGGGGATACTGGTGAATGGGAAGCTGGACATGAACTAGCAATGTGCCCTCACAACCCAGAAAGACAACCAAATCCTGGGCTACATCAAAAGAAATGCGGCCAGCAGGTCAAGGGAGGTGATTCTGCCCATCTACTCTGTTAGATGGTGAGGCCTCACCAGGAGTACTGCATCTGCATATGGAGTACTCAGTACAGGGGAGAGATAGACTTGTTGGAGCTCATCGAGAGATGGACCACAAAAAAGACCCAAGGGGATGGAACACCTCTCCTATGAGGACAAAATGAAAGAGCTGAGGCTGTTCGACCTAGAGAAGAGAAGGCTGTGATGTGACCTGATTATTGGCCTTTCAACATCTAAAGGGGTGCCACAGGAAAAGAGACAGACTCCTTAGTAGGGTCTGTTGTGATAGAATAAGGGGAAATATTTTCAAATGAAAAGAGGGTATTAGGGTATTTAAATTAGGTTAGATAAAAGGACAAGATCTTTTACAGTGACAGTGGTGACACACTGGAACAGGTTGACTGGTGATGTGGTTAGTGCCCTGTCCCTGGAGACTTTCAAGGTAAGACTGGACCAGGCTCTGAGCAACCTGATCTAGTTTTGAATATCCCTACTCATAGCAGGAGAGTTAGTCTAGGTGCTTTTTAAAGGGGCCTTCCAACTCTGAGGATTCTATTATTCTATTTATAGACAAAATAATGATGTTTGCATTTGTGCAGTATAAATGGAAGAGATTTGGATAGTTGTATGTGTGTACAGAGTTCAAGTTACTCCCTCAAAATAACAGGGAATGAGTCTGAAATTGGCCCATGAAAGTAATTATGCAAATGTTGTTAATGGTGAAATCATAGTTTATTCAATAATTTGTATAAATCAATTAAATTTCATGCCTTCTTTTTTAGTATACTATATTCCCTTGTAGATATGAATAGTTAGTGTAAGCAACAGCAACATCAGTAAAAACAATGACAAAACCAACAAAGACAAATAAGACCATAATATATGTTGGTTAACTCCTGAAAAGGTTAAGAACATCAAATTTTCAAATATCATGACCTGACTTTAATGACCCAGTAATAGGCTGACATTTGCAGTACCATTTTTATGTAATAACACATCACAGGCAAAGATCATCAAGTGCAATGTAACTGCTTATCTCAAAGGAAAAAAATAAGTAATAACAGTACAACAGAGGTTAATAATAGGTACAGGTCCAGCCTGGCTTTTATCAGTCTCTTTAGAAAATGAACTGGGAATTACTGTCAACTTGATTGGAAAACAGAGAGGAGAAATAGATACATATGGGAGACATCAGTCAGAGCAGAGACTGGTCTGTGTGAAGGTTGCTTGCAAGGTTACCTGTTCTAATGCAAGGTAAAGCTGGTATTTGCATCTCAAAGCTTTGTTTCTTTCTCAACACGGTGTCACATAAATTGTCAACCCTGGGGTTTTAATTTCACAGATGTCTAAGCTCATTTTTAAATTAAAGTGCAATAATCTGTGGTCCACACTATATCTCATCATTCTGATCTTTTCTCAGCAGAAGCTATACTGTGATTCTTTTTTTTTTTTTTTTTTTTTTTTTTTTTTTAATACATCAAAATTGTACTGAAAGGTAGGAAAGAGAGGGTTTTTTTGTTCGTTTGGTACATCTGAGTATTTTTGTGAAGGTTTATATTTTTTTCCCCTCTAAATATTGTGTTTCATTTTTACATATGAACTCCTGATTATTATTTTTTTGTCCTTAAACTCTATGATCTTCATAATCCCTAGTCAGTATTGTTGGCTGCCAGGTGCTTTGTAAAGATTTTAATCTTCTCATCCCCCCCTTTTTTTTTTTGTTAGTAGAAATATTATCCTCTAAGGTACTGACTCAGAAGGCATTTAATTGCCTTGAAGCAATTTAATTGATTAGTGAATCCTACTACAATAATGCATTATTGATTTATGAGAGGAAATTATGAAATGAATTTTATCTGTGGATTGTATGTTTAGACTTATGTAAACGTAAAGACTTGCTTATTCCATATCATTAGCAACAGAATTGAGCAAGTCTGTGGATGAAATGAACCTGAGAGGAGTGGCTGACACATTAGAGGGAAGAGCTGCTATCCAGCGGGACCTTTACTGGCTTGAGAGGTGGACCTGTGCAAACGACAGTTCAGTAAGGCCAAATGCACACACATGCACCTTGGTTAGGGCAATATTACACATGAATACAGGCTGAGTGATGACTGGATTGAGAGCAGTCCATCAGAGAAAGACTTGAGAGTACTAGTGGATGAAAAGCTTTTGCAGTCCAAATACATGTCTGTGTCTTGGTCTGGATCAAAACAAACAAACAAACAAACAAACAAAAAAATAAACATAACTAGCAGGCTAAAGGAGGTAATTTTCCCCTTCAGCTTGAGCTTAAGACATGAACCTGTTAGAGTGAGTGAGTCTGGAGGTCTAAAAGATAATCAGAGTATCAGAGCAATTCTGCTATGAAAAAAGCCTGAGAAAGTTGAGGTTGCTTAGCCTAGAGAATGGAAATCTCTGAAGAGATCTTATAAGCAGTCTTCCACTACTTAAAGGGGTCTGAAAAGAATAACAGAAAGACTCTTTATCAGGGAGTGTAGTGACTGGACAAGGGTAATTGTTTTAAACTAAAAGGGATTGGTTTAGATTAGATATAAGAAATCATTAATGTGGAGAGTGGTGACGTACTGGAGCAGATTGCCCAGTAAAGCTTTGATACACCACTCCTGGAACTGTTTAAATCCATATCGGGCCACGAAGATGGTGAAGGGCCTGGAGCATCTCTCCTATGAGGAAAGGCTGAGTGAACTGGGTCTGTTCAGCCTTGAGAAAAGAAGACTGAGAGGGGACCTGATCCAGGTCTATAAATATCTAAGGTGTGGGGGGCAGAATGGTGAGGCCAGCCTGTTTTCAGTGGTGAGTGAGACAGGACAAGGGGAAACGGCTGGAAACTGCAGCATAGGAAGTTCTGCACAAACATGCACAAGAACTTCTTTACAGTGAGGGTGACGGAGCACTGGAACAGGCTGCCCAGGGAGGTGGTGGAGTCTCCTTCTCTGGAGATGTTCAAGACCTGCCTGGATGCCTACCTGTGCGACCTGGTGTAGGGAACCTGCTTTGGCAGGGGGGTTGGACTCAATGATCTCTGGAGGTCCCTTCCAACCCCTACAATTCTGTGATTTTGTGATTCTGTGATTCATATTGGATGGGCTTGTAAGCATGGGCTTTTAAGCAATCTGGTCTAGTGGAAATTGTCCTTGCCTATGGCAGGAGGATTGCAACTAGATGATCTTTAAAATCCTTTCCAGTGAAAAGCTTTCTATGATTTTATGACTATAGTGCTCAAATCCCATGCTTCAGTTTCTGAAGTGTGCATATGCGTTGCACAAGCAGATTTGATAATCATACTGCTCAAGGTCACTTTCAAATGTCATTCAAAGCACCAAACGCTCTTTATATTTTTTTATATAGTCTTAAAAAAAAAGTAGAAAACCCAAAATACCTCCATTATCTGCAGACACCACAATTAGCTGCACTCAAGTAATGCTGCTTTACAAATTTTCTTTTTTTGTTATCTATTATGTTTGTTGTCATTTAGGCAGCTAATCTTATTAGATCAACAAAATTTCATCAAAACACATTACTGATTGAAAGCAACAGTGAGAAGCATTTGCCTCTGATTCACAGTTAAATTGAAAGAAAACTAAGGGAGGCGTGAGAACGAAGAAGGAATGTACTGACTGAAGTGCTTATAAATTTCTTATTGTTTGTAATTACTTTCTCAACTGTTACGTATTTACAAATGTAGTTTGCTTAACAATAACCTTCCTTAAGAGAGAACAATTTGGAGTAATTACCTATATTAAAGTATTGTCATGATAATATACTATAACAAAGGCAAATAGACCACAAGCCAGGTTTTTTTTCTTTTTTCCTTTTTTTTTTTTTTTTTTTCAGACAGTCCATGATTTCCCTAATATAAAGACTTGGAAGTTCTGTAGTTTCTGTAGCTACCTTGGTGTGGAAGCAGCAAGGCACCAGGAGTATTAACAGAAATGTTCCTGCACCTTCTCTGGTCAATATTTTTCAAAGCAGTATCTACCTAACATTGAGAGGGGTATTCATCTCACTTAAGTGTAGGCATCTGTATCTGATCCAATTATCCTTGACTACCTCTGATTAAAAAAAAAAAGAAAGAAAAAAGAAGCAGCAGCAAGAATTCCTAAGGCATATTTCATTCCACAGTTGACTGTAGCGCAAAACTCGGTTACCTAAATGCCATATGAAATACTCTAAGATAAACAGAACTTGGGATCTTCCAGATGTTTTAAACTGTTGTTGTTTTATCATTTGGAAAATAATAAAAGAAAAGACAGCATTAAATGATCTGAGATGTGTTTTTCCCTTCTGAAACAGCAGTAGGTAGGATATCTTAGATCACATCAAATGTCGCTTAGACATGTGCTGTTAATTTAAGTGAGTCCTCTGGACTGAGGTGAATCATTGCCTAGATGAGCTTATTTCTCTCCATTGTCTGTGAAAGGAATTTTCAAGTAGATCCAAATTAGCTTGATCAGATGAATACTCCCTGGAAGTTTTAAAATTTTGTTCATTACCACTGCAACTGAGTATTCATCTGAGACATGCAACTCTCCAGCTATAGGCCTTGTATTCCTCTGAGTTATTTTTGAATTTAACCTTGACAAATGAGCTGTATTGTAAGAGTAACCAGTACTAGAAAATAAACTAGTTCCATACTGTAACAGTATATATAACACTATATAGTTACAAAGTGATAATATGGCTGTTTATCAGGATAGTGACAAAAGCAGGAGCAGAAAATAATTACCTTATTTCATGTAAAAATACACGAGCCTGACATGATAATAAATGCATTATAGACTTATTTTGAACACCTCATTTTTTTCTTGACAGTAGTGAATGTTGTAAGACTACTTGGAGCACAACATTGTGTTGAAAAGTCAATGACTCCTGCAAATGTGATGTTCTTAGCTGCTGCTGGAACTGGTGAAAGAAGAGAGTCTCAGTTCTGTGAGAAATTACTGTATCACAGGCTCCTCCTACAAACTGAAGAATCTCTTTATTTTTTGTCCAGAACATTTACTGCTTTTGGTAAAAAGGAGGTTCTCTGGGCAATAATGAAATATTGAGAGATTTCTGTATACTCGGGGTTTTTCATTTATACTGAATGTAACAGTGAAGCAATGAGAGTAATGTAAAAATAAAAAGATGGATTCATATGTGTAGCATAGGGAAGTACAGAAAATTTGCTTCCATTCTTATTGATTTCAGCAATAACTAGATAAAAATAAACCAGAATAATTACTCTTTTTCACATTTCTGAAATCATATAAGTGAATATAACGAGATTATTTTGAAAGCAGAGATACGCGCGCACACGCATGCACGCACACACACACATATACATGTATATACATATATAAATGCATAAGTATATATATGTGTTTAAGGGACAACTCCAGCCATGGACATAATAGTATGATAGCATTTGTTTATGTCTGTAATAGATTTCCATAAGCAAATGAAGAATTCTCTTTAAAAGGGAGCATTCCCCTGTATCACTGTACGCATGTGCATATGACAGCTCTTACCCCATCACCACGCTCTTTTTGGAGATACCAAAAACATGACAAATTTTTCCCTGTTGTTACCAGGACTACTTTGTTAGTCAAGAACACAAACACGATAATTATAATTACTCTGTATCCTACTTTTCATTCTTGCCCAGTCACCAAAATTAGATTAGGAAAGAGCACAAAAACTTTGTCCAAATATATTATGTAAGTTGACAATTTTCACTTCATGTTTATCACTATAATATTTTTGCACACTCTGAAAAGATACATTTTAATTGATGCCTATCAGCTCTTTGGACTCATCCATTACATGATAAACTTAAATTTAGCATAATCAATGTTTGATGTAATGAAAATCCCTTGACAGAAGTTGATATGTTTCAAAATAAGTCTCAGATGCTTCATTATGTATTCACAGATAGGTGAAATCTGTTTGATTTTTCACACCTCTAAAATGTGTCTCATTGGATTAACAGCTATAAGCATTTACATTTCTGAAAGTTAGCTTAATAATACTGCTTTTTCTACCACAGATAGCACTTATTTGTAATAATATTATGTTCTGTGAGCAAAAATAAATAAAGTACTATTATTGTGCAGAATAGCAACTGCTCTGCTGAATTTATCACTGATTGAAAGGTTTTTCGTTCAGTCTTGAAGTTTTTGCTGATCTAAATTATCTGTATGGATGAACACCATTTCAAAAATGCTGGAAAGCAATTTCAAAGCACTGCTTTTTTACTATGCCAAAGAGATCCTAGAAGTAGGGACAATCATGGAAAATTTTTATAACCAAGTATGGAATTGTTTGCTTCACGCTATTTTAACTAAAGAACTTCCAGAAGTATAATCATATAGTCAGAGATTTGCAACGATTTGCAAATCTCTCAGAGTTGCAAGGAACCTTTGCAGGCCATCTAGTCCAACTCCTCTGTAATGAACAGGGACATCCACAGGTAGATCAGCTTGCTCAGAACCCTGTCCAACCTGACCTTGAATGTCCCCGTGAACAGACCATCCACTACCTCTCTCGGCAGTGTGTTCCAGTGCCTCACCACTCTTAGTATAAAAGACTTTTTCCTTATATTTAATCTAAATTTACTATCTTTCAGTTTGAAAACATTTCCCCTTATTCTATCACAACGTAATGCATTCAGGAAAACTGCAGTGGCATAACACTAGTTCACCAAGCTGTGGATCTATTTGGAAGCCATACAACAGAGTTTTCTTTGCTAGATACTTGTACAGCTAAAAAAATTGATATCTCTGTGGACTACTGCAGTCTTTTTAAAGGAGGAAAAAAAAAAAAAGGAAAAGTAGTGTTTCACCCTTTAACTAAAGCTGTGAAAATTTTATGTCTAAGGTAATTGGTGTGAGCATAGGACCACTCTGCAGGGAAGAGCCACCTTTATGATGTGGGGCAGGGGGCATCCACACTGCCATCAGTGAAGGACTGCAGGTTGGACATTGTTACCCACAAGCCTTCTCAGTCTCTAGTCACAATCTCTATGTTAGAGCACTAAATTTAACCAAAATTCAGTCCTGGGCAAGATATTGCATTGTAAGCATGGGACATGGGCCTAAGACAATCACAGAAAGGCCAGGGTTGGAAGGGACATCAAGGATCATGAATCTCCAACCCCCCTGCCACAGGCAGGGCCACCAACCTCCACATTTAATACTAGACCAGGCTGCCCAGGGCCCCATCCAAGCTGGCCTTGAACACCTCCAGGGATGGGGCATCCACAACCTCTCTGGGCAGCCTGTTCCAGCACCTCACCACTCTCTCTGTAAAGAACTTCCCCCTGATATCCAACCTAAATCTTCCCTCCCTCAATTTAAAAGCATTTCCCCTTGTCCTGTAGTTATCTATCCTTTCAAAGAGTTGATTCCCCTCCAGTTTGTAGGCTCCCTTTAGGTATTGAAAGGCTGCAATGAGGTCACCTTGCAGCCTTCTTTTCTCCAGGCTGAACAAGCCCAGCTCCCTCAGCTTGTCTTTGCAGGGGAGGAACTCCAGTCCCCTGATCATCTTCATGACTCTCCTCTGGACCATATCCTCTCCAACAGCTCCCTGTCTTTCTTGTACTGGGTGCACCAGACCTGGACCCAGGTCTTCACAAGAGCAGAGTAGAGGGGGACAATCACCTCCCTTACCTGCTGGCCACCCCTCTTCTGATGCAAGTGATGCCCAAGTATGATTTGAGTGTTAGTCTAGACATAGGGTCTACATAAGTCTGTGTAGACTACCTGCATGGAGGTATTTCTGGGAGAAAGATTTTCAGTGTGTGTGCAGGTGAGATGTGCCTTACCTGCTGGGATCGGAACAATTCTGTCTGCTTGTTTCCAAATGTATGGTGCAGGGAGTCAGCTCAGAACATTAGGATCAGCTCCAAGCTGCAGGAATACTATATATTCCACTCATGATGTATTGGTTTTGTAATGCAAGTTTGCATCCAACATCTACATTAGAAGGTGGTGGGTTTATTTATTTATTTATTTATCACTGCTAAAAATCACTGGTTATCAGATTACAGTTAGTTGCTAATCAGCTGCCCTTATAAGACAAATTATTTTTCAGCTTAACCGATTAACTACTTTCCTATTGGCAAAGTTTTGCATACATATGAAACCCAACCTTATTGTATCACACAGAAGAGCAAACATAAAGAAATGTTAAAGTGTTCCATGTGCTCATTTCTACCTCTATTTTCAGAATAAAATAGAGAACTAGAAGTTCAGATAGACAGCAGTTAATTTCTATAACCATCATGTTTACTTTTATCTAGCTTATAAAGAATTATTATTATTTACACTCATTTTAATGTGAAAAGATTTTCCTGTATTTCTCCAGGGTTTGCATCAAACACTTCTGTATTTAAATCAAAGAACTGGCAATGCTTCATTAAACTTTCGGCTTTTTTGATTTATACTGGACACATGACAAAAGATTTTCTCAAAGTAAAGGTGAAAAGGTCTATTATGGCACTTCCACCTTAATCTCTCTTTCATGAAAACTGTATCAGAACTTTTTTTCTAATCCTCCTTTAGGCTTTCATCTTCTAGTAAATCTCAGTTTTAACGCAACTTTATGATTCTGTATCAACAACTAAGAAATGTTTATTTTCTCTAAATACCACAATTTGGCCCTTCTCTGTCAGTGTTATAAAGGCCAGAAGATTATTTATTTCCCACTTGAATCTTTGCAGAATGAGTACTGTCAAGCTCACTGGAATTCTTATTATTTAGTTCATTTATTACATCTTGCATTGTTCAATCTGCAATATCTGACATTGTCAAGTCATTCTTGCCTACACATGTGTTAATCATTGCATATGAGTATATCTTTAACATCTATAAGGGGGCACACACACGCACAAAACAAAGCAGTCTTGAAACTGTGGTTCTGTAAGTAGTAGTTATGAAATAGCATATTTGGGATAGTGTTTATCACATTAGCTCAAACTCAACTGTGCTCTGTAAACAGAGAAGATTTACGGAGTATTTAAACACAGTGAATTGGAAAAGACTTCTTTCCCTTCAGTGTAAGAAATTTTGGGGTCCTCTGGGATCCTTTTGTGAAGGTGCATTTTGATTGTGCATTAATGTTACCGTATGGAAAAGCTCAGCTCTCAGAATCTCTGTGAACTGCTTGTTGTACTCTGCTCTGCATTAGAAACAAACCAAAATGGTTAAGTTGTGAAAACATTAGTATTTAAGGAACAGACGTAGAGAATTAGTTTCAGATAATAGTTTAAGATCAGTTACAATGGGATCTGGATTTCAGTTCTTGACTCTTGCTGTCACTTCTATAGTGCCATCATGACTCATGAAGCAATTAATATAATACACTATATAACTAGATGACCATATAATATAATAGCTTCTTTTTGCACCATGTGTTTGCTTAGTTAAAATAAAACTGAGTAAATATACTCAGTTTATACTGACATTAATATCAGGATAGTAAAAATAGGATAGAGAAATCTTTGTGCCAAACTATATGGTATTTTTAATTTTTCATACTACGTAAGGTCCTGTTTTGTACATTTCTTGGTTGTCTTTCTTAGCACTTTAATATGTTTGGTTTTTTTTGCCACCTTTAGGAATTTTTCCATGTTATTGTTTTCTCTCAAATGTCATTTATTTCATATACCCTTGTAAATATCCAGTAACTTACTGGCATGACAAATGACCTTATATGGCCTTTATCAGTAATTACTAAATGCTTGATTTTTAGTGACTTCAAATCACATTCTCTCAGTACAGCTTCAATGCTTCTGTTAGGCAATTTTGTCTATTAAAGACACTTGAAATTATTGACTTTAGCTAATCGTTGACCTTGGAAATTAGTGAATTCCTTCTAAACCAGTGCGTGCTAAGAACATATATATATATATATATATATATATATATATATATATATATATATACATATATTCAGCTTATTCATTAAAGTCTATGAAGACTTTTAACTATTGAAATATACAATTACATTTACAAAAAGCATAACTTGAAAGTCCCTCTAAGTCTTTATTCCTTTATTCTTTTCCACCCTGTACCCCTTCTTTAATTCTGGCATATCTCTCATTGCTCTTTTCTGGTACAAAACAGAGTAAGGGAAAATTGACTTTCTGTCAGCTTAATAAATACTGATGAATTGGGTGCAGCCAAGCATCACCCTACATGATCCATCTTTAAAAGTAAAGTTGTTTTGAAGGAAGGTCACAATTTATTTACTGTTCATGTATTCTTTCATCTTTGGAAAGAGATCATTGTGTAAATATTGAGCACATTCATAAGTTGATAAAAAAAATTGTTCTGAGTTCTCTCCTTAGAAATATAAACTGGTAAAATCTTTAAAGCTGCCAGCAATATAGAGAGACAAAATTTTCCATATTTTCTCTCTAGTGATCAATATTTTGTAATATTTTTTCAGCATGGAAGGATTCAATTCCATTAAATGAGTCTAAAGAGAGACTAATAATGTACTTATTTAAGTATGTTCTTCAATAATTCTATTTAATATCTGTAGATTTGCCCCAGTGTAAAAATAGTCTGAGATGTAACTTGGGTCAACATCATTTGGCTGTCAATTCAATAATATTTTCAAGACCGACACAGTTAGAAATCTTCAACATTTTGGAAAAGATTCAGAAACAAAATGCTTATTAGACCTTCAAAATGAACGCAAGTCAAACATATTTCACATTCCAAAAGGTAAAGTTAATTCCCCTTTACACTCAAAGTCCAATAAACTCAAAGAAGGGCTATGATGGAAACTGTTTATAAAACAATTTGCAATTTAGTTTTTGAAGTGCTTTTTTAATCCATATCAGAATTAGTCAAAGTCAAGTTAATTGAGAGATTAGAAACAAGCTTCCAATTGGTGTAAAATGAAAGTATTGCTTTTGGCCATCAGCCTTTACATGAAATTTCCTGCAATCTTCTATTAAAAATTTATTGTTTTGAATTGGTCATAAAGTATCACTGTTCCAGGATAAATGCAAACATATGTAAAACAGCTTGAGAAGGATGAACAGTCTGATTTGTCCTTGCTGAGTTGATTTGAGCTATTTCTATTAACTTACTAATTTGGGGTAAACAAATACACATTGACTTATGTTTCCACAAAAACAAAACAAAACAAAACAAAACAAAACAAAAACAAAAACAAAAAAACAAAACAAACAAAAAAAAAAGAAAACAAAACAAAACTGTGGTTACATTCCTTTACATTTTCTCCACTCTGAATCTAGTTATTTCACTCATCTGGTTTTAAGTCCAGCTCAATTTCAATGTGCAGCGCAGTTTATCATGAACTGCTTGCCAATGTACAATTGATAGTGCCTAGTCTGCAAAATAAATCAAAGCATCAGGATTTTTTTTCCCCTAAATGTTAGAAATTTTTAGAATATTTTGGTTAACAGTTTTTAGATTTTTTTAATATTTCTGTTACTATAGAGTAGCATTTCTTTAAAAAATTGTTATCTTTAATGTCCAATTTTGTAACCAAACAGGATCTTCTCAGTATTTAGAAGTGCATTATGGCTCTTCGGTAACTTCCTTACAGTCATGAGATCTAAGAGCTTCTTTCAGTTCTTAGGAGAACGTGCTTATCTCGTGCTTATCTCGTTCTTTTGTCCTTCGTATTCTGCCATCAATAGTTTTAAATAAATAGTTAGCTCTCCTTTCAAGTGTAGAAAAACCTACATATTCCAGGTAGAAGTAAATTTGCCAAGTACTCCCAACCAGAGTGCTTTACTGCACTCTTGGTTTTCTTCCTTTAAGAAATAAGACTGCACTATTTACAATGGAGGTAAAGACTTGATTTTTGTAGAGTACCTAGTGCACAATAAATGCCAAGATGCATGACTTAATAGCTTCTTAGAACATTTTTTCTTATCTACTGCAGTAAAAACAATCAACAGCAATTCATTGAGAAGGATGTTTTCCTGTAATCACTGCTCATTGAACTTCATTGTGATTTATTAGCATGTGTGAAAAAAAAAAAATAGTGAAAGAAGTTTGACTATAATGTCTTATTTTGATTATTTTATATATATTGTCAGACCTTCTCTGTATGAAGTTACACTGCAGAAATCAGAAATAGAAAAGGTATGACGACTAAACATTCTGCCTATCAATGAAAATTTGGTATCCTTTCAATATCCTTTCTACAGGAATGAAGGAGATAGACTCTTCAGCAAGATCTGAGGAGATAGGATAAGGGGAAATTGTTTCAAACTAAAAGATGGTAGATTTAGGTTGAATATAATGAAAAAAATCTTTTTTTCATTATTCAATGAGGGTACTGAGGAACTTAAATAAGTTGCCCAGAGATGTGGTGGATGCCCAGTCCCTGGAGACTTTCAAAGCAAGACTGAATCAGACCCTGGGCAGTTTGATCTATTGTTGGATGTCCCTGTTCATTGCAATGGAGCTGGATTAGATGACCTTTAAAGGTCCATTCCAAATCTAAGGTTTTATGTTTCTCTGATTCTATGATTCAATTTTCACCCAGTCTATTTTTTAATACTTCACACAGTGTTACTGTTTGTTATGGTATGGCATTGCAAATTCATGTATTAATTTTTGTGTGTATAGACTATCTTAGCACATATGATGTTAAAATAGATTTTTTTTTTCCTACAATACTTATCTAAATTTGAAACTTTCATGAGTTTAATTTCTTCCACTATATTTTTTCCTTTTATTTTTTTAACAAATACTGTAAAATGTTAAACCTTAGCATAGCTTCACTTTCACATGAAACTCTTAAGTTAGCAAGATGTGACTTTCACAACCTGATTACTTCTGCCTGCAGATAATATTACCTTGCTAGAAAGAACAAAAATGTATCTTGTAACAAAGTCTCAAAAATTCAACCAAAATCATCAAATTTTTGATTTTGTTGAAATAGTTGAATTTGTTTGTGGATTTGAATAGTTGAATCACTCTGCACTATTGTGAATAGCTAGATGAAAATAAAATATTCAATCTGATGGGAAAATAAAGTATCAAATGAGAAATAAAAATCTGTGTTATTTGAAAGAAAGAGAACATAGAGAGTTAAATATCTGAAAAAATAATCAATTCAAATAGGAATTCAGAGTAAGAAATTTTAACAAAAACTAGGCTACTGATAATTTATAGACAGTTTTATTTTTTTCTCATTCAGTGGTGGTGATAAAAGAGTATTGTATAGAAGTTGAAAGTTCTCCTATAGGTATATTAATATGCTTTTGAACATAAACTTCCATTGTCTGAATACTAACTATCTATTTTAAGCTGCCAACTAAACTGTTGACATTATATTTTTCTCAATGTCCTTCCTCCTTTTTTAGTGCCAAATTTACTTTATTACAAATAATAAAATGGCATTTCATATATGAGGGAAATAATGGCAAAAGTTCACAGATCTCAGTATCCTTTCTATGAGATACAGTTCCCCATTGGGTTAAATAAACAAAATACTGTGTATCCTTAGATAAAATTGCAAGATAACCATTAATTGTATTTGCTAAATTTTCACTGTAAATATATCATATAATCAGAGAATCAGCTAATGATTTGTATTCAAGGGATATTTAGAGATCATGCTGACCAGCCCCTCCCCTTGTAATATGCAGGATCCGGTTTGCACAAAACCCCATTCAACCTGGGCTTGAACAACATGTCTGGGCAACATGTTCCTGCGTGTCACCACTCTCCTCATGAAGAATTTATTCCTTATATTTAATTTAAATATACACAATCACTACTCCTTGTTCCTGTCACTACATTTCCTGAAAGAGTACTTCCCCTATTCCCCCCGAGAGTACTTGTCCATCCACCAGTATTCATAAGTCTTTTCCTCAGTCTGCTCTCAATCTATTCATCACCCAGTTTGTACTGATATTTGAGATTGCCCTAACCCATGTTTAGTACCTTGCACTTGGTCCTGTTGGACCTCATGGCCACTTCATGAACTTGGGCCCACCACTCAAGCCTGTCCAGTTCCCTCTGGATGGCATTCCCTCCCTCTAGCATGTCAACTGCACCACTCAGCTTGGTATCATCCACAAACCTTGTCCCAGAGGGACACCACTCATCACAGATCTTCACCTGGGTATTTCAACCATTGACCACAGCTTTCCAAATACAGACATTGAACCAATTCTTTATCCACCATATAATTCACTCGTCTCTCTCCGATTTAGAGACAATGCTGTTGTGTGAGATTTTGTGAAAGGCTCATATGATGAGTTTTGTCTTCTTATCTACCAATACTTCCATCTCTTTATAGACATCATAGCAATTATCAGTAGTAATTATCAGTATCTTGCATACAACATAATTTTTTTTTCCTAGTATTTGAAAACTCAGAAAAGTATATAAATCTAAAGAGCTTGTTTTATCTTTAAATGATCATTTTGTCATGTTCAGAACATATCTAGTTATAGTATTAACTGTTAGGAATTATCTTTTTTTGAACAAATATTCATGCGTTAAAAAGTGATTCTGTCTCTTGATGTTCACCTGTCCAGCACAGAGTGCCATGCACACCTGCTTCATTCTACTTATTTACCCTGCCTACTTCTCATACATCAATTTGAGTCACAGTTCTTCACCAGATGAAAACACACAGCTTTCATCACAATCTAATTACTTGTATTCTGCTGTTTGGCAGAAAAACTTACTTCCAAGACAAGACTGCATAAAGTAAATGAACTTGATTACATCTGGATTAGAGTCAGAATCATTTAGACTTCTCCTTACAGAGACTCAAAGCAATTCCTGCTAGTTATGAAGTAAATGCAAAGCTGACTGCCAAGATATAATTTTCTTTTTCCAAAATGCATTTAAGAGCTTTAAAAAGAGCTTTAAAAAACTTTGTTTTCTAATACATTGAATAATTTTACATGTTCTTTTTCTGTGGAAGAAGAAATATTCCATGATGGTTTAAATGCAACAATTCACTGAGCATGTTACTTATTCTAATTAATTGTTTTAGCTTTCCTGGAATACAGATAAATGTGGTTTTTCAAGCTAATTTTCCTTGTATTAACTTGTATTAGTCTATTCATTAAAAATACTGTTGAAATATATTCTTGAGTACACTTTCTCCATATAAGTACTTTCTTAGGGTTGTAAAGGCTTAGGAATTAGGAATTAGGAATTAGCACTCAGCACAGGCTGATCAGCATCCAGATGAACTTGAAACCTATGTACTAGGTAGATGCTCTTATATGTTTGGCACTCATCAAAGAACTAGCTGTTCTGGAGATTGTCACGCACACATACAGGCATACAGACACAAGCCCCAAACTAAGTGAAACTGATTTTAAGTCTTGAAACTGAGGTATGAAATTTAAATTATTGGATGTTTTTTCTACTAGTTTACAGGAGAGTGATTAAATCTGTTTCCCTTGCAACATGCCTAAATGGTAAATTTTCATTCAAGTCTTAGATTCCACTTTACTCTATTTGCTCTTCCTAAACCTTTAAACACTTGGATCAGAAATCACTTGCCTCAGTGGCCCAAACATTTCCAGAACTTTCAGGAAGAGAAAGAAGCAACTTTTAAACATTACCTAGAATCTCAGTTGTAACCTGACATTTTCAATTCAAGTTCAGATAAGGATCCTCGGAAGACAGCCAGAATCTCCACTGCAGTAATTACAGCTGAGACACTGTGAGAAGAGCCCAAATGTTACGTACAGACACAGCAAGAACAAGAGTAAAGAAAGCCTGTCTGAAATCAACACTTCCTTCTCCTAGGATAGCTTAGTACTTATATTCCAATGACCAAAGATTAGAATGCCAGTTCTATTTGTTTCCTTGTAAAAAGTCAAAAATCCTTTCTGATTTCTCTCTTTCTGATCCCTTTATTGCCCATATCAACAAGAGTGGAAAATACTTATGCTGGACCTCCCTTCAGAGGTCAGTTATAGCTTCATACAGCTGAGGACCTGGTGGCTCACTTCTAGAGTAAATAACAGTTTCAGGAAAAAAAAAAAAAAAGAATATTTTGCAAATGTAATGTAGTGGGAACACTGCTGTGAATTCTTCTTGCTAAAGGAACCAGATCTGATTTATTGCCTGTCCTCAGTTACAGGTTTAAATCTTGAGGAAAGATAAGGTATTTCTACTACTAAATAGGCAGAATGAGATTCCTAATGTAAATTCATTGCCTTGTCCTCTGTGTTCTTAAGAAGCGGACATTTCACCTTAGTGATTGTACAGAAAATTTAGCAAGATTTCTTATGCTCCCAAAAGACCAATATAAGTATTAGACATATTTTGAGTTAAATTCTTGAATAGCTGAGAATTAACCTGGGCAGCCATGAGAACATGATCTTGATTAATATCCTTATTTAATATGATAGTATCTGCTAAAAACATTTGCCTTGTTGCATTCAGATATTGCACTTTAGCTAGATGTTGGCCAGTCTATAAATATCTAAGGTGTGGGGGGCAGAATGGTGAGGCCGGACTCTTTTCAGTGGTGAGTGGAGACAGGACAAGGGGAAACGGCTGGAAACTGCAGCATAGGAAGTTCCGCACAAACATGCGCAAGAACTTCTTTACAGTGAGGGTGACGGAGCACTGGAACAGGCTGCCCAGGGAGGTGGTGGAGTCTCCTTCTCTGGAGATGTTCAAGACCTGCCTGGATGCCTACCTGTGCGACTTACTGTAGGGAACCTGCTTTGGCAGGGGGGTTGGACTCGATGATCTCTGGAGGTCCCTTCCAACCCCTACAATTCTGTGATTCTGTGATTCTGTGATTCAGTAGCTGAGAGGGAGGGAGAATTTTATTTCTGAAAACATCTTTCCTCTGTAACTGCATGAGTTCATGTATTTCACGTGAAGGGAAGATTGACTTACTGATTTCAGTGAATGCGCTTATGTTTGTCCTGATACAGATTAGTAATGTCTAGGTAGCCATTTACCTGCTTGAGTCTGAAAGAGTCTCACTAACAGAGTTGCACTATTTTCTCAGCCTCTGCTATAATGACCATTGCAGGGATTTTTATTTATTTCTCACATAAATCAAATGGAGTTAACATAATTACTGTCTTGTTATAGCAGATTTTTCTTTGAATTAGGATGCCACATTCAAATTTCTGGTTTCTTAGATCATGTGCAGCTGAAAATTGGACTTTAATCAATCATAGGACTAGAGCTTTGATTTTCTTCTGCTTTGCTTATGATAAGTTTAATCTTTCTCCTGTACTTATGTGATGTAATTCTAGGTGCAAGGTGTTATTATAAGCATTATGCTAGTTAGTATTTTAGTTTGGATTAGAAAAGCACATTTGAAACATATCTCTTGATTGGCCCTACCACTGCTCTCTTTTTCTCATGGTGTAGCTTTCTTAGAGCATACAAACCAGATTCCTTTCAGAATAAAGAAGATTGAAAGTTGCTGTACAAGAACACATTTCTAGCTGCTAGTGGGAAGAAAAAATGAAGAATACCTAATAAATAAAATACCTTGATATGCATCTAGTGTGGGCTTTGGATACACAGTATCAATTCCACAAATCTGCTCTCTATAAATCCCACTTCTGATATTCTCCACTCTTTTGCTAATGTAGACATCACATTAAAATGTTTTAATGAGTTTTATATATTGCTAGACAGAAAATGTAAATACAGTCCTATATAAAGGAACATCTGTGATTATGTCAGGATATGTGATCTTAAAAGCCACCTACCAGTCATGATAGTTGAGCTCACTAAGGGCTCCTTGTTATTTTCCTCTCTCTGGTTCCCAAGCTAATTGTTTTAGTACTGTCTGAATCCACATCATATACACAGCTGATGCCTCTACTATTGCAACATGACCAGGGAGGACACAGTGACTTAAAGTAACAATTTTCTGTTTTGCTTTTATTAGTATAACAAACATCATATGAGCGACTGTATGGCAGATTAGTAGAGATGATATAAAGAGCAAATATGGTTTGTAGGCATTTGTTTGAGCACTGCATAATTTACAATCTACACTGAAAATTAAACATAGATAAGCAAGAACAGCTGTGATCATTGAATTTTTCTTCCTGTAAATATTTGTAGGTACATTTAGAAGTTTCTGATATGAGTAAATGAATTTCCCATTCTCATATTTTTTCTACAATTTTTCTACAATTCTCTAGAATCATTGTACAAATAAAATATACTGTGCAAAAAAAGCTATTTAATTACTCAAATGTTTATTTTTATTTCATAGTAATAAATTGCTCAGTGCTCCCTATAAATTTCTACCTAATTCTCTAATGTTATTTAAAAACATATTGTATGTTTTTTTCACAGTTCTCCTTCAAATTGTCATTTTTTTCTATAGTACTATATCTTGTGCCTTGTATGTTTTCCATGAAAATTATATCAAGTTTAAAATTATTTTAAGACATCATTTAATTTTTTTCTACAGATATATTCTGATTCAAGGCCATAGTTCCAGTAAAGAGTAATACATAAGACTTTTCAATAGTAGTTACTTCAATCAATTTCCTGGAAAGTATTGAAACCCTACAAATTTACTGATAGTGCCAGTCAGTTTATAAGGCAAAATAGCACCTTCCATCATGCAGCTTGAGGGACCGATTTTCAACAGGTCAAAGCCTAATTTATCTGTGACAGTGAAACAACTCATTTTCTAGGTGTGGGCAATTTCAGATGACTGGTATGTTAATAAGTAATACTTGGGTAGTATTCAGCATATCACTGGAGTGTTTGAACATAAATAATCTCAGCCAGGAGAAAAATTGCATTGCTGAGATGGATCAAAGCATATTTCATGAGAAAACTTTGTCACAAAATATCTAACAGTTATTATTACAGTTGTTCACAGATAAATTAAATCTTTCTCAATTTTTTTACATTTATTTTCTAAATTTATTAAGTGAATCAATAAAATGTAATTTACTTTACGATGTAAATGTAATTTAATTTACAATATTCTCCCTAGATTAATTCAAAGAGAATTGGAACAGAAATCTGCAATCCAGTTGAAAAATAATTACTTTTATTTCTAAAGAACAGTATTTACTAAGTTATCTTTATTTACTGGGAAACCCAGGTGACATTTTAAAATTCCATGATTGTGTATTTGAACTTCACAAGAGCACCATATCATCTATAAATATTATTAATGGTAATACAACTATAACATCTGTAATTGCAGCTCATTTTTCCAAATCATAAATTAATCTAGTATTATTCAGACACTCTTCATACAAATGTAATGGTGGTATGCAAGTCGAAGTTCATGTGCAGCAGGAAAATACAGCTTTGTCATATTAACTTCCTCCCACATAATCAAGAACATTTGAAACAGAGAAACAAAATCGTGATTTCAGAAATACTGCTACTAATAAGCTAGAATGAGTTACACAAATAGCCACATGAATGAACTCAATATTGGGAAATTTTTAATATCTGGCAGCACTCATTTTTAATTGTGAAGAAGTGTATATCATTTCTGTATTACTTTTAATATTTAACAGTTTGCACAGGCTTAGAAAGCATATTTATTAAATATGAACATTTATATCACCTGTAGAAGTCACAGACTGATTTTCAAACATATTGTAAATGAACAGATCGACTTTTTATTGTACATGTGCTACTTAGAAAAACTGAATTATTTGAAAAAAATATAAAAAGCTGGTAATCTCTAGTGGCTTAAAAGCATGGAGTAGAGAAGAAGTCAGTCGTTAATGCTGCTTGTGAAAAATAGAATTGCTTCTTGACATTTTTGTTTGAAAAAAATCTTCCTGTTTTATTAAAAGAAACTGAAATGTTGCATCTTTAATGTTGCTTTAATAAAGAATTCATATTGTGCCTGTGAGAATCCTTCTTTGTTTTTTTGGCTCAAAGCTTGCTTGCTGAGGTATTTCTTGTGATAAGACTGACTTGTCTAGAAGATGAGTGATGGGTGTTACGTGGCAGTCAACATCACTGTGTGGACAATTTTAGCAGTTTGCCTTCAGAAGATAGAGGTCAGGACTGTTTACTGACAGAAGATCTAGCCTGTGATCGAATAACTTTAGTTTGTTATGAAAGGCTGAGGGATGATGCCGTTGTATCCAGTGAAGGCAAGATGCAAGTTGGTGCCTCCCTGCTCCCTCTTATCTGCTGGCAAGGCCAGGAAGATAGGAACAAAGGATTTTCGTGCTGAGATCCCAGAGCCAGAAGCTGCCACTCAAAGGAGAGCTCACTCAACCACTTCGAAACCATTGCAAAGGGACCATCATCGCCATGGTCACCGTTGTTATCGGTGGTGTTGTCAACAGAACAACTCTTCCCGATAACCCACCACTACTGAAGATCAAAGACTGAACTATGAACCTTGCTGGATCCATGGTGGTGACTATCTCTCTTTTGCTGCCTACAAAGACTCCTTGCTTCTTCTTTCCTATATTTTCTATCACCCTCCTTCCCTTCCCCATTACCTGTAGTTAACTGAATGGGCTGAAGCAGTCGAACAGGGTCGGCAGGGGCCCCTTGGCCCCTGGGAAACCATGGCAACAAATGACCTGAAGATAAGGGAGAAGAACAGGATAAACCAAATAAGGAAGAAAGAAGACATGCCACATGTCCATTGGTCAGGTAGTAGCCCTAAGGCATGGGGAAAGTTTTAAGAAGGATGTGCTCCTTGCAATTAACGCCATTTTGCCGCTCACCATATTGGTGTCATGAAAAGCGTGTGAAACTGGCCGGGGCTGTCGGAACACTTTCACAAGGAGACTTCAGTCAGGGTCGCCGAAACAAAGGCGACAAATGGTGCCCCGTGTGAGGAAGTCTCACCTGTGGAAGTGTGACAGCCAGCTGCGGGACGGACGCAGGAGCCTGCCGTGGTAAGGCGGCGGAAGAGCTGGAGGGGCTGATCCCCTGGGGCTAAGAGCAGCGCTGGTAGCTGGTGGAAGGTCGCGGAGGGTTTGAATTCCCTGGGCGACGATGGAATCCGTCATTAAGGTACTATATCAAGTTTGTAAAACGTACTGCGGGAAAACCGCCCCTTCTAAGAAGGAGGTGGGTACCGTTCTTTCTTTTCTTGTAAAGGAGGGACTTCTTTCTTTTCCTTATGAGATTTATGACTCCAGCAAGTGGGACTCTTTGACATTAGCGCTTGCTCAGAGAGCTATGTCGCCCCAAGGGGCGTCGGTGCTTAAATTTTGGGGTCCGATTCGGGGGGCTCTGAAGGCAGCGAGGGAAGAAAAGACTGCCAAAAACCTTGCCAGAGATCTGTTGGGTTTGGATCCGGGCGGGGGAGGGTCACCGCGGCCGGGAGACTCTAACCCCTTCAAGGATCTGCCCCAAGACAAGATGGCACCGGAGGCACCGACTATGCCAGAAACACCAACACCGGAAAAGAAGGAGGAAGAGTCACCATCATCACCGACGGCTCCGCCCCCGTATCCTCTCCAGTACCCCTCTTTGCATGGCTTTCGTCAGGGGGAGGATCCTACACGGGTAGGGGCAGGGGTAGGGGCAGGGGCCGAGGGATTGCTGGCTGCGGCTCCGCCCTCGGGGGCCGAGCGATTGACGGTTGCAGCTCTGCCCCCATCACCCGTTCTGCCCTCCCAAATGCCCTCCCAAACGGCCAGGGTCCCAGCTAACTTGGGGAAAGGGGCCTTATTTATCGATTGGGGCCGGGTAAGGGAGGAGATGAGAGCAGCGGAGCTCTTGGATGATTATAAGGCATTCCCTGTAGAGATCAGGGGACAGGGACCTGTTTGGGTTCCTTTAGACCCAAAGGTAGTAACTCGCCTTGCTGAGACAATTGGGAAGAAGGGTTTACGATCGCCCGCTACACTTTTTGCACTGGAGGCAATTATGGTGCCGGGACCTTTGCTTCCATACGATATAGAGTGCCTCATGCAGGTGATACTTGAGCCAGCGCAGTATATGTTATGGAAGGAAGAGTGGTTGGCACAGCTCAGGGCTGTAGTTGCAGCAGCGACATGTAACCCACAACACCCAGCAAATGGCAGGGAACAGGGAGAGATAACTAATCTGACACGGTTGTTAGGGTATGGGGAAGGGATGATAGGTTCCCCTGAAGGCCAGTTCAGACGCCTTCGCCCAGGAGAGCTGATGGCGGCCACAGAAGCAGCTCTGACAGCCTTCAGAAGGTTCTCCAGGACAGCTGAACCTTCTGCACCCTGGGCAGAGGTAGCCCAGGGTCCATCTGAGTCATTCTCAGATTTTGCCAATCGATTGATTCGGGCAGTAGAAGGCTCAGATCTGCCAAAGATTGCCCATAATGCAGTAATCATGGATTGTCTTAAACAGAAATCACACAAAAATGTTAAGGATCTTATTCGAGCTGCTCCAGACGACCTCAGTACTCCGGGAGATATCATTAGGTATGTACTAGAGAAACAGAGAACAACGCCCCTCACCAATGAGGGATTAGCAGCAGCGTTAGTAGCGGCGATGGCCATGAGGGAGGATCAGAGTAGGGGACCGTGTTTTAAGTGTGGACAGTTTGGTCACTTCAGGGCCCAATGCCAAGCCCCTGGGAGACAGAAAGGGGAAGCGGGGCCAGACCAGACCTGCCAAGCCTGCGGGAGATCAGGGCACTCCGCACGCCAATGTCGGAAGTTTGTCATAGTGCCGCAGGGAAACGAGGATGGGAGGGTGCCTTAGGCTCAGGGCCCCTCCCCCGGAACACCAAATGGGCCAGACAATGCAACTCTGCCTACCCAAGGTCGGGGTCCCGTACCCCAGTGAGCCCCTCGCCCACGGTGGCGTTAACCATGGGAATGGGAGGGCGCCCCTTGGGCAGGATCATGCTTACTTGTGCGGGGAGCGTACTTTCTTGCAGGTCCCCTGAGGAAGAGAACACCGTAAATATGCCCTCAGCTATGACTACTAACATCTTGTCAGCACCTTTGTCAGCACCTTCGGCATCCCACTTCACCCCCCTCTCGGCTTCAGCTTCGCATAAGCAAGTAGAAGAAGGCGTTCAACTGTCTGCGCTTTTATCTTGCAAAACGGCTAAAGGGCAGGAATGCAAGGTCGTTGAAACCCCTCCACTGTATCCACAACAATCGCTGTCTCTGTGTAATCTGCCCCCTGCGGGGGCAGGGGGAGAAGTGAGCTGGGATGGGACACTTGCTGTCTCCTCTCAGGAGGTGGAATGCAGTAACACCCAGGGGGGTGGGAATTGCGGGCACGGCTTGGGTACGGATTGGTCAAAAGTTAAGGAGAAGGTAGAAGAGAAAACAGCAGAGAGAAAGGGAAGCGATGTAACTTACAGATGCTGGGATGATAGTGTCCGGCCAGCACTGTCCACCCTAATTGCACCTGAAGGTGTAGGTGGCGTCCGGCCGGCACCCTCTGCTCAGGCTACACCCGATGGAGAAAGAAATAACGATAGTCTCCGGACCCACTCTTTGCCACAGTGTTCAGACCCATTGACTCGACCCACACATCCTTTTACAAGATTGAGTGCGCATGCAACCAATCAGAAGCCTCTACAACAGTCAGTGCATGATCAAAGGGAGATGGGCACAGTGGGGGAGGTGCGGAGCTCTCAGGTTCCAGCTGTGTCTGAAAAAGATAGCAAAAGGAGAGAGGTGAATTCGCATTTGGGAGTTAAGAGAGATGCACTAACAGATTGTGGGAAGTTTAGATCTAGCCTGATAAAGGAAGGAAGAGCACTAGAGACCTTCCTGATAGTAGGGAATGATAACAGAGGCCCGGAAGGGGTACTCCTTGATCCGAAAGGCATCACACACCTGATAGATTGTGCAGAGAAACGGGAATTGAAATCACTCCTCGCTTTAAATGCATTAGTAATCCTGACAGCATTAGGCCTTCTCTTTCAGCATGTAACAAATCTGATGTGCATGGTGCTTAAGCCAGTGCAGTATGCACTGTGGGCATCAGAATGGGTTCCCTTCATGGACAGGTGGCCAGATTGAGGCCTGGAGAACAAGTAATTCCATACGGTTGGTTTGTGAGAGCAATGCTCTCAAGGCTTGAGACATCTGCCTTGATATTGAACAAATGTTTGTTATTCTTGAGGTACATTCCAACAGGAACCTGAGACAATGTTGGTATATATTGGGCATAGATAGTGCCACTAGAGCTATCAGCAATCACTCTAATCTCTAATCTTTCTGTCTATAACTTTACTAGTATTGTAGGATGTGGCTTTAATTATTAAGTGTTGGCGACATCACATCAGTTCTTGCAGGATAATTACACGGTGATTAAAGACCTATCACCTGCTCCAAGTGGGATGAATCTCGCTTTGGCTTACCAAGGAAGGAACTTGGTAAGGAAGCTTTTGCAACATGACGACCTGCAGCAATCGCTGGAAACGCGTCAGAGACAATGGACAGAAAACCTTGATCACCGTTCACCATGATACAGAAGAGATACATCGTGTCCTAGAAAGAGTAAAGAAGGACGGAGAACACCACTGGTGGGAAGTACTTCTTGGATGGTCCCCCACAGCAACAGGGATATTCAACACTGTACTACATCCGGTTGTAGTTGTGTTAGGTTTAACCTTATTATGCTTAGTACTGATAATTATAATGTATATTAAGATGTGGCGCTTGCTTAGGCGAGTGTCCCGACTCGATTCAGCATTCTCTGAGGATACACTACATCGCCTCTTGTAAGACTCATCTTAAGGCTAGTAGGCTGCTAGGCTGTTAGGGTAGAACTATCAGGTGCTTTGTAGAACAGAGCAGGGTTTCACTGAGCATGGGAGAGATTTTGTGGCAGGCGAAGAAGGCGAGTACTCGGGATGTGACGGGATAGGACCTCCCCCTGCTCAGTGGTGAAAAGCCTGCGTCTAATTTGTGTATCTTGCTTCATCAACTGTCTGCAATAACGTTTAAGCAATCAACGCTTGGAATACCATAGGCTTCTCGAAAGATTGTAACCAGGTTCGCGTACACGCTGTAACGGATGTTTAACCATATTTAACTCTATAGTTGTATTAGGTCTAACATTATGCATTACGCTTATAGTCACATTATATTAGTTACATAGATATATAGGTATATTACATATATAAGTATAGTTTGTGCTAAGACGAACGAATCAGCATCATCTAAGAATGCAGTATATAGCTTTATGTAGAACTCACGCTTAAGACATTAGGATTTTTATGTCATAGGGTTATTAGGGTAGGATTATTTGGCGCATTGCAATGTAACGGGGCAAGGCTTAACTGAGAGGACAATGGCATGTATAGGCGCAATGCGGAGATTTCGGGATGTACGCGATTAGGGTCCTCTCAGGTCATAGTAGATTGGCTTGTGCTTAGGGAGGGGGAAATGTAGTTAACTGAATGGGCTGAAGCAGTCGAACAGGGTCGGCAGGGGCCCCTTGGCCCCTGGGAAACCATGGCAACAAATGACCTGAAGATAAGGGAGAAGAACAGGATAAACCAAATAAGGAAGAAAGAAGACATGCCACATGTCCATTGGTCAGGTAGTAGCCCTAAGGCATGGGGAAAGTTTTAAGAAGGATGTGCTCCTTGCAATTAACGCCATTTTGCCGCTCACCATATTGGTGTCATGAAAAGCGTGTGAAACTGGCCGGGGCTGTCGGAACACTTTCACAAGGAGACTTCAGTCAGGGTCGCCGAAACAAAGGCGACAATTACCCTAATTCATAATGGTGTCCGTCCTCCCATTCCTCATCTCCCTAATTAAGATCTGCAATAAACTGGTCGGACCAACATTTGAACTGTTGTTTCTTAATCTCACGCCGGGTATACAGATATTAAAAGAACATCCTCTTCCTCCTATAAATTGGAACGAGACACTGCCAAGCATGTCCCTGCATTTGCAACTTCAGTGAAAAAAAAAAAAACAATCAGTGCTGCTGCACTTTTGCTAAAAACAAACTGTTTTTTTTTTTTTGTTTCTGTTTCTGTTTTTTTCCATGGAGTCATACAGTAGAATATCCTAAATGGGAATGGTCTCACAAAGATCAAGTCCAAATCCTGTGCTCTGTGCTAAAGATTTTTTTCCAGAAGGATACTGTGAAAAAAAGTATTTAAATCTTTGCTGAAATCCAAAAAATGACTGACTTCCCCTGGTCAATTAGGTGGGTAACTTTGTCATAAAAAGGAATTAGGTTCATTAGACAGGATGTTCCCTCCTGTGTTGGCTATGACAAATGACTGCACTGTCTTTCAGATGTTATTCAACCATTTCCAGAGTAATCTCCTTCATAATTTTATCAGGCACTGAATTGAGATCTACAAGGCATGGTCTTTCTTTTCTTGGAAGCTGGAATATTCAACAGCTTTCAGTATTGGGACCTCTCCATACTCCCAAGACTGTTGAAAAATAATTAAGAAATCTTGTGATGACATCAGACAGCTCTTTGAGTACCCTTGGGATGAATCCCATTTGTTCCCATAGACTCATATACTTCCAGATGGAACAGCAAATCCCACATAAGTTCAGATTTGGCTGGGAGTATACTGTTACTGCAGAAATCATCCTCTGACTCAAGGCTCCAGAGGTAACATCATTGGTATTGAAGAGAAAAGCAAAGAAGGTATTTCAGTCTCATGGGAACTAAACAAGCAAACAAAAAATTAGTTTGTGATCATTTTCACTACATAATTACGAAGTTGTGTTATTTTGGGCAGTTTCTATTGGCTTTGTAGATGTGGGTATTTATAGGAGATAGCTTTTGGAGATTTGGACATAGACATCTTGTGACCCTCTGTCCAATGTCCAAATACAGATATTTATACACATAGCCTGCATGTTTCCAAATTATTTATTCTTCTTTTAATGGTTAATTTCTACAAATATTAGGATTTATTTTCTCACTGTTTAACACTAGCACACTTTTAATTTGCGTTTTGTTGTTCTCTCTCTGTTCAGTTAGGTTTTCTTATGTCATAATGTTTGGATGTATATGCGCATGTGAATATTTATATATACACGTATATATAGATATATATAAATATATGTAACAATAAGGAGATCGTCCAGGTCTTTGACTAGCTTCCTTTGTTTTAGAAGTCATAGAAAACTTACAGTGCTTCTAAAGTCCAAATGTAAGAATAATATTTTATTTCACTGATGCTGGAATAATACACAAAACTGGTACTCATACACTAAAACTGATTATTCAGTGGAAAAGAAATATAAGTGAAGTAATGTTTCCCTTTATTAATAATATGGGAACTCTAAAAAATGAGAATGTAATAGATATAACAGCAAAGACCATAGCTGGTGAGTCATTGCTTGATGGACTTCTAAAAGTATCACTCAAGGCCTTGAGGAGGTTGAATCAGAACTTTGTAACTGGTAGGAAGGAAATTAATATAATGGATCACATGGGAATAAGCAAACTTATCTTTTGATATTTGAAAGGGTTTGTTAGATTCTGCCTAGATGACTAGAGAAAAGGCTAAATGCAAAGTACAAGAGGGGTCAAAATAAATCAGGAAGCATGAACATGTAAGGAACAGAGATAAATGTGGCAGAGTTTATGTAAATTTATGGTTAATATACTTGTCTGACCTGATTACCATAGTCTGTCTTCCCGTTAAACTCTATTCCTAATTTTCTCCCTGTGCATCATGATAGCAAAATTCAAGTTGCTGTAGCTATTCAGTAGATTAAGAGAATCACAGAATCACAGAATTGCAGGGGTTGGAAGGGACCTCCAGAGATCATCAAGTCCAACCCCCCTGCCAAAGCAGGTTCCCTACACCAGGTCGCACAGGTAGGCATCCAGGCAGGTCTTGAACATCTCCAGAGAAGGAGACTCCACGACCTCCCTGGGCAGCCTGTTCCAGTGCTCCGTCATAGAATCATAGAATCATAGAATCATAGAATCACTAAGGTTGGAAAAGACCTAAAAGATCACCCAGTCCAACCGTTCACCTATTCCCAATAGCTCCTACTAAACCATGTCCCTCAACACAACATCCAGTCTTTCCTTGAACACCCCCAGGGTTGGTGATTCCACCACCTCCCTGGGCAGTCCATTCCAGTGCCTGACCACCCTTTCTGAAAAGTAATACTTCCTCATGTCCAGCCTGAATCTCCCCTGCCATAGCTTGAAACCATTCCCTCTGGTCCTATCACTAATGACACGAGAGAAGAGGCCGACTCCCAGCTCACTACAACCTCCCTTCAGGAAGTTATAGAGAGCAATGAGGTCTCCCCTGAGCCTCCTCTTCTCCAGGCTGAACATTCCCAGCTCCTTCAGCCTCTCCTCATATGGCCTGTGTTCCAGACCCCTCACCAGCTTTGTTGCCCTCCTTTGAACACATTCCAGGGCCTCAATATCTTTCTTGCAGTGAGGGGCCCAAAACTGGACACAGTACTCGAGGTGCGGCCTCACTAGTGCTGAGTATAGGGGAACAATCACCTCTCTGCTCCTGCTTGCAACACTGTTTCTGATGCAAGCCAGGATGCCATTGGCCTTCTTGGCCACCTGGGCACACTGTCAGCTCATGTTCAGCCGAGCATCAATCAATACCCCCAGGTCCATTTCCTCTACGCAGTCCTCCAGCCACAACGCCCCAAGCCTGTAGCGTCGCCTGGGGTTGTTGTGGCCGAAGTGCATGACCCGGCATTTGGCCTTGTTGAAACTCATCCCATTGGCTTCAGCCCAGCCATCCAGCCTGTCCAGATCCCTCTGTAGGGCCTCGCTACCCCCAGGCATATCCACACTTCCAGCCAATTTGGTGTCATCTGCGAATTTACTGAGGGTGCACTCGATGCCCTCATCCAGGTCATCAATAAAGATATTGAAGAGGACAGGCCCCAGCACCGACCCCTGGGAACACCACTCACGACTGGTCGCCAGCTGGATTTGACTCCATTCACCACCACTCTCTGTGCCCGGCCCTCCAGCCAGCTCCTTACCCAGCCAAGAGTGTACCCATCCAAGCCTCTGGCTGCCAGCTTCTGCAGGAGAATGCTGTGGGAGACAGTGTCAAAGGCTTTGCTGAAGTCTAGGTAGACCACATCAACAGCCTTTCCTTCATCCACCAGATGGGTCACTAGATCATAGAAGGAGATCAGGTTGGTCAAACAGGACCTGCCCTTCATGAACCCATGCTGGCTAGGCCTGATCCCCCGGTCACCCTGCACATGCCGCATGATCTCCCTCAAGACGATCTGCTCCATAACCTTCCCTGGCACCGAGGTCAGGCTGACAGGCCTGTAGTTCCCCGGATCCTCCTTACGACCTTTCTTATAAATGGGAGTCACATTGGCAAGCCTCCAGTCTTCTGGGACCTCACCAGTCAACAAGGAGCGCTGACAGATGATGGAAAGCGGCTCGGCTATCACCTCCGCCAGTTCCCTCAGCACTCTCGGGTGGATCTCATCTGGCCCCATCGACTTGTGACAGTCCAGCTGGAGCAGTAGGTCTCTGACTGTTTCTTTCAGAATCACAGGGGGATTGTCACAGAATCACAGGGGGATTGTCAGATTGTGATTCTTTCAGAATCACAGGGGATGACAGAAAAGTGTCTTGATTAATAAATGTGGCAGATGAACTGCTGGAGAAGTTATTAAGGTCTAAATTGGAAAATAGAACAGAGTAGAGCAAGCTGGAATGTGTTGGCTAGCTCACTAAATCAGATAAAATAAAGCGGTAAAGTATTGAAAATTATAACCCGTATTAGAGCAGCCACTGAACTTGAGATATAAAACAGTGTAAAATATGGGTTCAAAAGGATTTAAGTAGTAGAGATCTCAATAGTAGATGTGGCATCAAAATAGTTTTTACAGTTAAAGAAGTAGAACAGATCTACAATAACATGAATTTATGTAATTTTGTTTGAAAAGATCTTCACATTCTTATATTAATATAAAATATTTTTTCACTGGTAATTATGAAGACAGAATATTTTTTCATGAATGCTATTACCATGTAAGCATGTTGAGCGTGTAGAATTACATGTAGAACTCTAGCATAATAAAGTTATTTATATTAAAATCGTCCCTGAGTATTATTCAGTATTATTTCAGCCTTGTTCTCTGTTGTATACAGTACCTTATCACATAGGAACAGTATGATGTAAGTATTTCAATAAATGCTAGAGGCCTACCTGTGATGTTTATTAATCATTCTTTTGAGGAAATGCAGTATTTTCACAGATGAGTGAATGAACACTTGGTATAGTTAAGAATATTATGTGCAAAAATACATTCATGATAATCTGATAATCTTTCTCCAAAATAAAATATTATTCATTTACAAAATACCTAAAAATGGATTAGAATATCTTTTGTATTACTGTAGTTTAGAAGTAGAATACCTTGAGAGATCAGTGATCAGAAAACATACTGCCATTGTCTGTAGGACTCCATAAAATCCCATTCATATCAGCAGTGGTTAGGAATATGAATTTATGTAGAAGGGAAATTAACTTTAACATTCATTTGTTGCATTGAAATATAGAAAGTATTTGGTTAGGAGTTCTTAGAAATGATCAGATAATCTTCCCTTTTATTCTGGAATGACTGCATCATGAGCCACCTAGCCTTTCCTCCTAGATCTGAAGCAACAACTGTTTCGAACTTTGTGGAATATCAAAGTTATGAAAGAAGTAGTGTACCCTGGTAGGAGATTTTTGGAGAAAGCAGCACTATACATACCTGTGGGACTTCAGTGTTACCTAGCTCCAGTCAGGTCCTGTGGTCTGAATAATGATTAATGATTAGAGAGCAGTAGGTGAATTCTTGGAGCGACTCTTTCTGACCAATTTCATCCAAACAGGGACTTTGTTATTCTGTGCTCCAAAATTTGTCGTAAGAACTAAACTAGGCAAATGAGAATGATTAGAAAATTATCTTCAAAACTGCATTCTGTATTCAAAATAAAATGCTAATGTCACTCTGTTGTTCTGATCGCTTTGATATCATCTCACCTTTCTAAAGTGAAAGAGTGTGAAAGAAAAATTGCAGTCTAACAGAGGTTATGCTAGAAGTCAGAACTTTTCTGCTAATCTTTAACTGGAAAGAGTTGGAAGACTAGCCTATTTCTGATAAAATGTAGTTATAAAAATGAACAGAACTGAATGTGAGGAAGATTTTCAAATGCACTTAGTGATCTAAGTGCCCAGTTTTCTAGTCAGGTGCACTTATGTTGACAGAAATATTGATGGACATAAATAGGGCTGAGTAGAACAATTAGATACACTGAATAGAAAAAGCTAAATGAATATAAAGAGATTTTTTCAACATCTAGGTTTGGCAGTTTTCTCACAGAATCACAGTATAGTTGAGGTTGCTGGGGTCTTCAAGTGATATTTTTTATTTACTTCTTCACTGATGAGAAAGAATACATCAATCAACAACTGAACCTTGATGTATTCAGAAAGTGGAGGGGACATGCAACCAAATTTCTAAGCATTGATATAATTGTTAGATTTCTGTTGAGGTGAACTCCTCAGAAGTAGTGGCAACTATTTACTAGGTAATGAGGAATAAGTTAATTGTCTTAATAATTATGCCAAATGAACAGAATTTCATTAAAAACATTTCAGGATGAGAGATCCATCATTTTGTTAATTGATGTGGCATGAAATATTACTTTCTGAGGGTGTTTTTACAAAAAGCCGAACTCTTTGAATTGAAATAGTATTCTGTGATTACGTTTAGGAGCCACTGTAGAATAGCACATGAAAGAAAATAAAATTGAAAACCAAATACATTGCAGGTGTGTCCGCACTCTTTCTCGTTTCACAAAATAGTCTTGTAGAAAACTGTTAGTCTTTTAAAATAGGTCTCCAGATTTTCCAGCATTATACTTCTCAAGTACACTTTTTGTTTAAATAAAGAAAAAAATCACCAGGATATTAAAATTATACTTTTATTGTCTCTAAACTGGGTGATATAAAGCTAGGTATGAGAAAACGCCTCATATCATACAGCTCACTGATGTCCAATAACATACAGGATATGTTCTGAGTTTATTGATTTAGGCGATAAAAATTGTAACAGAGGGAATATTTTTGTTCATCTTGTTTGAATCTGATCAGCAGAATATCTGCCAGATATTGAAAGAATTGCTTTTAAAATAGCAGAAATAAAACACTCTGTAATCCTTAAGGTGCTGTAAAGGAGAGTTCTGAATGCATCTGTAAATGTTCTGGACACATTATACAAAGGGGATTTGTTTTTTTTTTCTACAGAATAATAAAACGGAGAAAAAATGGAGTGAAATGAGAAAGAAACGGGTGAGATAATAAAACAAAGACAAAATTATTTTTGCTTCTTAGGTGAAAGCACTGAAACCTGAAGGTATCACAGAACTACTGCGTAACAACAGCATTTTGTGATTCCTTGAGTATATTTCATAAACGTTATAGAAAACAGAATCTGCTTCAAAATGCTATATTTTGTTAATGTGTGATTTTAGTACTTATTTTTCAAATATTTTTATAAATGAGGACCTTACCTGAAAAGCTTATATATTTGTTGAAAGTTATTACTGTAAAAATTGACTTTGTCTAAATAAGGTAAATAATCAACTTAAAAAAAAAAATACTAGAGAGGGGAAGATAATGAAATTTAATGTGCTGTGCAAAATATTGTAGTAAAAATACTTTTCAGTATTTTTAGTATTTCCTTAGTATTACATTCACTGGACTAAATTGTCCCATTTCTTTTGCTAATTTGTTTCTCATATTTATAAATAATTTCTGTTAGCAAAGCATAGTACAGACATAATATAATTTCTTATACTGTCTGATTTCTTATGTTAAATTCTCATGCTTTTACTGAACAAATTAAATGTATCATTTGTATTATAGCTACATGTTTACAGAAAGAATAAAAAACTCCAGATAAAGGAAAGAAGTAAAAGTACTTAGAAATCAGATCTGGAAAATTCCTAAATTTGAGAGTTGATGAATACATGAACATTTATCTCCCACAATTTTGAACATTTTTTAACTGACACATGCAATAAAATTAACAGTTGACCAACTTTGCATAATGTATTTGATATTTTTTTATGTGTTCAAATATAGTTTATGTGGGCTACTGAAAAATGCCCTATTACTAATGATGGAGAAAACTACATGATGAATGCTTTTTATTATGGATCGAATACATCTCACCTAACTAATAATCTCAAGGACAAGTAGCCACTTTGAGCTACTTCTATATCCTCCCCATAAAACTAATGACAGAAATAGACAAATACTGGGATATGAATGAAAAGCATGGCTTATTCTCAGAATTCTCTATCCTCATTACCATGGAGTTTAACACCAAAACTACATCAATAGGATTGAGTCCAGGACCGAGTTCTGTAATCAGGGGCTTTATTAAAGTATATAACAAATTGAAGGCACTCAACATATTGAAAATTAAAGTGGGAATGGTATCTCTGGTGGCTGTAACAGTATCCTTTTTCTATTTAGGGCTCATTCCATCTGTTCTCTATAAAAAACAGCTGTGAGTAGACAGTGCTTTGTTCTCAGGCTACGCTAAATGTACCACACACCGGTATGTTCAGAAGCTCTCTGTCAGAAATTTCTCATCAATACCCAATTGGAAATAGGCCATGAATTTTATCTTATAATCTGTTCTTGAGACAAAAGATCTTGAGAAAAAGATTCTACGCAAGAACTGAGAAAGGTGCCTCAGTAGGTAGGATCCAGTAATTCAGATAGATGGGTCCAGATGTTATGAGCGCTTCTTGCCTTATGACTCTTGCAGTCCATAGGTTATGGCTACATAGAATAAATACTGATTTATGTAATTGTATAGTTACATAAATATACTGGCATAACTGTTTCACACGACACAATGGTACAAAGCTAGGCTAGAACTAAAAGCAAGTTGGATAATAATAATTTCTAGTTGTTTTCAAGCACACAGAGAAAATCCTGAGCAAAGTCCAGGAAGTCCTGACAACTACTAACAGTAGTTGTCTACTAACAACTACTAGTTAACTAGTAACTACTAACCAGCTACTAACAATGAGAAGGTTGAATTTTGAGGCTATTGAGCTACAGTTTCTGACTCTATTATGAGGCTGGGTAACATTTTATATTTGGCTCATGACCCTAGAGTCAGGATAACTGAAAAATGGAAAAAGTCAAACAAAAATTTTCTCACTGCTTATTTACTTCTAACATCTGTCTTATAAAAATGTGCTATATTTCTTAACATTTTGAAGTTAATTCTCTTTAAAATTGCTTTTCTGTTATGCATCTTATAAGATTTTGAATTAAAAATATAAAGTTCTGAACTAGAAACGCTTCACCAAATTTTGATCTCTTTTGCTGTGGAAGACTGCAAGGATTTCAGGAAGATACGCACAATCAACAGAAATTGTTTTTTCATTTGATGATACTTTTCCTAGGTTATGATGTGGATGTGATGAGAGTGGATGAGAACACCAAATCTAGTAAGAAAATTTAACCTTCATTAGTGTTGTGATTGTTGCCCCTCTTTACACTGCCATGTAAGGTAGCATCAGAATTGATGCTACACTACATAGGTTTGTATTGAATTTTTCTATAACTGCATTTCTCTTAGAGATGAAAGTTCGCCATAATCACGCATAAATAGTGACTTCATACTCTTTCATCCTTCCTAGATATTTTCTGAAATACAGCGACAACACACACATAGCATTTGATCAAATTTTTTACTCTTTATGTTTTGTTCTACTGTCTGGAATTAAAAATAATAGTCCATCTATTAACCAGAATGATTTTCCATGGATAAAGAACCTTGATTATGTACAAATAATCAATTTTGAGATTTTTTTTTTTTTTTTTTTTTTTTTTTTTTTTGCATTACTCTCAGCTGGCTAGTTGCATGAATTAGATTAGCTAATATGAATTTAAAAATAAATCAGTCTTGGCTATGCTATCTGAGTGGGAAGATGGTGGTCTTAGTCTTCAAAAATTTGGCACAGAAAGCATTCACATGAGCAATATTTTAGTATTTATCTCTCAATTCAAAATAGCACTGTGTTGTGAATACTCTGTGTATGTGTGTGTGTGATATTAAGAATATACTTAAATATGAGTCATGGAATGAAAAATTTTACATGTGTATGCCTATGCTTAAATAGACTTGGATCTATTTTACCCTAACAAATGGTATGGATGGTTAATTTTTTGACTGTTCTGTTTAACAGATATAGTAAAGGTGAACTGACTTGATCTAGTTTAAGTAACTGAAAGATAGCTGCACCACTGATACCAAGTACCTTTCTTCACAGCCAAAGGTGATGGAAAGATTAGTTAATGTTGTAGAATCATTTGAGTAGGAAAGGGACCATTAAAGGTCATCCACTCTGGCTCCACAGCAATGACAAGGGACACCTACAACTAGATCGGGTTGCTCAGAGCACTATCCATTCTGATCTTGAATGTCTTCAGGGACTGGGCATCCACCACACCTCTGGGCAACCTGTTCCAGTCCTTCACTTCTCTCAGTGTAAAAAACTTCTTCCTTATATCCAATCCAAATTTTCCTTCTTTTAGTAAGAAACCATTTCCCCTTATCCTATCAAACTTGGGCCACCACATGAGAGCAAGGAGTACAAATATACCCACATATAGTATTCTGTAAAAAATATGAATATTAAAAGAATGCATTCATATCAATGAATGCTTTTTTTTAGAGCTTCAATGATTATTAAAATATATAGCTTTTCTCATCTTAATCAGGTGAAAATAAATAGGTGGCATTTTTCCATTAAGATATGAATATAAAATCCTTGCTAAGAAGCAGAAAATTTATTTTCAAAAAATATACTTCCTTGCAGATTATATTATATCACAGATACTTATACAACATTGTCTGATCACAATTTATCCTCCTTTAACAACAACTTTATAGTAGTCTTAAAAATTTACAATCACCAGTTATTTCTTGAGACCTGTCAAAAACTAACAAGAGCTGTAGTTTCATGACCCTTTCATTTTTGTTTTTATATAGCCTTTGAGTATTTATATTGTGTGCAGTGCTTTGGGAACAATTTATTCTATGAATTATATGCTTATTTTTTTACTGTGTGCTTTTAACTTGAAATAAGAATGTATATATCTTGACATTTCTCTGCATAACTGAAAGAACATTGGAATATCTAAATGCATCTTTAAAATACACAGTTAAATCTAGTTATGTTATTATATAAAATATATATTTATGATATTTGGGGTGACATTTTGAAAAAAAAAAGTCACATTTATTAATCCAGATAGTTTTGCCAAGTGATCACTAATCATATTTGCTTTAGATGCACATCTGAGAGTTTTGTCACAAAACTACACTTTACAACATACAGTGAGCTGGAGTCACATTGCAATCTTCAACAGGAAATTAATGAGCAAAAACATAATATTTATAAATAAATTATAGAAAATTACTTAGTTTAAATTAATTCCTGGAGGCTGATTTGTTTCAAATGTGAAAGGCAAATGGGAGAGAATCAGAAGATATTGTCTGAAAATGCTAATTCTGTGAGTATTGTTAGCCATATGTCACAGAATGAAGGAATTTAATTGAGATTCCAGTGAGTATGGAGTAGTCTCCTTAAGCTGCAAACATCTGTTATTCTCAGTGAATATATGTGGAACTTAAGGGAAATGCTGTCACGGTGACCAACTTTTCAGACAGCTAAAGACATCTGAGAAGAATTTCACCAAATAAAAATGGTATACAGTGTATTCTGCAGACGAGAAAAAAACTAATAAATGTTAATATATTACTCAGTTACATAAATATGACCTTCCCTTCTTATTTCAGTTTCTTCTTCTCACTTTTCAAATCTACAATATTTCAGATCCCCAGATATCCTTGGATTGTAATAAATATATAGATTATTTGCGTACAGTCAGTCTCCAGGCACTTAGGTATTAACAATACAGACTAGGATATCACTCTATATGTAATTGCCATTCATCTGAATCAAAGAATAGAGTCTGTAATGCTTTTCATTATTTAAGACTACTTTTAAGAAGGTAATGCTAGAATTACCTATGAGGTTTAATTTATTTTGCTAATGTATCTACTAGGAGAAAACTATGACAATATTCTTCTCTGTTGCAAGTTGATTATGGCAACATTTACAGCCTAATAAATTGGATAAAAAAGCTGCAGAGGATGGCATGATAACCACACATTATATACATCATTTGTTCTTGTTTTCTGGACAAAAAAAAAAAAAAAGATATTAAATTAGCACATTAGATTTTACTGATGAGATTCAAAGAGGAAGAATAACACAGGCATCTGCTCTGTGTTCAACAATATACTGACATGTTTAATACAGCTGAATAATAACAAAAAAAGGCTGATGAGAAGCATTAGCATTGGTAATATGTGAAGGAGTTACAATTGGAAAGTAAACTTCACTGGATTTTTTCATGACTTTTTCCTAGAGAAAGTCCACAATAAATGTGTGAGCAGGAGGGCATAACAACAAGAAATTTCATCAAAGAAATTGAAAGAGTGGGCAGAGGGAATAAACTCAATCATGAAATGATCAGAATAAAATTGCTGAACAAAGAAAAAAGTAGAAGTTTGGCCATAGTAGAGTGAACATATCTTGAAGGCAAATAAAGCAAATGGATGTAAAGCAGAACAAGGCCAAAATATTTTATCACACAGTCCCGTCTTTTCATGTGTAGTGTGATATCAGCATTCTCAATCCCTTTAACTTCTTTGAAGTCATAGATAATTATGACATGGTTAATTAATTATTTAATTTAATTATTAATTTAATTTAATTGGTTAATTCAATTATTTATTTATATGAACAATATAAAAAATTAAATGGCTTTATTGAAAAGAGCAAATAATTTTGTCCCTGGTTACGCAGAAAGGTGGAGAAAGAGGTTTTTACTGATAAAATGTTGCAGAATTCAGTATTTTTTTTCTTCCAAAGTGTGATTACTGACTTTCTGAAAGATAGACTTCATCTTCAGAGGAACAGAATTTAATTATTAAAAATATTTTGATTTAATTAACATGTAGTACCTTGAAGCCTGCATTTCTATGTTCAGTATGTAATGAAACGAAGCTAGTATTGAAATTGAGAATGTAGCTAGTAGTATATCTTAAAGACTTTTGCAGTCATTCAAATATTTTTTGCCCTTACCTGTTTTTTGTTTGCTTGTTTGTTTGTTTCTGTGTACCTGTGTGGACTGATAGATGTTAAATTGTCTTGCTATAAGGACTGCATGACTACACTCAGATCTCATTCTCTGAAGTGTCTGAACAAATAGATATTATATTTTAGTACTTCTACAGATGTTTCAATTCAGTACCAAGGCCACCAACACTTCACATCTACTGCTGTTTTATTAATATTTGTTAGTAAAAGAGTCTGAGGATTGCTTCTTTCATATTTCTTTACATGGTGAGCTACACTGAAGATGAATTGTCAGGTAAAGATTAGTGCATACCCCTTCTGATAACAAAACACGTAGCTTGCATACAGAGACTGTGTCCTTTCAAGAATACATTACCATCGTGTGCACTGCAATCTTTTAATTTGGAAAGTTATGTAGACAAATAATTTGTCAGATAGTAGACATACCCATGACATGTGCCAATTACACACACACAAAAAAATCAAAACAACAACAACAACAAAAGCTCTATCTCATGTTACCTTCTCTACTAAAAAAGCTTTTGGATCCAAAGCCGTTAGGATGTGGCATTATAATCTTTGATATCAAACAGTCTGTGGCAGAATTAATTCTTTATTTTGTGGGTGGTGAGAATGCAACAAATAAGTTGTGTGAGCTCTCTCTAGTAGTTTTCAAGGCCAGTCTTGATGGGGCTTTGAGCAACATGTTCTATTGGGAGATGTCCTTGCCCATGGCAGGGAGAGTGGAACAAGATGATCTCTAAGGTTCCTTTCAACTTAAACCATTCTATGATTCCATGATTTTGCTTCTATTAATGCCTATCAACAAGTTATCTACCGTTTCTTTGGAGAAAAAGAGAAAAATAGTCATTTTCATAGGCTCAATTTCATCTCAGTTAACTTCAGTACTCAATTGAGGTACAAAGATGGAAATCATTTACCACTCAGTCAATGATAAAATTATGTATCTATAGACTGTATGGAGCCTGAAATATCTGCAAGTGCTGTTTCTTTCCACTGAAAATTGCAGCAGTGTTCAGGAGCTAGGAACTTTAAACTCATGATCCTTCTCAAGTCAGTAGTAATCTTAAAATAACTTTTTTTGTTGCACGCTCCTATCCTACACTCTGTCATGTGTTGGACACACACATTATATTTGTAATATAAAATAATAATATTTTGTAATATAAACTAAACTGCAGCAGAATCTACTGGTAAAAATAAATAAGTAAACATATTAATGGACTAAATAGATAGAGTTAGGCTATTTGTGTGTGTGTTACGTATTACTGATTAATCAAACAGAAAGAAATCACTGAATCATATCATCAAATGAATTTTACACAGCTGAAATTTCTCAAGTAAAAGTGGGATTTTTGACATATATATGGACATTCTGCTTTATCTTTTTAACAATACAAATGTCTTGACTACATATCTGTAAGACGAATGCTTACTGCAACATATATTTTTGCTAGATTTTTTTACATTTAGTGGGAAACAACGGGGAAGAAATATCTAGAGAGAACAAAGATATACTGAATTCTTTATACATAGTCATTTTTAATGAAGATAAAAGCTTATTGCCTGTCTCATGCAAAATTCAAGGAGAAGAAACTGCAGAGATCTCTTATCAAGCACAGTGGGAAGAACTGAATAATAGCAGCCAAAATAATAAGTTTGTCCTTTGATTTTAGTATTAATGTTTGTTCTGTGCAAAAATTCAATAGTGTGTTGATATTCTCATCATTATTAATTCTAAATATATATATGTATTTCTGACATTTTTATTCACATTCATTGTTTTACCTTTGTGCTTCCATTATGTAATGTCTATTGATAAACACAGTGACTCCTATGGTATTTTACATTTATGACTGGATAAACTATGAAATGAATACTAAAAAGACTTGCATTTTTTTTATTAATAGTGACTTAAAAACTTAATTCTAATTGACAACATTCTACTGTTGAAATATTTATAAAAAACGTTTCTTTGTGTGCATATGTAATACATTGAGATTTTATACATAAAGACTCCATGGCCTAAATGCACATCTGTAATTCAATATTTCAGTGATTTGTTATTGTTATTAGTTAGGCACAGTCACACACATATACACATTCACACATGTGCACACCTACTCTAAAACCAACACTGACACAGATGGTCTTTCATTTTCTTACTTAAAAATGTTAGATGCAGTGCTTTTCCTGTCTTATTTCATGCACATCCTCTTACATAAGATTCCTGTATTCTATTTTAGAATATTCTGCTTTCATTTTATGAGCTTACAAATTACAACCACTAAAAAACCTTGTAACTAAAACATTTATTTTAGAAGAATGAAATAACTATCAGCTCCTCTTCAAATAAATTGTTTATTGTTCATTTACTTCTGAGATAGTTGTTTAAAATGAATAGACATAATGAAGTATGGCCTAGCAGGGAGAAATTTTGTCACACTGTGCACTACACTGTTTTGTATACAGGCATTCATGTAAACAGACATTATGCAATGTGATTTTAATGTGTCTTCTGAGGACTGAAATGATACATCTCAGAAGCTAGCAAAGGAAAAGTGCTGCATAAATTAGAAAGATTGTTATATTGCTAGTTTAGCAACCAAATATTTTTAGATGTTTTCTAATTACTTTGTAAATAATTTCTAGGATATTTACCTTATTTCAGTATTTACAGGGTAAAACTTCTGAAAATTAAGGGCAATTTCATCTGCCAATATGTAGACAGCAGAAATGCAATCAAGGATTCTATTTGTAATAATTCCCAGTATATTCAAAATATCTGATCATTTACTACCTTTTTCATCCCAATTTTCCCAGGTGCTTTGTCAATTACGTCAATTGCTATGGCACTGTATAGTGTAATAACACTAATTTTAAACATCATCTTTTCTTTCACATCTGAAATCATGTAACTGCATGCAACAGACCCACATTCAGAGTGAAAAATCCAACCAGAAGCATAATTAATATCAAAGTGGAATAGGGAACATACAATGTGGTTTTGGACTACTGTTATTTTCTGCCAGAATCACAGGATTCATTTTGAAATGATGTGAGAGCTCTCCCGTTCCCATCTCCTTTTCAAAGCAGCGCCAGTCGTCCATCCAGGTTGGACAAGTATGCACATGTTTTTGTACTTGGCATTTAGACCAAAAAGATCTAAATCTCTCTACAGTCAGTAATACAGTAATACAGTCAGAAGGGTAGCCCCCTTCACATCTTAATTCAGATATTAACTAAGTTTTGGTAGAATGGGTTTCAAATATCTATCAATATAATTTACAGATACAGTAGCTATCACATTGTAAAGTCATCTACTTTCTTACTAACCATTATCTATTGAGGTAAAATTTTCTCCTGCAGTACTAGGGAATCCTACTAAAAATAATGTTTAGTCTTTAGAATTCTTTTTTCTATATGAAGTATATATATATGTGTTAAATGTTGAGTGTCCTACCAAATTTAAGAATGTTCTCAAAAATAAGTATAATGAAAAACCACTTGGAAGTTTTCCCAAGTTTTCTCACTCATTTATCTAATAGTTAAAAAAGTAGACAAATATTTTGCTGTCTTTGGGAGCCACATCATATCCCAGTGTTCTGTTTTATTCAGTCCCATTCTGTTGGCTCTCATCAAACTACAGCTGTGTATAAGATGACAATGATTTACAGCAGAATTACTATTGTCTCTGAGGAAAAATCATGAAGATGAGAAATTGACTTCCCATTTGCATAACATAACCAAACAAATTTTAATTAGAATTGTTTTAAATTAATTGACTTCCAGTAACATCTTTGAAAGCTTGTATAAATTAAGGAAATATATTAAATCACATATGTAAGATATCTGTGAATTAAATATGGTCTTGTATTGTAGTCACAAACTGTACTTTGCATATACAGTATCACCTCTATTTTTATGATTTCCTTTTTCTACTAACACAGGTAAAAAGATGTATTTCTTCAAAGATGTTCATTATTCCGATGTACTGAAAAATATCCAGTGGGAAATTGTTTTCAAATCACATCAGATATATTATAAGGAATCACACATAGTATTAAGATAAATAAAGATAAATTAAGATAAAGATTCAATATAAGTAAATAAATAAATATTTACTACACACATAGAAGTTAGGCTGTCAAACATGTCTTAGGGCTAATGCTTCTCAAAATTGGTTTATGCATATATAAGTTACTGGAAACTACATATTCTTTTTCTTTTTGTTATATTATTACAAAAATCAATGTTTGAAACATTTGTGCACAAGCACAGTGTTACCCTGGCAAGATAAAAAGCTGACATGTCTGCTGCTGGGATCTAGTCGCAGCTGTGCTCACAATACAAAAGGAGGAAATTGACTAGAAAAG
Organism: Lagopus muta; assembly: GCF_023343835.1. NCBI lineage: Eukaryota > Metazoa > Chordata > Aves > Galliformes > Phasianidae > Lagopus > Lagopus muta. The sequence goes on along the minus strand of NC_064433.1, from coordinate 146,213,725 downwards.
TCATTTTTACAATAATAAATAGAAAGGAGGATGTTCTTATATTATGTTTGAAATATAATCATATATTTACATGTTTGAAGAGTATATTATACCAGAGGGACAAATAATAATATTCAAACAAAGTATTCTGTTTACCCAAGTGAAACTTACTCAGAATAGTATTTTCAGCGGTTTGACCTATATCAAAAGTTGTTTACATTAGACAAAACTGAATGTAGGTTAAAAAGTCAGGAGGCCTACTCGATGTTGTATTTTCTTTGAATACTCCAGTGGATTTTCATCCCTTGGAATGTGCTTTTAATGCATTTTTGACAAAGGATTTCAATTTAGTAAATTCTTACGGGTGATTGTGAAATGTTGAAATATACATTTTCTTCTTCTCCACCAGAACAGTCTGAATCACAAAAAGCTTTTTTGTGTGTTCTGAACCACAGTGTTAACTGTAAATATGAGGTGTTATATATATGTAGTTCAATAGATGATATCCCATTTTAAACTTTGACTGTGATACAGTGGCATATCTTATAGAAACAACTGTTATCTCTGCATGCTAATATACTACGTTTGTTTTGTAAAGCAGTAAATTCACTTGCAAATATCTTCTGATGATTCTAATCATATCTGATTTTTTTTTAGTATCTGTTTGAATTTTTTTTGTTTGTTTGTTTTGTTTTGTTTTGTTTTGTTTTCCTGTAGTTTCTGTTTCACAGAACACCTTGTAAAGAGTCCCAGATACAAACCTTTCTTAATGTGAAAACCATTAGAAATTATATTATTCGTACTGGAAAATATTACTGGGAGACATTCAGAACAGATCAATAAAAAGAACTATAACAAATTACCAAGACAACACGGAAGTATTAAGAGTTTTAAAGGGCTTCCAGGATAAAATAGACTTGGACATTTTTACTTGAAACTGTCTTTGGCCGTGACCAAGACACTACCACAAAAGTGGTGAATCTCAATATTTGGAGAATTTCAAAGGAAATCCAGAGATCTACAGAAAAAAAGGCACAACATGTTTGTTGAGGAGCATGTAGAGTTTCTATTCTAATGAGTATGCATTTTAAGGAATGAATTATCTACAATGTAGACTGATACACTGAAATGCCTTTTGTAAAGTAACTCAGAACATTTTTTAGAGGTCTTTAATAGAATCAACAGTTATGTATTCTTAAATTTTTGAAAATTCTACTTAAATTCTAAGAGTGAAGATACTTAACAATAAATATAATAATAATAACAAAAAAAAAAAAAAAGAACAGCACCACAACGAATAACAAGAACAAAAAAGGAGGTAATCATGGATCTGAATGTAGATAATGTGCAATTCAGAAATTTATAAAAGATGTGGAAAATGTATTGAAGACAGTAAATTTATTAATATTATACAATTATTCTCATAGCTGAAAGGTGCAAAGCTGCCATGCAGTACTTTCAGTAGTAGAAGTGTATCTGAGATAAAAGGTGTGGCTGAAGTACTGTAAACAGTGCATTTCTCCAAAAAAAAAGCCATGTTATATTTGCCTTGAAGTTAATTCTTTTGCTCTATGTTAAACCTAGAGTTAATTCTTTTCCTCTTCTTCTTCAAGTAACTTATGCTAGCTATTTTGTAGCTCACATTTTCAACTGTGATGCAGAGCTGCCAATTGATTAATTGATTTTGGCTATTGAACTATTATATTTGTAAAAGAATAGCTTCATTCAACTTTTAAGATCGAAAGAGGCCTCAGCCTAGATCTGACCATTTGCACAAATAATGCTTAAATCTAAACTGCCACAAAAGTCAGTAGGCTAGATATGTGCCAACAGGAGCAGTGAAGTGTCGAATTTGATTCCTGAAAGAAATTTGTTATATTTTTACCTGGATTTTTTTCCTCATGTCATAATTTTGTGTTAGTTTCATATTCTCAGTAGAGTTTTGCAGTAACTGTTTTACTATAATTTTAGCACTTTGTGAGATTCTTTGTTTTTCTGAACCTAGTGGTCTGGAATACTGGGCTATTATCAGCAGGCTGACAATATGCCATGGATGTGAAACACCCAAAGGTGACAATTAACAATACTGCAAAGAATAATATCCTTCATAATGGATATTCATGAACCATATTATTTCTGGAATCATTGTCTACGTTTGTTGTTTTTGTTCACAATTCCTCATGTTCTAAACTTATGTAATAGCGATGGTGCACGTTTCAAGCCTTCCAGTGTTTCAGCCCTTGCCATCATGAATGTGAAATACGAATGTTACAGGCACCATATCCTACCTTTACCTCTTTCCAATGTCTTCATTCCATATTAAGGATATAGACTCCTTTGACAAAATATTATTGGAAAGCAAATGTGAAATGAAATACTAACATAACATTTATAAGGTTGTTAACAACGTGAGAAACAAGACAAACAAAAAGAATCAGGAATCTTCAGCCACTTCATGAGCTGATAGACAGAATGCTGATCTTCAGCAGTGTCTTGCTTCAGCTTTGATTCAGTGATATTAAAATCTGAGAGAATTTTATGAAAAATCTCCTACCTTTCAGTAATTATGACTCAATACATTACATATTTTTCAAGAATTCAGCACATAACCTTTTTGTCATGTCTTGATCAGTGAAATGAAATAGTGTTAAGATTGTCATCTTAAGAGCTCAATAACAGAGAGCCTGGACTTTTCTAAGTAAGGCTGTCTAAAGAATTTCAATTCCTAAAACTAAAACTAAAACTGAAAAAAAAAGTCCTCAACAATGAATTCAAGAATAATTTCAACAAAGAAAAAGAGAAGGCTTAATATATAGACTCTCACCCATAATTCTGATTGATAGGTAGATCAAGTAAAAAGAATATAAAAACTTGCATTCGTCTAAGTATCCTGCATATACAGCTTTCTATGAATCACAGAACCTCAGGTGTTGGAAGGGACCTCAAGAGATCATCAAGTCTAATCCACCTGCTAAAGCAAGATGTGTTTAAAAACCACCTGGATGTGGTGCTCAGGGACATGATTTAGTGGTGGGTAGTATGGATAGGTTGAGATCTTGATGGTCTTTTCCATCTTGATCAATTCTATGATTCTGTGATTCTTTTCCCCATGCTGAACAGACTCAGATTACTCAGCCTTTCCTCATACTGGAGATGCTCCAGGCCCTTAATCATCCTTGGGGCCTTTCTCTGGACTCTTCCTAGGAGATCCTTGTCTTTTTTGAACTGGGGAGCCCAAAATACTTTGGTATCCTTTGACGTTGTCAAGACTGAAATTTATATTGTAGTCACTGTTTAGTCACTTGCCTATGAGATAATCACTTGGGCACCTTTTACAGGCAGTGAAAGGAAACAGGTTCTAATGAGAACGATTCTTCTTTAAAGGAGGCTTAAAATTCTAACAGAGAAGTATCATAATCAAGCTTGTTATAGGAAATTGACTCATACACATTAATACTATGAGATAACTACAATTAAATTACTGTAATTGATAGAGAACGTGTCAAGCTTCTTGCCAAGTGCTGTTAGGCTTCAAGTGACCTTAAATTTAACAGCAGTTCTGTTGTTGCAAGAGTTGAAAGAGACATTCTGCCTGCTCAGTGTCATTCCTAAGTTTTTCTCTGAGGCAGTTTTAGAATTTAGAAATTTAGAAATTTAGAAATTTAGAAATTTAGAATTTCCATGACAACCTGTATTGAAAAGCCTGATTTTGCATCCTTAGCAATAATCATTTGTTTTTGTCATTTCTATCAGATTTACATATGTAGACTAAGAATTCAAGAATTATTGGTGTGAATTTTACTTATTTGTGATGGAAAAGGGTTTTAGCATTGTTTCTGATCATTGGCACTGGTCAGTGATGACATTCACTACCATATACCATACCAAAAAATACAGTTATAGAAATTCTTCAGTTTTTTCTTATATAGGACCTGCATTTTCCACTAGAAAATAGGCTTTTGCTATTATGAAGTGAAGATATGAAGTGTATTTTAAGTGTGTCACTTTTTGAATATACAGTTTTAAGAGGTACTTGCTTAAACATCTGTAAACTAGCTTCCAAATATATTAAAATCTTTTTGACATGTGGGTCACAGTGATTTAAAATATAATAATTATTCCATAAGGATTTTTTTTACACATACTGCTCTTAAACTGTCATGCATTACACATTTAAGAACACACATGCTGAAAGGAATTTTTTTTGCTCAAGTTGTATCAATTTGTTTTGCTTTCACTTTGTTTGTTTTGATGTACTATACGAGATTTAGATTCAAACAGAATTGATCTTACGAAGCTTGTAGATCCTCACTTTGGCTATGCCCATCCATACTTTTTACCTGTATCCTCTCTGTAAAACCATTGCCCATCAGAAATCTGTCTCTATGAATAACATGCTGCCAGCAGTAAAACACTGCAGAAAGTTTCAGAATGAAAGGACAGAAGTCAGGTACTTCTGTCTTTCTTTTGCCTTTAGATTTGTTTTTCTTGCACCTGTGCACTGGTCAGGTTTTTCCCAATTGTAAGTGCTTTCTCTTTCTTGACCCTTCCTGGATACTTGTATCCTGCTTGTGTCTCAGCATATTTTGTTCCTTTTGACATCACATGACAATATTATGATCGCATCCGTGGTTGTAAACTGCAGAACACTCACCACAGTGTTTCTGTTATAGGAGAGATATGTGACTATATATATATAATCCTGACTTAATTCACTTGTACAAATGACAAATTACAAAAAGAATTAAATACTGTCAGTCAATCAGTCACTGTAACAATAAATTGCAATTTGAAAATTATAATTCTTACTAGCAGGACAAAAGTCTCTGTCAGAGACATGATACTGCTGTGTTTTCTACAGGTATGTTTGTTTTCTTTGTGGCTTTGATAGTAATATCAACTCTATTATTTCTGCATGTTCTTCCTCTTTTCTTTTCTTTGCTTTCTCTTTCTTTCTCTTTTTCTTTCTCTTTCTCTTTTTGCTTTTTTTTTTTTTTTTTTTTTTTTTTTTTAGAATTTCATCTTTATTTCATAATGTCTTTGCTGTAAAAACTGTTTTTATTTTCTGTATAAGAATGAGTCTCAGGTTGAAAACTTTATTTTGATAAGCATATATGTTTATGTGCTTAAGATTTTGTTGTCTTTTTTTTTAATTTTAATAATTTTGGAAAACAAAATTTTAAGACCTTTTTTTTTTATTTTCATGGGCGAACTTTTGTCTTCACCTATTCTACAAGATAGTTTCTAGCTCCTTGTTGTTGAAGTAGTGTCCAGTCCTGTATTCCTTACACAGAAAAACACCTATTGGCTGCTTAAGACTTCAGTATGAACAAGGACTGCATTTCCTATATTTACCAAATTAACTGTTTGACATTGTCTCATAATAATTAAATTAGTGTTGACTTTTTTGTATAAATGCAATCAATCTCTTTCAAAATTGAATGGGTTTGGTGTTGGGGAGGGGTTACAAGGTGAATATGATTTCACTTCTTGATTAATTGCTGTCATTACTGGTTAACTGCCCTGATTAAATATCTATTTAAATACTTCATCTTAAAGCTGGAATGTCTTTTCTTTTTATATAACAGACTAATATTTACTTAACTTGCTTGCTCATTTCACAGTACCATAGATTACATTTCAACATTACTTTACACTGAAAGTATTTAATACAAAAATACACTAAAAGATAGTTATGTATATAAACTGTTGTGATTAATTCATGAAATCCATAATATTCTTCCCTCCTGAAACACTAGAGCTGAAGGAAATAGTATTTACTAAAGCAGATTGAAGACAATTGTCTTTTTCTGTAAGGAAAAAAATTACATTAGCTAAATGCAAAGTAGAGGGGAGTTGTAGGTGAGGAAATGTTCTGATAAACAAATTTAGCTGCTATATGCTTCATTATCTGTATATTTTCCTGTTTATTATTTACTTCTTTTATATAAAATTTAGTAAAGCAGGTTTGTTTTTTTTTTTCTGACTAAAAAGTTATGTAAATTTCTGGAAGGTTTGATACTTATTCTCTTACTGTTTATGCACTGTATACAATTAATTATTGTTCATAAATATTATTTTTGACATTTCATTGTTCCTGAAAGAAAAATATTTATTGCCAAATGGTGTGGCCCAAGAGCACACTGAACATGTGCATATCGTTCTCTTTGTGTTGGTGATGGGGTGGCTCTTCTTAGCCTTTCTTAACCTTATCCAAAGTGTGCTTTCCCTATCTTTCAGAATGTGTCTCTTCTGATAAAAGATAGCATCAAAACATTTTTTTCTTTATCTCCATATTTCCCAAAGAACTGATAAAATAAGGTGTCATGATCCTTGAGGAAATTGTTCTAGGAGTTCTGTAGTTGTTTTATTTTTCTATAAGCATGAAATTATTTTCACTGTGAACAGGCTTTGTGTTTCATATTTATTTAAAAAAGACTACATCAATTTGCAGAACGGTATGAATATGCTTAGCTCGAGATGAAAAGAATGAAATAATTTGATTTTATTTTTTGAAGAATATAATCCATCTTAAATACATACCCTTTTATATTAATTCCGTCTTCCAAAAACCCTGCTACTTTCTCCATATCTCTCATGAACATGCCAGAATTGAAACTGTACAATTCATTGCTGTATTAATTCATTGATATCTCAATTTTTACATAATCTTCATATAGGCTAAATATCTATGGCCCTTACTAATAGTTTTTGTTTGACTATTTTTGAATAATTTTGCCCTAGCAGAATATTTTCTGTGCTGAAAAAATGTATAGTGTATATCATCAGAGAGTCGGTAGCCTTAATTTGCAGTCTGGTAATATTACTTCGGATCTTGCTTCTAGTAGAACTCTGTACTATTTACTTGTACTTCTGATCATAACATTATATTTAGCTTCAAAAGTCATGCATATAATTTTAGGGTACAATAATCTGCCCTTCTTTCAAATAATAAGTACCCGAGAAATTTATTCAGGAGCTCAGACAAACTTAGATGTTGAGACTAACTGCTGGCTCAATGGTAGTAAAAACAAGGATGTTTATGTAGAATCCAGATTGTGGAGAGTAGAATGTGAAGTGTCACAATGGATTCTAAAACAAATTAAGTTCATATACAGAAATCTGAAATAAATAAATGACTCTGATAATCAGGCATAAAATAAATCAAGTTGTTGTTGAATCATGTTTTGTTATGGGTAATTCAGGAGTCAAATGCATGAGAATATTATGCCCTTATTAAAAATATTAATTAAAATTCATGAATCTTTTTTTCATTTTTTAGTTCGTTTTTGTTGGAATATGTTAAAAAACAAACAAATAAACAAGAAAACCCAACAAAGCAGTTCTAGAATCTGATCTTTGATTATGTCATTTTTTGTTGTGCTCCCAGAGTGAAGGGGAGTGGAAAAATAAGCACTAAAATTAAAATTGTTTGCCTGGTCTTTATATCTGAGGACTTGGAAATAGCCATTCTGCACAAAATCCCATACCTTCCCAAGTCTCTGCTACCAGAGATCATTTCCCTATCAATCACCAGGAAAATTAGCAGTTGATTTTTACCTCATCATTTTTTTTTATGATCTTCTGAAGTGTTGAGGGAAAAACGGTGGAAATGAGTAACAAATATTGTTGCAAGAGATAACTCATTAGGCAGAATGCTTCATTTTCTGAGGCCACATTTTTTTAATGTTGTGGTTTCACATAGCAGATCACTTACTCCTCTGTAGTAGGATGAGAATTGTAGAAAGTGCTGTAAGCGTGAGAAAATTTACACTGAAATAAGAATTATTAAAAAGAAAGAAAATAAAAATAATTTTAAAAACAACAACGACACACAAAAGAACATCCCATGTACAGTTGCTCATCAGCAATCTATCCCCATCCAGTACTCAAGCAGGAGCAGCATCATCCCTGGCCCATTTCCCCATTTTGTTGTTGAACATGACAACACATGGTGTGGAATATCCCTCTGGTCTGTTTGACTCATCTGTCCTGCTCTGCCACCTCCCAGATCCTTGCTGGCAGAACAGCATGAGAAGCAGAAAGGTCCCCATCTCCATTGAAACACTATTCTGCAACAACTTTAATATTACTGTGTTATCAACATAATTTTCCTTGTAAATCCAAAAGATAGCACCATAACAGTAACTATGAAGAAAATTAATTCTATTCCAGCCAAAATCAGAACAATGTTTATCTAAATTAATAGAACTTCTTTCTTTTTCATTATTTGTCCATAAATTGTATTAGCATTAAGTGCTTTTTATTTCCTGTCCAAGTAGGTTACAAGTAGGTTAGTGTGGAAGGGGAGAGGAGAGAAATAAAATTACTTATTTATAGGTGTATGGGATGAAGTAGCCTGCTAAGAAATGATGAGTCATTCCAGTACTTACAGTGAAAGGTCTTCTGGAGAAAGAGAAGCTGAAAACCATAAAGGTTTGTCAAAATTCTGGAGTCTCCTACAAACACACATATTTGCATTAGCCCATTACAATCCCATACTTTTGCTATTACTTTCTTCAAACTGTACACAAAAGCCTCCTAAGAAGATCAGCAATGTCTGTTCTATGATACCTACAAAAATAATGTAATGGATAATCAGCCAAGAAGCAAATACTGTACAAAACACTTCTGTTAATGCTTGAAACACACTATTATTATCAGAAAATAGCAAAAACAAGGAAGCAAAAGAAACATCTTCAGTATATGATAAGAATTCAACCTTTGAAATAGGTACACTTCAAGATAAGCATTTAGCACTGAAAATTATTTTTTTTGAACTATTGTTCAAGGATACAAATTGTTAAACTGTTAGGAATTAAAGAAAGTAAAAACTGAAAAAAAAAACACTGAAATGTGTTACTGTTGCTGAATGCCCGCAATGGGAACATTAACTTCTCTTTCATAGTAATTCCTTTGGTGTTATTTTCAGCTATTTGCTTTTCAAGAGTTCCGTCTAAAGTGAGTGCTTATTGCTGTAAGGCTATTTATACAAGATCACATGCAGAAATAGGTCTTTGAAAGATTTTTCTTTACATCTAAAAATCTTTCCTCCTTACATCAGCCAAACGTAATTTTTTATACTTTTTTAAACCCATCAAACTATTTTATCTTTCCTGTATGTATGCCTTCCATGCATTCTCTTTTACTGATTTCTTCCTTCCCTTATGGTCTTACTTTTCTCCAATGTGTTATCTTTCACTTATGATTTTGGTGTCTTGGATCTGATATACAGAATTCAGTGTCTATCTTCTTCAAATATGTTCTAGTTCTCAATACGGAATTGATATGAGATGTGAATGCAAAAACATAAGGTTTAAGAATAATAAATATAGAAGGATGGAGATTATCACAGCTAAGACAGATATAAGATGTAAAATTCCAGTGCACCAGAATAAAAATAAAAACAAATCTATCTTGATGAGCATTCGGAAACCACTGTCACAAAATCTGTGTGAAAGGAAATGCTTAAAAGGTCAAAACAATTAAACCAGGCAATCTTACTAGGCTGACCTCTATGAGCTTATGATTACAGTGGTAAGGAAAGACTAATCAAAGGACTGAAAAATAAAAATAAAATATGAAAAAAGTAAGGCTTTGCTTTACCAAATACAAATAATGCTAGAACAATCTTATATACTTGTATACATATAAAAGTCAGTTGGCTGTCCAGAACAAGAAGATACGCAAAAAATGTATCCTGTGAATTTCAGAAATGCTTTTTATTGGTGTCGTATGACATTTCATAATTCTAGATGGAAAACATGGGGGCTGTTTTAAGTGTTACAAAATGAATGAAAAGCTGTGGAAAGTAATAGTAATAGCTGTTTAGGAGAAGTTTGGAGCTGGAAAGTTAGCAGTGGAGTTTTCTAGGTTTACACCTGGGACCAATGTTACTTACTGTTTTCAGCAAGAATTTAAATAACTTATAAGAAAACTGTAAAAATATTCACTGATGACCAAGTCAGACCATTTATATGTGGAAAAACAGAAATATCTCTTTTGCTGAGGACTCAAACAGTGACAGTGCCATGAAACCTAATTACATTGACCACAGAATTGAAAGCTCGTCAGCAAATCACCACCTAAATATATACATATATATCATATAGAAAAATCTATTATTATAAATGTCTGTATGTACATATACAGAGGTTTATGACCAGTGTGGTACAGCTAATGAAAACCAAGTACAATTTTAACATTATTAGATGAAGCACATGTATTAGAAACATCAATGTTGTATTATAAAACAATGAACTCACATGATAATACTTAGCCGTCAGTGTACTTCCGATCATTTAAATTAAAAAAAAAAAAGGCTAATTTAGGAAGGAACACATGCAAAAAATGGCTCTTAACACAAGCAGGAGAATGAAGAACATTTTATTTTATAAGGTGAGAGTAAAAGAATGTGATTTACTTAGGCTGGCAAAATTAAGATTAGGAGAAGAGATGTACATCATAAAGAGATCAAGGGAATAAATACTGAGGAGAAAGTAAGATGTTGACTTGAAGGATGGTGTTTAATAAGAACAAGCATTTGTAACAGGTTGTGAATAAATTTAGTCTGGAATTTTAGATGATGTGTAGTGATTTAGTGATGTGTAAAAAATTCCAGTATCTCTTTGTGATATAATAATTGGAAAGCTGATTCACATAATTACAGAATCATCAAGGTTGAAAAAGACCATTGAGTTCAACCATCAGCCCAACACCAACATTCCCATTAGCCACGTCCATCAGTGTCACATGCACACATTTCTTGAACACCTCCGGTACAGTGATTTCAGTGATTTCACTCCCTAGGCAGCCTGTTCCAGTGCCTCACCACTCTTCCTGGGAAAGTTTTTTTCCCAACATACGACCTAGACCTCCCTCCTTTCAAGCCATTGTAGAGAGTGATAAGGTTTCCCCTGAGCCTTCTCTTCTTCAAACTTGGCATTCCCAATTCCTTCAGATGCTCTCTGTAAAGTTTGTGCTCCAATTCTGTCACCATTTTCACTGCTCTTTTCTGGACATATTCCAGGATCTTAATGTCTTTCTTGTAGTGACGAACCCAAGGCTGAACACAGTACTTCAGGTATGGCTCATCAGTGCCAAGTTTATGAAGACCAGACAAAGGGCAAGATGCATCTGGCTGAATTAGGAATCTACACCTGAAATGGCCAGGTTTTCTAAAAACAATTATTCTCGGTTTCAAGAAAACCTGTAAAATAGTTCAAATGAACTACACCACACAGAAGTACGATGAAGGAAGCTGACAACCACTGTTACAGTATAAATGTCTCTGTGGCAGGCACTGACATCTTCTTGTATACTTTTTATCAGTTATGGATCTCAGGCCAAGAAAAGGATGGGAAAATAAGAGAGGGGTGAGCAAAAAGCAATATCATGTTTGTATCTGTGGGGTTATTTTCAGCTTTTACAAAGAACTATCACACCCTTCTGGTTAATTGTCATCTAGGGCTTATAATGTTTTGTTTTTTTTTTATTGGGTAAGGGGAGAGGATTCAACAGACCATGAGATGCTTTAAAGACCTGCGATCAAAGCAAGCATATAGAAAAATGCCAGTTTTCTATGAAATCCCATATATATCCTTAAAGAATGAACAAGTGTAATAAATATTGATGTTAATTAATACCACAACGATTTCACAGCATTTCAGATATAGGAAGTTAGAATCTTTCCTCAGTATAATGTTGTGTTTTGAATCAAATAATTACCATTTTAGCATTTTATAAAATCTTCTTTGATTTATTATTCTAAAAATACAGTGAACCTTATTATTTATTTTATAGAATTCCAGTATCTCTGTGTTTATTTCTTAATCACCATATAAACTAACTTGGAATTCACAGGCATGTTCTTAATACATACTGCTTAGACAAAATAAACTTTCCAGAGTTAAAGGTTAATTTTTAAATAACAGTTATTTTCATGAGCCATGCAAACTGATTTTCCTAGATAAACTGCCAAGGTTGTTTGCTGGATAATATACCAAAAATCTATATTGCTAGTAAACCATGAATGAAAAAGTAATTGCTGTAATCACAGAATCACAGAATCTCTCAGGTTGGAAAAGACCAACCTTCTGTCAATTTCCTATAATGTAAGAAAAGAATCTAGTACTCATTACTTTGTATGCTGAGGAAACTGAGGAGGATAAATGAATGTGTTAAATATGATACCAGTTAGTAGAAAATGATATATTCACTTATTCAAAGCAAATCTGTACTAATATTAAAGCCACTTGTAGTCAAATTATCCTGGAAATAAATTGCTCTTGCTGCACATTTGTACACAATTTTTGCCACTCTTCTCATTTTTTTCTCAAAAGAATAGTTTTGTTTTGGATGAAAAAGAAAGATGTTTGAGTATCAGTCATTTGTTTTTGGCAAAGAAAATTATTTATTTCTGGTGATAAAGTGGCTGCTTTTAAGGAGTCAGTAGACACAAATTGCCTGACACTCATGAAAGCGAGTTCATTCTACCTAATTCTGACATTATGTCATCACCTGCTTCAAGAGCTCAGTCTCTTGACTGACGTATTTGAAAAAAGATAATTAAGAACACTTAGAGTCAGAAGCACCTTATTCATTATCTTCTTTAACAATTAAGTGGGGGAAAAAAAAAAAAAAAAAGGAGAAACTCAAACTTTAGACCTCAATTCAGTAGAATGCTTAAGTACATCCCTAAGTGCTTTACCATATAAGGTCTTGATGCATGAAGTTATTTAAGATTCTAAGTGGCCTTGATATCCCTGGAAATTGCAGTCACAATTCTTTACAGAGCTCTGACTTACAATGGATCTCATGAAGAGATAAAGTATTTTATCATAGAGCTGAAGGTCCGTAGATTCATGTGGCTCCCTAATCAAATAGATCTGTAAATCTCCATAACACAGCACTGGTGAATTAATATCTTTTACACTGAAAAAGAAGGCTGTAGGAACACCAGGATATATCCTGTGTATTGCACAATAACACTTAGACAATGGCAAAATTTTAACAGAGATGTAAGCATTAGAGGTGAAAGTATAGATTTTAAAGCATTTCGCTTTTTGAGTAAATGAAGTCTCTGAGAATTCATCCAATGTACATACTTAGAATATAATTCTAAATATGAAGTACAATTTCAATAAGCTGATTGAGAAATCTTTATCCAAGAGATTAAGAGACTGCCATCCAATCTAATTTAATGAACTCGTTTCATAATTATACTTGGTATTGATGCTCAGCTTGTGTAACGTAAGTATGAATAGCATTTACAAAAATAGTTTAGAGGTGTGAGCTAATGGTATGTGTACAGAAGACAATAGCTGGAAGCAGCTGGCTTTTATCAGGTGCAATACTATTTTTAATTACATTTGATATGTATTTCTGTTATTTACTGGTTTCTAAGATTAATTAAAGCCTTGTACAAATCCACCTTTGAGCACATTACATGGAAGGCCCGAAAGCATAGTTCAGATTCTCTAAAACAACATTTTGAAAGCTGATCAAATAGAAAAAGAAATATACCTAAATAAAGTAGCACTACAGCTATTGCTATACGGTACCTAGCAGTATCACAGTAAAGGAAATACCCATTCGATATTTTGATCAAGTTTTTGTCCCTAAAGAAATATATTTCCCTTAGTAGCTGAAAGGCAGCATTATATCCATACGTAGCACATCCAAAAATCAAATCATTTTTATAGTACGAAGTGGCCAGGTCTAATGGCCACTTGTCAATACATGTCAATACACGTCAAACGAAATACATGTCAGCTTTGTTAAATAACATCTTAGCATGGACACACTTTTCATGGGAGAAATAATACTCATCTTTGCCTTAAGGAGAGACAGCTATCTCTTTTTTTTTTTTTTTTTTTTTTTTTTTTTGTCTATGGTTCCTTTCTCTGGAGTATTCCAGTATTCCAGACGTCCAGGATAAGATAAATCAAGTGAGACTGAAAACTGATGGATGTTTTCCACTTGTATTATTCAGTCTTGGAAGTCCAGCGTATTAACATCACTGAAAATTCACTGCTTTAGGTATTATTGTAGATATTTACATATTCCTGTGTCAGTGCTCAAGAAGAACCGCATGGGACTGAATCTATGGTTCCATTGTGATGTATATGCCTGCCCAGTTTAGGCTGTGGTCAAATTACTGTTGGCTGTTTTGTTACATTGATTTAATAGCATATTCCAAATATTACTGTTTCAGAAAGCATAGTAACAAAATGTGTTTTTTTTCTGGTCTATTGTTTTGAAAAGTAAAATGTATTCATCTAGATTACCTTGGTAGTGCTCTCATCGTACCTTAGCTTTACTCTAAACAACAAAGAGATATCAGCCTAATAATATTCTAAAAATCACATTCTATCTAGTGCAACGATACATTTATGATGATTCTAGACCATTTTTAATGTCTGAACTGTAATCTCCTTCGACTTGCATTTTGAAACTTAATCAAGCATCTCTATAGTCTTAGCTTCTCACCATGGAAAACATTTTTATTTTATATTGCATGCCAGATAGATCCCAGTTATGAAATACTTCTTGAAATATACTTCAATACTTTCATACTTGTGAAATATTTCTCATTCTTGCAGAAAAATGATAAAATCTACAAACTGCTAGTTTCTCTGAAAGTGTCTTTTTAAAGGGTACCTCTTTTTTTTTATTTCTGTTGAAATAATTGTGAACTATGAAAACAGTGTACTGAGTTTTTTGTTCATTTCCACTGTCTGATGCAGCCTTGACTGTTTGTTGACTATATCTGTAGAAGTAGAAATGATACTTTCCTGTCTCCACGAGGTTAACATTTGTGAAACATGAAAATACTGCATTGTACAAAGTAGAAAGTGCTGAATACAATATTGCAATACTCTAAGAAATGAATCTTCTCTAATAAAAATAAATATTTCCATGAAGTCCAGGAAGTAAAAAAAATACAGTGTTTTGTGTACTGTCTAAAGGGTACAGACAATATACTTTCAGATAATTTGGTCTATATTATCACATAGTCTATAGAATATAGCTATTGCTATCTTTTTTTTTTTTTTTTTTTTTTTTTTTTTTTTTTTTTAAATCTACAATAGAGAACAGCTGCTTGTGTTTTGCATAACAATAATGATAGCAATCAATCCTTAGCTGACCTAAGTATTTTCGAACAGGAATGCAAAATTGTTATTTCTTTAAAGAGGTGAAAAGAAGGTTCCTGCTTAGAATTAAATGCTTCTTAACATATGCTATACATAAAACTTCGGGGGAATACTTGCATAAACTTAGTGCTAAGAAAAGCAGTTAACAGAGAAAGATTAAGAGACTGAACACTTGAGAGGGGAAAGAATTTTATGCAAAAGATGTATCACTGACTCATATTTGTAGCAAATATACATTTCTAACATAATGATGCTTATTATGCAATTCAAGTGAAGTTCTTATTTTCCCATTAAAAAGGTCTGGGCAATACAGAGGGCAATTGTTCCATGCACCTTTACATCAGAAACAATGAAGCCTATTTTCTACACTGTTGTGTCCTGTGGTTAATTACAGTTTCAGTTCAGAAATATCATTGATGGCTGAAGTATTTACAAGGCCTATCTGGCTATATCTGTAAGACACCTGCTTCAGCAGCCTTCAAAGTCTTCCAAGGATTCTAGACATAGCTTTGTCATCCACCTCTGTAAGAGCTATATTCTTTCCTGTGATACATCCAAAACAGCTTTCATCACAAATGACTGGTTAACCAAAATTCTAGGTGTACATGTCATCAGAGTTCATCTGTGGTATATAAAGAAGTGTGAACTGTTGAACAAATTAGTAGTTAATACCTTGGCTTCTCCTTGAGACAGGGTAATTGTACGCTACTCTTTTCCATTGGCTACTTTCAAAAAACATTTTAAAAAACATTTCAAAAAAACTTTGTTTAGCGTTTTTCATTGAAATTTGAATTTGAATTAAAAATGTATGGAGGCTGAAACAGTTAAAAACATGTAAATATAAATTTGTACAACTGTTGTGGTTTAACCCTGCAGATAGCTAATCACCACACAGTTGTTTGCTCACTTCCCTTGCTTCCCAATGCAATGTGGGAGAGAACAGGGAAAGCAAGCAAACAAACAAACAAACAAACAAAAACCACAAGGTTGAACTTGTATATTGATATAAAATTATTTACTAAGAAAGAGAAAAGAAAAAGGGATAATGCTTACATGTGTGTATACATATATAAATGTGTATAATGAGTGAAGCGCAAGCATTTGCTCACCATCCTGCAACTGATGCCCAGCTAGGCCCCTGAGCAGAAGAGTGCCAGACAAACACCTACCCCCTTCAAAACTCCTGCATGATGTCATATGATATGGAGTATTCCTTTGGCCAGTTTAAGTCAGCTGTCCTAATTCCATTCTCTCCTACTTCCTTGGTCCCTTCACTGCAAATGACCTTAGTTCTGTACAACACTGCTCAGCAGCAACTATAAGCATTGGTGTGTTATTAACATTATTTGTCTACTAGAACCAAAACACAGCATTGTGCCAGACACAAACATATTTCCTACAGAACACTAATCTGGAAAGCTAAATGTTGAATGAAAAAAAGTCAACAAAAACTGAATATGATCACTACGATCAAAGACAATTTTTTTCCTACCAACATATATGGAGTGAATGGCTTCAAATATAGGTCTAAAAATCCTCAGTGAACAGTGTTTCATGCAACCTAGTACACTTTTATAATAAATTCGTCCAGAAAAATGATCATACAACTGAGCAATTACAAAAGAAATTGAGTTCAATGGAATGTGCAAATCCAAGTACCTCATTATAGAAAAAAATGTGAGTATAGGTATTTATTCCAGACAAAGACCATGCAGGAAGTGTGGAGTCTAGAGACAAATTTTAATTACACTTAGTAAAAAAAATCCAATTAAAAAATTTATGTCTGGAAATTCTTCACTATCTCACTGATGGATGAAATTGACCTTCGACTTTGTTAACACTGACCAAGATTACCAAAAAAAAGCACCAAAAAAGTAACAATGATAAAAACAAATCCAAAACACCCAATAAATAAATAATTTAAATAAAAATAATAATTACAGATGGTTATGATTTTGACTGTGGCGGTGGAGAGAATATTGTGGATATTGATCTCACAATGTACTGTATGTAAGTCTTTCTACTCAAAAGGACAGCTGTGATTTCTAAGTCAAATACTCAGATAAATAGGAGTAAATGTTTACAAGAAAAAAAAAGTGTTACAGTAATTCCATGCAAGATGGACAGTGTTTACAAGCAGATGCTGACATTGTTGAAACTATAGAATTTCTGTAGGTTTGCCATAGTGGCCTACCAACGAGACAGTATTTTCCTGCAAGGAAGTATTTCAAATATCAATACAGAGTATAGACAAAATGTTATCACAAAAAATGTGAATTTTCCTCCTTGCTGTATTTCAATTCCAGAAATAATTCATGATGAAATCTTGTAAACATTTGTGACCAAAAGGTTCAGAGCGAACTCTGAGAACGTGTACATGTGGTGTGGAGTTCCACATGCAGATTGTACTAGTTTGATCCTAGTCCAGACATTTAACAGTCTCTGTAATATATACATCTATGTTTTAGTAATGTCAAAAGGAGATTTTACAGGACTACTTGAGCCAGCAAACAGCCCTCAGTCCCTATAATTTAAAGCAGTATATAATGTAGAAGAATAACAAGAAATCAGAAGTGTGTGTGAAGAGCTCATTCTCCTGACTTAACAAATTCTGCAGAATTATAATTGATTTTAGTGAGGTAAGAAAGTGCCTAACCCACAGAATGCTGTGTTAAAAGTGCATTAGCAAAGTACACAGTATTCAAAGGAACAGGAGTGGAGTTCTGTGGCAGGAGAAGATACTGGAGGCCATTTATCCCATAAGAAAACCACTAGTCTTTGAGCTGCAAATGGACAAAGTTAAAATATGAATAGTGTTTGTTCTGTAGTTGCTATTGTTTTTGTTGTTTTTGTTTGTCAAACTTTTTTTTTTTTTTTTTTTTTTAATCTGAACTGTGCTATAGATTTTCATAGCCTAGTTCTCACCAGATTTCCACGTAGCCACCTGTGAGAAAAACAGGAAATATGTTTATGTAAGCCAAGAAATGTTCATTTCTCTCCAAGGATAGTGCAAAGCTCTGTTAGGAAGGGAATGGTGAATTGAAATCCTAAGTGATTTTACAGGAAGCCCCAATGATTATGCTATTTGTTGCCGAGAGTAGGAAGAATGTGTCAACCCCATCTGTTTTAGAGGTAGCTTCTGTATACAGAGTTAAACTCTTGATGGCCCTGGCTTTTTACATTGTTTTCTGAATGAATTAACACAACTTGTGCAGTCCTAAGACCAAGTACAGTTAAGTCTCAACAAATTCCAAAGCATTTTATATTATTTTTTAGGCTGGTTGATGGCTCTTCCACAAAAAACTGTTTTTAGCTATTTTAACAGCTCTGTCTGTGATATTCATGTCTATAAATTAATTCATAGTATATCCTTCAGTAATATTCCCTCCATCATTTTTGCTAAACATATTGATAGGGAGTGCAGAGCATCCAAAGAGTTTATAAAGACTGGTCTCAGAAGACATCACGTTTTTTATCAAATCTGAAATCACAAATATGCACATTAAAGTTCTATGCAAACCCCGTGTTAAAAATACACATGCATCCCATACATAAGTACTGTCATTATTCTGTACCTTCTCAGGTACATCAAATAATATTACCATCTAAAAACCATGGTTCTTACTAGAAAGAACAATAAACTACTAATCAGTACAGAATTTGAACCATGCATGAAATATTAATTTAAGTTACAAGAATCTAAAATTAGATTCAGTGCAGACATGCCTAGAAGTTTTCTAAATGTGAAAACAAACTCATTAATTCTTTGCTTTGCTTCAGAAACTAGGGACAAGTCTCTAGTGGTGAACACATTTAAACAAGGTGCTTAAATCATTGGAGATCTACAGGTTGCCTCAAAATGGAATCCAGTGCCATCTAAGGTAACCTCCAGTCCAGTCATGGAGTTATCTAGATCAATCTGTGCCCATGACAGGGGGCAGCAGGCCCATAGGTCCGTTTTCCCAGAAATGGGAAGGGAAAACACAAAAGGTAATGAGAAGGGACCTGGCGCCAAAAATAGAACAGCAGCAATTATCTAAGGAGGAAAATTTAATTTTACTAAATATGATATCAGAATGCAAGATAACACAATATAATACAACATAATTGGAATTGAGGCCATTAAGTCAAATAAAATGAGAGAGAGTGTTCAAAACAGAAAATCTTACTTTGAACTGAAGGTGTATGTCTGGGAAGCACATCCACACACTGCCAGGCAGTGAGTGAGAGGGTGAGATCCCGTGACTTCCTCCAATGGCTTATCTTCCTCTCATAATGTGAAGTCCCCCAGGATATGTAGTTCTTTTTTCTCTTCAGGTATCCGGAAAGCTGTCAGTCTATGGAGCTGGAGCATTAACTCTTTAATTCCCTGTGCTTTACATGAAGTTATGATAACACTGATAACAAAAATTATAAAACCATGACAAGTCCTCACTTCAGAAAGGCTTAGATTTCCCCGTAGGTTCTATTAAACACAGCAGCCTTTGTGGTTGTCCAGAACACCCACACGTATCTCAAATATCACTACATATTGGCAACAAATTGAACTCCAAAATTGACATCTAGGTAGCAGATAAATTTAGGGTTTAAATCAGGAAGGAGCAGCTTTTCCTCTCAATCACCTTGCATTTTGTGTATTCTGAGAAAACCTAATGAAGATTAGTAGGATCTTTCCTGTCAATAGGAACAAGAAGGTAGATCTAAGATGTAATTCATCTCCTGACAAAATATTATTGTCCAGATAAATCATCCCCACTTGATTTTAGAAATCTCAGGAAAAAAAGAACATTCCTCTGAAAGTCTTAAAAGCAAGTTAATTTTTTTTAATAATTGCCTTCATTGGGAAAAATATAAAGACATTTCAGGGCCTGTTCAGAAGCATAACTCCAAGCTTCTTGGGAAATTTATTTCAATAGAAAGGTATATAATAAATACAGAGGTTTTCATGTGAAAAATATTTGAGATACAGTTTTGGACTAGTTTTGAACTCAATTCTCTTTGAATATCTTAGCAGATGTTGTCTTAATCTTTCAAGACATTATAGAGGGAATTTACCGCCTCATAAAGGATTATGGATTCCAAACCAGTGGCTGACTCCCTAGAATATATGCTGATTCTAGGTATTGATACCCTCAATCAGCTGTACTACTGTTATCAAGAATATGATATGAAAAGTTTCAACCTGTAAGAAAAAAAAAAGAATCCTATGAAAAACAAGCTTTTCCTAACATTTTTTCATCATGTTATGTAGGGTGTTTTACTCTCTGAAAATATGGGAAAGGACGTGAGTTTCTTCCACTGGCACTGTGGGTTTAATGATAGAACACTGTTTCAAAGCAAAGTGCTTTTGGAGGGTTTACTGAAAGCCTCAGTTGTTTGTTAGGGTGTTAAATTGCAGTTTCCATTGGTTGAATGCTTGTCAAGCCAATTTGTTTTTGTGATAGTCTGTCTTGTCAGTACTGTTACAGCAAGTCAAACACTAAACAATTTGTATATTGCATTTTAATAATTGTTATGTGCAGAATCTACAGTATAGATTTGAGGCAGTTATTGCCATAGATTAACTATTCCTGTAATAAAATACACCATAGGGAGCAATTAATGATCAATTAATGTTAATTGTTATGTATTTTGGCACCTCCCTCCCACAACAGATTGCTAAAACAAGTCTTGATTGCAACATTTTATTCTTCAAATACTGCAGCTTGTTTTCCAAAATGTTCACCACAGTCTTACAGAAGCGAGGAAATAGTCAATTTCCATAGCTCAGAAGTGTATTAAAATAATAGATAGATCCTGTTTGTTTTCAATCATTTTTTCCTCCAAGTAATTTTGCAGTGAGGAGGCTCTTTTTAGCAGCTAATATCTCACATAAAAGTTTCCTGGCCTTAGGGCTGCCAAATTATTTTCTTCTTTCCCATTATGTAACACTGATCTGGTAAATTAATTTTGCATAGATGTTGATCAGTAATTCCTTGTGTACCCTTGAAGGTAATGGCAAGAATTGAAAATTTCAAGCTTCCAAAACAGCCACATCTGTCCAATTAACACAGGAAACCAGTCTTCACTGATTTCTAGTAGTCCTGAGTAAATTCATGAGATTAATTTTCCCTCTTTAACACCTAAAGTTTGCAACAATAATGCAACTACATCATCTGAGAGAAATTTATGCAGCTTAATGGAACTGATTCTGATAATAAAAAATGCCTCTATATTTTTATTGAAAATATTTGTATATAAAATGTTCAGTTTGAATGATGTTCAGACTAAGACAATTATTTATAAATTATACATATGTATATTTGGAAAGATAAAATCTGCACCTGAATAAACCTTGCAGAATACTTTTGAGAGAAAGGCAATTAAGTAATGTAGGACATTTGTGACTGTGTAAATTCATTGAAGGATTCCTGATTGAATTGGAACTTTTTTGATGTAATGCTAATGGTAATACATATTCTTTAACTGACAGTTTTACTAAAGTCTCAGAATGAGTCTAAACAGAGAATATTTCAAAGGAGCATTCATCCAAACAATTAGAAAGCTAAAGACTGTGTACTGAGATAAATAAGGAAGAATTTAAACATCATACTAGAAAGACAAATTCTTATTCGTCTTAATTTTGCATAAAGAGCATCAAGTTCACCTAACAAATCAAATGATAGGTATGTGTCTGACATTAAGAAACTGAATCATGCCTTTTAAAATATGCAGAGAATTTGAAAAAAATTAGCTTTTAAGTTTACTTCCCATCATTAGATAAATTAAAATTCATATTAAGAAATGGAATGGGGGACTGCTTTTTACTCACATGGAGTTTACACTGATACTTGGTCTTAAAAGGATTAAAATTTGACTCCAGAAGAAACTTTGAGTCCATTGTTGAAAATGACATTTACATAAAAATTGGACTTTGAGTACTATAGATCTCTTAAAAGCTAATATTTTTCTTACCCTAATTTAGATTTGAACAAAGCAGATTTGAAAATGATAGTGACTATTACCAAAGATCTTAATCTTGCCTCATTTTACATAAATGATTATTTTCAAACATGTAACTGCACAAGTTTTATACATGTGCATAAATGAGGGGGCATGAAATCAAGATCAGAATCAATGCAGCGGGCCAAATTCTGAGTCAAAATTTGGCACACAGTATATTTATAAGTAATATGTATTATATAATATCAATATGTAGTGTATATATTTATTATTCATAAATACATGTTCTTAGCTGACAGACAAATAATATTCTAGAATCAGGACTATCTGGCAACCAAATAAACAAACATGAAACAAGCAAACAATGATAAAAACAACAAAAGCAAATGAAACAAACAAACAAAAAACATCCAACAGGCAAAAAAAATCAAGCAGAGTTCTACATCACTGACAGGCCATATCTGCCTCTCAAAAGAGCCTTTGGAATGACAGCTAGCAGCTTCGTGAATACTCTGCACAGTGTTTGTCTGGGCCATAGCTCAATCCACTGATCTAAAATAGTTGGTCCTTTCTTTTCATGAGTCATTCAGACAGTTTGGGGATTAATTATGGTAGAAATTATAGCAAATGCTTCATTGAAAAAATAGTTACAGAATTGAAGTGAACACACTGGAATTAGCAAGTACATAAATCTTAGAATGATCAGTAGTTCCCTGTTACTGTTGTAGACACAGAATAATTATACAGGATATTAATATTAGGTGACATCTTACTTGCATAATGCTGACAGTTTAATATTATATTTTTATATTTTTACAGCAGCCTTTCAATCATTTATTTATGTTTCTACACTTTGTATAGCCTGGGCCATAAGATTGTTTGTTGGGGTTTTTTTCTTCCTTTTTTTTTTTCTTTTTAAATTTTTTCACTCAGTGATCCATGTTAGAAAAAGGTAATTTGAGACTATTTAACTGAATTATCTCAATAGCTGTGTTTATTGAATTGAGGAAATTAAAGAGTGGCTTATACAGCAGGATATTAAGCTTAGTGTTAATGTGCATGCAACTTCTTTTCATTCTAATTCTTTTCATTCTAAATTCTTATCTTTCATTCTAATAGCTTACCAAATTACTGATATTTATTTGACCATCTTATCATGACATACTATAACAACCATACAAGCTCACTAGGCTGCTCATGTAAATGAAATACTATGGAGAGAAGAATATCATAAGATCATGATTATAGGTATTTAAAATGATACACACATTTTAAAACACATATGTATACACATAAATACAAATTCACACAAAATATTGCAGTTGTCATAGTGATCACTGCATCTGAACTCTGTCTGAACTGCGTCTGTGGTTCTTAGTGTTTTAAGACAAAGAAAGTAATTGCTCACAATGTATTGAATTTGTCTTTGAAATAATACCACAAAACTATTGGCAGAAGACTCACCTAACAGCAGAGCTGAGATTAGGTATTGAGGGTTATAGTCTTCTTGTCTCAAAGCTATGTGAAATGTCAGTTAATTGAAAATGGTAATTGTTCCACACAGCAACAATTGTTACTTTCCAGGAAATATGCTGCTCTTAAATGAATAGCCATTGATCCAGAGGTATTTCATGCTTCTTCTACATCGTTTTTTTTGCAAGTTATCCAGCCATCAGTCCTTGGAACAAAATCTATTTCACCATTTTTATTGACCATTCCTTACTGAATGACCTGTCTTCCTGTTCAGATATAGACTAAAATAGGTCTATCCATCTGAATGTATGTCAAAGCAGAACAAGCCACCTAACTTTCAATATACCTGCTAATTTTTACTATAAGAACTTGAAATGAAAATGGTTAAGTCCAGAACATTTATGTGGTCATTACTGCCAAATACAATGAAGTAGTTTTTCCATTTGGAAAAGACTTTTTGTGATTGTAAAAATTGTCAAGATTTATTTAAGCAATGAACTAGAGTCACATTAAATCCTCATTTAATTTCATATGAAGGAGTATACAAAATCTAATTTTTCTTTACCAAAGCCATATGTTTCTAGAACAATACATTTGAGCAACAAACGAGAATGTCTGAAATTCATTATTATTAGATAGAGAATAATTGTAAAACGTTTTGCATTGCTTAGTTTTCATTTTGGAAGCCTGATATAGAAATTAAGTCTCCCTCTTAGAAGTTGTTTTCCTTCCTTATGTATTAATAAAATGATCTTCAGAGAAAAACAAATGTATAATTGGAATAAGCAATTGAAAACATGTATAGAGACAGAACTTATAAACATTTGTCTTTATATTTTTGCAAATCAGAAATTCTGTCAATCATTAATCAATTTTTGTAATCTAATGATTTTTGGCAGTATTGAATAGGAGTGTAGGTTTGTGTTGGAACAGGTTGCCCAGAGAATTGGTGGATAGTCTGTGCCTGGAAACTTTCAGGGTCAGGCTGGATGAGCAACCTGATCTAGCTGTGGGTGTCCCTGCTCATTGCGTGGGATTTGGACTAAATAAATTCTAATTTGGAATTTCCACCTTCACTACTATATAAAAAGTGTAATATATTTTTTTATAAAGTTGAAACTCCAGACTGAAATTTATGTCAAAAAGAATGATGAAAAAACAGACAGAAATATAATGATTTTAAATTAATATGTAGTAAAATCTGGTTATAGAATAATAGAATCATAGAACTGTAGAATTGCTCAGGTTGGAAAAGACCTTAAAGATCATCAAGTCCAACAACAATCTAACCATATTACCCTAACTCTAACAACCCTCTGCTAAATCATGTCCCTGAACACCACATCCAAACAGTTTTTAAACACATTCAGGAATGGTGACTCAACCACCTCCCTGGGGAACCTATTCCAGTGCTTAACAGCCCTTTCTGTAAAGAAGTTTTTCCTGATATCCAACCTAAACTTAACCTTGCGCAACTTGGGGCCATTTTCCCCCATGCTATCAATGCAGTGGCTAGATGCCTCCATCAATTTCAGAAGAAAAAACTCTACATTTCTATGTTCAAGGGCTTCTACTTACAGTGAATTACAATTTAAGGTGAGTAAAAATTACCAGCAGAAAAAAAGTAGTCTTGTATAAAATGACTCTTTTATATCCTTTTACAAATAAGTTTCTTGCAAAAAGCTTTCACATGTTGTCTTAAGTTCTCTTCCATTATTTATTAATAGACAGTTTGTCCTGGTTTCAGTTGGGAGAGAGTTCATTTTCCTTAATGTCTGATACGATACTATGTTTTTTCTTTAAGAGAAAAACAAAGTTGATAACACACTGATGTTTCTTTTTCTGAGCAGTGTATAGAGCCAAGGACTTTTCAACTTGTCCTACTTTCCTGACAGTGAGATGACTGGGGGGACACAGGAGCTGGGAAGACAGCATCAGGACAGCACTAGTTGCTAAAGCTGGGCAACTTTTTGCATCATTTATGCCTGCAGAAGTGAGCACATACAAAGTTCATCCCAGTTTACACATATTTTCTCCTTGAGTAAATTTCAGATGCATAATTACAAAATAAGTGTAAATCAGATTTAATTGAATTAGATGGTTTGATGGTTATTCAAAGCAGAGCCATTTTGTACATGCAGCTTCACCAATGCTGAGTAGAGAAGAGGGATCCACTGGTGATATTTCAGCTAATGAAGCCAAGAATACTGATCGTCTTAGTGGCAAGGGGACATTTCTTGTTCATGTTCAACTTCATGTTCACCAGGATACTCAGGTCCTTTTCTGCAGAACTGCTTTCCGTTTCGGTGGCCTGGAATTGTTCCTCCCCAGGTGTAAGTCATACATTTCTCTTTGTTGTACTTTCAGCCCACATCCACAGGTTGTCAATTTACTCAGAGTTTTAGGAAATTTGAACCAATTATGCAAATTTGTAGAACCTTGAGACTTGATTCAGATTGTCTGAAAATATTTCAATATGTAAGCACAACTCTAAGTGTGTCGCTTTCATTAATAAGCCTTGAAGATCAAAGCACTTTCTGACCTTTGGAGCTTTATCTCTTTAAAGCTTATATTAACAGCCAAAGAATGTCTTTCTCAAACTAATTTCACATTAAAATATCATAAAAATAACATTAATTATAGAGATGAAGATTACAGATGTAGATTATGGTTAAACATTGAAAGTGCTAAGCAAATCTACAAAATAGCAGTAATGAGTTAATTAAAATAAAATGTGTCTGTACTGGAGTACTGCAATAAGACTGGCAATCCACACCAAACAGTAACAAAACCATGAACCATTCAGCTGAAACGTGTAATAATAGCATGAAATAGATTGGCTTGGGTGAGCATAATTTATGCCAAGCTTAAACATTAACATTATTATGGCTGCCAAAAATTTAGAATATGTTGGCTTTAGAGTGCCAGGTAGTTTAGAGGGTAACTACCAATTACCCAAAAATTGAGTCATACATATAAATGAATTAATGTTTTATTTCCTCCCATAGCCAAGCTGGCTGTGATACCTTTGCAATAGACTCCATTAGCTCTGCACCTTTATTAAAAGGGAAGCTGCCTTTTCCAAGTTATCAAATGAACTGAGATGACCTCAGCAGGGATCATTGTAAAGTTGATGCCAAGACAAAGGTCTCTTCACACTGGGTGACATTCTACTTGGTGCAGATGGCTCATACTTGGCCCATACACAACTTACCTCCTTTTCACATTCGTTTTGAAGAAACTTTTTTTTTTTTTTTTTTTAAACGTTCTGTTCCAACCACTAGTAATTTGTAAGATACACTGTTATAATACATGAGATTCCTGTTGCAAAGATTAAAAAACATACATTCTTCCTCAGTTCTGAAAGGGATTAAAAATAGTCTATTTTTATGGTAACTCTTTCTATGTTATATTTAGAGGGAAATATGACACTGAAAAATTCTCAATGGAAATACAAATAACAGTACTTGCAGTTACTCTAATGACCATAGCTACCACTTTACCTGCTCTGTTCCTGTCACATAGAGAATTGACTCAATTATGATAGGACAGAGGGGAATGGATTTAAACAAAAAGAGGAAAGACTTAGTTCTTTACTTAGAGGGCAATGAGGCATTGGCACAGGGTGACTAGAGAAGCTGGGTGAGGCCCTAGGCAGCCTGAGCTGGTGGGGGTTTGGAATTGGATACTCTTTAAGTTCTCTTCCAACATAAGCCATTCTATGATTCTGTGGTCTTAAAGAATCTTTTTCTTTTTTTTTTTTTTTTAAACATCACTAAGCATTTGCTCAGTTTTAAACATACACTTAGCTTCCTATTAATGTCAAAGAGATGCAGCAAGATCTTGATTTTCTGAGCTATTGAAGGCTTGTGCTGCATCAGTCCTCACTGTATGTTGTCTACATGCAAACTGAGTATACCTATTTCGTGTTTCATGTTGTTGGTCATATAGAATAGGTACACTGTAGGAATTTCTGAAATTCCAGATCCTGCATGAGCACACACAGTCTTTTTTACATAAAGTATAACATAATTACTTCAAATCATAGAAGTTAAATTAACATTTTACTATTGTTGGAAACTGCATCATTTTGATAGCACTCTAGTTGTTTATTAATGAGAGAATAATGGCTTTAATTCAGTTGCAGTACAGACATGAAATTTATTAATTAGGAGAGTTATATTGAATATTAATATAAAATCTGTAGCAATATATACATATATTAAGTAAAATTACTACACGCTGTATCCAACTTACAAATTATCATTACAATTCTTACTAAAATCCTCTCCTGCCTGAAATATTTAAGCATATTAATCTAAGACAAAAATAGTTACCTTGATTACGTATGTGCCTGTCCATTCAGGTTCTCTTAGTAAGTTCTTAGTAAGTTCATTAGTAAGGATTATCTATATATGGGAAATACTTATTTTTACAAGAGATAATATATGTAGGTCACTCCGAAACTAATGCCTCCTAATTATTTCTGTGGAAACGACAACTGATATAAAAAGCACAATAATGTTTTTTGATAAAGCAAATTCTCAACTATAAGACACTATTTTTCAACATAGCACCTCTAGCTTTGCACTTTTGCTAGCAATGAATTCATGTGTGTAAAAATCTTCACCAGTGAAGGTGATCCACTGTTGCTATCAGCACTGCTGAAACTCACTACGCTCACATCCACTATTTGGTCTCCTCAAATGTCCAACAAGTATTAATAAATGATAGTGGCTGTCTTTTTTTTGTTATTTTTATTTTTTCATTTTTTGCAAGGAGGAGTTCAATGACATTCCTTACCTTTGTTTCATATGCATTTCCATGTCAGAAGCCATTCTGCCAGACTACCCCTCTGCTGCCATCTGCCACACAGCAACAAAATATAGTGGAATATTTGCAGGAAGGTTCAACCTCTATTGCCATACTACCAATATCTGCCTCCGACACTGTGGGCCAACATAATAAAACAGGAGGCATTACTTTCAGAGCAAGCTTCATACATGAACCAAACACATTTTCTTTCCTCATCTGCTTTTTAACTGACTCTGTCACTCTGTATTCTTCATGAACCCATGCATTATACAGATTGATAGTGACTAGGGTATTTAATATCCTTGAATACACATTTTGATGATTCTTAACTTCAACCCATTCTATGCAAGGAATTTATAAGGAATGGATGAGTATGTATGTCTGTCTGACAGTTTTGTACTTTGTAGCTAGTGGTCAAGTAATGTGTTTAACCACTATTCAATTATCTCATTCCTGTCCCTGATCCCTACTTCAAAAAATAACTTATTTTCTTAATCTCTGGAAGTCATTACTTTTGGAGAAGCCCTTCTGCATTGCTTCTCTGCTCTAACAAATTTACATTTGTAAAAAATGCTGTTCCTGGAAAGGTCACTTTAAAGTGAAATATGAATTTGTTTCATGACATAAAGGACTTTGCTAAAAAAAAAAGTTTTACCCTGAAACCATTATGTAGACTCACACACATTTGATTGTACATTTCAAGAAACGCCCTATATTTGTTTATTGGATGAAACAAAAGAGTTGTAGAATCAGTTGAAAATGTGCCACAAAAATAAATAAATAAATAAATAAATAAAGAATTAATGTCAGTAAATCTCAGTACACATCAGTTTTGAGAGAGTTTGAATGTGCAGAATATACAGAATCACTAGTGCCACTGATAACACCCTCATTGGAAGCCACCTACTTTCCAGTGAATTTTAATTTTACATCTGCCTTTATTGTTCATCAGAATTACTTTGTCAGGGTATGTGAATAGTACATGCTTTTTTATAGCAAATGAAAAGGTCCAATTTTTCAGCATTTTAACATTCAAAGAATAATCTTATTGAATTAGGTTTATGCTTATACTCTGATGGAATGTTAAGTAGGTTCCATTCAAACTTCAGAGTTCCATCATTTCCAAAATATAACTGAGGCATAAGTTAATTAAATAATATAAATTTCAGTCAGCGTTGGAAGAAGTAATATTTGATATAAATAGCTATAATTTTTTACTGAAATCTATTTAAAAAAAAAAATTAGATAATATATCATCAATGTAATCAACAGTCATTTTATAAGCCTAGAGGAAAGAAATATCAAAAGTAGGTTAGTTGTTCCTGGGCTGGTAGGCAAATCATTGTTTCTTCTCCCCATTCCTGTAAGGCAGAATTCATTCATAAGTCACATGGGAAAATTCAATGGCATAAAATCTGATATTAATTGTGCATATATTCTTGGTTCACAGTAAAGAGTTTGGCAGAGATGGTACTTCATTGCTGATGTTTAATGTGAAAAGATTCAAAGCAATGATTTGAAGCTCCCAAGTATCTGCAACAAAAACTATTTCTGCTTATGCAAGTATCATCTAGAGCAGTGTGGATATCTATCAGCAAAAGTAAGTGTGGAGAAATTGACTCTAGTTAGACCCTTCTATGAAATATTACTCAAGGACAGAACAGTGTTAATGGCCAACTCCATCACTAGAAAGCATGTTCTTCTTACTGAGTAAATTTTTAATAATTAGCCTTACTAACTATATAAAAAAGATAGCATCTATCTTTACAAAACAAAATGTTATCTTGCATTCTGATACCACATTTATTAGATTTGTTTCTCCTCAGATTGTAGCCGCTGTTTTTAACTATTCTGGGGTCCCCAGTTTCCCCCTTCTGGAGGCACAGATTCACGAAATCCCTCTGCCCCGCTAGTCACGGAACCGGGCCGAACCAGCCCGTAAACTGTCAACAGTGCCACTTCCGCAAGCTGCTCATAGAATGCCTCATCCATCTCTTCATCCTGATTAGGTGGTCTATAACAGACCCCAACCAAGATGTTGCCCCTACAGACGTCCCCCTGATCCTTACCCATAGACACTCAACTTTATCACTCCCAACCCCAAGCTCTTCAACATCAATACAGTCTTTAATATAAAGGGCCACACCATCAACCTTTCTTCCTCGTCTATCCCTTCTGAAGAGCTTGTAGCCATCCATCACAGCACTCCAGCAGTAGGAGTGGTCCCACCATGTTTCGCTAATAGCAACTAGGCCATAGTTAGCCTGCTGCACAATTGCCTCCAACTCTTCCTACTTGTTGCCCATGCTGCGTGCATTGGTGTAGATGCACTTCAGCCGAGTCATCTGCCTCATCCCTTGTTCAAGCATCGATCCCCTAGGCTCATCTCTTGTGAGCCCTGTTTTGTCCTGTTTCTTGTTTCAGTCCTGATTGGAATACAGAAAAACTGTAATACGAAGCTGAAAATAACTATAGGAAGAGGTTCAATATTTACTGCTTTGAATCTCAGAATCATAGCATCTTCTAGGTTGGAAAAGATCTTCAAGATCACCAAGTCCAACCTGACAAACCAGGTTCCATCACAAACGGCATTTCAGTATGAGAGCTTCTAGAACACAGGTCTGATTAAACAGACTTCATAGCAGTAGTTATCTAGGGCAGGCTGAATATACTGGTGTTGAAATCATACAAAGAGGACATCCGCCAACATCTAGATCTGTCCTGCAAACACTGGCAGGTAAAAACAGCAGAATTCCTGTATCCTCAGTAAACATAATGTCTGCATAAGTACAGTAAAACCATAAGACACTAATGAGTGAGGCAGCTTTTCGTTAACACTGAAGTACATGAGGTACCTTCTTCAATCAGCACATTGTCTACTCACTAGAAGCAATTGGATATCTTCCTACCTACCTTGTAATGGAAACCTGGACTTCAGGAAATCTGGAAATCTAGAGAGTTGAAAGGCCCAGAGTGGAAGCACCACAATTTGCAGAAAGAATTAGCTACTGAAATAAAAGCGACATTCTCTTATAGCAGGGAAGGTACTCTGATCTTGATTCAGACACACAAACTCACTTTTTAGAAGTCAAACCCCACTATATGTGTATCAGTCATGAGATTTGTATTCTGGTGGCCTTCTATAATGGAATGACAGTATCAGTGGACAAAAGAAGGGCAACTGATATCTACCTGGATTTCAGCAAGACCTTTGATATGGTCCCACACCACTTCCTTATCTCTAAGTTGGAGAGATATGGATTTTGAGAATGGGCTATTCAATGAATAAAGAATTGATTGGATGGTTGCAGACAGATGGTTGTGGTCACTGGTGCTATGTCCAGATAGTGGCTGGTGATGTACGCTGTCCCCTAGGGGTCTGTGTTGGAACCTGTGTTCTTCAACATCTTTACAAATGATAGGATTGAGTATTTCCTCAGTAAGTTCATTGATGAGACCAAATTTTGTGGTGCAGTAGAAGGAAGGGATGCCATCCAAAGGGACCTGGACACCTTTAAGTGGGCCTATATAAACCCAATGAAGTTCAAAAAGGCCAAGTACTAGGCACTGCACATGGGTTGCAGCAATCCCAGGTGTTTGTAAGACTGCAAGAAAAACTCATTGAGAACAGCCCTGTGGAGAAGGATTGGGGAGCACAAAAAATCTTGACATGAGCTGGCAGCATGCTCTTGCAGCCTGGAAGACCAGTTATATCCTGGGCTGCATCAAAAGAATAATAGTCAGTAGAGTGAGGGAAGTGTTTGTCCTGTCTACTCTGCCCTCGTTATCCTTACTCATAAGGGCTTGACCTCATCATTCCCAGCACTGAATTCTACAACACTGAAACACTCTAACGTAGAGAGCCACCCCATAGCCTCCTCTTCTTTGCCTATCCCTCCTAAAGAGCTTACAGACCTTCATTGCAGCACTTCAGTTATAAGAATGATCTGACCATGCTTGAGCAGTGACAAATAAGTCATAAATTTTCTGCTGCACAAGAAAGGTGCTAGAACAGGTTACCCAAAGAAGTTGTGGATGCCCCACCCCTGGAAGTGTTCAAGACCAGGCTGGATAGGAGCCCGGGCAGTCTGGTCCAGTGCCTAATCAAGTGCTTGATTTAGTAGTTGGCAACACTGCCCATGACAATGAGTTGGAACTAGATGGTCTTTAGTGTCCATTCCAATCCAACTCATTCTGTGATTCTATGACTGTGTATGTAGGCTCAAGTCAATGGAAAAGGAAGGTACCACCAAGAGGTGCTTTAGAAGCCTAGCTCAAAAATTCTGAATTGTGTTTTTCTGGTTGGTGAATAATGTTTTAGCAGTAACTACTGTCAGAATAAAGAGAAAAATTATGGTCATTGGGGAGCTGACACTCTCCAGATAGGAAGGAAAATTCTAAGTTGAACATTGTACCACAATGCTATTTCAAGCAGACCAAACAAACATATTCATATTTTTCTTTAATATGAAAGTAAAAAGCTACTCCTTGTGGTATGCATGCGATTTGCAAAGGTTTCCCTTTTCAGCAGCCTCAGTAGTTAAATGGAAG
Organism: Lagopus muta; assembly: GCF_023343835.1. Classification (NCBI taxonomy): domain Eukaryota; kingdom Metazoa; phylum Chordata; class Aves; order Galliformes; family Phasianidae; genus Lagopus; species Lagopus muta. Next base: position 146,180,810 of record NC_064433.1, on the reverse strand, counting down.
TGATAAACCACTGTAGAGGTGTGCTAAAATATTCCCTAGAGGGATGACTGATTATACAGAAAATCTTCAGGAATTAAGTTCCTCAAGTAGACACTTTAGTTAAGAAGTCTGCAGATGCTAAGGAGGTTAAAATATGTATATAAATATTAAAAAAATATTACAGCTAAAGGAAAGCATAATACTTTATATACAAATAAACTGGAAATTCTTTAATATTGATGGAAAGTTTTTTACCAATAGATGCATAACACATGTAATCTAGAGACCTCACATGCTGCCAAATGTATCTGGATGTGTACCCAATTTTTCATCTGATTTATTGAGTACTTGTTGCAGATTATTCTAGGCATTCTTTCTTACCACTGTCAATTGGATCACGCAGACCATGAAATCAGTCTGAAAAGTATTATGGTATGAAAAAAAGTGGAAAAGTAAATAAGCACTCTTTGATCTTTGCTAGTAAAGCTGATGACATGAAGCTTGTTACTCACAGATTTTTATATGAAATTTTAATGTATACTCTTATGTATATAAATGTATATAAAAATATATTCAAGTAAGAGGTTTTTTAATTTGAAACTAAAAGTGACCTTTTCAAAAAAAAAAAAAAAAGAGAGAGGAAATGGGAGAAATGATTAATGATCCTAATGAATATGTAAAACTAGGGAGATGGATAAGTTGCAAGCCAAACCTTTTTTTGTTGTTGTTTTTTAATTTTGCCTGCAGATGTAAAGAATTCCTCATACACTTGATTACGCAACACTGATGCAAGAATATTTGCAAATATTTTTGCAAATGCTATCCAAAAGCCACAAAATGCCAACACCAGCCAGTAAACAGATTAGAAGACACAGAGTGCTTTTTGCAACTGCAAGACATGAAAAGGGTCAGAAGGCAGCTGAACTCTGTTAGGTGCTGTTAGGATAGAGGGAGGTGAAAGAACAGAGCCAAGGAACTGAAAAAAATTGTTAGGCTAACATATTAAGGATCCTTGGGTAAAAATCTTGACAAAGTTTGCTTTCACAGATTCTGTGTTACAGTGTGCTCCGGTTTCAGGACTTGTAGTCAGTTGCTGCAGGATAACTAGTTACTTCTTATAACATCTTCAAAAGATGAAGGTGAAAGCTTTCTTTGTTCAGTTAAACACTTTCAGTATTTTTTTTATGAGAATAATTTTGTGAAGTGAGCTAACATATTTCACCTGGATCTACCTTTGTTCTAACATTGCTTGTAGTGTTTGTAGACAGATTTTGCAAACATGATGGTAAGTTTATATTAAAATTGAAGTAAGGTATTAAGACCAGCTGTATAGAAGGAATATATTTAAGCTTTGGTGTGATTTTCTAGGAAAAGTGCAGACATTGCAGAAGTCATGATTTTTTCCCTAGTCTTTTACAAGTACAAATATGGGACATGTGTAAAAATTCTTTCAAAGATTGTCTTTAAGGGTGCATAATTTGGGAGAAACTGGAGATACAAACTTCTTGCCTAGAAATGAGCTTTATCTTCTATTGATACAACAACGCTTTACATAATTAATATCCTCTATTGCCTTATTCTATCTCCTGATATAATTCAGCACATATGCATTTGATCGACAGAGAAGCAGATTCTTCTAGAAGATGATTCATAATGTCTAACTTTAACCTTAACATCAGTGTTCTCAGAAGTTTTCTAGGCAGTTTTTGCTCTGAAGAGGAGGTTCTACAGTCAGCTATTCTATCATTTACAAAGAGTTAGAAAGAATTGTAGAGGCCAACTTCATGTACAGGATGATCACCTATCAAGAAAATAATAGCTGACGGCACGTGTCTGCTGGTAGGAAAAACAAAACAAAACAAAAGGCAGAGAATGGAAAGTATTGTAATCCTAGCTTCTGACACTTTTAATTCACAGCTTTGATCATTTTTGGTAGTTTCTCATGTAGCCTGCCTCTTTGACTGATCAGACTTACTTGAACAATAAACTTATTAAAACCAGTAACCTTACCAAAAACATGTTCAATTTTTCACTTACAATTTTGATTCTATTTCCCTTGTGGTGCTGAATTACATGACCAAAGCAAGGTAATATGGAGACTTCACTGGATCAAAATATCCATTTTTGTAAAAAGAAAAAAAATATATCACAAAGTATTTATGTGTAAAACTCTTTTCAGATCTAAACTCCAAAATGTGATAGAACAGTATGACTAATGTAAATGCATATTTGACTTCTTCCTTGGTAAGAATTTTGACTTTGCAGTTACTGACCACATATTTGAGTGTCAGTCTCCATGTCTCACATTTCTAGACCTACGTGAAGGCTGCTTCACTGAATATCATGCACATGGACAAAACACTATACTCATATACAGTATGCATGTCCTGAAGTAACAGTGCTGTGATGATGTACCAGCTTTAGGAACCACTTCACTCCATAATAGATTTGTAGAAGAAACAGATGGTTAAAACATACTGGTAGTGCATAACTCCATCAACTTCTAACTTACCCTGCATACAGAGCACATAAATTTGCATTTCATAATGTCTGAATGGGCAATAATAGAAATCACAATTATATTACATAAGAACTGTATGAAGAATAAAATTTCCTATTTTTTATTTCTATTTTACCCTCTCAAACGCAATTGATAGAGAGCAACTTGAAGGGAAATATGGATTTCTGTAGCTTAGAGAAAGTTACAGTTAAAAAAAAAAAAAAAAAAAAGAGTTTGCTATATACTGTCTGTGTTACAGGTTAGCCCACAGTTTACTAATAGTTGAACAAAATCTTGGGAATACCAGTTTAACACTAGAAATTTTGCATCCTGTTGGGACGAAGCTGTAAAATGTAATTCTGAATGCTGAGAAAGCTCTCTGCTATAATGCTTTACTATAATTTTCTCATTCATTAACAGAACTGGAACTGGTTTTAATGGGTGTTAGATCTCTAGCTTAATTGAATAAAATTTTGCCATTTAAAAATTTTTCTACCCGCTCTAGCCATTGTAACTCACTACAAGCTGTTTAGCCTGCCATTAAGCATATGGAGGTTTTGCTGCAATGCAATTGCAGAGTCTTCAGGAAGAAAATCAATCTACAATGATCCTCTCTTAAGATGACAAGTAGCAATACTATTCTTCTCACTAAAGTGAGCTTATACACACTTTTACTGTTACTGAAGGATTTATTAGGTTGGGCTGAACTTACACAAAGTAGGAATCAGGTTGAATTCTAGCTGATACCTGAACACGATCTTCTGATTCTGTTGCTTTTATTTGTTTGCTTGTATATTTGTTTCTGTGCTTTTGTTTTTGTTTTTGCTTTTTTCCTTAGGTAAACAGTATTTTATACCCTTTATTTATTGAGAGGTCTCTGTTTTTTCTATCATATATTTTAAATATCTAGCCATCAGATTTGTCATTTGAGGTCTGGTACTTCAAATTTGCTGGCATTCAGTTTTAAAAAATATCTGATAAGCCTTCATGCAAGTAGCTAGTAGGGTGCTAGGAGGAAGTCTTAAAAGTATAAGTCTTTTTACTCTGGACCAGTATATCAGTGTGTGTCCTGGGTCACACGTAACATGAAATCCCCTGAATATCAGAAGATTTCCCATATGGATTTCACTGCATCTAACAGGCAGAGAGCAAACCCATTGTACTTATTTTTTGAAAGCAGTATAGGGGAAGTGCCTAATAATCATGTAGATTAGTGGATTTTTTGCTTGAAATTCCAGAGAGCACTATAGACAAGAGGCAAGTTGGTATAACTGACTGTAGTCTGTAATTTAAACAAATTAATATGTCATAAAGTAGACTTGTCTTCATTTCTAAAATTAAATGAAGAGTTCACTGATTTAATTCCTCTAATGGAGTCTATGACAGGTATTTCTGACAGAGAGCTAGTAACATATCATCAAGTATTTAAGGAATTAAACTTAGTTGCTGACATTGTGGGGTTTTTTTTGTTTGTTTGTTTTGTTTATTTGTTTGTTTTGTTTTGTAATTGTTGCTGTTTGTTTTCCTTCTGAAAACAGGGATCTGTTTTGGTGTTTTTTTTACCAATTGGTAGAATGGTTGGACTAGATGATCCTGTAAGTCCTTTCCAACCTTGTGATTCTGTGATTCTGTGTGATTCTGTGATGCTGTGAAAAAAAGTACTTTGTGATGATACCAGAGTCTCGCTCCAATTTATGGGAGGAAGAGGAGTTTCTTTTAATATATGTATACCCAATGGCGAGATTAAGACTCAATGGGTCAAATGTTAGCCAAACCAGTTTATTACAAATCCTAGTTGTTTAGGGATATGGGGGAGGGAAGATGGGTGATAGAAAAGAGATAGGAAATAAAAAGCAAGGAGTCTTTATAGAAAGCAAGAGAGAGAGAGAGTCACCACTGTGGGGGATGGGAGGAAGCCAGGAAGCTTTGCAGCAAGCAGGCCTGGGGGAGAGGTTCTTTCAAAGAGATCTTCCCCTCAGGAAATTCTCCATCAAAGGCTCCTGAGGGAGTTCTTCTCCATAGTCCTTAGTTTAGTGAGGGCCTTTTATCCCCCACTTCTCTGAGTTTTTTCTTCTTTTCTCTCTGTTAGTGGGACATACAGGTAGCCCAACAGATAAGCCAGCAGGTAGTGGTGCCTTCGTTGCCATAACTTTTGCAGTGGTCAGTTCCTTCAAACCACACCCTGAAAAAAAACTGCTTGTCCCTCTTCTGTTTCTCTTTACAATCATGAGCAGTGGTACTATGGCACAGTGACAGCCACCACTCTTCCCCCTAGACAATTTGCAGTTGTCACTTAGAGTCTTATCACCAGAAAGGCCTCACAAAGCAAGCTTTGAGACAAAAAGTTTTGTCTTTCACAACCAGATCTACAACCACTTGTTCCTTTTTAGCAGGAAAATTTTCAGATATTTCACCCTTAAGTGCACCAGGAATTTATTCCATCTGATTCTTCTCAGCAGTTTCTGGAGTTTTGTTTGCTCCACCTTTCCTAGATACCTTTTCCCTGTTCCATCTGAACCAGAACAAATATGGGAAGTGTGGGTGGGATGGAGGTTGCCTTTGCATTGGTGAGCGAATCTCAGCTTTCTCTCTCTCCAGATACATTTTTAAACTCCATCACTTATGTAATCTGATACCCATCCACTACATAATGTCATTAAACAGTTATGCTTTCTAAACTGAAGTGGGTCTCAACAGTAGTAGAAGAAAATACATGTGAAAACTACAGCTGCTGTTTCCCTGCCCAGAATAACAGTTGCTTTTGTGTGGTGCTTACAGATCTGATGATGAAAAGGTCTCTAAATTTTAGGTATTTTCAGATTACCACAAGATAATATTCAGATTTTATATTTAAGTTGTTCTGTATGTATTTTATACTTGAAGCAGCTTCTACATCTTTAGTATTCTTACTACTACTATTAAAAATATGAAACAGGCAACAGTATTCCATTCTCATTTATAATCAGTAGCTGGGCTTTCTTAAGAAAAGGCAAGCATTGACATGGTCATATTACCAATATTGCCGTTATCTGAGCTATATATTTTTAAGCGTATTCCTTCACAGTAGCTTTGAAGTTAAAGTTTAGTTACTGTTAAGATTGCAACTAGCTAGCCTCAAGGTAGTCAACTTCAGGTTGAGAGCTCAAGGAAATAGGATTCAACTGACTCAAGGATTATCAAGATCTAAATAATGTTCAAGATGCAGGGACCATGGTAATACCATGTTAGACATGGCAGGGACACTGCCCACTGTAACCTTTCAGAAAGTCTCATGAATTCTCTGGTTCATGATACAACTTTCCCATGCAGTATAACTGATGTTGTGCTTCTGTTTTGGATCAGTGTTGTAATGCAAATGGAATATGTACTGAATTGTCTTCTCCACAAGTCACGGCATGCACTGTACCAGTGCTGTTGTTCAGCTTCTGCCGGTGTGTGGGAGACTTAGCTACTGGGTCAGTGAATGCAGCCAGTTATTCTTAGACTTCATCATCGTAATTCCAGAGTAGTATTTATCTAGGCTGTTCTATAAGCAATTAACATTTTAGAATTTATTTTCTATGCCATAATGCGCTTTCTTCAAACATGTTCCAGAGACCCCTCCTGTGCACTGCAATCTTCTATGGAGAGCACAGAGCTCTTTTAAAATCATGAACCATGGAGGACAGTGATTATTTCAGTATTAAAGCTCATGGATGAACTGATTAATGCTGGGCATGCAGGCCTAGGCATCTTAATGTTTTTTGTCATTTGGAGCCTTATTACATTTTCTAAATATGCAAGACCTGTTTCAGAGTTTTTTTTCTTACTCCTGAATGAATGTACAATATACCTATATTCACTTCTGTGTGAGTGGGCATATGTGTGGTTTTTTTTACTGACTTTGAGAATTTCATATTTGTGGCAAGATTTGTCATATTAAAGGGTGCAGGAAATTGTTATAAAATGGTAAAACTGCCTGATACATATATCATATATCTGCATACATTGCCTTAATTACTATATAACCCATTCCTGGAAGGTATAAAGCTGCATGATAATTTCTGTCAGATAGAAGTAAATGAAGATTTTCTGAGACAGATTTTGTTAGAAAAGCTATGGTCTAGGCCTCAAATGTTCAATATGTATTTCTGTATTTTATTAGCATTTTTACTTCTACAGATATCACAATAACAAGAATAAAATTTGAAATCTTTCTTTGCCTTGAGACCCTTGAACTGGAAACCCAGCACCATTTTTGATGTTTGCTGGTCCCAAGTCCCTCCTATGTGCAACCTAAACATTTTGTACATGAGACTTCAGGTTAAATCAACTAGCAAGATAATTTTAGAGAACTATGCCAGAGGAACTGCTCATATTATAACAGAAGTTAACAGATCTAGTAAGATCAGGAATACCAGTTGAGGGAGCAGAGGAAAGACTTGCCATCTCTAAAGTCATAACAATGTAATACCAAGAGTGCCATAGTCATTGATGCAGTCTTAATGAGCCCATGTACTCCAGTTATTCTGGAGTGAAATCCAGGAAACTAAGTAAGTTTCCTAATATTCCTGCCCAGGAAGACTCTTAGTAACTAGTTACCTTAGGAAACTGGTGGCATATTAATACAGAGAGGCATAGAAATGAAATGGGGTTTCCACCTACACTTTGAGGAGTAAGAACATAAGAGCATAAGATCCAGTCTAAAAATAGATATATGCATTACTCCCAGTCTGTGCCTGCACATAGATCAGTGAGATTTACCTTGTTGTGACCTACTGTGTATCATCTATGAGCTTCCAGTTCCAGTGCTTTCAAAATGCAACTAAAGTACAGTCTACCAGTTTGAACAACTGTCATCTTAACTGAGTTTGACCCATGTTGATATACTTTAGATCATTCTTTCAGATAGATGATTGTCTCTCAATCTTCACTGTATAGTCACAAAGGAAGAGGGCTCTGTGCAAAGGGCAAACTGCCTCCAATTCTCATCTATAGTATTATCACCTGCTGAGGGGTTCAAAGGTGTGAGTCCAATGCCTTACTTGGCAAAAACACATGCTTTTCCTACCTCTTCAGCTGGACTACTGAAGAAAACTATACTTAGAATTTACTTTTAAGTTATTTATAACTTTCAGAGTATTGTTCCCATCTTTCTTCCTCCCTGTAGCACATATGCTTCTTAACTATGGATCTTCATTTCACAAATGAGAAGCTCCTTTTAGTTGGGCATAATGTTTGGATATTTTGGGGAAAAAGTAAATGTCCAAAGATATTGCTCAATAATGTATAAGTAAGTTATTTGTAATGCGCTGCTTTACATTTTTTAAATATTTTTTTTTATCGTTCCTTGAAAGTTACTGTAATACTTTTGGTACATATAATTTAAAAGCCTTGAGCCTCTGATGATTTGTTGTCATGATTAATTTTAAAATGTGCTTAGCTCATTGGTTTTTATGAGGTTACTTGTGCTCAGAGTTAAGCACTTGAATATTTTATTTAAGAATAACACCTACTACTGCCTAGCAGGATAAATAATAATAATAATAATAATAATAATAATAGTAATAAAATTCAGCTTTTGTAATGGCTAGATGTACAAAAACTCTAGCAAATTATACTAGCATGCTATTTGGAGTAATTGGAAGTAATATTTTCTTCCACATTTTAGAAGTGGAAAACCTGTATTTTTAGTATCTGGAAATCAAATGAGAAAATAAAAGTGTAAATATATAAGCTAGTACTGCTAACATGTTGAAGATAACATATAAACAGATGGTGCTATAGGACCTCAAAACATTCTGTAGGTCAAAATGTTTTGTCATAGTATACATGCAGTTGATATAAAAGCAAGCAATCATTTTGTTCACTTTTATTGCCTCTTTTTTCATTATACTAAATTTAGAAATCTGCTAGTGAAGCCTCCTGTAAGGAAGAAAACACATTTACAGTAGATGCATGATACTAAATATATACACTCAATAGAATTATAATGTACAATGAGAGATGATTTAATTAATACAAATTTGAGAGTCAATTAACCATCTAATCCTATTATGCCTTTTCCATGGTATTTCAATTTGAAGCTCCTTTGAATTTTCTGCAGCTTCACATGGAGAGCATCCAACCAGTTATCAGTAGGACTCTGTGTCTATGCAGCCCAGCATCATAGCCCCAGATGGGATTGGATGTATCTCTCGAAAACACATCAAGACAATCCCAATTTCTCCAGGCGCCATGACAGTACAGCATGTGACCATTTTCAATAGAATTCCTTGAGTATCCTACTGGCTTTCTATGTGATGGCTAGGCCGCATGTTGTGGATGGCACTTGGGTGAGGGAGGGAGCCCTTTGCATTCAAGACACTTATGTCATTTCTCTGTGAGAAAGGCATAAAGTCAGGTTGGATAAAGCAATGTCCCAGTATGAATTTCCTGTGATGAGCAGTATATGTCCAAGAGAAAGAACTATTTCTTACAGTAGGTTTTGTATTAAATGACAGAACTCAGCCCAGAACAGCAGCTCCCTTGGAGCCAAAAAGTAGGGCACTGCAGGCATCATAGAACTGGCCAAGCCTTTCCTGGTAAGAACTATCCTCCAGAGCCTGAGGTTGGTTGGTGGTCCAAGGGTCATTAATAGGTACATCAACAGGTTCTGACACTTAAGACTTTTAGCAGACCAGACCCCATTCAGCTGGGGACATCTGGAGACAGTGAACTCCAACAGAGACAAAATAGGGTCACTGTACCACGGGCAAGGGGTTCTAGGCAAGGCCTGTCGGCGACAATGAGATTAGGTGATTTCCTTATGTCTCTGAGACTATGTGTACTTATTAGGCTTCTATGGGGTTTTTCATGGCCAAGAATCACAGCTGAGAAGCAAGGGGAATATGTATCACTGGAGGGAGCATTCCTTGCATCCTGCCAGGAATGATGCAGATCCAATTGCACACTTAAATAAAATGCCAGCAAATAATAAGATAGTGACATTGCCAAGCACTTGGGGTTGGCACAAAAGGGACAGCAAGTGACAGGTAACTTACAGCATGTTGGTTCTATTCCCTCACATCATTCCTCAATTTACTGCTTGAATGAGTTTTCATGCACATGACACATATATATACACACATACATATACACATACGTACACAGTCACCATTGCAAGGGTCCCTGTAACAACACTTTTAGTTTGATTGAACAATACTCTCCAAATCTGTGCTCTTATAATCTAGATGGTCAGATGCCCTAATGTTTACTTCAGGATATGCATATGATCCTCTCCTACTAAAAGTATTGAACTTCATAAAAACATGCTCTAATCATCTCAGCTACTTACAAAAGAACTGTCATGAATAAATATTTGTGCTCAGAAAGCCACTTCATCTGAAGTCACTTTGTCACATCCATACTTAAGACTAATGTGAAGTTCCTCGAACATTCGGGGAAAAAATGGAGTGTGCTTAGTATGCACACAGAAGTTTGATAACCTACTACTCCACAAATGTACTTGAATTTCCTCATTGTACTACAGTTACAACATTAATTGTGAAAATTTTGCTGGAATGCCTTCTTTACAGTAGTAGCTTTTTTTCCAAAGGATCTCACATTTTAGGGTAAATTAGATAAACAGGTTATCTTCAGGTAAATACATTCATTCTTTCACATGAAATTGTATGTCTGGCAGTGATTAAGCATTAATGTCCTAAAGGCAGTATTGAACATCTTTTTATTTTTTTTTTTTCTTTCCCCCTGTTGCTTAAAAGACATGCACAGTCTATTCCTCAGTGAAATAATGAGCTACAGTCAGAATCACAGCATTTGGAACAGTACTCTTCCACTTCATAAAGTTAGTACTTAACAACTCTAGTAAACTCTAGTTTAATCTCCATTTTGGACATTAAAAATTGAAACATGTTTTTACATATATTAACTGTCTTCAATTGGCTCTTTCTCAGGCTATACAAGCTCTATTACTATGACATAGGAGCTAGAACTCTGACATTGTTTTAACTTTTTTTCTGGATTCTTCTGAATAGTTCCACGTTGCATATCTGAAAATATCATGAATATGAACAGTCTTTGCAATAAAGTGCAAGTATTTTGAGAATGAGAAACTAGATTGCCACTTAAAACAGGGTTAAATTTTGAATATGAAATTCAAGTGAAAAAAATTGTGAAGTTTCATATTATCATAAAACAGACGAATACACACAGTGTTAATTGTGTTGTTTCTGCCAAATTTCATACTGAGTTTCAGCTTCAGTTAGTGTGACAGAAAATCGGGGAGTTGTAGCATCCTGTAGTTCCAGATACAGCAAAGTTATATAATCACGTACATTGAAGATACTGTGGAAAAGTATTTTCTTTAAGCAGTTGGTCCGATGAACTGGCTAAGGAAAAATAGGTCAGTGGCTTTTAGATTCCATATTCTCATGGAACTTAAGCTTTTTTTTTTTTTCTTTCTTCACGTCTCCACCCATCTTGCCAACACAAAGCTTGCATACCACCTTTGATTTTTATCTCAAAGTTATTTCCTGCACTTTCTGATATAAAATTAAGTTTCTGCATAGCAAGTATAGAGTGAATAGAAGTGAGATGAAAAGATTTGCACTGCCCTCTTTTCTTGCTTACTCGCTCTCTCTTTCTGTCTTATTTTCTTCACATTACTTCCCTTTTCTCTTTTTATTTTTCACTAGTAACTCATCAAATTCTGCAGTTTCCCTTTCTGCCATTCTCTGTTTTCTTCAACAGAGCTGTTTGTTTTATAAAGTGTTCTCACTTTCTATATTCTTCTTCTTCTCTGTATATTCTTTGTGATTTTTAGGACAGTGACAGTGGTTAATTTGCTAAATGCTGATATTAAAAAGTACACTTATTCTGCATTATCCAACTGATAATCCATTCAGATTCTACTCAGATGATACATAGAACAAGTATCCTCACAATATGTGAAATTTAACAGGAGTCAGTAATAATAAGGTTAATATCATTTGTATCTCTAATTACAGTGCTTTCATTATTTTGCTATTTTGATGATTTCTTGTTCATGTATTCAGCCTGTCCGCTAAGATGATTTTGAACAACTGAGAGAATATTTTGTGAATGTACACAACCATATGGGAACTTTTATTCTTTCTTTATGCCTTTTTTTTTATAATTACCTATTGACAGTACAATGTCCTTTATTTTATCTAAAAGTTTGTCCTTGAACAATTTCCAGGCATCGTCTGCTATCGTGCTTTGTGATGATCTTTTCCTTTTCATTGATTCAGCACTTACCTTTGAGCCGTATTTTTCAAATGTGTTGAATTTGCCTTTTATCAACTTAAAAATGTGGATCTCATGCATATTTACAGTGCAAGATGCGACAGTTCTAGAAGAGGTCAGTTGTATCAACTGCTCTGTAAGTCCACAAAAAACTCTGTTATCCATCGAACAGGCACAACTTTGCCATGTGTAAAACTTAGCATATTTTTAAAATAAAATTACCTTCTTACTTTGAAACTAATAATTTAGAGATTTACTAATAGAGCTTCAAATAAGATTGTCCTCAAATTGAAACTGAAAATGAAGAGAAGTAAAATTCAAACAGGAAATCTTGAGTTATAGTTTTGTGGCTGACACCAAGAAACAGTGGTAGTATTAAAATGATAGCTGATACTATCATAGTATCAGTTTCTCTGATGATCAGATAAGAGGCGCAAAGAATACTGTCCGAAAATCATGTTTCCAGTGTTGGCTGATAAAGATGGTGGATTATATATTTCACAGGCTATAACCTAATTCAAAGTTATTCTCTTCTTCTATTAAAAAGAGAACACAAAAAACTTGCTTGTTTTTCTTTGAATGTTATTTTTCCTTTTATTTACCATGACTAATTCTGTTATCACATTTAAAAAAAAAATGCATATCTTGATGATGATCAACACTGGATTTAATTATTGATAAGGCTGAGTTTTGGCTTGAATATTATTTAAAGAATATAGGGAAAGAATGGTCAAAGTAAAAATTGCAGAGCCCTGACCCTTGACATATGAGAGTTGCATGAAAGGGCGAGAGATGAGGATAGGATAGCTAATATTTTTTCCTCCAAAGAGTGCAATAAGGCAATATTTTACGAAAACAAGTAGTGAAACTAAATCCCTGTGGGAACTGTTTCCCTTGCTTTAGACATACTCAAACCTATATATAGGGATGCTCTTAAAGCAAGTGTTGAGCACTGCCTGCACTTCTTCCTTTGGGTTTACCTGAAACTCAGTTCTTGTAATTTATATTTCCAGTGACATTATCGCTGCTGTTAATTTGCTGTGCTAACTTGCTATGCAGCAATATTTATGGAGAATTCTGGTGCTCTGATGATTAACAGACTGAAATTAGTCAGAAAGAGGATCTAACATCTGATGAAACAGAATCTCCAGCTTTTCCTAATGTACACCAAAAAAAAAAAAAAAAAAAAAAAACACCACCTAAAAACAAGAAAAAAAACGTTTAGTAAATAGAAATAATTTTTAACTTCTGTTAGCATCTGGCAAACAATTTAAACAGCATTTGTTTAGCTTTAAACTCTATAAATAATTTGGTAATAAAAAGCGAATACTACTGTTAAGAAAAATAATATTTTTATGTGCAAAATCATAGAAAATTAATTCAATAGGAAAGAAAGCAGTGCTCAACATTTATTTGGCTTATCTGAGACATGATGATTTCACAAAATATTTTGACAGAAGAAAGAAATCTTTCACCAGACTTTTTTTTTTTTTTAGTTCTTATTAATACATACCTCAGTCTCTATGCAATAAACTGTTATAGGAGAATACAGCAAGATTCATAAAGTATTTCATGGATAGTAAGTTTGTTACAATTAATGACAATTATTTCAGATAAGAATATATAAATTACATGTTGGGGGGATTATGCTTGCATTGAACTATGAAAAACTGCAATGTTTTCTAATACAAGAAGGAAATTGTAATTCTTCAGAATTAGAGGTTTGAAGGTACAGCATAATTAAGCGTTGTTTCTTGTGTCAAAGAATCTGCATTTCTATTCCCTATTTCATATTATCAGTGTTATGGCTTCAATTTCTCTCCAAAAGAAAAGCAAAATATATATATATTTTCCCCTATGCTTTAGATTAAAAATATTGTTCTGTTTTGCAATACTTTTTATTTCCTTAGGTTTCCTTTTAGAATTTTCTCATTGCAGGAGACACTAGGAAGTAGGTTAAATAGAACTGAATGTAAGATTTTTACACAGATCAGAGCACTGGGTCATCTCTCCTGTAGTCAATCATATTTCCACAGTTCATCAAAGGTTCATACAGAGACTAGAAAAGCATTTAAACCAATCCAAAAGGCCACAAGAAATATGTCAGGTTCTCATTCCAGTTAGATGCATTATGATTTCTTTTGTCATGTTCTGACCTTTCTTTAATTAATAGAAGTTAACTAATCTATTTTTTTTTTTTTTTTGCCTATGATTGCATTCAAACATATTAAACAATAGGGTGTGGCACTTAATATGTGTGAAAAGAAACAGAAGTACTTAAAACATAATTTAGCAACTGCAGTAATTAGTAATTGCACGCATTTAGAGACTCAGTGGAGGCACTTTCAACATTTTTCATATTGAGCAGCATCAACCACAGTAAGGAGTGTCAGTGAAATTACCACTAAGTAAAGATATTTTTTTTTATTGGCATGTAGGAGCATAAAAGTCTGGTCCTTACACATCTGGCATTTCTTTTTAAAATATCTGGAACTCTTAATTAAGATTAAAAAAAAAAAAAAAAAAAAAGCTTTTTTGGGGGTTAACCCATCCCCATACGCTGACCAAGCTGCTCTCTCACTCCTCCTCAGCAAGATGGGGTGAAAATACAATGAAGAAACTCATGAGATTTGAGACAAGAACAGGGAGATACTTCACTAATTACCATCATGGGCAAAACAGATTTGACCTGGGGAAGATTAATTTATTTACAATGAATAACAGAGTGGGGCCTCTACATGAGATACAGTCATTCATGAACTGATCTAACATAGGCCCTTGTCACTAGAAGAACTTCAAGAACTGCGCAAGCACATGTCCCCCCATGTACTGCCATATCCACCAGAAAACATGCTTCTACAGCGGCTTCAGTCTGTGTTTCCTGCCAGGAGTCTGCAGCTTCCTTCAGGCCACTGATTAGGCAAGGGTTTCTTCAAGGGACTGCAGTGTGTTTATTCTTACATGGTATTCCAAGGACTGCAAAGAATAACTGCTTTGTCAAGGTCCTCCCCATGGGCTGCACATGAATCTCTGCTCTGGAACACTTCCTACTCTCCCTCCTTCACTGGCTTTGATGACTGCAAGTGTTGTTTCTCTCCCATTTTTCTCACTCTTCTCTCTCACAACTGCCTGCAGAACTTGTTACGCTTTTCTTAAGTATTCTATTAAAGAACTGATACTAGTGGTTTTGCTTTGGGCAGTGGTGGGTCCCTTTTGGATTTGGCTGGAACTACCTATGCTGACACAGGAGGAGCTGATGACTTCACCTTACAGAAGCCATCCTTGCATCATCTTATGGCTCCCCCTACCTTGCTACCAAAACCTTGCCATGTAAACCCAGTTCACCTTTTCATTTTTAAGCAAGATATTCTGAATTGTCAAAAAGAATAACAGGAGCCAACACTGCCAATCATGTATACACATAGGATGATAAGATAAACAATGAACCAAGTGCTACTTAAAGACAACTACTTGAAAGCTTCTTCCTTAGTGCTTTAATGTTTTCATGCTGGTATATGAATCTTTATAAGCACTCACACTAAACTACCTGCTTGAAAAGAAAGATATGTATTTTTTGTTTCTACATTAGAAAGTGGAAATTATATTGAAAATATTATAGATCTTTAATAAGGACTCCAGTTGGTTACTGAATCTTTTTTTTTTTTTTTTTTTTTTTTTTTTTTTTTAAATAGGTACCATGAAATTAATACTTCAGTGGAAATTATTCCTCTGTTGGAGTTTCCACATTATAACTGCAGTGAATGTTACTGTTTGTAGCAAAAGCTCTATCACAAGATAAAAACTTCTGTTTCTTTTTGTATACGTCAATTGAAACAACCTATTTGAAGACTTTGAGAGTGAATGAAAAAGCTAAAAGCAAAAAGAGGTTAATAAAAGTCAATATCTCCCCTTTGAGCAGCGTCAATCAATTTGAGTGAAATAGATTCCCTGTTTGCCAGATAAATAAAGTACTTTGTACCACAAATGACCTGGACAATTCTTCTTGGGTTTTGTCATTATCAAGAAATACCTGGTGGTAGTTAACTTACATTAACTATTTAACTGGTATATTCATATTAAAATATCTGTTTCTGTTAGACAATTTATAAGAAAATATCTTAAATTATTACAATACATATTGATATTTTCAATATTACATACTGAAATACATAAAAGTCAATGCAGAATAAAAACTCATATCTGACTAATGTCTTAATTCTGACTGAGCCAGTTCTCTGGAGTAGGTATTACGTGCCTTACTTGCAGTGCTAATGTCTTCATAACTAAACGTACACCTAGTGCTGTACTGTTGCCAAATATCCTAGCAATACTACAATAACTGGAAGATTATTCAGTGAAATCTCAGAACAAGGTCTAGTATTCAATAAAGTGTACAAATGACTGTTCTTTTCTCATGCTTAAATGTTAAATAAAAGACACATTTTCCCCTTTGCATTTTGAATTATTTGATATGCACTCCATTCTTTTCTCAGCTAGCGGAAAAGAACTTTTCTGGCTGCCTATGCAAAGTAGAATTAAATTTAGAATAATTCAACTATAGATTCAAAAATGGTAACCTGTAACTAAATGGATAAATAAGAAATGATAAAAGCTGGAGTAACAGGGGACAAACGTTCTTCCACCAGTATTGAGTTATATATATGAGTACATCAAGGCTGTGTTAATATGCAGAACCATCTTCTAAATTGTTTAGAAAAAAAAAAAAAAAAAAAAAAAAAAAAGCAAGTGAACAAATCAACAAAACAAATGAAACAAAACAACCCAAAGTACTATGCAGATCTGTAGAGAGGGAAAATTACTTGCCTGTGATTTTGCACTTCTCAGGGAACTCAGACATGTTTTGCTCAGAAGTAAAGTCTCAAGTAAGCTTCTTTAGGCTATTTGTAGTGGAATGATTCAAACATTCTTCCAAAGCAAACACAGAGTATGTCAAACCACAATTTTTAAATTATTTTTTAAGAAATCCCCGAGTTTTTTAGCTACATGCTTTCATTTAGTTCTATAACTTTTGTAACAGGGGAATAATAGTATTACCCTATTACAGTGACTTCATCAAAGGATGAGTAATTGAATACATAAAATGCAGTGATTCTGTTAGTATTAGAAAATGAAGGGTGACCTTGAAATCTGTCATAAAAAAGAAAATACTTTGTTTCTATTGTTAAGGTACTTCTGGCATGAATTCTAAAAGAATGAGTCTCAATGATATTTGTATCCCTTTCACTTGTAGCTTGAGAATAAAGTAGATATAATGATTTTAAAGTATCAGTGGATACCATTAGGCTGTGACTGAAGAAAATAAACTACTTGAGAAATGAGTGATCATATAGAATAAGAGCAAGTGGATAGAACTCATGAATTTTCTAGAAAATCAAAATTAAGAAATCAATGAGAATACAAGAGAGTGTCCCAAAAGGGAAGTCACAGATCTGCAAATGTACTTGAGATGTATGAGAATAATGAAAAATATTTTGAGGGTGGCTGCAAACATGTGAATAACAATATATCGCTATTAAGATAACAGAGATGGGAGAAAAATGTTGGAAATTGAGAGAAAGACTGTTGAAAAAATAAATCAGGAAATGTAAAGTTGCTTTCTAGGGAATACGCTTATTACTTTATCATAGATAGGGCAAATAAATTCAGAATTTGAAAATTCATGGAGTAATGGTAAGTAGAAATAATAAGATTGAGTATTTTACAATTGCTTAAAGATATTACAGTCTAGGCAGCTCTTTCTGTTCATTTGTTTTACCTGTTTTGTTCTTTTGTTTTCTTTTTATTAAGGGGAAAATTCTGTATTCACACAACCACAATTCAGCAAAGAATGCTGGGAAGGCAGACTGGCAAAGCTACTGCTAAGTCTTTCTTAAGATGTTTTCCATCCAGGGTGTATAAAAAAGACACTTGGTGAAATCTCTCAATTTGACTGAATTTAAAGCTTATATTTTTCAAATATTTCAATATCTTTCTCATTGCATTTAGAAAGCCCTGTGTGACCTTAGGTGGTATATAAGAATGTTGAATCAGATATCACACTTCTGATCCAAGCTACAGCTATAAAAGAAGTCCCACAGTGATGATTTTTTGAAGTACAAGAGTGAGCCAGTCTACATATCCCATTTTATAATCTTCAATACATATGCTATTGTTTAGTTTTAGAGGTAAAGCTTATAGTCTAGAATCTGAGAAATCATTTGTTTCCATTTGTAACCTATCTTTGTTATTTTTCTCATCCATTATTATTATTTATTTATTTATTGTAGTACAAAAGCTCTTCACATTAACTTCTGATTTAATTTGCTTCCTGTTCTGACTTTAAATGAGCTCCAGTTCAGCAGTGACTGGTCTCAAGTTTAAATCTTTTTTATTAGTAGTTGTGTGTTGATATGTCTGGAGTGTTTCTTGGTAGGTGGTTTTGGGAAAGCAAAACTGAATGTCTTCCACAGGTAATATCTGAAATGTGTCAAAGATCCAAATCAGGGCAAAATTTAAAACATGGCTTCATGTAATAATATTCATAGTTCTAGTGTTAGAGGAATTTATAGCATAGAGCTTCAATCATTTCTTGGAAGATGTCAACATAGATTTGCAAATATTCCAAGGAATGTGTAATAACTCTTCCAGAAATACGTGAGAAAGGCTTTCTTAAAAACGACAGCAAACAAAAACTAAACAAATTCTCTAAATACATTATATTTTCTGGGTTCATATTACCTGTATCAAATCAGTAATTAAGCTGAGTCTCCCTTGGCATACTGCATTTAAATACTTTGAAAGTGCTTGGACTGTACATCCTGTAATATAAATGAAACATTGAATGCATATAAAATTTTCAACTGTGGCTCAACAAAAAATTAGAATCTCACACTAAACCCATAATTATATAAAGGCAAAATCAGGAAGGTGAAAAAGCAATCTAACTGAGCATTTTGTTTTTCAGTCATAGGGATAAACTGGTGCAGAAAGGACCTTTTCCTTCTAAAAGAATATTTCATTATTTCACTCATCCTTTCACTAGCTTATAGAATGATTTATTTCAACATAAATCTTAGCAGGAAAATAAGCCTCAAAGTACCTGACTGTACATTTTCAAATGATTTTAAAAGAACTACATGGTTCCCAAGCAACATCTATTTCCCTATTTTTTTTTTTTTTAAATACGTTAAATAACTCTTCATAACACCTTTCATTACGTCAACAAGATGAATGTTTATGTAAATAATAATAATTCAAGGAGGAAAAGAAAATGAAAAAATACATCACCATTCTATAAAAGGCGAAGCAAAATGATACAAGATATAACTGGGAATATATTAATTTATACATATATAAACTCTTGAATTTTGGGGTCATGAGACTACACTTCTCTTACTGCATTGCTTTTGAGAGTAAAAAAACAGCATATTTTTAATGATCTAATGTTTGTAAATGTCTAGCAAAACAGCAACATATCGTGAGTTATTTTCTGAATTCTAAAGAGTCTTAGGTATCTGAACAACAACAAAAAAGTATTTAGGCAAGAAACAGATATAAAATTCACGTTAATTTTCTCTTCATCACCTTATGATGAGAAATATTACAAGCTTCTGGCTGAATTAGGTTAGTTTTCCTTTTTCCTTGAGACAAAAAAAAAACAGCATACTACAATATCCTTATAGAAGCAGAAAGATTATTTTGCACCTCAGTTTACGGACTTGAAACATATACAAAATTCAAGAACTTCAGGCAGTGGTATATCATGTAGCTGATAATTACAGGATTAACATCTATATGTACATGTCTTTAAGTCTAGTCCTTCATTTTCAGGAAACGTCATGTACATGTGCATGACGGGGGTTTACATGCAGTGCTGGGGACACCACAAATGTCAGTTGTTTGCCTTCCTACAGAACTCTGAGTTCTATCATATCATATCCTACGGAACTCTGCCTACACATACATATGTACAGCAGTGTCAAAGGTTTACGGGCTGGTTCAGCCCGGTTCCGTGACGAGCGGGGCAGAGGGATCCGTGGATCCACGGCTCCGGAAAAAAGGAAACAGGGGACCCCAAAATAATTAAAAACAGCAGCACCAATCTGAGGAGAAACAAACTAATTTACTAAGTATATTATCGGAATGCAAGGTAACACACTATAATACAATATAATCAGAATTGAAGTTAATAAATCAAATATAATGAGAGAGAGAATGTCCAAAAGGTGGATAGGCCTCACCACAACGCTGAGGTGAGATGCACAGTGCAGTTGAGCAGCAGGGAGATGGGAGCAGCGCCCACGATGAAGAAAGAGCACATCAGGTGACCTTGCCAGGAGTTAAACCTCCTCTCCCTGACCGCAAGGTCCCCTGGGGAATGTAGGTCTTCTCTTCTGGGCAGGTACCCAGGACTCGAGCATTAACAGTTAAAGTCCCAGTGCCCCACATGATGCTATGATGTGGAATACCAAAAGCCAAAAATCACAAAACCATGACAAGCAGGACTAGGAATATTTATTATGAGAAGCCTATAATTCTAAGAAATCACCAGACCTGGTAATACCATGGTACCTTTTCTGAAGGAAAAAAATTCATAGTGACTTCCTCTGACCTGTAGAGGGTGATGTGAAAGGAACTAAAAGTGCTTAGCAAGAACTTTAAAATTAATGCTTGACAAGAATGCAAGGTGGCTATTCCTTTTCCAAAAGCTTTATATTATGGGTAGGCAGCAGAGTTTCAGTAGTAAGGGGCTGCAGGGTTCCCTGTGAGGTGAAGCTGGGGCTGCTACATGCTGGGCAGAGCTGATTCCCATTAGATCCAGTAGTGAAGGGCAGGAGTGGGCCCAGCAGCCAAGATGGGGGTACTTCAGAAAAACCACCTTAAAAATAGTAAAAAAAATGCTAGACAAAGGAAGGAAAGAAGTGAGAAAGGGCATTATGAACACCAAGGTCAGAGGAGGAGTGGGAGGAGGTGCTGCAGGTGCTGGAACAGGTATTTTCCTGCAGGCTGTGCAATACATTGAAGCATATAATCACAGTGTCATTCCAGAGCTCGTGAATATCTCCTGAAGGACTGCATCCTGTAGAAAGCCCACACAAGAGCAGGGAAAAAATGAGAGTAAGAAGTAGCAGAAGAGTGCAACTGTTAAAAACTGGTTTCAATTCTCACTTCCCCACTTCTCTCTTTGCCACTTGAGGTGGGAAGAGGCAGATGCGGGAATGCAGGAATGGAGCTGAACCTGGATAAAACATGGGGGGAAAGTGTTGCTTTTAATTTTGTTTTTATTTCTCACTTACTGTAATCTATTTTAGTTGGTAATAAATTTCATTAGCTTTCCTCTAGTGAAGTTTGTTTTGCCCATGATGGCAAGTGATCTCCTTGCCCTTATCTCCAACCACAAGACCTCACCCTAAAGTCCCTATTGTAAAGTTTAAATATTGGCTTCTCTGGATTAAATTTACATGTTTTCAGACTACATCAGTGGTCTTTCTAGGTTCTTCCAATACCATTCCAGCAGTTATTACAGAGTAATGTATTTCTGCTGTTAAAGGATTAGATTGATAAATCAGCACACTTTTCAAAAAAAAGCAGATGCCATCCAGGGACAAAGAGACTGATAACAGAACTTATTTTGCACTAGGGAACTTTTAGGTTTATTTAACCTTCAGTATAAAGGTTGCTTCTTACAGGAGTCATAAAACAGTCTGTAAATGGGTAACATTTTATAAATGACAAAAGGTGCAGAACATTCCTTTTATATCTTATTTGAAGTTAAAAACTGCAAATTAGTCATTAAAAATGAATAAAACCCACACTGTAAGAAAAAGAATGATAAATGTAAATGATTTTTTGCATTAATACATATATGTTGGCTGGAAAAAAAAAAAAAAAAAAAAAAAAAACAAAAAACTGTAAAGGGAAGGAAATATATTCAAAAGCTAAAGGCAAAGACATAACCCAGTCTGCCAAATGATTTATTCTGAAGCAAGCCTAAATGGGTCAAAGGGCAAATCAACATAAGCATGAACGTGCAAGAACGCTAATTCAAATCTACTCAAAGATTTTTGTCTTCTCTGTCCTGTAAGAAAATTGTATTCCTTCTGCACAGTTGACCTCATTTTAGATGCCAAGATAACAGTAATCTGTGGGAAAAATTAGCTTCATCCTTTCGTTCATTCTCCTCTCCTTTCCTCCTGCACACTGTATCTAGCATCTGTATTACTTTTCATGTTGTCACCGTAGCTGGTATGTTGTCACATCTTTTCTGGTCCTATCTTTGACAGTTTGCCAGCAATGTTCTACATTAAACATTAAAGCCTTCCTGCATGATTTAGAGGGGGTTTTACATGCTATAGATCTTTTGTAATGTTAGAAGGGCTATAGGTGGCTGTTACTATGGTTTCACACTCTCACTTCCGAAGCCTGTATAAATGTACTGCTTCGCACTGATTTTTACCCGTCTGTCTCTTCCTATAACATGCTCAAGAATTACTGCTCACCTGAAGCTGTAATAACTCTGACAACACATCACAAAAAAGGCAAGACTGATTTTCTTGGGTGCTGCTTTTCGTATATAAGGTTGCATCTTTTATGTGCAGAGGGATCAAAAGGAAAGCCTAGCACCAAAACACTCAAAATCAGAGATCCAAATTGCCCATCCCTCTTAGCCACAAATAAAGCAGCAAAATGAAGTGTCTTCCAAACAAAGGGTAAGTTAGTTTCTGAATGAAAAACTGAAATTTAAGGTTTATATCCACTTCAATCTGGTGTAAGTGATATGGATGGGCAGATAGACCTCTTGTGTAGTGGGGAGTGGTACTTGAGAAATTTCTTTAGCTGTGTCTGGAGTGTTCACTTCTAACTGAATTGGCTAAATCTGTACAAAGAAATCAAAGGAAAAAAATCTATACTATCCTCCCTTTTATATTGCTTAATTACCTGTAGTGCTAGAAGTATTTCAGTTCCAAAACCTTTCATAAAAACCCCTTTGTTAGGTACATACTTGTCAACCAGAGATTTCCAATATCTTCTTGCTTATTTCTTTTGTCCATTTACAGCCTATTAGGACACGAGGAGATATTTTCATTGACATGCTATTCCAATTGCTATTCCTAGGCAACATTTTTGATGATGAAGAATGGCCAATGTGATTTTCTAGTTGCTATACGAAAAGCAACCACTTAAAATCAGGTGGATATTTTTGGCTGCAGCTCAATCCTTATTAATGTATGCTTCATTTTAAGTGTGGTCAAATTACTAAATGCAGAACCTATAATAATGAACACAATGATGTGAAATAAAGACTTTTAACATAATGAGTATCTAACAGCCACATATCACAGTAATCTCTAAATAACCTTCAATTCATACCATAACATGGATGTTAGTGGTAGAAATTAGAGTCAAAAATACCTATTTGGTCATGTATTTCATGTATTCACTTGATTGTTCCCTAAAGTGTATTTTCCAATGCTGTGTCTCATCTAGATTTAAATGTACCTAGCAATAAAGCTTCTACTACTTCCCTTTTGGGACTGTCACCATGTAATAGATTTCACAATTGGGAATTTTTACTCTATTAAATCTTGGGAACATAATTTACCTTTTTAGAAGTAGAAAAAGAAGGAAAACATAATAAAAGTAAAGATATTTATTAACTAAAAGCTAGAAGGAGGCATCACTGCAAATCAGGCATCCTACTTCTCTTAACAGTCCGCTGATACTGTTGTCATTTCCTGTTGTGCGAATCAGCTCTTGCACGTTTCATCACATTTCCCTAAGGTAAAGGCAAATTCTACCCATGCCTTTTACTGTATCATTTAGCCCTTATTTCTCATTTCTTTTTTGTAGCTTCAAGTTTGCCTTGTCCTTGGAAATCAACTACTGAAATGCCTACGTAATGGACAAATTTAAGTTAGAATTTAAAAAAATAATAATATACATGGAAAAAATAGATTTAAAACAAATAATGAGAATTTTGAAGTCTATAAAGATCTCTTAACCTTACAGAGACACTAACTTAGTCCCCAAGAAGGGGAAAAAACTTCCATTAGCAACATAACAAACCCTATCTCTGACTGATGCCTAACTTGCAAAGATGTGTTAATGAAGATAGGCTGTTCCTCAAACTTTTTTCAAAGTAGTTGATCAAGGGCAAACAAGATAATTCAATAGTGGTTAAACATTTTACTAAACTACTGGCTACAGAATATGAATTAACAGACAGATAGCCATCCATTCTTAATAATTCCTTTGCATATAACATGCAGACTATTTTGACAGTTATTAAGAATCAACAAAATGCATATTCAGGGATGTAAAATAGCTGAATCACTATCAAACTATGTAGTACAAGGTGCTACGAAGAGCAAAGAAAGACATAAAGTATGGTAAAGGGCAAATGAGGAAAGAAAATGCGTTCAGGTTTATGTACATCTAATAACAGTTTAAAAATAAGTTAGAGTGTTACAGAAGAGAAATATTCAATTTTAAGTAGGAAAAACAGAAACACACACATGCATTGTCCTGGACAGTTGCCAGACAGCAGATCAAAGATTCTCTAGAGCACTGAAAATTTTTGAAATATGCAGGCAGCATGAGGAAGAACTTCTGCTCTTCAGAGCAAGCAGGAAAAACAAGCAGCACACTTAAATCCAGCAATCCCACACTGATTCTGCAGAACAGTTCCTATGATAATTATTTTATTTCCCTACAGCCTCTTTTTCTCCCTTACCTCAATTTCAAATCCCATAATTTTAGGCACTTTCAGCCTCTGCATCCTGGAGTATACGCTCTACAATTAGAGTGTTACTTTCACAGACAGGTGCCTTATCTTGTTGTTCAGCTGTTTTTAATTGCTTACTGTTGTCTTTTCCTTAGTATGCTGAAAGCAGTCTATTTCCCATTGTCAAGGTTGTAGTTCTTCAATGACCAGTAATTAATTGACCATCTGCAGCTTGTTTATAGGTCTAGGTCCTTTATTTTCAACTAACTTTTTAAGGCAATTTCTATTATCTCATGCTTAAATTCTACATCATAACAAGAGACACCTGGTACTAAGCTCCAGTTCACATAGCAGATTCTCAAAACAAGTTGATAACAAGTGGAATAGGTCAGGAAACAGTATTTGTACAGTCAGCAAAAGCTTAAGTTTGCATTTTTTATTGGAACATTGCTTACTGTTCCCATTATTTAAACTAACACTTTTTTGTTTGTTTGCTACATATGAGGGAAGGGGAAAGCGAAAGACTGAAAAGAAAAAAAGACATGTTCAGTATTAGCAAATGAATTGTAAAATTTACTTGTAAAATTTAAGCAGATGCTATACAAACATGTCTAATCGAAGTATTTCTGTTAAAAAGAACTTTACTTCTGCATTTTCAGCTTTCGAAGAATTAATGTAAAGAACAAATTTCATATTTTGGTGACAGCTTTTTGTTTTTGAGTTTTTATATTTAATTGGAGGTCGGAGTATGGAACAGATGCTTTATGTGGCTTATATTTTTACATAAAATGAGCTTCTTTTTCTTGCTTGGTGATTAAACAGGAATTAACTTGCACCACCCCAAGTAATTTGTTCTAGCCTTGGTATTCTTGTAGCTATCTATTCACATTTCTTAATATAATGGTTTATATAACAGTTGGAGCGGAATTCCAAGGTCACAGACTGAACCAACACATGAGTGCCTGGAGAGGAGTGGGGCTAGAGTCACCCCTTCTGTCTCAGTGATGCTTCCAGAAGTGCATGTGCACTCTGAGCCTGCCTGGGTTTCCCTTCCCTACACCCTTCCCCTGTGGTGTGAGAGTATGAATGGGAGAAGGCTGCATTATTCAGCTCTCCCCTTTCTCCAAACTTTGCTGGGAGGGGTAAATTAATTCCTCTTTGATATCCTTTCCTATAGCACCTATTTTTCAAATAAAGCCCCTGTCATAACCTTTGTTTGCTCTATAACAGTGAAGTTGCAGTTGTGTTCTCTTAGTCTACTTCATTATTATGTAAGTATAATTTGGGACAAAATATATAAATACATTCATGGAATATTATTCTGGAAGCATCAGTCTCTTCACTATACACACAAATAAAGAAAAACTTTCTCTAGAAATGTCACTGTAGTTAGTTCTAGTCACTTCAGTGTGTTACTAGAGGTGCAAATGGAAAAATTCTGACATCTTCAAATTACATCTCCAATGGCTATTTAAATAATTAAATTAATTTTCTAAATTGATACCTCTTTTGATTTAGTTGTTAGATTAGCTTCACAGTTATGTTTCCAGTCTATCTGGATGTTTGTTACACTTTAATTCACTGAACGACGTTTTCTTTGATAAAACCAAACTGCTAAATGCTAAGTAGATTCTGTTAATATGAAAAACATTAGGCTTTAATAAGCATACTGCTATTTTTAAATTGCTATTAAAGTACTTCTGTAAATTGATTTAATGTATGTGTTTACTTTTAAAATCCAGACAAACTAGTTAGAAGCAAGGAGACCTGACATGCCAGCTGATAACTTTTTTAATTTTTTCCTAGTAAATTTTGGTACTTGGAAAATTAAAGAAGTATGGAACACTCTGGTGTTTCTTTGTATGGGCATAATATAACTTTTAAAGGAATTTTATTTTTATTTGTTAAGTGTAGACAGCAAAACAAGTCAATGAAAAGTGGAATGCGAGTGACTTTTTCCTCTTTATTTAAGGAGGAAAGTTTGAATCTTTGATCAAGCACTGGAACAGTCTGCCCAGTGTGGACTCCTCTTCCTTGGACATATTTAAATTGCAGGCTGGTCCTGGGAATATGATGTAACAACTTATTCTAGATGTCATTTCTAGGTAATGGAAGAAAATAAGGGTATCAGGAATAGTCACACCAGAAGTCTGTGCTGCCATTCAGCAAGATCTGAAGAGGCTGGAAGGTTGGGTGTAGAGGAACCTTATGAAGTTTACCATGGGCAAATGTAAAGACCTGTATCTGGGGAGGAATAACTATAGGCACCAGTACAAGTTAGGAGCTGTGTTAGGAGCTCTGATTTTTTGCTCACAGTGTATGTAGTATCTTCTTTTCAGGGTTAAAGGTATGTAAAACTTCATGGAAAAATTATTGAAACAGGAAAAAAAACAAACCAAAAACAACAACAACAAAAACCAAAACAAAGCATATCATCCTGTGTGTGGTTTGCTAAAAATGTAGTACCTACTAATCCCAGATAGAGAACATTTCTTCAAGCATACTCCATGTTCACAATCATCCGAGTGGCATGAGATATCTTATCTGCTCTGGAGGGAGTTTGTAAAATGTGGTTATTAGTGGGAAATAGCTGGAACTAAGGAGTCATGCAAGTAGAGTTATCATTTAATGTTCCTGAAAGCTAGAAGATTTTATATTCATCATTTCTACACTTACATGAAATGTGACATTGCTTGCTAAATCAATGGAAGTTACAGTATTGGGGCAACAGTAGTTGGATGGATTGATAGATGGACTGAACATTAAATATTTTGTTACCTTCCATTTTTGGGGGAAGAAAGTTTAGTTATTGATTCTAAAACAAAACTAAAACAATTAAAAATCCGCATTTCCCCAACCATTAATTCTACTTTATTTCAATGTTATTTCTATTAAAATACTGATTTCTTATTGCCCAAATTTAAAAATAAATATTACACGAATCTTTACATTCAGCATTCTCAGGTTTAGATTTCTCCTATTTGGAATTAACTTGAATATCATATTTAAAGAGGAAATCTTCAGAACAACTCTTGATTGTCTGAAAATGAGAAGGGAAAGAGTAAGGTTTGTTATTTTCTTTCTCTGAAAATGAAGAAAAGAGGTGAATTTTAAAATATTTAACACAAGAATAGACTTCTTAAATCCAAACAATCATGAATATTCTTTTATTTTCATTTCAGAAAAAAAAAGTCATGATACAACAAACAAAACTCTTGTGTGTCAATTGTATCAAAAGATGAAAGGTACAAAAAGTAATGTAAAATGGCCCTCTCTTTGAAAGCAGATGGAACTTAGCAATTTAGAATGTCATCTTACAAGGAAGGTCCTGCTTCAAACAGTACTGTTGGACAGCACTATAGCACTAGAAGTGTTACCAGAGGTAAATTCTCAACTGTTGTTTTTCTGGAGCTCTGACTATTGATGCTTGGAACCATCTCTGAGTTTTAAATGAGGTTGAACCATTTCTGATTTTGATATTACCAAGGATGCTGTTACCTGAAAAGTCAACAATTTGTCACTGAATAACAGAAGAATAGTATTTTTGTGATCTTTGAGATCTCAGTGAAATACCTCCGTAATTTCAACATTAATCATTACTGATATTACGTATCTTCACAAGGGTAACATCATCGTGGCTGAAACTGACTATTGTGCCCAGAGCTAAGATGATCTGTACTATATGTTCCCTATCTTCTTTTTTTCCATCTCTCCATCTGTAAAGACAGGAATATATGTTAAAAGCAGGTTCGGGAATAGGTGGCCACGCATTGCAATTGTAAAAATTTAATGTCACTGTTAACAATATTCAATGAAAATTTAAGGTGAACAGGAACAATAGAGAATGTCCTGTAATATGGATGAAATTATTTATTTTCTGCTTAGTTTTTTCATTCTAAGCAGTATTCTGAACACTTTGTTATTTAGATGCTCTTAGGAGAATACATACAGAATTTTTTTTTCCTCTAACCAAATATTTTTAAAATAATTGCTTTCTTGTTTTTATTATTATTAATTTTTTTGCAAAAACTGTTCAAAGTATAATCTCATAAAATCACATTCCATGGTTTTAGTCCAGCTAGATTCCTACCTTTCTCTTCATTGAATGTTTTAAATTCCATTTTAACTTCAGGTAGTCCGAAAATTTTTCTGTTGTCTCCCATGAAAACTAATACCAAAGGGAGATCAATAACATTATTTTGTTGCAAAATGTTGACTGAACCTTAACATACATTGAAATAAATATTTTCCCAGCATGTAATTAAATAGAATGTATTATTACTATTGTTATTCCAAAGTGATCACTGGAATAACACTGTCACGATCTAAAACTTCCTTTAACAGACAGAAATAACCTTTGAGCTAGTATTCTTTGTCATTTATCTTGACTAAACATTTAAATAAATTTTAAGCAATTACTATTCCCTTTCTACTGTAGTTTCAGACCCCTAGTGCTTTCTTGCCAATTTGTGTGTGTGCTCACTGAAGCTTTTTTCCCCAGATCCTTCATTAGTTTCAAAATTATACTGTGTATTTTAGATTAAACTCTACGGCCTAGAATTTATTGCAGATACATAGTGAAGATGGTACATAAGTGGGGAGCTTTTGTAACCTTGACATAAAAGTACATCTCATGCAGAGTTTTTTGCTTGCCTAACGGTTTCTATCATTTTCAGTTTGAGGATTTTAATATAAATAAGCTTTCATATAAATATAATATAAGCTTTCAAAGAGTATCCTGATAATCATTATGTTGATAATGTCTATCTGATAGGATCTAAATTTTATTAGTGTAATCTTTCTACTGAGATTAAGACTGACTCTGAATTTCATATCTTATTTGTTTTATACTCCCCTCAATTCCTTAAATAGTGTGAGAATCCCTATAGCCGTGAAAGATGCGAGCTTTCATTTTATTTAAAATGTGGAAAATTTGTAGGGAAATAATGCAATGGACCAAATGCATTTTTATAACAGATAATGCAAGAGTACACAATGAAAAGAAACTGATTATAGTTTCGAACTTTGAAGAAAATTAAGAAAATATATGACACAAAAACTATTCAAATAGCTTGTTTTGCAATAGAAAACGTTTAAAAGAATTTAAGCCACCTTTCATGAAGCATAAATTTATATATATTTTTGTGTGTGTGTGTCTTCTTTGTGATGAAACTAGTACATCAGATTCTTCCAAAAAGGAATTACCTACTGAATTTTATTAATTTATCTACAGACATGTCAAAATCTGAATATATATAATGGATTTTAACATAGTTCCCTCAGGAAAAACTGACTTGCAAATCATCAAGCATCTGGTGGAATTTGCATTTGAGGTAGATTTTCTGTTACTTAAAAAGTCTGTTCTGAGACATAAATCTGCCTAGCCATGAAAAATATGCCACAGGTTTATCAGCAAACGTGTTCCCTCATCTTCAGTTTTAGGATGCTCATCCAGTATTTTTAGTATTTGAGTACTACTTTAACTTGCCGAACAGTTAAGATTGTCAGCAGAGTACATCTTCACTTAAATGTTGTGCATGCATCTTTTGAGGAACTTGGTTTTCCTCCTGATTCTTTATGTTAGTGTACGTAGGAGCAGTTTGGGCTACAGCAGTCTTGTTTTCTTTTCTGATAAATTGTGAAAGATATTCTGCTGTTCAGCAGAAGACCATAAGACGACAGCACTTCAATAATACTTAGGTGGGTTTGTATTGAATGGGGCATAAACTGCAACCAAACTGAGGTGCAATCTGAAAGCATTCCCTAAATTCAAAACATTTATGAATCCAACCCAGCCATTTTCTGTGTGTATTAGAGGGGAAGGACAAAAGTTTCAGGAAAATAGAAGTTTCTTGATGTTGTAAGATCTCTTATTTAGGAAGAGTCTTAGGTTGACCACAGAAGTTGTTGAGATGTCTTCCTATAAAACCAGTGATTTATTTTTCAGGCTTGTTCCTCACCTAAACTGTAAGCAACACATGGAAAATGGTTGAGTGGTCTTCAAGCTTCACATACCGTTTTTTTTGGTGGTTTTTTTTTTGTTTTTTTTTTTTTTTTTGAGGCTACAGAAACACTGTGATTTGCAGGCCAACTAGGCTTGGAAAGACCTTTACCTTAAAAACCTTTAATCACAATATTTCAGTATTTTATTCAGTGCTTTACCTCATTATGCTCCTTTTTGTTGTTGTCATTTCCTGGCAGTAGAGGTCAGCAAGGGATGTACATCATTTCTGCCTTGCTCGTGAATGGGAACGCTCTTCTCAAGCATGTCTGTTACAGCTTGATAGTACAAAGCACTCTGGCTGTATTCCTTGAAATAATGGGCTTACATTTGGACCTAAGATCCATTGGCCACTTTTGCTAATTATGAACTTACTTGACATTGAATTTGTAGGCGTCTTTAAAGATGAAGAAGAAATACATTTTAATGACTCACTGCATTCTTGAATGTATATTAGAAGGTTGGAGGTATTTTGGAATTTGAAATTATTTTGTCTCAAATGGGTCTCGAGACTGCAAGCTCAGACTGAACTAAATTCACACTGAGAAAATGAGCAACAATACATCTCCCATATGGATCTCTAAATTATTGAACACAAAGAAGAATGTTTTGCAACTTTGACTGGGGAATTGTTAATCAGGCCCATAATAGTATGTAGGTCAAAAACCAATTAAAAGAGCCTGACTAGAATTTATGATTAAGCAAGTATTAGAAACCATACTTATTAAATAAAAAGATGGAATAGATTCATAAATATGAATTATTATTTATATTCTTCTGTGCTCTGGACACAGTATGACAGTTTGTGCAGCAATAAAGCAGTTAAGTCAGAGATCAGTTACTAACTTCAGGACCAGAAAAATAGTTTGGCTGATGAAAGCTTATTCAGACCTTGACAAATACTTGGCTGCCACAATAGTTTATTTGAAATGGCTTTTATTTTTGTAACTGCCAAACAAATAAACTATGTATAGTGTTTTTAGTCCAGCTTTGAAGTTCAGTCTGTTCTGGCAAGGCACTGTTACTTCAGAAGTAATGAAAATACAATCCCTGCTGTTACTTATCCTGCCGAACCATTTTCTTATCGCAAAGGCTTGCAAAACAAATGAGCAGTTGGATATCTATCTGTAAAGTTCTGTAAAACTACACTACTGTGACAATAAAAAAAAAAAAAAAAATAGCAAAAACTACAACATTTTGAAATGCACAAAAAATATAAAGAAGAAATTACATGCCTTATTCTTGTATTTTGATCCTGACAGGCATCCAGCACCACATAACCAGTCATTTACTCTCTCAAGGTAGAAGGAGGGAAAGGAATAAGAAATGTAAAAGTACAAGAAATTATGCATGTGTGCACAAGTAAAGAAAAACAAGGAATTTGTTTACTACTTCCTACGGACAAGCAGGTGTTCAGCCACTCTCAGGGCTCATCACTCATACTGGTTTCCCAGGAAGACAAATGCCATCACTCCAAATGCCCCCCTTGTCTCACTCCAATTTATAGGAGAAAGAGAAGATCCTTTTTAATAGATGTTTACCTGGCATGAGATTAAAAAACAAGTCAAACATTGGCCCAACCAGTTTATTACAAATCCTAAACAGGGAGACAAGAAAGGGAAGAACTGCAACTATTATGAATGAGGGTGATAGGGAAGGAAAGAAGAATGATAGAAAAAATGGAAAATAAGCAAGAATTACATGAACCAGAGGTAGTCACCACCAGGACCCAGCAACGGTCCTGTTGCATGCTGTTTTGAAGATCTGAGACAAAAGCACAGGGAGAAAGCAGCAGCAGTACATCCAGCTGTATGGGAACTGCTGAATCAAGGCCTGAACCTCTGATTGACCATCTGAGGCAAGCAATGAGTCATCCCTGGGAGCACAGGTGAAGGTAATTCACCTGTGCTACTGGAAGGGGTGGTGCCTGGCTCCACCTCTCCTAAACTCCATTTAAGAGCTGACTACCACTAGGGAAGGATCTCTTTTGGAGATTGCTCCTTTTGGAGTCTTGTTAGTGAGCTCAGGACAAGGGTTAGTTTTCCAACCATTCTTCTTTGGTGTTGTAACTTGTTAGCCTAACATTCCTATATGTTTCTTAATTATAATATCTGTATATTCATTGATTATACACTTGGCAAGCCAGCAGGCCAAATATATTAAAATTTACATCTTGTCCTTCTATGAAATTTCTATAAATGGGTCAGGGGGCGAATATTACCCCCTGGATAAAATGATTCCAGGGCAGATCCAAGGATTTGTGGGATCTCCCTATTATGAACTAGTGGTTATCATTGAAAAATGGGGTTCCCTACGTGTTATGGGAAATCTCTCTCTGTATCGCATAGCAGACTACTTTCAGGGACTTTGCAAAGATATATTTATAACAAAAGAACAAAAATTAGCTGCCTCCACAGTGCTATAGCCACTATTAAATGCTCTAAATCATGCTGAAATGAGGAATAACACTTTAGAAAATTAAAACCAACTTTTGAGAGACTATTGAAAAGTTAGAGCAAGAACTTGGCATATTAACATGAATGAAACCAATTCTGTATCTTTCAATAGGTCAAGTTTACAACATTTCAATAGACAATGACCAGACTCATGAAACAATGGACTTTGTTGATGAGGAAAATACAAATTCCAAATTAGATCTCAAAGCTCCGATTGCAACAGATCCGCTAGAGGTCTGTCCTGTTGTAACTCAGTAAACAAAGAAAGTACAGGATAGACTGTATTCTATATAATTTCAAGTTAGATGTGTGGAAATAAAATATGCCTCACTTAATGTAAAGTCAATAAATGTTTTTGTGTATTTGAGAACCTCGATTTTTCTTTCTCCTTTTTTAGAAACTTTAAATAATACCATATACGCCTGAAAATAGGCAGTTTTCATTTTAATGGTTCCCCAGGGTGACTTTGAATTTTCTTTAGATATCCCTCCAGAGAGACAGCTGGAGGCCATGTGGACACCCTAAAGCATATAAAATGGCGCTTAAAACCTATTCTTAGACAACTGAGCCATTCTTGAACTCATTTTATTTACTATTATAATTTTACAGGAGATGCCAAACTGAATAGAGCAAGCACCAACTCTGAAAACAAGCTATACTTCTCTATTAATCCTTTTTCATGTACATGCATTTTCCAAGGCAATTTTTTTTTTTTTTTCAGCCTCTTAGCCATATAAGTTTCCAAACCAGATTTTAGTTGCCTTTGGCCTTATGAGAGCTGTCTAATCACACAGAACTGTACCATCTTTCATTTTATACTACTAGGAGAAATGTTTTTGCTCCTGAAGTATTTTCCATACCATTCATTATCACCTTGTTTAGTTTATTCTTCTGAATATCATTCTTGTGACTATCCCCTTCTCTAGTCTTCTCAACAACTACTATATTTATTTATTTATTTTAGGTTGTTAGCTTTTACTCTTTACCTATAATAAGTCACAAATTATCTTCCTGCTATTTCTAAGCAGTTTTGAAAGTCAGTTTGTCATCTGGCTAAAACAGACCCTGAAAATGTCTAGCTATTTCAGAAACGATTGTACCTCTTTTGTATACATTGTACTCCCTGTTTAGGTGGCTTGGTCTGGACAAATAGATAGTGTGACTTCTGACTATCACAGTATACATAAACTAAAAGGAATAACATGCAGTATAAGTCCACTGATTTAACAGAGCTGAATTTTTTAATTCTCGGTAAAGACAAATGCATGCATTTTGATTCATCTAGTTATTATTTGAGGCAACATAAAGGTGTGACACAAGCCATTCAACTTCATGTCTTCGATGAAATAAGTGATAATAAAATCTGAATTAGCATGCACAAAAATAATATTTAAATTAAAAATTGACCTTGAAATATCAAATTTGTCTTGTATTAAAAATACAAACTGTAAACCCTGCAAAATTTCTGTTGTAATAAATTAGTCAAAGAGAAAATCAAGATTTTATTATCTATGATTATTTATGCTTTCCTTTTCGTAGATGTTATCAAAGAGACAAAAACACTTTTTAAAGCAATTTATCATACGCATATCCCTTCTAAAGTCTTTCTGTAGCAAGATTTCATGCTCAGTCATTTTCATCAAATAGTGTACAATGCACCTATCTTATGTTGCTTCATTCATCTAGAATCAGAAAAAATGGACCCTTGCACTTCGTAGGCCAATATGGATGGCAGTATCTAGATCTATTCATGTGGAGAGAGCGAAAGTCATCAAATTTCTCTGGTGCTCATGACTGAGCCCATAGTAATATTTCCTATTACATATGTCTCTGATACAAGCTTAGAAAATTCATATTTTTAAATGTAGCACATGTACATTAGACATCCAAAAGGTCAAGTATTCATCTGGCAGTGATGTAAATTTAGCAGCTTGGATCCAACTAAATAATGTATATGTTGGGGATAATTTGAAAAAAAAAATCTTTTTTCTCAGTATTATTCAAACTCTCAACTCAACTAATGGTACATGTCTAATTACTCTTAAACCTTATATTTTCTGAGTTAGAAAAGATGATAGGCACTGAAATACTTGCAGAGGTAATTGTTTTAATAACAATGAATAAACACAGGTAAGAGCAAATTACTGTGCTGCGTATCTACTCTAATGCAGTTATTTAGACCCATCCAGAGGCTACAATTTATCATACTGTACTTAAAAGCAATGTGCTGTTAAAATAATGATTCTGAGTGTAGTGGACATGTGGTATGTTTTATGTGTATTTTAATAATACATACAGTGGAAAAAAACTACAGCACTGTGAATGTGACAGTTATTATCCTTGGCTGAAGTCAGTAGGAGTTGGCACTGGCACAAATTCCAGCAACAGACAGTCCATATGGAACCAGGGTTTTAACCACTGAAACAGGAATAAGAACTACTTCCTATTTATAGAAATGTAGAGTTAATACTGATATACATGTACATGAGTACATGAGTACTCATATTTTCATTCCTATTGAGTCACTCTCCATTTGTATTCATTTCTGGATTTCTACTACATGTGCCTGTAGCATTGTTAGGCCACCCACACTCACCCATCCATCCATTTATTCTTCACCCTCCCCATCCTCCCCACTTCAACAGTATGTGCATATACACAGATGCACACATGCAGAAACAAGAGTTCCTGTGAGCCATGGCAAATGCACATGCATTTGAAAGGCAAGACTAAAGACTGGTAAGGTATGAAAAGCTCACACAATCATAGAAAAATTGTAGTGTTTGAGACCAGAGGAAAAAAAAGAAAAGGAAATTGTTCTTGTAGACATAATTTTACACAACATCCCCATACATTCTTGCTTTTCAATATATTTAGAAAATATTTATTTCAATATATTTAGAAAATGATGGTAATTATTGTCTGCATAAAATAAAATTGTAATCCTTCAGACAGTTAGCTCGAAGCTCTCCGTTCTTTTATGTACTGAGTGTGTGGTAATGTTATTCTTGCTGTCTGTTTCTTGCATTTTTTTACAAGAAAGCTGCAAGCACTTGCATATATATAAAAACCATAGGATTTTATTTTTTTTATCATGTAGCTATAACAGACCAGAAAGCAGAATATCCTGCTCATTGCAGCCTAAAGTATACACATATTTAAGATTTCTAGAGATACAGATGTTAATGGCAGATGATGTCTATCCAGTTTCAGTTCAATTGCTTAAATTCACTCCCCCAGTACTTCTGTTAAGGTCTGTCGGATAGGTCTTTATCTGCCAACGTGAGCAGAGTGTGGCCCTGCTGCTTTGGACAGGTGTTTTGAGTACATGGGGTGAACTGCATGTGTTTAGATGCATAAATCCCCTTTGTGGTGTCCTGATTTTATCTGGGATGGAGTTAATTTTCTTTTTGGTAGCTGGCATGGTGCTATGTTTTGGATTTAGGATGAGAATAATGTTGATCACCCACTCATGTTTTAGTTGTTGCTGAACAGAGCTTACATAGAGCCAAGGACTATTCTGTTTCTTGTGCTGTTCTGCCAGCAAGGAGCTGGGAGTGTAAAGGGATCTGGGAAGAATCAGAACAAGGACAGCTGGCCTAAAGGATATCCCTTTCAATATGGTATCATGCTGAATAATGAAAATGGTGAAGTTTGATGTGGATGTGGACTGCTGTTTCTTTGGTATATTTTTTAATGTTTTAATGTTCTTCAATGAAATGTCTTACTGTCTTTCAATGTTTTATCTGACAGCTTTGTCCTCCATTTCTGATAGATTATCTTATAGAGCTTTAGTGCTTTTAAGAAAAAGGAAGAATATTTTCATCCCAACTCTTCTTTGGGTGCATAAGACTAGCAGTAATTCATCTTTGTTTTAATGAGATGCCTAATCAGAGCTGTTCAATGTCCAACCCACGTATAAGCAGTTCATTCTGCACAATGTTTCTGAGGGTCTCCTTTATAGCAAGAACTGAATCCCACACAGATGTGCCTGAGAAGCAGAAGATAGGCAGCATGTTGTTGAGAAAAAAAAGTGTTGTGTGCAGGAAAATCCACAAAGTCTGCTGATCGGCAGCCCCTGCACAGTCAGCACTCCTAGGACGATAGGCTCCATTTCAGCTAAATGGCTTTCTGACAGAGTGCTCCTAGACTTTAGATACTCTGCTTTTAGTCACTCCCAACTTCTGCAAATGTAGCTCCAGAAAGGATATTTTAAGGCACTGTGAATTCTTTTTTTTCCTGAACATAAAGTATATTTGATATTCAAAGGCATGGCAAGCAACAACAAATGATCTTTCATTTTGTCAGTGTATCCAGTGCTGTAGCACACTGTTCCTCTTACTTGCTTATAAATATACTGCTGGGTCAAGTGATAAAGAAATATGTGCTCTGTGTGGCTTTAGAATAAAATATCATTCTGAGTGCAGTATAATTAGACACTATAATACTACAAAGCTTAATGTTTTATAGACATCACTTCATCATAAGATAAATTTCAGTTTGGTGTGTTAATTTGCATTTCAATGTCTCTATATTTCTACATTATTATCAGACTTCTCTTGTGGGAAGTTCAGTGTGCTACTTCATGCCTTATCAGAAATCCTGAAAATACATAAACTTAGAGAATGCTGTAGTGTCTTAGCTACAAAAAGAATATTATATTTAAGTATTTCTGTGTTTAAAATTACTTAAAGATCAAAACAAATATACAGTACTTGCACAGTAGAAGCCAAGAACTTTTCCTAAAATATTTAGCTTATGTGTTTAGTAATACTAGCATGAGAAAATTAAATGTCTAGTAACTACTCAGGATAATTTTTAATGTGAATTAAAAGTAAATGTGAAGATTCCATTTTGAAAACAAATTGGTTCCAAAATAATACCGTAAACTTTTTTGATTTAACTCTGGCAAGCAATGAAGCCCCAACAACTGTTCACTTACTTGCTCTCTCTGGGATAGGGAAGGGAACTAAAAGAATGTAAGTGAGAAAATTTGTGGGTTGACCTAAGACAGATTAATAGCTGAAGCAGGAGCTGCATGTGCATGCAAGGCAAAGCAAGGAATTCATTCACTACTTCCCACTGACACGCAGGTGTTCAACCTATTTCCCTAGCTTTCACTGCAGAGCATGACATAGTATGTTATGAGATATCCCTTTGGTCAGCTGATGTTAGCTGTCCTGGTTTTGTCCCCTCACAGTTTCTTGTGCATCCCAGCCTCCTCACTGGCTGGGCAGCTTTAGAAACAGAAAAGACTTTGATTTAGTGTCAGTATTTCTCAGTAATAGTTAAAATAAACATGTACTATCAGTGCTCTTTTTCTCACAAATCCAAAACATAACACAATATGAGCTATTATAAAGAAAATTAATTCTATTTCAACCAAAACCAGTACATCACCAGATTAGCAGCGACAATAAAGGCAACTCCCTTAAAAAGGGCTAAATATTTTTCAACTTAAATTAAGTAATGGTACAGACATATAAAGTACAAAACTCAGTGATTCAGACAATGTCTTCTCATCTTATGAACATATAGTTATACACATAACTGGCCAATAGATTTATCTTTGAATGCCAGATTGCAGAGATAATAGATAGCCTACTGGATAGTTCATTTAATAGTCTGTTTTCTTAATTCAATGAATAAATTCACAAAATTGTCCTTACTTGTGTACGTAGAAATTTCCTCTCATTACATTAAAAAAACATTTTTGAGCTACTTCTCCAGAGAGTAAATAGAATGTTAATATAACACTTATTTTCAGTTCCACATTTCTATGAAAAAAAAAGCCAATTCTACTGTATTCACTGTGATTTGAAAGCAGATAAATAATGAATAGTTCAAGTGATAATTACCTTATTTCAATATTTACAGAAAACTGGCACTTAATCATCATCAAAGCACATTGAGAATTGTCTTATTATCTACACAAGTGCCTGGTTTCTATAAATATTGAAATTTGGTAATTATCTCTAGCACTGTTTCTTCCTCATCTACTATTCAAAATTGAGCAAATAGAAATATCATTTAGTCATTATCATTTTCCAAATACATATCTGGTTTCTTTTTAATGAGACTGCATTAGTATGTAAAGTAAGTTGCAAAAATAAGGTCAGTGGAATAGAATGAAATATTTTTGTATATAAGATATCCAGAAGAATGAGAAAATAATGTGTTATTAAAATATCTGGACTTATCCTGAGACCATTCCTATAAGCAAAGGCCACTTCTCTAACAATTTAGAATCATAGAATCACCAAGCATGGAAAAAACTTCTAAAATCATCCAGTCCAACTGTCCATATGTATCACCAATATCTCCCTCTAAACCATGTCACTCTGTGCATCTAAAAGTCTCTTGAACACCTCTGGGGACAGTGGCCCCCCCCCCCCACCCCTCCCTGGGCAGCCCATTCCAATGCCTGACCACTCTCTCAGAGAAGAAATTTTTTCTAACGTCCAACCTGAATCTTACCTGGCACAACTTAAGGCCATTCTCTCTTGTGCTATTGCTAGTTATGCAGGAGAAGAGGCCAACTGCCACCTCACCGCAAACTCCTTTCTGGTGGTTGTAGAGAGCAGCAAGGTCTCTCCCAAGCCTTCTCTTCTCCAGACTAAACAATCCCACCTTCCTCAGCTGCTTCTCATAAGGCTTGAACCCAAGAGCCCACATCAGCTTCATTGTCCTTCTCTGAACATGCGCCAGGGCCTCAATGTTTTTCTTGTAGTGAGGGGCCCAAAACTGATCACAGTTCTTGAGAAGTGACCTCACCAGGGCTGAGTACAGAGGGATGCTCACTTCTCTGCTCCTGCTAGCAACACTATTCCTGATGCAAGCCACGATGCCATTGGCCTTTTTGGCCATCTGGGCACACTAGTTGCCCCACAGATGTTATACGATCTCCCAGGATTGACCAGGAATGCAAATAGGCCATGAAAAGTGGCTTGGCTATGACCTCTATCAACTCCCAAGAGACATTTGGGCGGACCTCCTCTGGCTGCATGAACTTGTGGCAGTGCAGGTGGAGTAATACGTTTCAAACTATTTCCCCCTGAATTGTTGGAGGTTTATTCTGCCTACTTGGGACCCGTTTCCACTCCTCCTCTTGAGAATATGACTCTCAAAAGGAGCTTTTGGCTTATATATATATATATATATCACGAAAAGGAGTATCACTAATGCACATTTGAACCAGGCCTTGTAGTGCCAGGTGGCTTTCTTTGTTGGGTCAGGAAACCATGCAGTGTTTTTCAAGGAAGTTATTCATTGTAAATCTGAGATGGTAGACAGGCCTGAACTGTCTGTATGTTGCAATTGTATTTTTTCCTGATGTTTGTCTATAGTCACCATAATCTGTACCTCAGAAAGTCAAGATTAATCCATGTTGCAGTATGTATCCTTTATATAATCCTTTAAATTCTGATCATGCACAATGTACTGTGAAAACCCAAATAATGGTGTGCTGTAAAAAGACTTTTTATATGCACACTCTAGAGATACTACACAGGTTACTCCACAGGGGTAAAAGCAGCACTGTGTTGCATCAAGGAGAAGAGATTTTAATAGGTCATCCATTCAGTGTCCTAAATTCAAAATCTCCTTTTAAATCAATCATTGTATTTAAACATGCTGTGATGTCTAACTCTAGTTTGGATAAATCTTTAGCTGTATCTGTGCTAACATGTAAGCCAGGGTTAGTGAATGGTCTCAAGTATTCTTCAGTGACAGGCAATATATTTTATAAGTTGCATGTTCCCCAACAGGTTTGGCCCATGCTCCACATTCATTGGTCTTCCTCTTGATCTAGGTGTATTGACAACAAAAATTTTTAACCAAACTACTTGGAAAGGATTAATTCCTTCTGAGATATAAAGAGACTGGTCTTTCTTTGCCTCTGAATAGAGAGAAAAAAAATCTTTCCTGGAGCATGATTTTTATCTGAGCTGTATTACACATTTATCTTAGCATGACAAGAACTCTGTGATTTCTTTCACTGAAACTAGATGGATTCTAAACAGCTAATTCATGTGCAGTTGTTGATTATGTCAGTTACATCTATTACATATATATTCTGAGAGTGGATGAGATTAATTCCATCCCTCACTTTTTTGGGGACTTCTACTTTTATACTCTAAGTCTCAGTATAGAACATACAGCCCTTAGAGATGAACACCCGACATATACTTCAAATAGCTCCTGATCATCTGCATTAAGAACAAATTCATTCAATCTGCATTCTTTTCAAACGTGTTCTTCTCTAAGAAAGGAATCACTTGAAATAACCTGACTTTTTTTATCACCTTCCACCACATAGGCATAAGAAAAGGGCTCCAACATAGTCACAACAGTGCCAGATGCTATAGAAGCTGAGCATGAAATTATGCTTAATTAAGACCCTACAAATTAACTTGATTCAAGTGGCTACAGACTTAGCTAAGACAAATGTTTGTTTTTTGGCATTTGTTATACCTTCAATTGGAAAGAGCAATGTAAGTAAAACTTCAGTTTTTCATAACTCAAATATACATAGCCAGTCCAAGATGTCTGAAGAAATACAGAGTAGATAATTA
Source organism: Lagopus muta (assembly GCF_023343835.1). NCBI lineage: Eukaryota > Metazoa > Chordata > Aves > Galliformes > Phasianidae > Lagopus > Lagopus muta. Next base: position 146,139,331 of record NC_064433.1, on the reverse strand, counting down.
TTTTCCCAAACTGCTGTGATATAGCAAATGAAAAACAAGTTCCTATTCAAAAATTGTACTGGTGAAACTGGTAATAAAGTTATTGGGTATCTACTTGCTGTCATTTACTTCATAGTCTTCTACTGACAGATGGATGAGAAGAAAGTCATATACAATGTTTTGTATTCAACAGAAGATAGAGACTAGTGTCAGTTCCTGTGCATTTTTCAGAAGGCAACAGGAAAAGTAAGAATCCCTTACATTTTTGTTCAGTGATCTTAGGAAGAGAAAAATTAGAATGACACAGTTTTGATGGAATATGTTGACAGGAAGATCAGAGGTGCAATCTATCAAAGGAAACTAAAAGTGAAGAACACAGGGTCCTAATCCTACAATGAGTAAATTATGTTATAAAAATGATTGAAATGTATAGAAACAGTAATAGATCACAACCATATTTAACAACAAGTAAGAGAAAAAGTATTTTCACTGTGAAAAAAAAATGTTTTGTATTTGTGTGATACCTCTGGCTAAAATGTACCTTATTTTTTAAAATAAATTTATTGCTGTGTTATTGCTGTGTAGAATAGAAACATCATTCTCAGAATATTTAAACCTCAATTTCATTCCTTCAATCTTTTTTGCCTTATGGTGTTGGAACCAAGGCTTTTATCTGATAGTACCAGAGACAAGCATAAAAAGGACTATAGAAAGAAAGAAGAAAATGAAAATCAACAATGGAAATTAATTATCTGTGTAATATTTTATCTTACAGTCAACAAACATAAGGTATGCTACTTTTTGGTAGCATAATATATAATGCTCATAAAATGTTTTCTGCAAGTTCCTCAGTCTTAATTTCAAGACACTTGAGTCAGTTGGAAGTAGGCTGGTGTTCTCACAGGTGAATCTTTTTTTTTTTTCCTGAAGAACATTATAAGTGTGGTTTTACAAACACAGAAGAGCTATCTCCCATGGCAAACATATCATAAAAATATAGTCCTGAAGCATTTACACAACATCCCATTTCTGAAATTCTGAATTCACTGTAATTCAGAAAACACTTCTCCAGTCCTGCTAAAATACAATATCTATAGTAAAGAAATGTAAATCCATACATTATAGTGTGTCATAAAAAGAGAACAGAAAATTGGTTGTGTATTCCGCAGTCATCTAATAAAATGCAACATATTCCAGATTTCTATGATCATTTTCCAAGGTTCTTGAGGTAGCTTCACAATTTTTTAAAAAATCACTTATTTTGATTTCTTTTGCAAGGAAAGACTGTATGTTCAAGTAAAGAGCATTGCAAATATTTTGTGTTTTATATGAAATCAGAATGAGGTATTATGGTTTCTTTGAGATTGGAATCTCAAAATTTATCATCATTCCACAATATCAGCAGTGGAAAACTGGATCCATAACATGAAACCTGCTATCAAAAAATATATATGCATTTATTTTCAAATTACAACTGTATTACACTCCTTGTTAAAAAAAAAAAAAAAAAAAAAAAAAAAAAAAAGGTTCATAGATTAAAAAAAAATATTCCAGAATGTATTCATAGATTTTTAAAGTAAGGAGTGTTCCAGATGAGCATGCCATTTGCAAATATTATAAGAGAAACGTTCTTTCGTTCTTTCTTAAACCTAAAGAAGATAATAAACATAGATCTGAAATCCATTTCTTGAAGTGGCTTAAATAGTTGTCAGTGACATATAAAAAGTTAATGTATTTTTAAACTGACATAACATAACATACTTAGATAAAGAATAGTGGATTCGTTCCCTAACTTCTCAAGGATGATTTCAGTGAGTCTCTGTTGACTATAATGACAACTTAGATGACTGCAGCTTACATGCAAACATTTGCACACTTAGCGTTAGATTAGGTTGAACTTCATGTCCATTTCTTGCCACTGAATCATATTCTAGAATTGTATTCTTAGGTCACCTACAGTTGAAATTATAAAATCTTTCTCCTATGGATACTGTTATTATTAGTCTCTCAAGTTCCTACAAGGCAAATTAGCTGACCTTAAAAAATGACTGTATTGTAGTAAATTTACCTATGTTAGACTACAGACTTTTATCTGTAAAGCAATCTAATAGGAATAAAGTGAGCTGAAGATAATCTTAGTTGAAACACTTTACCCAAGACAGTTCAGAGAAGAGAGAAAAGAGATTTTTTGTTATTTTGTTTTTGATAAATGCCTTCATTGTCTTCTTCCTTCTTTGTTGGCAGATAGCTTGTTAGATGTTGTGGATTTTGGCATCACCTGGACTTGAGCAAGGCCTTTGACATGGTCCCCCACCACATCCTTATCTCCAAATTGTAGGGATGTGGATTTGATGGGTGGACAACTTGATGGATAAGAAATTGGTTAAAAGGCCACAGACAGAGGGTGGTCAACAATGGCTCTGTGTCCAGGTGGAGGCTGGTAACGAGTGGCGTCCCCAGAGTTCTGTCTTGGGTTGGTGCTCTTTAACATCTATATCAATGACATCGATAATGGTATTGAGTGCACCCTCAGCAAGTTTGCTGACAACACCAAGCTGAGTGGTGCAGTTGACACGATGAAAGGAAGGGATGCCATTTAGAGGGACCTCAACAGGCCAGAAAGGTGGGCCCGGGTGAAGCTGATGAAGTTCAACATGGCAAAGTGCAGAGTTTTGCACTTGGGCCAGAGGAATCCCAGGCATCCATACAGACTGGAAGGAGCAGTCCTTGAGAGCAGCCCTGCAGAGAAGGACCTAGGGGTATTGATAGATGAAGAACTTCACATGAGCCAGCAGTGTGGACCTTGCGGCTTGGAAGGCAAATGGTATCCTGGGCTCCATCAAAAGAGGGGTGGCCAGCATGGACAGGGAGGTGATTGTCCCCCTCTACTCTGCTCTTGTGAGGCCCCATCTGGAGTACGGTGTCCAGGTCTGGAGCCCCCAGTACAGGAAAGACAGGGAGCTGTTGGAGAGGGGTTCCAGAGGAGGGCCATGAAGATGATCAGGGGACTGGAGCACCTCCCCTATGAAGACAGGCTGAGGGAGCTGGGCGTGTTCAGCCTGCAGAAAAAAAGCCTGTGGGGTGACCTCACTGCAGCCTTTCAGTACCTAAAGGGATACTACAAAGAGGAGGGAAATCAACTCTTTGAAAGGGTAGATAACAGCAGGACAAGGGGAAATGGTTTTAAATTGAGGGAGGGAAGATTTGGGTTGGGTGTCAGGGGGAAGTTCTTTACAGAGAGACTGGAACATGCTGACCAGAGAGTATTGTGGATTCCCCTTCCCTGGAGGTGTTCAAGGCCAGATTGGATGGGGCCCTGGGCAGCCTGGTCTAGTATTAAATGTGGAGGTTGGTGGCCCTGCATGTGGCAGGGGGGCTGGAGATTCATGATCCTTGAGGTTCCTTCCAACCCTGGCCATTCTGTGATTCTGTGGTCACTGGACCAACTGATAGTAGGACATCAAAAAGATTAACCATAGGTTAAGCTAACACATGATTTTGATTCAAAGAGCAACTCAAGTAAAAGTCCAGATTAACAAACAAACAAACAAACAAACAAATGAATGAATAAAAATCACAGCAGCATATGGTAATACTTGTAGCCTACAAGACTACCTGAGGCAGAAATGGTTTGTATAGATTTTTCTGACAGGAATATGTCTAGTCTTCCTTTGAGTCTATTTACATTTTTATCATCCACAACACTCTATGTCTCGGAGATGCACAGCCTGTCCATAAACGTGTTTGAACCTGACAGCTGACAGCTTCATTTGATACCTACTAGTTCTTTTGCTGTCAAGGGACAGAGAACAGTCGATCAGTTTTCTCCATGCTCTATCATTTCCCCCTTAGTGAATTCCTTACCAAGCTGAAGAGTGCTAATCCACTTGTTTAATACTTGCACAGAAACTGGTTCATTTCATCTTTTTATTCATATGTTTCATCTTCTTTGTTGCCCAACTCTTAACCATACACAGTTCACCTGTACTCTTTTATTTTTCCTTATGATTCTTTTATAATCATCTTTAAATGCATGCAAAGATATTTTACTCTATAATTTACCCAATAAGTTTTGGTAGTAGGCGTTATCAAATAGATCTTCTTATATCTCAGAAAGTTAGTCAGTTATGACAAGACAGGGCTACAACTGTGATTATCTATCTCCAAGAAATAAGTGCCTCCCTGACCCAGAAATCTGAGAAATTCTGAAGATAGCTGCCATCTGAGAACAAAAATGAATGCAATGGACATAGACTTAAGGAACTGTGTGAAAAAGGGAGGACTGTTTTTATAAACTAACAAGCTCTTAAAAGAACAACATCTAGTATATTTTATTATTAGAATTCAATAAAATCATACTGAATCTCCATGTTATTTCCTACATGTCCCAGCGGGCATTCTACAAAATAAATAGAAGAACAGCTATGAATCAAGCATAATTCTGACTGCAATAAATAAGATCAACAAGCAGCCCTAAGGGTAGCTCCAGCACAGCAGTTTACTACCTTTTTATTAGTTATATAAATAGCCTCAAAATATTTGTCATATGATATCCCCATGGTATCTTTTAAAAAATAAACAAAACCTTTTAATCTTCTGTAAAGGTTATAATATGTTATTCAGTCTTGCAGCCCTTTGCCTTATCTCCATGTACAGCAAAGTCTAATTTGTCACATTTAAGCCTTTCACTGAAACCTGATGCTCTCTTAATCACCACCTGAAACTCTGTTCTGTTTATCCTCTTTTCAGGTGAGAGGGATTTTATTAATTCGATAACTTCTTAAGTGCTTTAGTTTTATCCTTTACTACTGATCCAGTGTTTTAAATCCATTAGGAGGGTGTGAATAGACACTCTATTCCTTGCTTGATGAAATCCACCATAGAAAAAATAGGTCATAGTATTATGTCCTCTCCTACATCTTTATTTTGTCCAGAGATCCTTTAAACCAACAGCAGATTAAAGAACATCGTGTAGATATACACGATATACACGATTAGCATTGTGTAATTTGATTGATATATTTGTCTGCCTGTTGCTTTTTAAGTTATTTATTCATTTTTTAGTATTAAAGTATTATCATTTTTTGCAGAGTCTGATGCAGGACTCAGATGTGAATGATCCAAATCATTTATTACAAGTTCTCACATCACTTATATATCTTCACAAGTTTTTTTTTTCTAGCTTTCCCATCCACCCCTACAACTTTCCCATCTCCCTTTACATGTCAACAGAGCATTCTACAAAACACTCTTCAAACTTTCACACAGGTGCTTATCTAATCAGAGCTGTGAGACGTTCCTTCTTCTTCCAGAGGTGTCCTTGGTTCTCATGCTATTTATCTTGCTACACAGCTTCTGCTCTGAACAGTTTTTCTTGTATTCCCACAATTTTCTAGTAATTTTAATATTATAAATGTGATTTCATATTCAAAAGTCACTGAACTTTTCATAGAGGCTACATGCCACATTTAGATCTTTATGTTTTCAGCCAGTAACAAACAGTACTAACATTCACAATAATCCTAACATAGTGCTTTTCAAATGCATAGCATGTTCAGAATGACAATATTGAGGATAATAATCTGGATGATGAGACAGAATTTACTCCCAGTCACTTTGCAGATGATACAGGTGAAATTGTGAGGAGTGGCTGGGCAAAATGGAGAAATAGGACAGTAAGAACATCCTGAAATTCAATAAAAAGAGTTGCAAAGTCTTACATTTTGAGAGGAACAGCCTCGGGTACCAGTACACACTGGGGTCTACACATCTGGAATAGCAGTTTATCAAAAAAAGCCCCGGGGTTTGTGATGCACACAAAGTTGAACATGAGTCAGCAATGCTTTGTGCCCCTGTCAGAAAGAGGTTTAATGGTATTCTAGGCTGCATTAGACCAAGTTTTACCAGCAGGTGAGGGGAAGGGATCCTTCTCCTGTAACCATCAATGGTGAGGTTAAAGTGGTGAGGTACTGGAACAGGCTGCCCAGAGAGGTTGTGGATGCCCCATCCCTAGAGGTGTTCAAGGCCAGATTGGATGGGGCCCTGGGCAGTCTGGTCTAGTATTAAATGGGGAGGTTGGTGGCCCTGCATGTGGCAGGGGGGCTGGAGATGATGTGTGGAAAATCAAACCCTATAGCCTGCAAGGATATAGAGAAGGTGTGCTTTATTGGCAATTGTGCAAAAGCCCTGGTGCAAGGGGGATAATTCCTCTGAGCAGCTTGCACACTGTCTAGAAAAATCGTGCTACAGATATAGAGTGAACTAATACATAATCAATAGTTTCCCGAAATTCGGATACATATTCATTATACTCCAAAGCATGCAGACCCTCCCCTGTTGTGCGTGCATAGTGGGTCATGGGTTAAAGAATTTGTTGTCTTTTTTGTGAAGGTTTCTGACCTTCCTCACCATAACTCCTGACAGAGAAGTTGGGGCATCCCCCGAACTAGTTTCGTCTCACTCTTGTGGACATCTAATCACCTCCCTGCTAGATGTTTCAAACCTTATCAGCGTGGCCTTCATTCCCCTCACTATCCCAGACCCTGTGCCTGCTATTCCCCTTTCTCTAACAAGCTCTACATTCCTGTTTCTATAAACTACTCCTAACTATCCCCCTCCATCTTCCCCCCTATTCTCAGTTACTGTGAAACCTTCTTTTTGCCTTTTACTTTTCTTATGGGGCCCCTTTTCCACCTTTCAGAGATTCATGATCCTTAAGGTCCCTTCCAACCCTGGCCATTCTGTGATTCTGAGGTTACAGTAGAATACATGTAGAATATCATGCCCGCTTAAGGGCTTCCCAGTATGAGGGAGACACAAGTATACTGAAGAGAGTCCAGCAAGGGATCACAAAGGTGACTAAGTGTCTGGAGCATCTATACAAAGGTGAGAGAAATGGGATTCTTTGTGCTGGAGAAGTATCAAGGGACCTTAACAATGTAAGTAAATAGCTGGAGGGAGACTGCAAAGAAAATAGAGCCATGCTGTTTTTATTGATGCCAAATGCCAGGACCAGAGGCAATACACACCAGCTCATTCACAGAAGGTTCCCTCTCAACATCGTGAAATGCTTCTTTACCCTGAGGACAACCAAGATCTGGCACAGTCTGCCCTGAAAGGTTGTGGAGTTATTCTCTTTGGAGATCCTCAAAAGATGCCTGGACCTAGGCCTGAGCACCCTGCTCTGGGTGGCTTTGCTGGCACAGGAGGTGGAACAGAGGGACACAGAGGGCCCTCCTAACCACAGCATTCTGTGATTCTGGTTCTGTGATTCTTGAAGGAGCTGATGAAAATTCAGTCTTATTCATATTACCAATCACTTTTTGGAGAAAGCTGAGAAGTCCCATTCCTGTAAGATAATGCTAATTTTTACAGGGGAAGTCTTTAAAGCATGTTCATGAGTTATGACACACAGCAATGTCAATCAGAATCTCTAGTGCATATTGCGCTAGAAAAAAAAATGGAATGGTGGCTTCCTGCCATAGTATTTTAGCAACTAAAGTAAATGAGCATAGCAAGAGGTGGTACTAAACAAGACAGAGGTAATTTTCTTTGACTTTTTATTATCATTAGATATAAGTAATAGAGCTTTGAGTAGTAGCTAACACTTGCATGTCTAGCCATGGAAAGTACAAAGACTTTTTAACAGTGGCAGTAATATCAACATTCTTTGTTCTGTGAACTCAGGGATGCAGGCTGGCTCACCTCCTTCTTTGAGTATCTTTTTAAACACTTGTTCCTGTATGACTGTCAAAGAGTAATAAATTTATATCTGTAATGGACAAGTTTGAGAATAGCCCAGGCTGTTCTAATGAGAAACAACTATCAATAGCAGCCAAATAAAAGTACTATTTCACTACTGACACACTGTGTGGGTGGGTGTGGTTGTCTGCATAACAGAGATACTAGTTTGCATATATAGCTGTAGAGAAAAAGAGATACCAAGAAACATCTGTATATCAAAAGATACCGTGTTTACTTTTATTTTTAAAGATATAAGCTAGCTATGTAAATGGAAAAAAAAACAACAAAAAAAATCAAACAAAAATATTTGATCTTATGACTAAGTAAAAGTCCCTTCCTGAAGGACAAGGGGAAGTTTGCAGTCTTGCAGTTCAGTACATACTTTCAACGAACTGTTATGCAGCTGTTGACTCAGCAACAGACTGAAACCTGGAAACATGAAATAGTCTATTTGGGCTAGGTTGTGGAGCTAGAATTCTGAAGGACAGTTTGGTGCTATTTTACATCCCTGCTATCTGATAGTGGTCTGTTCTTTCTTTAAAAGCCTCTCAACATTTTACAGTCCTATAGATGAAATAGCCATTTATTTTTAGAGGTGTTTTTGATACCAGCATATATAACAGTTTGTGAATACAAGGAAAAGAATGTGAATAAGATGACAGACAGAGGTATTACAGATATGCTTTTTTTTTTTTTTTTTTTTTTTTTTTTTTTTTTTACCCCTTCCATCTTCTCATCTTTCAGTCTGGTTAATGTCAGTGAAAGTGATGTATACAAATTATCACAGAATCTGTCATGTGCCAGCTCATGTCAGCTCTCATTGAAGGCAGGAGAGAGATTCCTTCCACCTTTTTCTCTTTAGTCAGTTTCTTGTTATGTGAGGATTCACATACTGGAAGCAAAGCCCAAAACATTTGAAAACAGTATAGCATGAGGGCACTGCCAATACAAGTACAAACTCAGAATATAACATACATGAGACTGATGCACCAGGCAGCCAGTGAAAAAAAGGCAGAACTGCAGCAATATTCTTTTTTTCTTTGTACTTTTTCTTCTTAGGTTTCCACTTTTTACTCCTGCAGGATTACTGTAGAGTTGATGATGCAGTGCCAGTACAACAATATGAAATCTTTAGTTAATGCATATCCAAGCAATGTATCAGCTCTTTTTATCAGGTGTCAAAGGTATTTGGTTATGATCTTACCTATTGGAATTGCAGGGGTTACTGCCTAGTGTAATTGCAGCCTTCTTACATTCTGCTATTGCTGCCTGTTTCCACTGAGCCAAATCAAACCTGACAGCTGGCCAGATGCTTCTTATGCCAGTCAGCGAGACTTTGGTCTCAAAAGAGCATCTGGTCAAAAGGAAATTTTGTAACAAACTCTACAGCCAATTTTGTTTTCTAAAAATACCACAACAAACACTGGAACAATGGTATTGAATTACTTCACTAATAAATCTTATTTTGTTTTGTTTTGTTTTGTTTTGTTTGTTTTTGTTTTTATAACAGCAGGGCTGTTCATAAGATTTTTTCATTAAAAATTCAGTTCATCTGGGGCTAGAGAAGACTTATGCAAAGCCTTTTAAGTACATAAAATCTGTATATCATATTTTTATTAAGACCGTGCAACCTATAGACTCAAAGGCAGCTGCTTAGAGTGTATGCCAACAGCACAGAATGCATTTTTTTCCCCCAGTATTTTTTTAGTGAAGTCACAATATTAATTTTAATTTGGAAGGTATTTATGGCATGGACTTTTGATAGCTAAAACATTTTGATTTTTCCTATAATATAATTAACAACATCGATGGTGTCAGGAAAAGGAAGTCTTTCTTCTTCAGCATGACCTTCACAACTTCTGCTGTAGAGTAGGGTGCATATACATTTCTGAATACAGTAACAATGCTTAGTATGGATAGGCTGCCCATTCTTTCATTTAAACTTTTATTTTCCCCTCACTTAGAATTATTGGAATTATAATCTGAAAAAGAGGCCCTTCTTTGCCTTCTTGTATCCAATTGTTCTAACAGTACCACATAAAATATCTTCTTCTGCTGTTTTCTGTCATGAAAAGAAGCTGATATTGTATAAATATAAATTTCAGCATCTGAAATCCACATGCTGTCTGTAGTTGTTTTTCTTGGATTAGAATATTTCTGGGGAAAAAAATGATGCTATAGAGCACTCCTAGTGCAATTTGTTTATTGAATTAACAGGATCATCAATTCAACATAGGTGTTTACAAATTGCAATCTTGTTTCTATGTGGACTTCAGATTTCCACCTTCTTCTGTTGGACTCTCTTCTTTTCACAGTATAAAAATGTCATTTAAAGTTGTTATACTAAAGGAACTCCCGCACAGTTCATATATGTAATGCACTCAAGGTCAAAGCATTGGAGAGAGAAAACGGATAAAATCAGGATATAAATTACTGGTTTCTTTCTGTGCTTAGAAGTAAATGCAAATGTCACTGAACTTTATCCTAAATATTTTCCACTTATTTTTACAGTATTCAAAAGGCAATTGACAAATACCCCTCTTTTTCCTTCCCCTTTGTTTATACTAAGAACATGTTAAGTGAAAATTTTTGAGGTTTATGTTGGTCTGGTATTAAATTTTATATTACTACTCAGTAATATAACTCAAGACAGTTTTGTTTTGTTGGTGAATGGAATGTTCTGCTTGCAAAGTTTAAATATATTTTGCATTTACATCACTTCAGAAATAAGGGCACAGGAGTAAAGATTCTATTCATTTAACTTTATTTCACCATTTTCATTTTCCAACAGGAAGGCTGGAAATTTTACATCTGTTTACTAGTGGCTACACACCATTTAACACACTAACATCAGCCAAATGGTTAAGTGTAATGCTTTTTACGTATGCTAGAACTGAGCTCAGTTATTATTACCCTTAGTTTAAAGATAGTGAAATTATTTCCTGGGGAAAAATTCTTGTTAAGCACCAATTAGTATATGGCTCTTTTCTTCAACATTGTCAGTGCAATATAGTTAGGCCTATGGACAGTGATTTAGAAGACTTAAGCCCAACCATTGTTCTTGACATACAGGGAAATAGTAATTATCCTTTCTGCATTACCTCTCCTTTTCTGCAAAGGAGTCGTTTTTGATTAAATGTTTTGTTCATGATGCATGTTCTTGTTTGTTTGTTTGTTTTTTGTTTTTCTTTTTTTTTTTTTCTATGCCCAGAAACTGTTCTATCTCTTCTGTTTCCTAGGCAGATGCTCTGAACATTCCAAGGTTAATCTGCCCATGTTTATCAGGCCAGGGCCAGGAATACTAAGAGCAGGACCAGCTGACTGAAAAGGTTCTGGAAACCCAGCTGAAAAAAAAAAAAAAAAAAGGGTTTGATGTTATTGGAGCTGGAAGAACTATACGAATAGCTTAATGAGGAAACCAACACAACGAAACAGGACACCTATGACTTGATCCTGCACTTGAGGAGAATAGAAAGTTTGAGCAGGAATGCTATACCATGCTGAGAAACTACCTGAGAAACTTATTAGCATTTAGGAGGATAGCTTATAGTCTTGAGGAAATCTGCAAGAACCTGAGTAAGAAGATGAGGCTTCAGAACAGTTGTAAATAACTGAATGTGAATGACAATTCTTTACACTTTCCTAAACATTTTCCATCTTTCTATCGTCTACTCTAATTGTAGACATTTCACAGAGAGGACCAGGGTTTATATACTGGAAATTTTTCCATCCCTTGCTTTTTAGATCTGCCTTATTCAGACTGAGGTCTTAGTGTGGAGGCAGATTTCCCTGCAGCTATCATAAAATGTTTGTACAGTAGCAGACAGGCTTTTTAATTTTATTTCTATTTCTGCCTTGGGCTGCTTTCTAGATGTTCATTAACAATCTTTGCTCTACATAGTATTATCAACAAATGAAATAGCATGTATACCATAAAGCTAAAATTGTTACTGCTGTGTACATTTGGAAGGTATGTAGTACTTCTTGCCCATGGATATAAAAACAGTGTGTCTGATAATCAGCTGTAGATTGTGAAGTGACTTATGTAAAGACCCAGAACAATTCAGTGACATATCATAACAAATAAGTAAAACAAACAAACAAACAAACAAAATAAAAAAGTACTTTCATTTTTGACTGTGGAAAAAAAAAACACAAACAACCAAATAAAAACACTCCTGAGTATAGAATCATAGAATCACCAAGCATGGAAAAAACTTCTAAAATCATCCAGTCCAACTGTCCATATGTATCACCAATATCTCCCTCTAAACCATGTCACTCTGTACATCTAAAAGTCTCTTGAACACCTATGGGGACAGTGACCCCCCCCCCCCACCCCTCCCTGGGCAGCCCATTCCAATGCCTGACCACTCTCTCAGAGAAGAAATTTTTTCTAACGTCCAACCTGAATCTTACCTGGCACAACTTAAGGCCATTCTCTCTTGTGCTATTGCTAGTTATGCAGGAGAAGAGGCCAACTGCCACCTCACCGCAAACTCCTTTCTGGTGGTTGTAGAGAGCAGCAAGGTCTCTCCCAAGCCTTCTCTTCTCCAGACTAAACAATCCCACCTTCCTCAGCTGCTTCTCATAAGGCTTGAACCCAAGAGCCCACATCAGCTTCATTGTCCTTCTCTGAACATGCACCAGGGCCTCAATGTTTTTCTTGTAGTGAGGGGCCCAAAACTGATCACAGTTCTTGAGAAGTGACCTCACCAGGGCTGAGTACAGAGGGATGCTCACTTCTCTGCTCCTGCTAGCAACACTATTCCTGATGCAAGCCACGATGCCATTGGCCTTTTTGGCCACCTGGGCATACTGCTGGGACATTTTCCGCCAAGCATGAACCAGTACTCCCAGATCTGTTTCCTTTTCACATCTACTCTCATCTAAATCATCAATAAAGAGATTGAACAGGACAGGCTTCAATTTCAGATATAATAAACTGTGGTATAAATTACGAATAGTCTGTGTCTTGGGATGAGTCAATATAATATATTATATATATATAATACAAAGTTTGACTTACTCATATTGGTGCTCATTTATCTAAAAGTGAGTCTCACTTAGAAAATCAGCTTGTTTCTACTCAGCTTCCAATTGGATGACTAATGAAAAAAGAGAAATATTGAAACAAGCACATAGGGAGTTACAAGTTTTATTTCAGTTTTTTTTTAAAAGGCCAAACCAAATTTTTGGTGTTTGCTGATCATTATTTGTTTTCTTGACATAAATCTGAACTTTCAAGATTGTTTAAAGTGAAAGAATAATAAAAGTATTTTATAATCATTTAATGTAACATTCAAAAGTCGTGGTATGCTGAGCTAGCAACCTGACATACATGATTTCATCTAAAAAAGTTTATGTCTTGAATGATTTTTATATCCACTCTGTTAGTTCATAAGGTTTATGATATACAGTCGTTAATTAACCGCCAATATGGGTTTTAGTTCTGCCTGAAGATGAAAGAAATCTTGTGGAAAATCTTGTGGAAAATGTGACTACAATGGGGATGAATAGGTAGGAGTTAAATTAGTATAAATAATTTAAAATAAATTAATTGTTTCCAGTTAATTCTGTACTTAATAAACAAAGAAAAATTAAACATGGTTTATAAAACTGATTAGTTACAGTCCTACTTACTTCTGTATGTATTATTTTGCATTAGCATAATAAATAAGAAGAATCAAGGTGCTCGCTCTACAAAAAGTAAAGTATAGCACATTGCTTCATGGAGTTTTTTGAAGTTAGAAGTTTTAGGAAAATAAAGCTATGTGACACGAAGACTGCCCTCCAATGCACACAAAATATTAAATTGAAATGAATAGTGATTGACTGGCACAGATTAGAAGGCTTGGCTTTCTATAACAGAAGGAAAGATAATACCGGGTCACAGTCGACATTGTCATTGGGCATTCAAATTCTTGATAATAAACTTTTCTTCTCCATATATTGTGGATTTATATTCCCCCTCCCCTCCCCTCCCCTCAGATATCTGACTTGTAAACTCATGAGTTAAATTTGATCCTCAGCTGCAGCTCAAGTGCATCCCTGAATTTTGTGAAGAAGGTTTTCTGTGTTGAGTAAAACTGTTTAATATGGTCTCAGGTTTAAGAAGATAAGAGTAGAATACTGCATTGATTCTGCTTTCCTCTCCCAATCTCAAAAACATATGAAATCATCCTATTTTCCTGCCTTGACTACTCTTCTTGAAGAGCTCATCTACATTCAGATGTAAGATCCATTGCAATAGAAAGACCTCCTGCAGTATGTCTTTCATAAAGGTTAAACAGAAGCTATGTCATTCAGGTGTGCTAGGCAGAAGGAAAAATATGTTGTCCAAAAGCTACAAATGTTCCTAAACAATAAGAGAGATAAACTTCAAAACTATCTGAAAAAGCATTATTTCACTTCTTGATATTAACCTAGTCCAAGGCTTTATGATGCTAGCCTGAGTCTTTTAATGAGTTTAATGACAATTCAGACATAGTGGAAGAAAACTCATTGAGCTGAATCTCATGTTTCATTTTTCTGCACAGCAAGAACTTCTAGAGACAATTAAAGGCCTAAAGTATGTTAACAAAAACATCAGCTGACTTTATCAGTATTTAGTCCTGATTTTGTTCCAACTTTTTCTTCAATAGATACACATTTTCACCAGCAATGAAAAATAGTCTATATGCCACACATAAAAATCGGCACAGCCATCTGGAACATGATTTGTCTTTCATATTGCTGTTGCCACTGCTGGTGTAGCCTCATTGTGCTTACTGTGCTTACTGTGCTCACAGCCTCACTGCACTTACATCCACTATTTGGTCTCCATAAATGTTCAGCAAACATCAATGAGTATAGATGGGTAAGATATAAGTGATATAATTTGCTTCACATGCTCTTCCATGTCACAGACCATTTTGTCAGACTGCCCCTTTACTGCCATCCATCAGACAGCAACAAAATTGAACAGAATATTGTTGGGAAGGTTTGACTTCCACTGCCTTACCACTGATGTCTGTCTCTGATATCATATGCCAAATAATAAAGTACGAGGCATTACTTTCAAAACAGGCCTCATAGATAGCTTTGTTCGTTGTAGTAAAATGAACCAACTATATATTACTATAGTTTTATGCAGATACATCCTTACTTCTCTCAGTGAAATTATATCAATATAAGTCAATATCAATAGCATGAATTGTGCTCACATTTGTAATTTAGATCTATGTAAATTATATGGCAGTGTTCAGACCTGAAAGTGTATCAGACCTCTGATGTTAAGCATCTCTGTTGAACTGACCATTGTTGAACTGATTTTGCTTCTGGTTAGCATTACTTGAGATTCACTTAATACTCTAATTTCTCGTTGGTCTCCTTGTTTAAATTTTAATATTCAACATTCCAAGTTATTTTATAGATTCCTTATAGTGAGAATTTAATTGTTTATGCTGAGGTGTACATGAAAAGTGTAATGGGATGTTAGTATCTGCTGAGGCTTCTAGTTAGATCATTTATGCATTCTCAACACACTTGTCTTTGAATTTACTCCCCAGCAAAAACTATTATCTGAGGTGAAAACATTCATTGACTTGTAATGGTAATAATGCTATCTGGTTTTTTGAGTAATATTATGCATATTATTGGTGTTGAGGATAAAACAAAGTGAGCAAAAAATCAAAATGTGTTGAAGATATACACGGAGGTCAATGTGAAAGAGAAAGACTTAATACATCATAGCTGGAGAGAAAATAGATCTATTAAAAAGAAAAAATTGTGCAATTTAAAAATAACTGATGTTATTTTGATTTGAAAATTTTCTTTAGAAAAGAAGTAATATGAAGACTCCATAAAGGTAAGATCGAACATGTGAAAATCAGCCAGCTGATATTAGGTGTTTCCCAAGATGTTAACGAAGCTGTTTAATAACTAGAAGAGATTTTTCAGTTTTGAAGGACAAATGATGTCCTTCTTTGCACGTCAATGACAGTCAAGACCCAGTGACTGCAAAAATTTGCATTCTTACTAAATAGGGACATTGTATCTTCTTACAAGGAGAATTAGCAGCAAACTAAATACATACGTAGGTAGCTTTCTTTTTTTCCTGTTAAAAAGTAGAAGAAATGAACATGATGGGCAGAGTCCCAAAAGTGTGACTTCCATTCCTGAAAATTTCCATTCTACAATTGAGGCCTCGGTGTGAGAATCATAAAGCAGTTCCAAATCAATAAAGTCTGGTAAGGAAGAATCATGAGATTGTAAATAATCATTTTGTTTTTGCAAAGTAAATTTGATTCATGTACAGAATTTGCTGATAAATACTTATGGTTTTAAATTAAATTAAAGCAGTAAAATTCAATGCTAAAACAGTATGAAATGAAACTGTCAATAATGAAAGGTATGAAGTTAGAAGTAAATTTGCTTTTATGTCTAATATACTATGTTAAGAGCTTGTTTTTATGTATACTTATGTAAATTTACTTTCATTGGTTGAGTATATATGACCAACATGTTGTCACTGATTTCAGTGCATGCAGTGGGTATCCTTATTTTGTTCTCAAGAGTCCCTCCTGTCCCTCCATGTCTCGAGGCAGCCGTATGCATTTACCACATTAATAGCACAGGTCTGAATCTGAGTCTACCAAAGGAATTTTGTAAGGAGAAAAGAACTGTCATAAAAATCATCTGCTACCACATGCAAAGGCCTCATTCTAAATAAACTCAAAAAGCATTGCAACCCTGAACAACAATGTTCATTTCCAGGCTTTTCACAACTTCACTGAAACGCTTTTTCTAGAAACCAGAGAGAAAATCACAAAGGTCTGGGTCAAAGTTGCAGCTACTGTTCTGGACAAATTATTGGGACTTGAAAATTCTGGTTAAATGTCCTTCTAGAATTGTTTTTACATGAAGAGTTGAGCCAACACACCTGCCTTTCCTTTGCAGGTAGTGTGGCATTGTTTTGCAAAGTAAGAACCTGTGAAACCCAGCACTTCATGTCAAAAGGAAGCCAAGTGTTCTTGAAGATTCAAAGTAAATATTTTTGCTAATCACTGTTATGTGAACTCATTTCATTTTATTTTACATATTATCCACCATATAATAGTAAAAAATACTCAAAATTATCTCCTAGAGATATATATTTTTCTCAGATACTATAAGGGATAATGAAGACAACTCTAGACACCCAAGATCATTCCCTTAACATCCAGTCTGACAATAGTGAACTTGATAGATATAAGCAATAACATAATTTGTAGACTGAATTTTGAAAAAAGAAACCTTAAGCAAAGTTCTTTTGTTCTCTCTGTAACACAGGAATAAGTAATCATTTTTCCATGTATAAGATATGTTTTCTCTTTTGTGTTAGAAATGGCCTCAGTTTGATAAATGTGATCTAAGTAAATCACTCCTATCCCGGGAAAAGTTTGAAATTATCGCTTGAAAATAATCAATATTGTTCAGCAGTTAACTGAGTAAATTTGTTCCCAATGTATTTATTGCAGTGAACAGAAAATGAGGATTAAAGTTCCTAAGAATATAATTGAACTCACATCCTTTTCAAAATCCCATGGAGAAAAGCATTGCTCTACCTTTTATCTATTGTGATATAATCTTTTATTATATCGGTGCTGAACTTCATAATTCTTTATTAACTTCCTGTACAACTATTTACTGTTCAAAATTGCTACAGGTGCCTTTCTGAATCCAAGTACCCTGTCTCTAATTTAAAAAAGAAAGTCAAAGATTATTATTTGTGTAAGGAATTTTAAAGAAAGATACTGAGGCATCAAATGTATTGGTATAGAGATTTTATACAGACTCTAAACAAGCACTTAAGCATTTCTAATAAACAATCAAACAAACAAACAAACAAAGAGGCTCCCTCATAAAACAAAGAAATAAACAGTTTTTGTTATTGCCCCAATATTTAATTAATGATCTTTCTAACGATATGCCTATATATTTTTTTCTTCTTTTTTCCTCTTTTTTAAGTCTGAACTGAAGAAAACTATTGATATTTGTCATGGAGTTGACTAGATCGATCTATGTCCATGACAGGGGGCAACAGGCCTCTGCCCTTCCCCCCCACCCCAGTCCCACAAATAAGTGGGAAGGAAGGAAGGGAGGAAAAGAACAGCGGCAACAATCTATGGAGGAAAACTTATTTTACTATAATACTGGAATACAAGATAACACAATATAATACAATTTAATTGAAATTGAGATTAATAAATCAGACAAGATGAGAGAGAGAGTTCCTGGGACCGAGTCAAACCTGAAAAGCTTGGAACGGCTAGGAAAGCACCCTCCAGCACCCACTGCAAGGCAGCAAGAGAGCGCTCCCCCCACCCGGAAGGGCCAGATCCCGTGACTTCTGTAATGTACAGGGATAGGTACCTGGGATTGGGGCAGTGACACTTTAATGCCCCGTACACTACATGATGTTTTGATGTGGAATACTGAAACCCAAAAAACAAAAAATCATAGAACCATGACAATATTGAAGACTACTGAATAAAGAAAATATGAATATCTTTAAGGGCAGCTCCTCAGCTGTTCCTGTAATTAGCAGTCTAAAGGCCTGACCATGGTAATCTTAACAAGGATCAGAGTAATTTGCAGCCTAAGAGCATTGCATTAACGCTTTACTAAAGGTCTTCTCTTTGTACCCATTTCTTGAAATTGGTATTTGTTGAAAAAGTCACTGGTCACTTTTACCTATCCGGTGTATTATCTATCATGCTTGCAATGAGCTAATGAAAAGACTTATTTTGAGAAACAAAAGCATGTGGTGTTTTGAACATCTCCTTCTGCTGAATTATTTATTCTAGGCTAGCTAGCTTGATCAAATACATTTTTTATCAGTTCTCCTCTTCTACTGAGTTCCATGGACAGGGAGGGATGTTTAAGGGCTTAATTTTGATGGCCATACCAATATTTCTCTTTTCACAGAATCACAGAATCACAGAATCACCCGGGTTGGAAGGGACCCCAAGGATCATGTAGTTCCAACCCCCCTGCCTAGCAGGGCCACCAAACATACACATTCAGATCAGGTTGCCCAGGACCCCATCCAACCTGGCCTTAAACACATCCAAGGACGGGGCATCCACAACCTCCCTGGGCAGCCCGTTCCAGGGCCTAACCACTCTCCTTGTAAAGAACTTCCCCCTAACATCCAACCTAAATCTTCCCTCCTTCAACTTGGATCCATTTCCCCTAGTCCTGCTGTTGTCAGCCCTTTTGAAGAGTTTACTCCCCTCCTGGGTGTAGGTTCCCTTCAGGTATTGATAGGCTGCAATGAGGTCACCCCGCAGCCTTCTCTTCTCCAGGCTGAACAAGCCCAACTCCCTCAGCCTGTCCTCATAGGGGAGGTGCTCCAGCCCCCTGATCATCTTAGTCGCCCTCCTCTGGACCCTTTCCAAAATCTCAATGTCTTTCTTGTACTGAGGGCTCCACACCTGGACACAGTACTCCAGATGGGGCCTCACAAGAGCCGAGTAGAGAGGGACAATCACCTCCCTGTCCCTGCTGGCCACCCCTCTCCTGATGGAGCCCAGGATCCCATTTGCCTTTTGAGCTGCCAGAGCGCACTGCTGGCTCATATTCAGTCTCTCATCCATCAGGACCCCCAGGTCCTTCTCTGCCGAGCTGCTCTCAAGGACCACTCCTCCCAGCCTGTACAGGTGCCTGGGGTTCTTCCGGCCCAAATGCAAAACCTTGCACTTTGCCGTGTTGAACCTCATTTTGTTCACCCGAGCCCAGCCCTCCAGCCTGTCGAGGTCCCTCTGAATGGCATCCCTTCCTTCCACCGTATCAACCGCACCACTCAGCTTGGTGTCGTCAGCAAACTTGCTGAGGGTGCACTCAATTCCCTCATCAATGTCATTAATAAAGATGTTAAAGAGCACCGGTCCCAAGACAGACCCTTGGGGGACACCACTTGTTACCGGCCTCCACCTGGACATGGAGCCATTGACCACCACCCTCTGTCTGCGGCCTTTCAACCAATTGCTTATCCATCGGGTCGTCCACCCATCAAATCCACTTCCCTCCAATTTGGAGATGAGGATGTGGTGGGGGACCATGTCAAAGGCCTTGCTCAGGTCCAGGTAAATGACATCGGTCGCCTTCTCTTCGTCCACCAATGCCGTCACTCCATCATAGAAGGCCACAAGATTAGTTAGGCATGACCTTCCTTTGGTGAAGCCGTGCTGGCTGTCTCGGATCACATGCTCATTCTTTATGTGACCGAGCATGTTGTCCAGGAGGATCTGTTCCATGATCTTCCCAGGCACGGAGGTGAGACTCACCGGCCTGTAGTTCCCCGGGTCCTCCTTGCTCCCCTTCTTGTATATGGGAGTGACGTGACCCTTCCTCCAGTCGTCCGGGACCTCACCTGACAGCCACTTCTCAAATATGATGGAGAGCGGCTTTTGCTTACAAGTAGAGGAACAATAAATGTATTTATATCTCATGTTTCCCTTATGATGTCAAGTATAATTTAAAATATGAGAAGGTTATTCATTACATCTAGGATCCAATCCTGCACAGAGCTGTGTATGGTTTACATGCTGATTTCTCCTTTAATGCCTTTTGACAGCTGTGCTCAGAGCGTTTGACATCTGATAGGAAACACAGCTTTTTACTGATGGAGAAAGGATATCTTTACATAATAATATCCCATAGGATAGTTCTTAATTGCTATCTCTACTTTTATGTCTTTACTGCACATATATAAATCCCTGTGCAAAGATAAATCTATTAAAAGGTGACCTGCTAAGTTTTTAATTTAAAAAATAGAATTCTGCTCTCCCCCTCTCTTCCCATTTTATGATCCTCAACTAAGAGAAAATAATGCATGTGGGATTAGAAATATCATAATTACCTTTTAAAATACAAAATTAACACCTGAAGATATTGAGAGTAGAGCACCTCCTTATAAAAGCTCAAGTGAATAACTGCATCAATGTCTTAGTCTAAGGCCAACAGTGGGAGAAAGAGCATAAAAGTCATGCATTTATATATTTATAATGCCAAAATTATCCTTTTTTTTTTTTTTTTTTTTTTTTTTCTTTTCCCTATCTATGCCACAGTATCTTGCAATCTGAACACTGAAGAACAATCAAGCACTATTTGATATGATAAATTCCTACAATCTGAATCCTCTTTGGAGGTCTCACTCAAAATCTCAGAGGAATGGAGAAAAAAAAAAAAAAAAAAAGGTGGAAAAAAGATTTCTTGACATCATTAAGCTTTTGATCTATCCTTGCCAGATTATACGTTCAGCTTTTGTTACCAAATACAATGCAACCTTTAGGTACTTTGATGACTGAAGCAGATTCTTCATAAAAAGAGACATAAATTATTTCTTATTTATAATATCTCTGGATTTGTGCACACTGTATTTATTTCTGTACAGTCACCTAATTTTACTGTAAGACTTAAAGAGAGTCTCACCTGACTCTTGGTCTAGATCTGATCATGCCAAAGACCTTCACTTAGACCAGTTTTTGTCTTCCTCAGATGCACTGATTATGCCTCTTTAATGACTGTGAAGGGATCTTAGAGGCCTGTCTTCAGTGATCTAAACTACTCAGGCTAGTCAATACAGGTATGGTGTTTACAGTTTGAATGGCTTTGTTGAAGCAGGTGTTGAAAACTGGCTGGAATTGCTTTTGCTTATTGTTACATAGATAACTGAATCAAGATCTCTCATACAAATACCAGTAGAAAATAGAAAACACATCGTTTAATTCTCTTCATATTCCACACAGCTTTTTTTTTTTTTTTGTTATTATTTTTTAATGTGTATTACATGAGGTCAGTTTGCATTCTCCAACCAAATGAAAACAGTCAAAGTTTCAAGACACTTGAATTTTGATGGAATCTTGCATTTACTTGGCAAATATGTTAGTGGAAATTTTGATGTCAGAGAGCTGTTAGATACTGTGTGCATGTTTTATGAGGGAGGAAAGGGTGGTGGCCAAATAGCAGGATCTTGGCTTCATTCCATGGTAAAGCAGAAGTTAATTCCGGTACTGTCCAATTGAATTGCTCAAAGTGTTTGTTGGAAATGGCTGCTGTCTTGCCCATATATTGCGTAGCGTGAACATTTACTGTGTGTATTTGTCAAAAAGATTATTCTGGGTGTTCACAGTGCAGCATGATTTCTTTCCTAAAACAACTGTTCCAGGTCTCCAAAGCAGATGGTGTCACTTTATTCAAAGTTTTTGGTGGACTGTCACTAATCTCGGTTTAGCGTTGAGTAAAAAATACTATTATTTCAAAACAAATGTTTGAAAAGGAGAAGCTTAAAAAAAGTTCACCTCAGAATGAGTCAATATTACAAAAATCTTTCGTACTAGGAAAAAGATCAGATATAAATCAGTATTATTGTGGGTATATTATGATCCATTCCATATCCAAATGAATTGAGAGCATATTTAGGCGAGAATCGCACTCTACATTTTGCTTTCTTATACAGTTCAAAGAATTCATCCAAAAGCTGCCAGTGACAAGGCAGCCTTTAATATCATGCAAATTAAACATTAGTTGCATGTAAGTTTCTTTAAATTTCCCAGCTGTGAATGTTTTTAATGGTTGCTATGTTTGCTTACAATAAATAAAATGAAGCTTTAAGACACAACTTATTAAAGAGATTAAAGGAAATTGAAGTAGAATAAATAAATAAAATGGCTTAATTTGTCTAGCTTTTCCAAGTACTTATTAAGATCGTATATATATATATAATACATATCATAATTTGAAAACTGGACAATACACTTCTAAAAGTCTATGTTGATTTAAATTGGTGCTATTTCAATTACTCCTTCCATCCTACACTTGTTTGGTCCTGGAAGCTGAACGGAATGCTGCCTGGATATGTGAGATGAGAACAGGAATGCCAAGGCACAGATGAAATTGAACCAGACAAGTCACACGAAAATAACAAAAAATGATTCTATTAGGTACATTAGTCAGAAGAAAAAGGCCAAGGAGAGTGTATTTCCTTTGATAAATGAAAAGAGAGAAATGGCAAGAACATACATAGTAAAGGCTGACATATGCAGCAACTTCTTTGCCTCAATCTTCACTGGTAGTATGGCTTGCTTCCCATGTTCCTCATATCCCTGAACATGTAGATGAGTGTAAGGAGGACAAAATCCCTTCCACTGTAAGCTAAGAGAAAGTTTGAGACCACTTGATGAGATTGAACATGTACAAATTTATAGGGCCTATAGATACGCATCCCAAAGCCTTGAAGGAATTGGATGATGTAGTTTTCAAGCTATTCTAACATATTCAAAAAATCAAGGCATATGTAAGATGACTATTAGATCCGAGTCAGCCACTATGGCTTTACCAAGGGCAAATTGGCCAATCTGGTGGCCTTCCATGATAGAGAAACAACATCAGTGGTCAAAGGAGGGGCAACTGTTGTAATCTACCTGAACTTCTACGAGGTGTTCAACATGATTCTGCATGGTAACCTTATCCCTAAGATGGAGTTGAGGGGTGCACTATTCAGTGGATCAGGAATTTGTTAGATAACCACAGCCAGAGGGTGTGATCAATAGCTCTATGTTCAAGTAGAGGCTGGTGAGGAGTGGCGACCCTCAATGTCTGTCTTGGGAGCAGTGGTTTATAATATCTTGATCAATGACCTCGACAGTGGGATTGAATGTACCCTCAGCAAAGTTTGCAGATTACACTAAGCTGAATGGTGCACGTGATACAACAAAAGGAAGGGATGCCATCCAAGGAGACCTGGAAGAGCTTATAAAGCAGGACCACATTAAATAAGTGAGATTTAACAAGTCCAAGTGCATGGTGCTGTACCCTGGTCAGGACAATCAAGATTACAGAGTGGGACATGAACTCACTGAAAGAAGTCTTATGGAGATGGATCTAGGAATTCTGGTGGACAAAAGCTAGACATAAGAGAACAGTGTGCATTTGCAGCCTGGAAACCAACTGAGGCCTGAGCTGCATCAAAAGAAACATGAACAGCAAGGTGAGGGTTTAAACTGTGCATCTCTGCTCTGCCCCCATAAGGTCCCATCTTCAGTACTATGTTCAGGTCAGAGGTCCCCAACACGAGAATGATGGGGAGCTGTTGGAGTGGGTCCAGAGGAGGGCCACAAAGATTACCATACATCTGGAGCACTCTATTATGAAGAAAGGCAGAGGGTGTTCGGCTTGGTGAAGGGAAGGCTCCAGGGAGATCTCACTGCAGACTCACAGTATCTAAAGGGAGCTTGTAAACAAGATGGTGGCAGACTTTTACATAGTCTGATACTGAAAGGTCAAAGAGGAGTGGTTTTAAAAGGGGATATTTAGGTTAGGTCTCAGGAATAATTTCTTTACTCAGAGAGTGGTGTGGCAGTGGAACATGTTGCCCAGGGAAGTTGTAGATTCCCCACTCCTGGCGGCATTCAAGATCAGGTTGAATGGGACCTTGAGCAGCTTGATCTAGTGGATTATAACCCTGTCCATGGCAGGGATATTTTTTAGAACAAGCTGACCTTTTAGGTAAGTAATAAAGAAAATAAGTTTTAAATAAGAGCTTGGTGAGGCTGGAGGGGAACCTTCTAAAATGTCCCACAGTAATTTCACTACAGAGACATTTGTATTTATTATTATTTATTAAAAGTGTATTGCTTTGGTATAGCAATTCATTTAATTAAAAAATGCCTATGCAGTTCCATGCGTAAATATTTTGAATCATAGAATCATAGAATCACTAAGGTTGGAAAAGACCTAAAAGATCACCCAGTCCAACCGTTCACCTATTCCCAATAGCTCCTACTAAACCATGTCCCTCAACGCAACATCCAGTCTTTCCTTGAACACCCCCAGGCTCGGTGATTCCACCACCTCCCTGGGCAGTCCATTCCAGTGCCTGACCACCCTTTCTGAAAAGTAATACTTCCTCATGTCCAGCCTGAATTTCCCCTGGCGTAGCTTGAAACCATTCCCCCTGGTCCTATCCCTAATGACACGAGAGAAGAGGCCGACCCCCAGCTCACTACAACCTCCCTTCAGGAAGTTATAGAGAGCAATAAGGTCTCCCCTGAGCCTCCTCTTCTCCAGGCTGAACATTCCCAGCTCCTTCAGCCTCTCCTCATATGGCCTGTGTTCCAGACCCCTCACCAGCTTCGTTGCCCTTCTTTGAACACGTTCCAGGGCCTCAATATCTTTCTTGCAGTGAGGGGCCCAAAACTGGACACAGTACTCGAGGTGCGGCCTCACGAGTGCTGAATATAGGGGAACAATCACCTCTCTGCTCCTGCTTGCAACACTGTTTCTGATGCAAGCCAGGATGCCATTGGCCTTCTTGGCCACCTGGGCACACTGTCGGCTCATGTTCAGCCGAGCATCAATCAATACCCCCAGGTCCATTTCCTCTACGCAGTCCTCCAGCCACACCGCCCCAAGCCTGTAGCGTCGCCTGGGGTTGTTGTGGCCGAAGTGCAGGACCCGGCATTTGGCCTTGTTGAAACTCATTCCATTGGCTCCAGCCCAGCTCTCCAGCCTGTCCAGATCAGATCAGAATGAATAGCTTATACATTTTTTATATTAGTAGAAATGTAATACAGTATTGAGTATTTAAAACATTAAGAGAAAACTAGTCATGGATCTGAATGATGTAATTCTGAGTGCATACTGGTATAATGTATTGCCAATGAACACAAACGGCTTGGTATTCAGACACTAAAATCCATCTGCAAAGCATTAATTTTGTTCCTTAGAAGAAATCTGAAAAATCCTTCCTACAAGGAGTCAAATGATTCTTGTGTAAATAATGAAGAAATGATTGATTACACTATCCTTCAAAGAAGGAATTTACAGTTTGATTACATAGCATTAAGATATCAAGAATTGCAATTCTTTTTCTTGTTAATGAAATTTGAAAATTTCTTTAGTTACATTGCAGAGAGAATAACATGCAAGCTCAGATAATTCAGATGTTTGTAAATGAAAGACATATCATTTCTATCTGTACTTTTTCTGTAAGTGCCTTCAGAGTCATGTCATGGCTGACTTCTCCCCACTTCTCTGTACCAGATGACCTTGTCCAGGGCTTCAGAATCAACCTTCCAGTAGATTTCCAGGAGATATTCAGGATGGTGGTATGTGTGTATGATAGGCTGCAGTAATCCTTGTGTAGAGCCTTAATTTGTCTTAAGATAACAGGAAATTAGGAGGTAAAAAGCTATTAAAATGTCACTCATTTCACTTTCTCAAAAACTCCAGGTATCATTTGTTTTATTCCAGATGCAAAGACTTGTCTATTGTTTGTGTGACAAAAATGTGTCTATTTTTATTTTTTTTTAATTTTAACTCTCCTCTTTGGTCTCTTAAGTTTTATTATTTAGGTTACATTTACAACCTCAGGAAATGATCAAAAAAAGACCAAAATAAATTATACGCTAAGTAAATTTTTTTTTGGTACATTTCATTGAGTGTATCTCACCAAAGAATATTGCTTAACTCATTCTGTATACAGTATTAGCTACAAAATGTCATTAGCAATAATGAAGATCAAGATATTGTGACATGTTCAAAATGTGTTCTGATTAGATTCAGGTTTGTCATTATGGCTTCTGAATATTTCTCCTTCTACTGAGAGTAGAATTATTAATCATCAAGGCTGATACAGAGAATAGTGAACAAACTTCATAAAGTTCACAGGTTGTCCTGAACTGTATGCAGTTCAAGAAAATGACTAGGCTTTATTAACAAAAAATTAGTTTTAGTCATTATTAAATAGTTCTCTTGGACATGACACTGATAATACCATATATTATTTCCTCGTAGCCCTCTTCTTCTCTGCTTTTTAACTGAGTGTATGAGCGAAAGCAGTGAAATTAATATAATTAATGATTTGAAAGGCCATATGTCCATGAATTAGCATGAACTGCTCTATGGAGGCACACTATTTTTCTGAAGGAAGAAACATTTCAATGACCTTTAGTCATCAAAGGAAAATGAATGACGATTAAAAAAAAAAAAACAGGACTCACTAATTTACAAATTAGGAAAATTTAATACATTTTAACATTGTTTAGACTTGAATTGCTTCTCACGTAGACACTTCACAGTACAGAGATTTGAAGAGACTTGTTTTATTTCAGATATGTATTCAAAAATCTATTTGCAATGGAGAATTTTTTTTTCTTTTTTCCGTTGGGCAAGGTGCCTAGGATCTTGACAGGCTGTAGAGCCTGGCCATGCAATCCTCACGAAGTTCAGTGAGTACCTGGTCAGGGTAATCCCAACACAGATAAGGGCTGGACAAAGAATGAAGGACTTTCGGGTGCTGGCTGATGAAAACCTGTACATGAACCAGCAATGTGTGCTTGCAGTCTGGAAATCCAACTGCATCCTAGTCTACATCAAAAGAAGTGTGAGCAGCACGTCAAAGGAGGTGGTTCTCCCCCTCTACATTGCTCTCATGAGATCCCCCTGAAGTATTGTGTTCAGCTCTGAGGACTCAAACATTATAAAGACACAGACCTGTTGCAGAGAGTCCAGTAGAGGACTATGAGAATGATCAGAGAGCTGGAGCACCTCTACTGTGAAAGACAGGGTGAGAGATTTGGGTTCATTCAGCCTGGAGGAAAAAAAGCTCCTGGAAGACCACATGGTGAACTTCCAGTACTTGAAGGGGACCTTCAAGAAAGCTGGAGAAGGATTCCTTATTAAGGAGTGTAGGGATAAGACAAAAGTTTATAGTTCAAAACTAAAACAATGTAGATTTGAGTTAGATGTTAGGAGGAAATTCTTTGCTTGGAATGTGGTGAGACACTGGGACATGTTGTCTGTAAAAGTTCAAGGCCAAGTTGGATTGGGCTTTGACCCCATCCATGGAAGGAGAATTAGAAATAGATGATCTTTATGGTTTCTTCCACTCCAGTCATTCTGTAATATTAGAGATAGAGGTAGTTGGAGCATTCTTTAGAAATAGACCTCACCACTGAAAGATAAAGGATTCTGGTATCACAGTACAGTGAGACTGTTGAAAGTTTTAATATTCAGTAAATGAATAGTGGATTAATCCTTTATGACCTCAGCTGCACGGTAGATAAAAATTACATCTTCATTTTTGTTACTAAACTGGAATGCTATTGAGAGCAAACTTTAAAATTCAACTAAATCCATGGCTGAAGTTAGGAAAGGAAAGAACATCTCTTTTTAAAATGGTACTCAATACTTCTGCCAGCATGACAGCAATATTAGGTGGAACAGAGCAACAGATATGCCACTGTACTTTAGAAGCTTCTGGAGTTTCATACTACATATAATACATATACATATAAGTTACATATACGTATAAGTTGTATAACAGGAATAATTTTTGTTGTTTTTTGAAATAATATGTGATAAATATACTGATTAATGTTCAGTTCATTTTAGAAAAAAAATATCATTCAGTGATCTTCTCCCAGTTAGTTTTATTTAAATATTTTTAAATGGAGTTGCTGTGTAAAGACATGGTTTTAGAATAAGACAATTCTTCTAACAGATGAATTTCTTCTAAACTCACTAAAGCAGATTTCTGAATATTTCTTAAAAAAAAAAAAATTGTGCATCTTATCACAAGTAAGCTATAGGGATATTTAGGATTGACATGGTCTAGAAGGATGACCTACATATGTACTATCTCTTTAATTCATGTTTGAACTAAATAAACAGTTTTGTTGTATATTATGACCTGTCATGGTTTTGGAGAGAGGTAAACTCAGACAACTGTTTTCTAGGCATCTGATTATTCATTAGAACTTAAGAGCATCACTGAAGCAGTACAAATACAAAAGATTTGAGATTCGTATGCTACAATAAATATACCTGTGTCTTGTCTCAGAAAATACAAAGAAATCATAACTCTAACTACATAACAATAAGAAAACATTTTTTCAGAAGTGTATTGAAGTAATTCACTTCTACTTGTCCTGTTACTTGAAATACCTTAATATTTGATCAAGCTTGTATTAGAATGCATCTGCTCTGGACACTACATGATTTATTTGGGGATTGCTTACAAATGTATAAATCTGAGCAGAACTAAACTTGCACCTGAAAACTATGCATAAGCTAGCAGATTTTTACAAGCAGGAAAGATCTGCACGAGTTCTGAAACATTTACTCTGTCTTCTCGCTCTTTTCCAAGTACAGTTCAAAGTACTGTATTGTTCCAATAAAAACTTTTAATGCTTGACTCCTAGGTATCTTAGAGATCTCTTCTGTCTTTTAGTTTTATGTCAGTAGTTGACATCAGCTGGGACATTTAAACTGACAGCCTCTACATTTAATTTATATATCATGGCACTAGTGACACATTCTCCTTAGAACAAAGCCAAAGATTTCTGCAAATCACTTATCTTATTGCTACATCTGACTTAATTTTAGGTAGTCTTCATTGTCTGTATTTTCACTGCCTGTATTCCAATAGAGAAGATAGCTTAGGAAGGTGTCTAATGGATGGGGAATTTCTCTTGCATCATTTTCTCTTCATACTGTCAATCTGTACTGTTATAAGACTTATCTTTGAGAAGTTTTGTTGTATTTGTTCCTCAACATTTTTTTCCCTCAACCGGGAACTTGTGAGGATAGGACAGCAGAATGTCATCCATGGTGGTTACTCATTTTTTATTTTTTTTTTTTCTCTGCATAGTAAAAAGCATTTTATAATTCTAAATACATAGAAATCAAAACACTCAAAATACTGTCTTGAGTAAGCACAGAGTATTCCTCAAAAAAATGAACTGATGACTCCTGATCAGACATTGTAGTCTATTATACATTTTCTCTCCTGTAACTTTCCATTAAACTCACCAGTGTGTAAAATGTTCTTCATAATGCCCACCAATGTATTTTAGTTATATGTCTCCACTTTTAATTAAAAAGCAAGAAGATGTGTCACAAAGGATTTTGGAATATCTTTCTGTAGTCCATATCTTATTAGTGCCTGCAGGGTGTCTGCTCGGCCCTCACTGCACTTTAAAGTAAACGGGGATGTTGTGATCAAAGCCTCATAGATTTAAAAATTTACCCTGATTGTATTTCTGACCAGGAACATAGGACATGCTATGGACTATATGCTTTATTTGTAAGACATCAAAACAAACAATAATTATTTTCCTCTGTTCAGTTATGTAAGTGAACTCAGTTTCACTTGGTGCTTTTCACAGAATGGACAGGGTTGGAAGGCATCTCAAGGGTCATGAATCTCCAATATTTTTTTTTTAATATTTTTAATATATTGAATCTCCACATGAGCTTTGATTTGTATTGCTAAATAAAATACACTTTATTGATATGACATGATTCTAGCTTGACTAGAATGCTGTTGTGAGTGGCTATGTACTCCTTGGGAAACAGACCAGTAAGGCAAGATGGTGGAGCTGTTCTTTATGTGAGACAATAACTGTAATGTATCCATCTCCACATACGTATGGATGATGAATGAGCAGAGAGCTTCAGAATAACAATTAGAGGGCAGGTTGCTCTGAGTTACACCACTGTGAATGTTTACTGTATATAGGCCACCTGATCATGAGGAGGGAGTTCATGAGGCCTTCTACAGACAGCTGAAATGCAGGAATGCAACAAGGAATGCTAAGGCCCACTTAGAATTAAAGATGGTGAAGGAGGTTCAAGGGCAACAAGAAAATCTTCTTTAAGTATATCAAAGCAAAAGGAAGACTAGGGAAAACGTGGGTCCATTGCTGAATGGGGTGATTGTCCTGGTAATGAAGTACACTGAGAAGGTGGAGTTACTGAACACCTTATTTGTTTCAGTCTCCTAATACTCATACTAATACTGCCCCTCAGGAATCTCAGACCCTGGAGATAGAGAGAATCTTCCTCTTGGTCAAGGAGAATCTGGTCAGAGAATGTTTATTGCTGGCCAAGATCCCCTGGCGCGCTGCCCTCAAAGACAAGGATGTTGAGGAGAGCTGGCGACTCTTCAAAGATGCCCTCCTGGAAGCACAAGAGGTCTCCATTCCTCTGAATAAGAAAGTGGGCAGGCGAGGTAGGAAACCGGCATGGCTCAGCAAGGACCTGCTGAGAGAACTGAGGGCGAAGAAAGGGGTGTACAAGCTCTGGAAACAAGGCTGTGTCACCTGGGAAGAGTACAGGAATGCCGTCCGGACTTGCAGACGTGGGATCAGGGAAGCCAAGGCGCAGGCAGAACTGAACTTGGCAAGGGACGTGAAAAACAATAAGAAAACCTTCTACAGGTACATTGCCCAGAAGAGACAGGCCAAAACGGGCGTACCTACTTTGGTAAATTTAAAAGGAGAACTGGCTTCAACAGATGAAGAGAAAGCTGAGGTGCTGAATGAGTTCTTCACCTCGGTCTTCACTGGTGGCCAGGATTCTAGTCTTTTTCACGTCCCTGAGCCCTGCATCCCCAAACCTCTATGTGGGGACCAAGGAGGTAAATCCCTCCCCACTGTAAGGGCAGAGCAAGTCCGAGAGTGCCTCCTTAGACTGAATGAATACAAGTCTATGGGGCCGGATGGCATGCATCCCAGGGTCCTGAAGGAGCTGGCTGAGGTGGTTGCCGAGCCGCTCTCCATCATATTTGAGAAGTCGTGGCTGTCAGGTGAGGTCCCGGATGACTGGAGGAAGGGTCACGTCACTCCCATATACAAGAAGGGGAGCAGGGAGGACCCGGGGAACTACAGGCCGGTGAGTCTCACCTCCGTGCCTGGGAAGATCATGGAACAGATCCTCCTGGACAACATGCTCGGTCACATGAAGAATGAGCATGTGATCCGAGACAGCCAGCACGGCTTCACCAACGGAAGGTCATGCCTAACTAATCTTGTGGCCTTCTATGATGGAGTGACGGCATTGGTGGACAAAGGGAAGGCGACCGATGTCATTTACCTGGACCTGAGCAAGGCCATTGACATGGTCCCCCACCACATCCTCATCTCCAAATTGGAGGGAAGTGGATTTGATGGGTGGACGACCCGATGGATAAGCAATTGGTTGAAAGGCCGCAGACAGAGGGTGGTGGTCAATGGCTCCATGTCCAGGTGGAGGCCGGTAACAAGTGGTGTCCCCCAAGGGTCTGTCTTGGGACCGGTGCTCTTTAACATCTTTATTAATGACATTGATGAGGGAATTGAGTGCACCCTCAGCAAGTTTGCTGACGACACCAAGCTGAGTGGTGCGGTTGATACGGTGGAAGGAAGGGATGCCATTCAGAGGGACCTCGACAGGCTGGAGGGCTGGGCTCGGGTGAACAAAATGAGGTTCAACACGGCAAAGTGCAAGGTTTTGCATTTGGGCCAGAGGAACCCCAGGCACCTGTACAGGCTGGGAGGAGTGGTCCTTGAGAGCAGCTCGGCAGAAAAGGACCTGGGGGTCCTGATGGACAAGAGACTGAACATGAGCCAGCAGTGCGCTCTGGCAGCTTGAAAGGCAAATGGGATCCTGGGCTCCATCAGGAGAGGGGTGGCCAGCAGGGACAGGGAGGTGATTGTCCCTCTCTACTTGGCTCTTGTGAGGCCCCATCTGGAGTACTGTGTCCAGGTGTGGAGCCCTCAGTACAAGAAAGACATAGAGATTTTGGAAAGGGTCCAGAGGAGGGCAACTAAGATGATCAGGGGGCTGGAGCACCTCCCCTGTGAGGACAGGCTGAGGGAGTTGGGCTTGTTCAGCCTGGAGAAGAGAAGGCTGCGGGGTGACCTCATTGCAGCCTATCAATACCTGAAGGGAACCTACACCCAGGAGGGGAGTAAACTCTTCAAAAGGGCTGACAACAGCAGGACTAGGGGAAATGGATCCAAGTTGAAGGAGGGAAGATTTAGGTTGGATGTTAGGGGGAAGTTCTTTACAAGGAGAGTGGTTAGGCCCTGGAACGGGCTGCCCAGGGAGGTTGTGGATGCCCCGTCCTTGGACGTGTTTAAGGCCAGGTTGGATGGGGTCCTGGGCAACCTGATCTGAATGTGTATGTTTGGTGGCCCTGCTAGGCAGGGGGGTTGGAACTACATGATCCTTGAGGTCCCTTCCAACCCGGGTGATTCTGTGATTCTGTGATTTTTGCTGTTTATCTGAATCCTCCCCAAATGCTTTCGCTACATGTGACTTTTAAAGTTTGCTATTTTTCCTAACAGAAGTGAAGGATTAGAACCTTCACAAACCATTATTAAGACCATTATTAATAAAATAATGCAAAATTTGAGCAAATTCACTTTTGTGATTAAGTAATATGGTTGTTTTTTTTCTGCATAGGGCTTAAATTCTCCTTTGAAATAGTGTTGCTACATCAAACACAATGCACAATGTTAGAGATTATAATTCCCGGGGTATCAACTTTAATTTTCATTTCTTGCTTAAATTCCCACAAAGTTTCTAAACTCTCTCCTTCTCAGCATCCATGCTAATACAAGTGATTATATTCCAGTTAACCATTTTTTTTTCAGGCAATGTGAGAGTTAGGAAAAAATATGGAATTTCAGTACTGTACTTGTACTTGAGAGTGAAGACCACAAGATTTGTCAACAAATAAATTCACAGATTCAGCAGTTTATAATTTTTAAGACAACTTGCAAATAAATTCTTCAAGAAACTTCTGAAGCAATTTCAGCTCTAAATCATTAGACTTATTGTCATAAAATAAAATTTCACTGTAAAAGATGAAGAGATTTGAGCTAACACTGCAGCATTCTGATGATGATCACTAATGGTTTGACTCTGAGAGAGGTTGACTCCTAGAAGATAAATGAGTCTCCAGAAAGAAAAATGAGTGTCAGTAACATTCTTTACACCAATACAATTGCCTGACCTAGGCAACACAAGAGTCTTTGTTCTTCAATAAAGTTATCTGTCTCCTGCCACATCCCAGAGTAGAAAGCCTTAGAGAGTAATAATGAATTGTAGTCTAGGACACAATTCTTAACTCCATCAGTGGGATTCATTAGCAGCAATATGAAAATCAGATAACTGAAAAGGGTTTAAAACTGTGGTATTGGAGTAAAACTGTCAAGGTTGTCTGAACTTGCTGATAGTAGGTATTCTGCAAGAACTTTAATCTGATATTTCCAAGTATCTACTGCTTAAGCCTGTTTCGGTGTCTTGAAAAACTTCAAACAGAGTAAAATTCTTTTTTTGAGTTTTCAGTAAAAGTGATAATACAGCCTAGTCAATTTACATTCAGCATCATTAAGTGTTAGGCCAGTTGAAGCAGTTACCATGCAAGATTCTCACATACTATCTGTTGCCTTTGAGACAGGGAAAACTGAACAGCTTCTAAAAATGTATTGTCACAGCAGCCTACATAAATCTGCAACTTTTGTCTTGCTACAGGATTTCCTGCTTTCAGGAGTGGAACCATCGTGCCTCAGAGTGACCATTTCTGATGTTACAGTTTAGTTTAATGTCAATAAATACAAAACACACAAAAACTCCTATCTTCTCTAGTACAAAGAAATATAAACATTTTACAAGAAGAAAAAAAAAAACCCACAAAACAGCAACAACAAAAACAATAAGTACAATAGGATACACACCAAGGAAAAATTGACTTCAAATTGCTTTCCCAAAGTTATGTACAAATACATGACAGAATACGAGATAGAACACGAGTGAAATCTTGACTAATATAAAAAATTCCAAAGATAAATTGTTTTCAATAGTATTACTTTTAGTATTTCATGATAGATTTGCTTAACTTCATTCCCGGGCATTGATAATAGACTCTATACGACATAATACACATAGGTTGCTACAAAAGTAATGTCTCCTCTTTATCTCTATAGAAACTACAACTCTTCATTTTCATGGATACAAAGAACACAATAACACCATTCAATAGAGCAAATTCTCAACTACAAAATACTGTTTTTCAGCATAGTCACCACCATTTGCTATGCATTTTTACCAGCAGTGGACAAGTTCCTGCATGCTGCACTCAAAAAAATCTGCATGGCTGTCTGGAATATGGCCTGTCTTTCATATTGCTGTCACTGCTACTGAAATGCATCACCCACCATCCCACTGTGACACCATCCACTGATTGGCCTCCAGAAGCATTCAGCAAGCATCATTGAATGCCACTGAGTGCATTTTTTTCCACATGAAAGAATTCAGTGACAGACTTTTGTTTCATACATTCTTTCAAGTCAAATGCCATTTTGTCAGATTGCACCTCTGCTCCCATCTTCCACTACAACAAAATGTAACAGAATATTGGTGAGAAGGTTCAACCTCTATTGTCATGACACCACCATATTCCACTGATATCACAGGCCAACATCATAGCACAGGAGGCATTTTTGTAGATACCCATGTATAAAATCTTTAGGCAAAAAGGAAAAGGTAGTATACCTAAGCAAATTCCTTCCACAGACAAGGCGGGAATGTGAGGTTTGTCAAATTATCCTGATGGGATAATAAGAAATATTTAGTTTTTTATTTCCACGCTGGAATTGCTGAGTGTTTTGCATCTAACAAGAAATAATAAACGTGTACTTTTTCTACATCTTCTAGATGTTACTGAGTAAAAATTCAAATGATGGTATTTTAGGAATCATTAATTATGCTCAATTCTCAATTATCATCTAATACCCAGAAAAAAATTGTTAAATTGGACTTTATGAATTATTCATCACCTCCAATTCAATACGAACTCTCCTCTTGTTAAATGCTCAGCACATTTAAGTAGTGTCATAGAAGGTGAACATTTTTCAAAAAAGAATACAAGCAACTATGACCTGACATTTACGAATTGCAGGTCCCAAAGAATCAAAAAAATATACTTCAAGGGAAGAAACAAGGGATTATAACTGTAAAAAAATAATGATAATAATATATTTTTACAGGGACGGCTCCAAACATAACGCTCCCTTTTTTATTATGTTGGCCCACAAAATCAGAGGTGGATGTTGGTGGTATAGCAGCAAAGTTTGAACTTCCCACCAACATTTCATTACATTTTATTGTGGTGAGACAGATAGTAGTAGAGGGGTAGTCTGACAAAACATCATTTTACATGGAAGTGCATATGAAGCAAAGGTGTGGAATTGAATTGCACTCTGATGAAAAAAACAGCACCCACTGACATTCATTGATGCTTGCTGATCATTTATAGAGTCCAACCGTGGATACTGGCACAGTGGTGTGTTTCAGCAGTGACAACAAACATTGGTCACCTCCACTCATGCAGATTTTTACTTTTATGACTGCAGCATGCAGGTTCTTATGCAAAAATGTATATGTAATAATGGTGAATATGTTAAAAAATAGTGTTTTGTAGCTAAGAATTTGTTCTATCAAGTAGTGCTATTTTGCACTTTGTATTTATTATAGATTTAATGGAAATAAATAGGGGGCATTACCTTCAACCTACACAGATAATGACTCTCTACTCTACCAGTGACGAGTTTTTCATTTGTGTGTTTGCAGTTAGTGAACACAGCCTTTTTTGTCTGTCCCGTTTAGAAAACTAATCTCTTCCTTCTGTGAATATTTCTATTTAATATTAATTAAATAATTAATGTAGTAAATTGATGTTTAATATAATCTATAGGAAAATCATCAGTTGTTCATAATTCACCATAGTAAATACTGTTCTACCTGAACATCCAGTTTACTAGATGAGAGTAAAAAGTGTACAGAAATGGAAGGTTTCACAGCAACAATGTGAAGAATGGCAAAAATCTTTAGTCCAGAAAAAAAATTAACTTTTATATTTTTATTTTACATTGTGCATAACTCAATCTATGAATTATTCAACATTTTTCCTACTTGTTATTGTTTCTCCTTTGATTCTCTTTTAGTTCATTACAGAATTGGTCATAAGAATCTGATAGGGCTTTTTCTCTGCATCTGCAGATACCACTCTCGGTACACAGTCACTGTTTAATACTTAGTAAGTCTGTAGCAAACCTTAAATTGTAAATAATTTCATCATAGTTAGGAGGACAGTAATCCAGGAGCTTGATGAAATCATTGGATTCCTCAAAGGGATCAGCACCCATTTCTGACAGCTGATTTTTTTCTGTGGAATGTTCTCGAGAGATATACATGAAATATGTACAAAGAAATTCAACTTCTTTTACAGTACGTGGATGATACAAATTCAGCTTCATTGTGGATGCGTTTACCTATATTTCAACATGAAATATAGCCAGGTAGAGAATGTGTGCTAGGCACTTGACCATACTTGCTGCTCAACTCTTAGCTCCCTTTATATCTCTATTTTGACCACTCAGTAGCTTTGTTCAAAAAAGAAGTTATATAAGAAGATAGTCTAAGCACATAGATAGAAGACAATAGTATGGATCATTCAAGTCTGTTCCATTTGACTCCAAGTCCCAGGACTGATGTCTGACTCGTTCTTTTTAATTTAGCAGGCCAGTCATAATCAACTTTTCTACATTGATTTCTAAGTGTTCAAACACTTTGAGGACTAGATATAGGAAAAGTCTTACTCATCTTAGACAGACAAATCCCTATAGAAGACATCTATGTTTACTTACGGAAGAATCTGATGGTAGATCTGTAGTTAAATGTTGTCTATCCCGAATTTCATGCCTAAAACAAGATATAGTATATTCATTTATGCATACAACTTTGACATTTATACTCAGATTTTAGCAGCAGTACTAGTGTTTCATAGAAAATTGATAGGGCAAAAGAAAAAGGAGTCAGCAGTCAAGATTTTTAAAACTAAAAAAAAAGTATTTTAAAAAAATAAGTAATTTAAGAATAATGGTGATAATGAGAATTCAATTCCATTATATTTTTTCTACTGTATATATAATGGAATTTTATTTTGTGAAAAGCTTCCTACAGTACTTTTAATGAGTCAAGAAGCAGGCACATAAAATGAAGAACATACAGATGATAGCCAGGCACTGTGTGATGTTGGCTGGCAAGTTATTAAATCTATTTTAGGTAATTATATGAGACCAGAGTTTTGAAGACTAAACTAATAACATATCTGCTATAGTTTATGTACGTTTGGATAAATATTTATCTACAACTAACACTTAAATTTGAAGAGTGTGAAAGTAAAAGTTCTATGTTAAAAGGAAAGCACGAGAAAATACATTAATGAGTAAATTTAGGGGGTTTTTAAATTATAAATACATATATGTTTTTTTTAAAAAAAATCCAAAGTTTAAAACAGCACACATTTAAGATCAAAACTTTATGTCATTTAAAGTACATCTGGAAAAAAGTAATATTTGTACACTTATTTTACATAATAATAGATCACTTCTGGTCATCTTGTAGTAATTTTGTATGAAAGACTAATCAAGTCATTAATTTAAGGAAGAATTTCGAAGTTCTAGAATGATAGGAAATGAATGTAATATTCTGTGTCTACGGTTACACAGGAATGATTCGGCACTGTAAGCAGTATCTCCATATAAACTACTAAATATACCTGCATCGTCACTATTTTTGCTTACTTTATAGTAGACAATTCATTGATATATATACTCAGAAACTTGTTGCAGATGTCCAGACTGAAGCAAACAGTATTATCTGAGATGTTCTAGATAGAGCTAAGATGAGAAAGCTGCGTAGGTGTGTCAGCGTTGGTGCACTGATGTATGGAAGATCCATTAGCACCACCAAAGGACCATGCAGGCCAGATGAGATGTCACTGGGAATCGCAACTTTCACAAACACCTGAGTTGATCTCAAGGATACATCCATTAAATAACAGTACAATATAATGAAAGGTAAACTTTACTGGGAGATGATTAAGTTTACAGAATAAGGATGTCTCCCTTGCTTTTAAATGTTGGGAATTCTATTTATCTTCAATTCTAGAAAATCATGATGTTTCTATAGCTCCTTACTGAGATCTGTAACTGTTATAGGTATTCAAACAACTTTTTCAGGTGCCAGTGTTTCAAGAACAAAAATAATTGCATCAACAATTAAAAATTAGTGAATTTAATACAAATGCCAAGTTTATCCAGAACAATTTTCTATTTAATTATCCAAAGGATTTTTTATAAGTATACTGATAAGTAAAAGAGACAGAAATGTGTTTCCCCATATCAAACAGTGTTTGTTATTCTGTTCTTGAAGCTGCCCCAGCAACCAGTGACCTGCATGAGAACCTGTGCTGACAAGCTCTACAGGTGTCCAAGCTTAATGTAGCTCTGCAGTGCTTTTAATAGATAAGCATACTCTGTCTGCTCTGGGAAAGAAAAACAGGACAGGCAATCAGACAACCATCTTCCCTAACCTGAGTGGAATGCTTAACATATGTCAAGTATTAAAAAAAAACAATCTTCCCAGAGCAATGCCTTGAAATGCTGTTGAAAGAAGATAATCTCTGTTTATATGCATATACGTATATGTATATATATGTATGCATATGCATATGTGCAGCCATTTAGAGCAATACAAGTACATAAGATGAAAGATTGCTCTTTTATTTGCTTAAATATATTACTTGACAAAGTAGAAGTCCTTTCTACATAATAATCTAGTTAGTGTCTAATAAAAAGGTTAGAAAAAGTCATTTAAAATCAGAAATATATAGTGAAAAATGTACTGACCCATGAGAAAATGAAATTTTCCTTAGTCATTTTAATGATCTAAAATTATAATTTTAATGTTACTTGATATGATAGTGCAAAAAAAATACTCGTAAGTTTTTATATTTTTTATCACGCTTTCTCCTTTATTGAGTTTTATTCCCTTTTTATTGCCAGTAACAATCCATAGTAAGATTATTCCATTGTAATATTGCAAATCATAAATTCCCTACTACTGTTTTTTTTTTCTTTCTGCTGATGTGTACAGAAACACATATCAGAATAGAGTAACAGATTTTTTTCTTGATTTACTAGAACTTTTACTATTATTATTATATTAACCTAAATTCTGAAAAGTTACCAGTTGATCTTTAAAATTTATGATGCAAAGTTTCAGATAAATTTCTAGAGGGTATGAAGTCTACTACTAGGAATTTGAAAGACATGAAGACAGCTCATTAGCTTATCAGTTACAGAAGCTTTAAGC
The DNA here is from genome assembly GCF_023343835.1 of Lagopus muta. Taxonomy (NCBI): domain Eukaryota; kingdom Metazoa; phylum Chordata; class Aves; order Galliformes; family Phasianidae; genus Lagopus; species Lagopus muta. Next base: position 146,099,593 of record NC_064433.1, on the reverse strand, counting down.
ACTTTGAAGTACAGGACATCTATTGAACAGTGCAGTTGAAGTACCAATAAGCTCATAAAAAGACAGAGAAAAAATATGATGTTATTTGGATGTTTCCATTCTCTCTGAACTGTCATCTCACATCTCAGTAACACCATTGTGAATGGAAGATGGATAAATATATGTAAGTAAGTTCACTTTAACACTGGAACCTAGCCATGTTTTTGAAGAGTTTTTGTATGTTGAAGGAAAATTATATATAGGGAGAAAAACAGAAAAATACTGGAAGCGAAAGAAGGCATCCAAGAAAGAATAATGATGTCAGAATTTTTCTTCAAATAGAACTTGTGATATAGAATAATATAATCATTAGGATTGGAAAAGACCTCTTAAGATTATCTAGTCCCATCATCCACTTACCACCAATATTGCCCACTAAATCAACTTCCTAAGTACTACATCTGCCCTTTTCTTAAACACCTCCAGGGACAATGACTTCATTACTTTCCTGGGCAGCCTGTTCCAATGCCTTAACACTCCTTGTGTGAAGAAATTCATCATAATATTTAATATGCATCTCCCAATATAGGGTAAGATTTCCCAAATATTCAACGTTCCTAACTTCAAATGTTTAAAGAAATAGAAAAATAGATAGTTGAGAAAGACCAAATGGCTATTTCTTCATAGGTATGATATTTTAAGTGTTTAGTGTTGTAAAAGTTAGACATCAGACATTTTTTCTCTTTAATGAAATCTGAAATATCTACATAATCATCTTTCCAAAGCTGGTTATTGATGTCAAATGATAGCTATTAAGAGACATGACAACTGCATGAGAGTTAACAACATTGCCTATGTACGTGCATTAAATTAAAAACAATGAACAAAATGAAGATTATGTTTATGAATTACTGGGATCCCTTTGCTTTTTAATACAAAAATCAAATTGTATAGAATAGCATTTCACACACTCACAGTCACTCAAGGTTGTTTACTACTGCTTAGGAAACAGTATAACCATGTATGTTACCATGACCACAGAAGAAATAGGTATAAGTAGTATTTTAAAAAAAGGAATAATATGTTTTTTGTTATTGTTATTTGTTTTTTAATACTAGTTTTCTCTTTGGCATTTGCTTTTGTGATTTTTTAGAGACCTTTAAGGATCTAGCTTCAATCATTGTGCAGTGAGAAAACAAAAGTTGTTTAAACATTGGTACGTAAATTTGAGTTTGGAGCCTGCATCTGTGAAGAACAAAAATGTGTTTAATGTAATGTATATTAGTTGTCTCCTTAAAGAGATGATGAAATTCACTTTCTGCTGAAATAAGAAAGAGCTTTTCCAATCTTTCCAATGATAAGCTTCATTTACAGATTCAAGACTCCTGGTATTTCAGACAAAAGGTCTTGTCTCAATAACATTCCCCCTGATTCTCTGTTCTGCTCCAGTTTATATGAGGGAGAGGAGGTTCTTTTTAATATATGTAAACCTGGCGTGAGAGTAAGAAACAACAGTTGAAATGTTGGTCCGACTAGTTTGTTGTAATCCTAATCAGGGAGATGGGGAAGGGGAGGACAGACACTATTATGAATTAGGGGAATCGGGAAGGGAAGAAAGACGATAGAAAAGAGATGGAAGAAGAAGCAAGGAGTCTTTATAGGAGTCTTTTATAGGAAACAAGAGGGAGATAAATGGATTTGTCTAAAATCAACTAAGAAAAGTTTTTCCCTGACTTACATGGCAGTAAAATACTAATGTTTAAGGGCAACATGTTAGAATGTTTATATGATCTTATGAACACAAGATCCTCAGTTTAAAAAATGTGTGCAGTCATTAGTAAAGCTTATGAAACAAAACTAAACTGAAATAATTATCATATGATTTCATTAAATAATTCTGTAAAATATGTGTAAGCAGAGATAAAATTTTATTAAGAGTTTGAAATTATTGATACATCCTGTGGGACAGATTGGATGCTGTATTTAGATCCTCTTTTTGAGTGACTTTTTCTAATAGTTGGGCACTTTATTCTAATACTATGTTAAAAAGAAGACTACTGTTGATAACAATTTGTCATTAAGCAAAAGCATGTATTCCTTTCAGATTTGATTTTCTTTATATTCTGGGTCATATTTGAACAGATATTGTCATTTATTTTGCTAATATTAGTGTCCTTTCTGATAAAATATAATACATACTCCTTTGATTGGTGAAATCATATAAAATACATTTATTTCATCACTGCATTGTGACATGTGATATTACACTTTACAAACCAAGATGTGTAAATCCACTGTTTTCAAAAATAATTTAAAAAGAAAAACAAAGATTTTTAAAATACATGCATTTTTAAAGGAACTATCCAGAACCTGGTTAGATCACATGCACTTCTCAAGAAGTTCGTTCTTGTCACTGAATCACAAAATCATGGGGTTTTGAAGGGATCCATCTCTCTACTAAAGCAAGTTCCCTGCAGATTCCTACGCAGAAAGGCATCCAGGTGAGCTTGAATATCTCCAGAGATGGAGACTCCAAAACCTCTCTGGTCAGCCTGTTCCAGTGCTCTGTCATCCTCAAAGTGAAGAAGTATTTCCTTATATTTATATGGAACTTTCTATGTTCCAGTTTGTGTCCATTGCCCCTTGACTTGTCACTGCACACCATGGCAAAAAGCCTAGCTCATTCCACTTGACTCTTGCCCTTTAGATGTTTATAAATATTGATGAGGTCCCCTCTCCTTCTCCCCTCTCCTTCTCCCCTCTCCTTCTCCCTTCTCCTCCCCTCTCCTCCCCTCTCCTCCCCTCTCCTCCCCTCTCCTCCCCTCTCCTCCCCTCTCCTCTCCTCTCCTCTCCTCTCCTCTCCTCTCCTCTCCTCTCCTCTCCTCTCCTCTCCTCTCCTCTCCTCTCCTCTCCTCTCCTCTCCTCTCCTCTCCTCTCCTCTCCTCTCCTCTCCTCTCCTCTCCTCTCCTCTCCTCCAGACTGAATAGTCCCAGGTCTTTCAGCATTTCCTCATGAGAGGTGCTCCTGGTACCCAGTCATCTTTGTCGCCCACCACTGTACTCTCTTTAGTAGTTCTCTGTCTTTGAGATAGAGTAGTCCAAACTGGCCTCATGAGGATAGAGTAGAGGGCTGTTGTTCTTTCCTACAAATTCTACATCGTTTGCATCCTATCACAACCACAGGTTATTTCAACAAGAAAAATGCATGTTGCCATTGTTGTTTTCCATGTGCTACACGAGATCCTGAAGTCTTGAGAACTGATTCATTCATTTTTGTCTGTAGACATTTCAAAGAAGAACCATCTTTGCTGAAATTTGTTTGCTAGAGGACACTTTACAGATCAGGGAATTAATAAATTTTTACTGACTTTTGGTTGCACATGTTTGAATTTGTTAAAATATAGGAATTCTGATTTAATTATGCTGCCTAAGCTAAGTAAAGTGTTAGGCTTCCAATAGTCTCAGGTATTTCCTTTTTACTAATTAAGGCTGTTGTACCTATCTTTGCAGAGAGGAACTTTAGCATGTTGTATCAATGATTTGTGTACCTGGCCATTTCCCTGATGAGAGACTGGATGTTACAAATCTGATATATAGGATTCTGCTTTGCTGTTTGCTCTCATGTTAAAATTCTCAATGGTTTTCTTTAATACTTTATAGGTTTTAATTGTCTTTCCACTTAAAACACCATGAGCTTTGAAACAGACAGCATTCATTAGTGACAATGTTGCTTACAGTTTTTCTTGAATATACGGTGGCATTCCACGAAAGGAAGGCTAGGGAATAAAAAGAGAGGTTTTTTCTTCATTTCTTTGTTTACATTTGCTAGACTCCATTTCAGGATGCAAAATACAGAACGCAATGCTAGAAAATGTACTAGCACTGTGTGGTGCATTATGAAAACTTTTTATCACATTGAGAAATAGGAGAAGGAGACTGTGTTACAGTTTAAAAGCAGCAAACAGTCAGGCATCGTACTGTAGTTGATGAAATAGTTTACAACAGTAAGTTTTTCCAGGCTGGCATGCTATGCTCTCTGCTGGAACTTCTTGAGCACTTCTTAGGATGAAGAATTCATCCTGCAGAGAAGCCTGATACCTTTCTGTGACTCTCCTGTGGATAAGAGAAAAATACTAGTGCTTGAGCCAGTTTTTTCTTTTCTCTACTTCTTTTTATAACATCTCCTTCCTTCTTAGCAAAGAAGCAACAATATACTGCACTGAGCAATAATATACTGTCATTTAAATTATCTGTAGTACAACCAAAGAGAGAGAAAGGATATAATCATATTTGCTCCCTCTCTGCTGCTTATACGTAGATAAGGTCAACGATGAGTCAAACTTGGACACAGCTCTCTTTAAATCCTTTTTACTAATAACAGACTTAATTTTTGGTTGAATGAAAGAAAGAAAGAAAGCCAAAACTCCATTTTTTTCAGGGCTTATCAGAAGCATAACATGATGTTAACCTCCAGGGCTATTCCCCGTAATACTATGATAAGCACATTTTAATAGTTTACAGTCAGATATAGTCAGACAGAAGACAGTCACAGAGAAAAGAAACATCCTGTTTCTCAGTAAATAAATATTCACTGTAAATACAAAACACTGAAAATACTAAAAATAAGCCAGAATACAGAATTCACCAGTGTACTTAAAAAAAAAAAAAAAAAAAGTTCTCTTTGAAAAGAAGATTAGGCAATGAGTGCTTTCTAACAGGATACAGGAACTATGGAACAATAGCAGGTAACAAAAAAGAAAAATTGGGTTCTAGCAACCAGTGACAGCTCAAGAGAAGTGCAGTCTCTATTTGAAGAGATGCTGGTTTTTTTGGTAGAGGAAGGTGAGGAAGGGTAGATCCAGGTTTCATCCCTTCCATACATTACATACTCAGATGTATTGCTTGCACTTGAGTTCCCTGGGTTAGCTACATCTTCTCACCTGGTGCTCAACCATCAGGTCAGGCTGTGACCAATTCTGCTGCAGGCACAAATTTTATTGATGCTTTTATTCATACTCCACCTGCGTTCATTGGTCAATTATAGTGCATGACTACATGTTGTCACATGCTTAGAAAGAGTAAACAGCTTTATACTTTTACATTTTCTTCCTATTGGCTGCTTTGTTGTTGTTCAGGATTTTTTGAAGCAGCTCTTATTTTAGCAGACAGAAAACGTGATGGTGGAAAAGGCTTTTAAGGCCCTTAAATATTTTCTAAGTTGTTTTCTATATGAATGCCTAAAATGAACGTTTGGCTTACTTTCTGATATTTCAATCTAATCTGAAGTTTTAAGAACGATTTTCATTATTGAAGCTGCTAATATTTTAATGTGAAAATGTTGAACTTATTTTCTAAGATTCTAATTTGTAAGTATCACTACGTGTAATATATATTTTTTTCAACTCTTTTGTAAAACTTTCTTATCAAACTTGACAAGTCATCGATTTGTGCAGTCTGGTCCAAATTTGATTGGAAGATATATTTTAAAAGACACATTAAAACAAGTAACAACAGTAAGATCATAGAATCACAGAATTACCAAGGTTGTAAAAGATCTACAGGATGATCCAATCCAAGCGTCCACCTATCACCAATAGTTCTCCGTAAACCATGTCCCTCAACACAAAGTCTAAACATTTGGACACCTCCAGGGTAGGTGACTCCACCACCTCACTGGACAGCCCATTCCAGCACCTGAGTACTCTTTCAGAGAAGTAGTATTTCCTAACATCCAGACTGAGATAATTGTCTCTGTTTTAATACCTGTTTGACAAAAACTGTCCAATCTGGTTTTTAATCTTTCCTTTCCTTTTCCTTTTCCTTTTCCTTTTCCTTTTCCTTTTCCTTTTCCTTTTCCTTTTCCTTTTCCTTTTCCTTTTCCTTTTCCTTTCCCTTTCCCTTTCCCTTTCCCTTTCCCTTTCCCTTTTCCTAAATTGGAATTGGATCTTGCACTTCGGCTACAACAACCCCAGGCGACGCTACAGGCTTGGGGCGGTGTGGCTGGAGGACTGCGTAGAGGAAATGGACCTGGGGGTATTGATTGATGCTCGGCTGAATATGAGCCGACAATGTGCCCAGGTGGCCAAGAAGGCCAATGGCATCCTAGCTTGCATCAGAAACAGCATTGCAAGCAGGAACAGAGAGGTGATTGTTCCCCTATATTCAGCACTAGTGAGGCCGCACCTCGAGTACTGTGTCCAGTTTTGGGCCCCTCACTGCAAGAAAGATATTGAGGCCCTGGAACGTGTTCAAAGGAGGGCAACAAAGCTGGTGAGGGGTCTGGAACACAGGCCATATGAGGAGAGGCTGAAGAAGCTGGCAATGGTCAGCCTGGAGAAGAGGAGGCTCAGGGGAGACCTCATTGCTCTCTATAACTTCCTGAAGGGAGGTTGTAGTGAGCTGGGGGTCGGCCTCTTCTCTCGTGTCATTAGTGATAGGACCAGAGGGAATGGTTTCAAGCTACGGCAGGGGAGATTCAGGCTGGACATCAGGAAGTATTACTTTTCAGAAAGGGTGGTCAGGCACTGGAATGGACTGCCCAGGGAGGTGGTGGAGTCACCGAGCCTGGGGGTGTTCAAGGAAAGGCTGGATGTTGTGTTGAGGGACATGGTTTAGTGGGAGCTATTGGGAATAGGTGAACGGTTGGACTGGGTGATCTTTTAGGTCTTTTCCAACCTTAGTGATTCTATGATTCTATGATTCTATGAATTAATAAATGCCTGTCTATTCAGGATCTTTATGAACCACTAGAATATCTGACCGTTTGTGGGAACAAAAGCTCATTTAAGAGAAGTTATCCAGTTTATTGATTTAAATTATATTTATTACAAAATTTTCCTTTTCTTTTTCATTTATTGCAATGTATATGAGTATACCATGCTATATCTACTAAAAATTGTCATTTGAAAGCTTTACAAGCAATTCAGCTGTAAGATTTCTCTTGAGACAAAGTTCAACTCACAAAGACTGTATCAATGCAGGAAATAATTTTCAAATTAAAACACAGCAGTAGCTTTTGTTTCTAATTACTAATGACAAAATAACATAGAATAGGATAAAAGAAAAGCTAAACAGGGAACAATGGCAATGCACAACAATTGCTAACCTGAAAGAATATATAGGATAAGAGGGAATGGCTTCAAGTTGCACCAGTGGAGGTTCAAGTTGGATTTAGGGAAAAAAATATTCTCTGAAAGAGTGGTCAAGCATTGGAAGAGGCTGCCCAGGGAGGTAGAAGAGCCACTGTCCCTGTAAGTGTTAAACAATGATGTAGATGTGGTATTTAGGGGCATGATTTAGTGGGCATGGTGATGACAGGTTGATGGTTGGACTAGAAGGTCTTTCCCAACCTTAATGATTCTATGATTCTAATACAATTATCATGGATTAGATTCTCACAGATTTTGCAAGTGAACAAAACAGTGAAAATCCTGCTGGTTTTGGAATCTTTGTGTCATGCGAAAATTGGAGATTTATTTTAGTGAACATTAACATATTTATATGATGATGGAATCAGAAACTTTAATGAGTAGTAAACATCTGTCTCTTAGGGATAGTGTAATAGTACTACCTCTAGTAGAGGGGTCATATATGATCAGTTTCCTCATCCAGCCTTAGAATGCACCAGATTGATTATTTCAAACTGAAAGTACTTGCCAAGTATTTTACATTGATTTCCTTCTTAATATTTAAGTAAGTATGATTCTATGTGCCATCATGTAGAAGTTTCAGTGAAGCTGTTGACACAGTATTCTGGTACTATATTCTATTGAGTGTGATTTGCTACTGAGATATCAGTACAGGACATTAAATTACAAAAATATTGCATACATAAATGAACTAGTAGGATATTTAATATGGAATATCTTTCAGTCTCAATTTTAAAACTTTAAAAAGTAAATCCCTCTTCTATTGCATGGGCATCATGAATGATGCATAAACAAGGAATTTGGAGCATAAAAATGGTTCATAACACAAATAGGGTTTATGGTAGTATTAAAGTAGGAACATAAATGTAAATGCAAGATACTTCAAAAAAACAAGCATGTGAAAGTACATTTTATTTTTGTTTTAAGAACAAGTAGTTCTTGTTTGTTGTGAAAAGATATCAGCCACACTTACATTGCATAACAGACTGCAGTATCACAGCAGCTAATCTAATGTAGAGTTGTTTGAAGTTGCTAGATGCAATGTTAAACCAGGTAGCAACAGTTTGCAGTTGTATACTTTCAGTCTGGTCTGTCTTTCTTTCCTTTCTGTCAATACAGTTATAGACTGATCCAAACTAAAACATCATATGAAAGCCTCAGTGTTACTAAGGAATTGATTGCTCTGAAAGTGTAAATCCTGAGTTGCAGTGCATGTTTTTAGCTACCAAAGTAGCTCCAAAAAAGATAATTTTTTGTACTTTCCTAGCAATTGCCATCTATGCATTAGACAATAGAATTTACTTTTCAAATTCAGATCAGCTAAGATTCATGTAAGGTCAACCCTCTATCGCAGCTCTGCTGCAGAAGTACTCCAAAGCATAACAGACCAGTTACATAGTATGAGCAATGATTCATTATCTGAAGCTCAATTTTCTTACATTTCATTTAATATAACCATGTATTTATTTTAGCATTCAATTATATTGAGAAAAAAATTCCTAAAACGGGGAAGTATGAAAATAGAACATCATTAATGTTGAAGTAAAACAATATTTACATAATAAACTTAACAAAGTTTAATCAGTGAAACAGAAGAATTAATTGTTAGATTCAAAGCACAGGCAAGACTAACACTGCTCTGGCTCCTGCCTTTAGTAAGTACAGTTAAAGCATATTTACACTAAGATATACTTTCAGTTTAAATTTAAACAGAAAGTAAGGCAGAAGGATGCCATCAGTTTTCCTTATGAAGCCAGAAAGACTTCTTTTGACTTCCAACTCCTTGACTACATTTTGTTGCATCTATCACCTCCAGACTAATGATTCTGGAGGATTCATGCTTACTGAAAGATAACTGAGTTTTAATTAAATGTATAAGCATGGAACTAAGTTTTAATTAAATGTATAAGCATGGGACTACAAGAATCTTCTCACTGTTTTTGTTTTGTTTTGTTTTGGTTTGGTTTGGTTTTTTTTGGTTGGTTTTTTTTTTTTTTTTTTTTTTTTTCTTTGTTTTTTTTTTTTTTTTTTCCTCAAAATCAATTTTCCCATAACTTGGTGGTTTCCACCATTTGGGCAGACTGTTATTGACTGCTCTGTATAAATTATGTCATTTTCTAAAGAGGAAAAAAGTGATTGCAACATCCCATCTCTAACATGGATTCTCATATCTTTCATAAGAAGAGGAAAATCTGTTAGGCAAAGCACTTTGATCTTTTCCTCTGTGTTCATAAAGAGGGGTGTGAAGCTCTCGAATGGGAGATCTGTTCCCATAGCACAAGGCTAATAGTGTGACACTGCACACTATTCCAACCCTCAACACTGACAAGGATGTTGGAAAACACCCTAATGCTTCACAACTGCTCTCAGATGCGTTAAATAAGCTTCTAGACCAGGGCACTGGGATATAAGATCAGCTTAAAACCACTTGTGTGTTCCTTCTTTCCCTGTTCTTAGTGAAAATATTATTTGGTCTGGAGTGTGAATGTAGATGTAGAACTGAAATCTGTCAGGACTGTTAAGTGGAAAGACATTACTTTTTCACAGGAGTAATAAAAACATTGCTTGAGACTGTCATGGTTTCCAGGGAAATAATATTAATTATTTTCTGGTTATTTGATTCTTTTCAAGCAGCATCTGCAGGTCCTACTTGACCAACCTTATCTTCTTCTATCACCACGTGACCTTTCTGGTGGATGAGGGAAAGACTGTTGACATAGTCTACCAAGACTTCAGTGAAGCCTTTGATACAGCCTCCCACAGTATTCTCCTGGGGAAGCTAACAGACTGCAGTGTGGACAGGTGCATTCTTTGCTGGGTAAAGAACTGACTTGAGGGCTGGGCCCAGAAAGTGGTTGTGAATGCAGTTAAATTCAACTGGTGACTGGTCACAAGTGATGTTCCTCAGGGAGTCAGTACTGGGGCCTGTCCTCTTCAGTATCTTTATCGATGATCTAGATAAGGGGATTAAGTACATCCACAGTAAGTTTGCAGATGACCCCAAGCTGGGAGGAAAAGTGGATCTGCCTGAGGATATGAAGGCCCTACAGAGGGACCTGTACAAACTGTGCTGAGGCCAGTGGGTTGAAATTCAACAAGACCAAGCTCTGGGCCCTGCACTTTGGCCACAACAACCCCGGGTAACTCTACAGGCTTGGGGCAGAGTGACTGGAAGACTGTGGAGAAAATGGACTTGCAGGTTTTAGTCAGTGCTCAGCAAACCATGAGCCAGCAGTGTGCCGTGAAGGCCAATTGCATCCTGGCTTGTATCATAAATAGCAATATGAAAGCAATCATCCCACTGTACTAGGCTGTGCTGAGGCCATGCCTTGAGTAATGTGTTCAATTTTGGGCCCCTTGCTACAAGAAAAACATTGAGGCCCTGGAGTCTGACCAGAGAAGGGCAATGAAACTGATTAGGGGACTGAAGCACAAGCCTTATGAGAAGCGACTGAAAGAACTGGGATTGCTTAGTCTGGAGAAGAAGAGACTTACACATATTAGGCTTTTGATAATCTTCATGTATATGCTTTAGATGATTATTTATTATATATGGAAAAGATGAATTACAAGCTTCAGTCTTTTGATAAGTTGTACCTCAAAGTCATGTTCAACTTGTCTTACCCTGTTTACTTATTTGTTTATTTTAACTTATCGTGCATATATATATATACATTTAATGTAATTATTTCCATTATGTCCAACTAGATTTGATGTAGATACACACTCTCTGGAGATAAAATACATATTGAAGGTATCTAAATGTAGGACTCTATATACTATGTGCCCTTGTAATTAAAGTTTGTATAGCTAATATAGGCAATAGTACCTAGTCAGCTGACCAAACATAGATGTCAGATAGCTCTCATGACATCTACTACAGATGTTTCAATGATACCATGAAGATATGATTTACTTACAGATTAACTAACTCCTGGAAACCATTCATAGGCATAGATCTGAATTCTATAAAAATATCACTCCACTTTTTTTTTTTTTTTTTTGTACCTCTTTTATAAGGTAACTCATCTTTCTTTAATATTGAGGTACTGAAAGAAACAAACAAATAAACATTTCATTAAGGAGAAAATAAACTAAAATGAAAGGAACATTCTGTTTATGTACGACTGGCAAATCAAAAAAGAAAAAAGGGAAAAAAAAGATACATCAGGAAAAAACATAATTCACAAATTTGTGAGTTATAAGACTAGTGAAGTAATGAAATAAGTAACTGAGGACATTGTATAGCCTCCATCATTAGGAAGCAGGCTAGACAATTCTGTCAGGAATGATTTATGCCTAGCTGAGGCTACTTTGGGGAGGGGGGGTGGACTATAACATTACTTGCATTTCCTGCCAACTCAGTTTTTTTTCAGATTCTAGTATAATTGTTAATTACTGCTAGCGAGCTCTTTTTCTGATGGTAAAATTATCACCTTAAGCAAAACAATCTATTAGCAAGATAACAGGGACCATTTTTGTGTCACTGTTTCTTTTGTCTGTAAAATGACTGCTAGATCATCTATTTGTTATGAAGTTTAGTATTTTTAGCATTTTTTTTTTCCAACTGTGTACTCCAAGCTTTTAGAGACTCTTTCTTTGCATGTATTAAGGAAATCAAACACCTGTTTTATCACACAGCTGGAAATTCATAGATTCATTTTAGTTTTATATGTTTTGCATTATTTGCTCGTAGTAATATATTGTAGACTCTTATACTGTTTTCCACAGACAAGAAAATCTGCAATCTTGGACAGGTCCTTTTGTTGAGATCTGATTATTTCTCAGAAAGTATTTACCAAAGTTAAAAATCAAAAGTCCGGAATTGTTTTTATTTTTTTTTATTATTATTATTATCTATTTATTTAGTTTCATCTAATCTTTCTCCCTGGCAAAGGCTTTTGGCTGGAATTTAGGTCCAGATTCAGATTCAATTGCCTATTGTGTATGCCTTGTACCATTTTAGATGCCATAGCATTCCTAAGATATCTACACTAGACTGGTAAAAATAGAGTACAAAACATGGGAGCTCTGTACATCTTGAGAGCAGCAGATGAGAAGTCAGGGAGGATATCTTAAAACATTTCAGATACTTAGACATCTGTGATTAGAATTAGTTATCTGAAGATAACTGAGACATACCTTTCAGTTATTTATTTTGCCATAAAGTTGGTAAGCAGAGACCAAATGACAGATTCAATCCCTGATAAGGTATCACATACTGATTTCTTATTTTCTTGCTTCATGTTACCACTCTCCTTGTTCTAAATATATTTGCCTTGTTGCAAGTGCTTTTTATTTTTTTTCCAAATAAATCTTTCTCTGCCATTTAAACTCTACTTTCTCAACTTGATCTACACTTGTGGACAGATGCTTTTTATTGCAGAAGCTCTCTTTAAGCACCCTAATATCCATAATGATTTGCAAGGTGTCACCTACTTGCACAATAGATTTGTGGAGATTTGTTTATTAATTAGATGTAGAAAGAAATAAATTATTTTGCCCTGTAACTATCCAGCAGACTAGGAGTTTACACGACTTCTCAATATGTCAGTACACAAGAAATGTTCTTATGCCTCTAGTTGAAATAGCTCATGAAATTATTCTTCACAGCTGTTTGTTACCAGTCTCACAGCTGAGATGCCATAACTGATCATGTTAATTTCCAGTCCATATCTGTATGAAGTGAAATAGATTAGTTAAATCTGACACTGAATCTGTTTTAAACAGATTTACTTTTTCACACTGAAATGTAGTAAGTTTTCCCAGTGAAACAGCTGTGACTCAAATCATTACTGTTATATGGAAAGGAGTAAAATTAAGAGAAGAAGAGACATTTAGGCAAGTTATACACTTCAAATTGAGATTTGGTTAAAAAAAGTAATGAAAGTTTGGCCTTAAGGGAAAAAAAAAAAAACACAAAATACCCTCTGATTTTCTTGTATTGTTGGAGACACACTCCCTACTGTCTAGAACAAAATGTTCATTGTATTAAGCCAAAATTAACTAGAATTTCTTCTCTGAAATGCTTCTAACTCCATCAGCTATTAATGTGACCGAGTTTGTGAAGTCACAGAATAACTACATCATCATTGTTTGCAGAGCTGTAAAAAATATGCTGGTAGGTGACCTAAACTGCTAACCATCAATTGGCTTGGAAAAGCTTGTAGTAGAAAAAACAGACCTTCAGAGAAGAATCTGAGCAACGTTGTTCTATATTTTTCTTGTTTTTCCTTTCCATCAGACTGTTTAGAATTGTGGTTTCTGTGCTAAGGCTATATATTCAATTTCTGAATGACTCTAACTAAAATTAAAGAGGTTAAGGGAAACATCTTCATTGTTTTCTTTCTTCATGGCTGGTTATATGCGATCAAGAACTTTACTTTGGAAGCCATATTTCAAATGTTTTTTTGTGGGAGAAGCAGCAGGAGTAGCGTAGATCCTTCATCATTCTGAAGACTATACCTGCATATATCTACACAAGCACATGTACAGTGGAAGCAGAGAGAACATTGTTGGACTCTGAACAGGTCTGACTCTGAACAGGATGTAATATCATCTATATATGAGCTTGTGAAGTATTATGGGGTCCAGCACTAGCATCTCTTTGTCTGTCCTTCACCAAACATACCAATACAACTAAAATAAACCATTCTGCATGGGGGATCAGCTTCCAGATGAAAAAGTCAAGATTTTGAAGGCAAACAGGATAGAGGTTTTGTCAAGTGCCTACAATACTTTGATGAGTTTGCAGCTAGATCTGTATGCTTCATGGCCACAATTAATTAGGCTTCTGGATTGCTCTCTGAAAGGCATCAACAGTTAGTTATAAGAACAACAGTGCATCCAGTTGCTTAAAGGCCAAAAGGCTGTAGACTGTTCTCACATATATGCTTTACCCTCTAGACTAAAACAATTCAACATGCCTGTGCAAGAAATGATCATCCCATAGGAAGCTCCAGCTGCTTCACAGTTTATGGCACATTCTCTCACCAAATGAATCAGCATCTGCAAACATACCTAATTCTCTCATCTATTTTAGTTTCTTGAAATGCTGAATTGTGGTGGAAAGTGAACTCTGCCTAGAACTTTGGGAGAAACATGGCCTCTGAGGAACTTTGTTTTTGGGGCAATTACAGTGACTGACCATGGATAGATCTTAGGGGACAAAGGGGTAATTATAGATGCAAAATCATGTTTTTATCTCTACATTTTATTTTCTGGCAACATTTCTGAAATATAGGAGTTTTCCAAGAGCACAAGGTCCAACAGGCTGCAATCTGAATAAATATACAGCATGTGAAGCTTGAGCATTTATTTTTCTTAAAATTTGTTTTCCATATTTATATTTATTTAACAAAAGAAATTGTGTTTTTCATGTTCACTGGAACTGTGTAGAAAGGAAATAATAGCAATAAAGGTGAGTGGCTCGGGTTATCTGTATACTGTTTTAATCATGACATGGATTAGTTAGAAGAAAAGAGCACCTTTGCCTATCTGTTTTGCTTTTTGACATTTCTAATGCCTTGTAATAAGAAATATAGCAGACTGAAACTGAGCTTACTATTTTTTATTTTTTTACTGAATCCATTTTGAGTATTTCTAAGCCTTTCCTCCTAATGACCCTTGGCAGACAGATTGCAAAGACAACAGTAATACATTAAAATATAATGGATAAAAATACTTTCCTTTGAAGTTTACAACAGTGACCTCAGGAATGGTCTAGCAAAAAGATTTTCGTGAGCATAGCTGTTTTTCTCCTCTACATACTTTATGCTTTTTTTCCTAACTTCTACATTGCATTCACTCTATGCTAGCTCAAGGATAAAGAAAATCTGTCTCTAAAATTAAGCATTCAATTTTGATATACCTTTGAATAAAAGTACCCTATCCATTGTATTCTGTTTCTTAGGCTTGTTAAAGATTCTGTGATGGAGCTTTGATGCTGAAATTTTACTTTCCCAATTTGTCTACTTTCATTCTAAAATCAAATGCAGTTATCAGGCAAGTCTAAGGTTGCTTTTCATCTTGGATGTAGAAAAGAGCTCAATCTGCATCTAAAAGTATGTTCAAACCATACAGTTTGTTCCCATTATGGAGACAGATACTGAATTATGCAACAAGTTCCCAGTGAGCAATTACATTTTAATCACTATAAAGATTCTTGTTGCAAAGATACTCCTATAGATTATTTATTTCAAAAGATTGGAACTGTGCCCATATAATTTAAATGGGAAAGAGTTCAGCTTCCCCAGACAAATTTCCTGGCAGGCGGCATTATGAGGAGAGCAGTAACAAATACTGAAACCACTTCATTATTATTCTTTCTTTTTTATTTTTATTTTTATTTTTATTTTTATTTTTATTTTTATTTTTATTTTTTTTTCCAGTGAATCTAACACAGCATGACCAGTAGTAGTTAAGTCTCAGTTTGCAGTTCCATTTGGCCACTCGTGATTTTCTTTCTTGAATTAGAAACTCCTTGAATTATTTTTACTTTTCTTAAATGGAGTGTGATGTTTACAGTAGTTACCTTCTGTGCCGCTAAATTGAATAACCATATACTACTACAAAGAATGGTTGGAAATAGAAGCACATTATACAGGAATGTTTCATTGCAGTTAATGTTAAAATGAAGGTTTTACTAGAAGTGAATATATGTGATATTGTCCAGAATTAGGGATTTACCTCCCATCTGACATAAGATATAAATTGTGCAAGCTAAGATTTATCTTCAAAAACATATGTACTTCTAAATTACATGCATTTATTTGAAATTTTGGTTTCTGACAAATTTCAAAGTGTGCTGTTGCAGTGCTACCAGGAACATTTTGTATATTTAACATGGAAAAACAAAAAAAAAGAACACTTATTTTGCTGATATTTCCATTCAGAATTTGACCATAGTCTGTCTCTTGTGCTTCCCTGGTAAACAGAAATTTTCACATTCAGTTAGTTGCCTGTACTGTCCCTCAAATTCAAAATTTTTTTTTGTTTTGAGTTTAAAAAAAAAAAAAAATACATCACATGGTGAAAAAGATTCCAAATGAAGTAGTCCTTTGCATAGAACATGCTCGTTTGGCAAATATAGAATCAAGTGTGACTGTGATTGCTTAATCCATCTCTGGCAATAAGAATAAGGGCAGGGGAGCAACTTTTGAAATAGCAAGTGGAAATCCATTTGGAGATTTATAAAGCAAAACAAAAAAATTCAGCTCCACTGAGGAAAACATTGTCCAGTGCTGGTGGAATGCAAATGTTCATCAGTCTGCTCCAACATCACTACCCTGATATTCCAGAGAGACTGCTGTGAAGTACTCTATAATCATCTGTTGGATTGTAGAACCAGTTGCCTGCATTGACATGTATAAATATCTAGATAAATAAAATGATGTTTAACATGGTTCCACAATATGCATTGCACATCCATACAGATTTAATCACCAAAGAACTCAGCGCTTACAACTTGCAACCAAATTTATTAAACTCTGTAAAATCTAAGAAATTTTACAACCTGGACTGTATTATGACTTATTTTCTCTAAAAGCCCAGTATTTCCAAAGCATAAGTTCAGAGACAAAAAAAAAAAAAAAAAGCAGAAAGATTTTTGCAATACTTACCTGAAAGTAAAAATATATTAGGACACTGGGGAAATCACTAAATCACTCATAACAGCTTATTCCAATTCTTTGGTACTCCAGAAGAGGTAGTTAGAAAGTGCAACATCATAGACATTATTTTAGCATTTCTTTTATAAATAATAAATTTCTTTCTATAACTTCCAAGAGCAAATATTCAGTAATAACTGGAATAAAATTATATATACATGTACTTAAAGGCAAAATACTATTAGTCCTGTATGTTGACCTGAATCCTTTCAAATCAATATGTTTGGCCAGATGTTAGCCAAAGTCTTCACATTTAGCTAGATCTTCATAAATTTTAAAAATCTTAAAAAAAAAAAACAAAAAAAAAAAAACACCAAAACAAACAGCAACAACAAAAAACTATACAGGAGTAATGCTAATGTTCTCAGGAAACTGTATTATACGTATTCACAATTTTATTGTGACAATATGATTACTTTTCTTTAAACTCTAGCTGTTGATATAATAGCCTGAGAATCTCATGTTTTATATATTTATGTCTCAAATGCACTTAGAGCATTAATGATTATGAAAAAAGAAGCCTAATGTATGAAGCAAGTGTAACATAGTAGCTCAGATATGAGACTGCAGCTTACGCAGAGATTTCATATTTATTAATTTGTTTTCTTGACATTTTTTAAGATAATTTTATATTTTTTTCACTAACTCCCAGTTTTGAGAACATTTGGTTGTCAATCTGAAGTAGTGAAAAAGGTGTGATTAAAGATTTTCTCAGTGAGACCTGTAACCTTTGGTGTGTCAAATAAAAATAAGTAAAACAAATAATCATACATTAGAAACCAGGAGTATAAACAGCATGCAGGAAACTGAAGGTAATGCACTCAGATGTTTGGTAGTGTTTGCTATAAATAGGAGAACCAAAATCCAAATAGGACTTCTTTCTCCTATTTCCACAAACTACTTGCCTTACAGTTACCTCTCCATTCATTTTTTACTGTTTGTAGTCACAAATTCTACTCCAGCTGTATAGTACTGTATAGTATGTATAGTACTCTTTTCTTTACTCTTCTACAGTCAGCTTCCCCATTTGACATTTCAGAGCTTCCATTTGTGGCTTTTACATTTAACTCACGCAACCATTGCAATTACCCTTCCTAGTCCTTGCCAGAATAGCTATTTCTTCACTTAATGCAAATTTGTCTTCATACCTGGTGTACTTAGTCAATGTTTGCCCAAGACTTTGAAGACAGAAAGTATTATGTAAAGGCTTAGCATACCCTGGTTATACAGTCAGATTCTGTTTAAGTTATGTGCGCACTGTATTTATAGAATAATTAAAAGGTCCTTGGGTCCTTGAAATAACAGAGGTATGTTTCATTTTCCACCATCCTAATTAGGATATGTTATATATTATTAGTGAAATATTCTATTCAATTGAAATGCAAGGAAATCTCAGGAGTGAAGTCACCACAAAGCTTTGACTTTGAATACAGCTCTGATATAAAGTTCTTCTACTAATGGAGCAGGTATATCAGCTTCTCATTATACTTTCATAATATGGTCCTTTTAAAAGATGAATAAGAAATGGTAAAATACTGGCTGCTCTAAGGTTAATGAAAATTTTAGTGTAGGATGTATATATTGAGAGGCAGGATTTCATGCCAAATGTTTTGCTTTGGGAAATGAACCACTGAGGATAATGAACAGTACATTTTATTTATGAAATACATTTCCATTACAAGTGTGTGCCAGATTAATAAATATGAGGGTTGCAATCAGGACAACCCTGACAATAATTATGATACTGTATTTTATGAAGAGTATACTGCCACTACTTGGTTGGAGACTGTAACTAGCGGTGTTCCTCAGGGGACGGTGCTGGGTCTGGTCTTGTTCAACATCTTCATCAATGACCTTGATGAGGGGATAGTGGCCACCCTCAACAAGTTTGCTGATGATACAAAGTTGGGAGGATTGGATGACACACCTGAAGGCTGTGCTGCCATTCAGCGAGACCTGGACAGGCTGGAGAGCTGGGCAGAAAAAAAACGGATGAGGTTTAACAAAAGCAAATGTAGATTCTTGCATCTGGGGAGGAATAATTCCATGCACAGTACAGTTTGGGGGATGACCTGCTGGAGGGAAGCTCTGAAGAGAGGGACCTGGGTGTCCTGGTGGACGACAGGTTGGCCATGAGCCAGCAGTGTGCCTTTGTGGCCAAGAGGGCCAATGGCATCCTGGGGTGCATTAAAAAGAGCGTGGCCAGCAGGTCGAGGGAGGTGATCCTCCCCCTCTACTCTGCCCTGGTAAGGCCTCATCTGGAGTACTGTGTCCAGTTCTGGGCTCCCCAGTCCAGCTGCAACTGCAGCACAGGAAGTTCCGCACAAATGTGCGCAAGAACTTCTTTACAGTGAGGGTGATGGAGCACTGGAACAGGCTGCCCAGGGAGGTGGTGGAGTCTCCTTCTCTGGAGATGTTCAAGACCTGCCTGGATGCCTACCTGTGCAACCTGCTGTAGGGAACCTGCTTTGGCAGGGGGGTTGGACTCAATGATCTCTGGAGGTCCTTTCCAACCCCTACAATTCTGTGATTCTGTGACTAAAAGCTACAAATTTTGATTGATCTTGTTTGGTTCATAAATGCTTACATGTATAAGAAACAGTATAAGGAAAGTAATTTTTAAATTAATTTTCTTCTAAAGTTGAAAGCTGAATAATTGTGATTTTCATTCTATAGTAGCACCTATTCTTTCTGTCCTGTTAGCAGGTGAATCCATAATAACCTACCATAAATTTGTCTTTGCCTTGGAATGACAGTTTTTCCAGTTCCTGGCGTATCTGTTATGCCCCTGGCTAGTAATCCCTTTAAAATTTTATTCACAGGCACAGAATGAAAGCAAATAGGAAATATACTTTAAATTAAATATTAACTTCTTTTATTGTAGCAAGGAGAGAGAATCTGAGAAATCCAGGCTTTGTAAGTCTGAGTGGTCATAATAGCCAGGAAGGGCCTTATTCTCAACTGGTTACAGGTCTTCATATGACTCTCTGTGTTATGGTGAGCAACATCCAGAAATCTTACTTGTACAATAAGTTTATAATTTATGTTTTGTATACAGAACAAATTATATCCCAAGTAGGAGCTTCATCTTTTCCATTACTTGCATAATTATTCTGTAAATGCATTTAAGATATATTTGAATGTCATTAGTATTTTAAGAGGAACTTTTCTGAATCCATAGTTTTCCTAAGCACTCGATAGCACTTCTTCACTTGCAGTATTTAGAATGAACTATCACTGGACACAGAAATGTTTGATTAACACTTACAATTCATAAAAACAACTATATGCAAAAAACAAAGAAACAACAAAAAAGCCAACAAAAAAAAACAAGATGGATTTCATTTAAAATACAAAAGTGTAACTTAGTGGAAAAAACTGCAACGTACATAAAAGTAGCTCTTATATACCACTGAAAGGTATAAAACGTGTGGGAATAACGTGATAAAGTAACCATTAAAATTAATTTACTTCCAAAATTCCATTGTGAATTCCCCTTTTTATGTTAAATGCCTTTACTTTTTGTTCGTTCCCTTAAAACAAAAAAATACAGTATAATTTTCTTAGGCTCTTCCAAGACTTTGAATAAAGCTGTTTGCTGTAGAAATGGTGCATTGACTATACATTAAAAATTAAAAAAAAATACTTATAGAAATTTCACAAAAATATAGCTAGTCATGAAAAACTGCTGTACCTTCTTTAGAAATTTGATTATTATTATCATTTTTTAATTTTTATTTTTATTTTTATTTTTTTTTCCAGATAGTTGACCAAACTATTACTTGGAAACCTTGGAAACAATGGAAATACTTATTAAGTTTTGCTATCTTGTTACTGGAAGGACTTCAAAAAATACACATTTTTTTAAAAATTTTGTCAGAGGTTATTGCTAACAAAGCATTCTGACACCATGCTGACAAATTATTCTTTTCCAACACTGTTTAGTGCTTCAAGGCTTTAGTAGGTTTTCTTCTGACAATGTTACTGAATTTGTGAGTAATCTGGATTTCAGTGCCACACTGATATAAAAATTATCTTCTTTGCTTTTATTATGAGATCATCCAGATATTTATAGATTGCTGAGAATACAACTATACGTCACAAATAATAAGGTAATGACATTTGTTTCCTTATTCTCTTGCAATTTTGTTTCATCCACTTAAGCAATAGTTAACCTGCTCATCTCACCCAGAATATACTATATTTTGTAATTGGTACAGAGAATGGATTTTCTTTTTCTCATTTCTATTCAAAATCTCTTTTACACATGGGACAATGGGAAATTCCCTACAGTACCTGGAGCAAGGACCAGGATCTGGTATTCTCCTCTTCTACATAAAATCTTAACCGTCAGGTGATAGAAAAAACTCCTTATTTATGATCATTCACACATCCTGGGCTGAAATGATGTCTGTATTGAATAAGAAAATTGAAAATTACCAGTTCAGTCTACTCTCAGTTATTGCAAATACAACTCCTTTTTAGCTAAAAGAAGTTGGAGGAAAACAGAGATTTTCTTTTCTAGAGTGCTCATGTTAACAGGTTTTTCTCAGCTTAACTGCAACTACTGGTTTTGATATCTTTAATGGTGTCACTTGAAAATTAAATAGTCTGAATTACCTTCCGCAGTTTTGTATTTACTTTGTCTGTTTTCTAGACTGGCTGTGCTTAAACTGAGTCTGGTTTATACTCCACTCACATTAACATTATGCCATAACAGAGTGGATATTCTTTACTGAGAGGCAAGGTACATTAGCACAGTGGAAGGATAAATGCAACTGCATAACTTCTGAGCTGCTCCATGGTTCTTTTCTTCAAATTTCAGAGAGAGAACCCTGTGTCTATCCTATCCCAAGTAGCCAAGACAAACAAGCCCAAAGTCAGACTGTACCAGTTTGGGGTGGAATAAGACAGTCTAAATGTTTGCCCTAGAATTACAGGATGAAATTGATCTTCTCATTGGAATTAATATATAATATGCATTGTCTCACTTAAACTCTTAAAAATATGGGATTTGGGATGAAACAAGTGGGATTTGTGTCAAATGGTGTGAATAATTTGACACAAAAGACATGAGAGTTGAAATGTTAAATGAAAAAAAAAATAAAAAAAAACACTACTGAAGCATTTCAGATTTATGAAGAAGGTGTGTGTAATTGACATAAGCCAGAATCACACAGAGAATTACTGTTATATAAAAACTGTCAAGCTGGAAAGTGCTGTGTTATGAACTAGTATAAACAGTCCAGTCTGGGTCTAGTACTATTTTAATTAACAGCCTCTGGGAGTGAATCACAGGAGAAAGTAATGTTATTTAAAAAGGCAAAAAGTTGAGGAAAAAATAAAAAATATTTTTGAAGCTAATGCTTCTGATGATTGATAGAACTTTTTAAAAAATGCTGTTTTGGTAAGCTGAAGGAATTACTAATGTGTTCAGCATAGATTCAGTTATATTTACATGACTTTTTTGTCTCTCTTAGAAAACAAACAAACAAAAAATAAGTTAAATTACATTGCAGAGTAACTGAGAAGCAATGAATGTTTAAAAATAATTTAATTTTATTTCTTCCTTGACTAATATTTAATAAACATGTACACAGTTGTGATCAAGATTTATCAAGGTTTGTGTCCACTCATTTTTCCCACACTTTCTAAGCTTACCTATGAGGATGTTATGGGAGATAGCATCAAAAGCTTCACTGAAGCCAAGATAGACAACATTCACTGTTTTCTTCTCACTGACCCAGTCATGACACCATAGAAGGCTACCAGATTGACTAGTATGATTTCCCCTTGGTGAATTCATGCTGGCTATTCCTGATAAACTTCTTTTCTTCCAGTTGCTCGGAGGTGACATCCAGAACAAGTTGCTCCATCACTTTCCCAGGGATGCAGTTGAGGCTGACTGTCCTGTAGTTTCCCTGCTCCTCCTTCTAGCATTTTTTGAAGACTGGAGTGACACTGGCTTTCCTCCAGTCCCTAGGCACATCTCCCACTCTCCATGAACTTTCAAAAGTTGACAGAGAGTAGCTTGGTAATCACTTCTACCAGCTCCCTTAGCACTCATGGGCTAAAGCTATTGGAACCCATGGATTTGTGTGCATTGAGTTTGCCTAAACCATCTGTGACCTAGTCTTGATCAGGGAGATGTGTTCCTTCCCTCCTTTTCTCCTCTCTACTGTCCTCAAGATCTGGGATTCCTGAGGAGCAGTATTAGGAGTGAAGACTGAAGCAAAGATGCTTGGAAAATCCACCTGCTCAGAGTAATCTGATACCAAGTCACCCTCGTAATTCAGTAATGTACCCACAGACTGTGAAAGTCCAAAATCCAGAGAGCTGGACAAATTGAAGACTTCTGCAGAAGCTGAGCATACTATGGCTTCCTTCTTTCTTCTTGTCTTACCCTTTTCAGATATAAATGAGTGATAAAACTACCCTGCCAGAGACAGAGCCCATGTGTCTGTAATGCTGGCAGATATCAAAGCACTTCACTCACAGCTAGC
This sequence comes from Lagopus muta, assembly GCF_023343835.1. NCBI lineage: Eukaryota > Metazoa > Chordata > Aves > Galliformes > Phasianidae > Lagopus > Lagopus muta. Next base: position 146,076,296 of record NC_064433.1, on the reverse strand, counting down.
CATTAGAAACAGTCTGCCTTCAATATGAAATCTCTTAAATCTGATGAGACTCATCACCTTCTAAAACAAAATACAATCTTGTACACATCCATCACCTCTCATCTCTTGTGGCATTTTCTTTTAGTAGTCATGAACTTTTCCTTGCTACTTTCCTAGACGGCCTGCCTTGTATCAAGGGTAAGTAGTTACTGAAACTCATGGCTGGACCTCTCCTTAGTTCTGCTAAGACAGCAGTTTAATGTGGTGGAATAAATCATGGAGTTCTCCATCTGTCTACCACCACTGATGATTTTCTTGGCTTCTGTTGCTCTTATCGTAGGTCTTTAGTATCAGTGGCAAGCAGTGGGGCTGCTCACATTCCCTCAAAACTGGTTTCATCTTGATGTTTTTGATGGGATTTTACTTCATGATGCAGCTTCTATATGGAGGGACTGGTGAAGCCAATCCCATTATACGAGCCCAACTCATGGTCACTTCTCTCTGTCATGATTTCTCCTGCGTATACCAGAGATTACTAACCTGAATGCTAAAGGTTACTGTCTTTGACTCAGAACTGTTTTCACACGTCTTTCTAAGCATTCTTTCTTTCACTGTTTCTGTGGGTACACTGGAGAGATGTAAAATTTTAGGACTGGTACTTTTCTTCTGACTTTTTTTACCTTTTTCAAATATATCTCTTTGTTATTTTTTCTGTATTACAGAAGCATGTGTTAGCTGGCTCAGAGGCTGAGTTATACATGTGTATACTTGGAATGATAGCTTGGCAGCCTTGTAACACACTGGATTCCTTTCATATCCCACAGTCTTTGTTGTTTCTGTATGATTTTCAGTGTCTTGAAATCAAGATCTTTCTTCTTTTCATCGTGTACTTTCAGCCAAAACTTCTGTCATGGAGTTAACTAGATCAATCTATGCCCGTGACAGGGTGGCAGTAAGCCCCTGGGCCCCCTGGCCCCACAGAATGGGAAGGGAAAGGGAAAAGGGATAGGAAGATGGGAGCTGAGCTCAAGGAAGGAAAAAAAACTAGCGGCCCCTTTTTTTCACACGAACTTCAGATGCCATTTTGTCAGACTTCCCCTCTGCTACTATTGGTCACATGGCAACAAAATGTAATGGAATATTGGTAGGAAGGTTCAACCTCTACTGCTGTACCATCAACATGGTTCCTCTGATGTCATGGGCCAATATAACAAAATAAGAGGCATTGCTTTCAGAACAGCCCTCATAATGTTAGAAACAAAATGTTCAGTAGCTGGTAATAAAGCAGTACCTTTTCTTTGTTTCTGTATGGAGTACTCTTAAATCTGTGCCCATTTCTCATTCATATGTTCATCCATTCTGAGTTTTCAGGTGTGCTGTGATATTTTCTAATAGGTGAAATATTGTTTATTCTTACAGTTGAGAGACAATCACCATCAAAGACTATGTTAAGTGCCATGGAACCTATGGCACTCCTATCCTATGCTTGGTATTTTCTCTTGGTTCATTTCTCTATGGTTCTTTTAATGATTTCCATTTAAAGTTTCTGTTCACATATTTACAAAAAACTGTTACTTCAAAAACTTTCATGAGTCCACCTATTCACACACTGTTGCAAATATTTCCATTAGGAAATCAGGCTGTTTGCCATGAGAAGAAACGGTTGCTTTTATCCCAATTCCCAGGCTTCACTATCAGTGACAGCACACAAACTATTGGCCCTTGAGGTACCTTTATATTGCTATACTAACTCATTCTGGATGACAGACCGAGAAAGACAATATAGGCTCATGGTCACGACTGAAACTGTATTAAACAGACAGAATAGTTCAAATCAACATTTTGTATACAGGATACAGTGTTATATCTTTTATGAGCATGTCAGTAAACAGGTGGGACTCCATATGGGAACTCACAGATCTGACTCACTGGTCCAATTAATACTGAGCCATATTGTAAGCAGGTGCTGGTACTCAAAGCTTTTGTTTGCATGCAGTAATGCATTGTTTGGCTAGACTGTTTAATGGTAGCTATATAAAATCATTCTGTATTTAAAAATCATGCGTGTATGTGTGAGCTTTGATCCCATTTACTTTAATATCAATTAACCTATCATTTTAGTAGCAAAAAAAAATATTCTAGTATGGTGTTTTGAAGTTTCTTCTGCAATTACTGAAACTAGTACAAGGAAAAAGAAACAATTTAGAAACTGGCAGTTCAAATGATAATGTCTGATTCTTACAGTATTGGCAGAAATATAGTTTTTTATATTTGTAGATCTCCCCCAGATTGTGTAGCTCTTGTTTACTAGATAGACAAGGCTGAGAGTTATGATCATTTTCCAAATAGATGGATTTTTTTCCAGGTTTAGCTGGAATCTTTCTTGTCTTGGTAACCATTAATTTCAAGAGCTGCCTATGTTTGCTGAAGTTAGAACCTGTCTTCAAATGACTGAATTGGCTGTATTTTGTTTGTTATTAAGGAAATGAATATGATTTATATTGACTTTTTTATACTTGCTACATTTCTGTGCTGTAAAAGCACAAGTATTTTAATCGACAAAAGAGCCACAGCCATTTGCTCTTCCTGTAAAAAATAAAAATCTGTAGACATATTTACACTACAAGTCTTCTTCTCTCAGCTAGTGGTTTTCCCTAATAAAAAAAAGTTTTCCCTAAAAGGGGGCAATTGCACCAGGAGCAGTTCAGCAAGATCTCAACCTCAGACCTATTTTCTTAAATGCATTTGAACCAGACACAAACTTTTATCTATGTAATAGCCAAAATAACTATTCAGGCTGATGGAAGAGAGAGAAAAGAAGAGGAGAAAAATACCTAATCTTTTAGTGTCACTCGTGCCATGTGTCATTACTGTGGATTTCTCTGTGGTGGTAATTCTCACGATTCTCATTCAAAATATCATCATTCTAAAATATTTGGGAACTCCCACTTCTGTAAAACTCTTGCACTCATCCTTTCCTCATTTTCCCTCCTTTTTGCAGCATCCAAAATATACTCACAAATTACACAGTTAATAGTACTTTCTGGATAGCTGATGAACCATCCTCACAACACTTGCAAATCTATTCATGAATTCTGTATCTATGAATAATGGAAGTAAACACTTGCTCAAAATCTGAATACTTTATTCATAAATAAAATGGTATGAGATGGAGAGAAAATAATTTGTTTGGGTTTATTAAAACTCCAGGTGGCACAGTGTAGCTGTCTACAAATACATTTTAGAAGTTTGTTGCAGAGTGTAATGTGTACTGTACCCATAAGAGAGAAATTGCTATTCTATAAACAGCATGTGTTAATTCAGCCATGATATTCTGGTGTGAATCGTGTTTTTTATTGTTGATGTGATATTGGTGTTTATTATTATTATTATTACTATTGTTATTACTATTATGGCAACCTGGAGTCTCCTCACCTAGCTATAGTCCTAGCTAGACATATCCTTGGTTTTAGTCTACAACACTTAGTCTACAACAGGATCATACCTGAATTAAATGCCGCTGTATAGCACATCCTTTATAGCCCTTCACTGGAAAAGGATTACTGCACCCAAAGTCCCATCAGCAACAGCTAACTTATACTTTCCCATATGTTTAGCCATTCCTGAAGCTAAGTTTCATGGACAAATATTATGCAATTAAATTTACCAACAATTAATCGATGACCTATCAATTTACCCTTATGATTTACCAATAAGTAATGACATCTGTGGATAATACCATTTCCATATGCAAGATTAGGTGCCAGCTCTGCTGGCATTACTGGCATGGCCAGAGAAAAGCATGACCTGGTTCTGTTTATCCCTACTGAGGTGGTGGAACTGCAGGTCTGCAAGAGCAGAATAAACTGAAATTACAGCAACCTCAAACATGTAGGACAGGTAATGTGCCCTCACACTAAAGTGCCTAGCACCTCTGCTACAAAAAGGATGCAGCTTCTTAGGGTTGGTAAATCAGATGCTGTGCAGGCAAGAGGTGTAAAGCAAGTGAATGTATGGGCTGGCCCTGGGGAAACCTGAGAGCCCCTTTTGCCCAAGGCCTTGGCAGCTAAAACCAATGCTCCATTGGTGAGATTACATCAATGCCTGTTGTTTTCCTCCGCCTAAATAACGCACAACTGGGAGAATCTGAATTACGTGGCACAAAAATATTTTCTAATAATAGTGTTGTTTTAGCTGTGATAAAATAAACATAAATGAAAGAAAGACTGTAGTGGGAATATCTTTTATTTTGCCAGCTGCTACAGTTGAAAAAAAAAAAAAAATAGCCAAAATACAGAAGGTGCTGTTAATCTGTAAGCTTTAACTACTTCACAGTATACTAGCGGATCTGGACATGTAAACAATGCCACTGGTTCATTAAATCATTCTAAGTTATTATAAACAATAAATAATAAAAAAAAGAAAATAATAATTAAAAAATCCTTGCCCAAAGGAGGTTTTAAAATTATATTCTTCAGTTTGAAAAGCTGACTGAAAAATGATTTTTCCCCAAATAAACAAAATAGAAAACACTTGAAATAAGCCCAATGTGAGCAATCTTACATTTAAACAATTTTTTTTTTTTTTTTTTTTTTTTTTTTTGTAATGAAAAAATGGTTGAGGAGGCTAGCAATCAAAAGTAGCACTGAAAATGAAAAAAGACCTTAAGCTACCAAATAAATTAATTTCTTCAGAGCTTTTCAGTATGGGGTGTTTTTTTGTTGTTGTTTTTTTGTTGTTGTTTTGTTGTTGTTGTTGTTTGTTTGTTTGTTTTCTTTTTTAATATTGGATTTACTTTAACTGTACTCTTGACCCTTGTGTCATTTTAAACTGTGTTGTGTTTTGAATTTCATCTGTGACCTCTAGCAATATGTGAATATTTCCCAGCTTCCCAAGGCAATTTCCACTTAAAGAATATTTCATGAACATTAATGCTATTTTACAAAGTGACTTTAATGTTTTGTCTTTGATTTTCAAGGCATTTTTTAAAAAATTTGCAGTTCTTTCTCTGCTGCTTTTAAGCACTAATGAAGTATAACCCTGTCATTTTTTGTTTAATTGGAGGACTAATTGATTGGCAAAAGGATCAGAAGTACTCTTTTTAAACATTTTGAAAATGCTCACTCCTTTATGGTGTTGACTTACTAATTAAACTGGGATTGCTCTCTCCTTTTTTGGAAGCTCATTTCAACAGTACTAAGAAACAAACAATCTTAGTACAAGTAAAATGGGTCACCAGTAACAGTGACAATTCCCACATTTGGGCTTTATCCATCGTGTTGAATATTTCTAGTGTTCTACAAAGTAACCTCATTTTCTACTGGATTCAAAAAGAACTGATAACGCTCCATATTCTGCTGAACTGATAATTTATTTGTGATTCTGACACTCTCACTGAGAAGAGCATTAATGATATTTTGGATAGGAATTTGAACTTATATTTGCAAAATATTTTCTGTTAAAAAAATATTTCTCACTGACTTAAAACATACAGGATATATCTATATACGAGAAAAAAAATCAGTCAATAAAAGGAACAAATATGTTCCTCTGTCTGTAGGTCAAAAACCATTTGTACACTTCCTCAGTATAAATAAGTGCTTTGGGTAGAGAGGATGGGCTTCAACACATAATGGCAGGCAGGGAGAAAATAAAACAAAGAAGCTGTCCAATCACATCCATTTAACTTACCATTTTATGGTAGCTATCATCCTTTTAGCAAAATGAAACTTACATTTATAAATGGAATCAGATGAAAAGAAATGAATCAAAGTATACCCCTTTGTGTATACATGCATTTATTCATAGCTTTGTGTTGATTATACGAGTCGTTCCCCAGATATGAACCAAGGAACTCATTTTCCTCTTCTATTTCTCTGTTTTGAGAAGCAATGGCAATACACATTATTAAATACATTGCACACACAAGCATCTGAGTAAATTCATATATGATAAAAATTTAGTAATGTGGTGAGATTGTTTTGGGAAATATAAAATCAATGAAATTCTTCCAGGAATGTTCAAGAAAATATAGTTTCAACAAAATCTCTATTAGGAATGTTGTGTAAACTACTATGGCTTATGTATCTGGCATTCATGTATCTGAAAATGTTATATTTTAGATTAAATCAGCTTCTGCTAAAATATATTTGCAGTGCAAACATATAATATAAATCCAAAACAGAAGCTGATTTTCCTCCTTTAATGTAACAATACAGAAATCCCTTGGGTTTATTTACATTTTTAAAATTTATTTTTAGTGTTCAGAAAAATAGGAAAACAAATACTAATATTGATACAATCAAAGTAGAAAGAAATAATATATATTTGAATATATTGTCATGCATGATATATCGTGTTCTTACAATTCATTTACTGATGCATTTTCAGTGTGCAGAAATCTTTTTGAGAGGGTTAATGATACATTTCCAGTATTTTTTAGCAGATGGAATGACAACTGCAAAGAAAATCTCTGACAATCACATAAGCATGATCCTCCCTCATGGAAATAACTTAGCTCTGTGAACATAAATGTCTTTCCTTGATATATGAAAACAAATTAGAATTAAAAAAAAAAAAAAAAAAAAAAAAAAAAAAAGCAGCTAATGCATTCATGCCTCTTTAGGAATTTCATTTAGAATTGCAGTCACATCAAAATCTTAGAAAATGGAGAAAGAAAGGCACCATTTGCTAAAACACTTTTATTTGCAGCATGCTAATCTGCTCTGGTGAGGTCTTTATTGTCTCCCATTAACTAATGAATGGAGTCTGAGTGACCTATGTATTTGCCTTGGGGTTTTCTATTAACCATCCAGAAATATGTGGAAGTGATCAAATCAGTCTCCTAGACTCAACCTGGGAGAAGGACACAAATTTTCTACCAAGTAAATTAAACAGGTAGCATGTGGTGAGATTTCTGAGAATAAGACAAATCTAAAGCACTTATACCTCACATTTTATGAGTGTCAAAAGAAAACAGTCAAGAAAATATAAGCGGTCATACAAGGTTTTGGCAAGAGGTAGAGGATAAGGACGAGACAAGAGTAGTAGCATGAAAGTGACATAGGAGTGAATTTATCCTGTGAACACCACAGTGCCAGAACAAGTATTCAAATGGTGAACTGATGTCAACATCTGAAGAAGAAAAACAAATATCAAAATGCTGTCAAATGTGCCTAAACATGCAAGGGAATGTTTAGTATGATTACTTTTTATTTAATTTTGAACTGGGAAGAAATTATAAATTTAGAGAGGGCACACAGCACACATTAATAGAAGACCCAGAGGAGTGCAGAACCACAGTCTACAACAGAGATCTTCACAGCTGTAGTCAGGAAGGAGCTGGCAAGAACCTCCAGAGGAGATGCCAGTAGTAACGGGCATGTAATTTCATGCTCCAACCTTTTAATTCTGTCCTCAATGGCCAGTAAAAGTAAATGCCAAAGGCAGATCTTCAAGTCCCATGTTAAGGAAACTGAGCTTCCTACACAAGTGATATATTTATAAAAATACAATTTTTTATCAGTATAATTTGCAGGCTACGTTCTGCCGGTTGGATAAACAGCAGTATCTCATACTTACCCTAATATCACCTTTTCTTCATAAATAAACATCTTCCGAATAAAATGTACAACTAAGAATTCTGTGATTGGATTCACCTTGAAAAGAGTTAACTCTTTCTGCTGTCCTTGGACATAGTTTCTTGCTTAATTCTCCTGGCACTTACTTGATGGTGTGTTCTTGTTACTGATTGCTTGTTTTTTGGGGGGAAGGGATTCTGCTTTTACTGTTTGCATTAAATTAGACAGTATTTTCCTCCTCCCTGCCTTGTTCACCTTTGCCAGAAACTTTGCATATCAGATGCTTCAGCAGTGCATGCTGCCTGAAGAGTAGATCTGTACTTCCCATGGACACATGTTGCAGCTGGTAAAAGCAATGCACAAATGTCTTGGTGAGTGTCTTGGAGGACGTGAAGATCAGGAACTTGGGCTGTTCTTGTAGAAGACCCTAGGCAATAGGTCAGGGGTGGTTTCTTGGAGTCATGAAACACATTGCCACACTCACGAACTGAACACCCCTCTTCTTCTGACATGATTCATGTCAGTAATGAGCTCACTCTTCATAGCAGCTTTCGAGCCTGGTCAAACACCTTGAGAGATATACCTGATTCCATTCAGCCACCCTTTATTATTGTCCACCTCCTTCAACTCTATACCTGTCTGGTCTGCCACAACTTGTGCTTTGCTTCCATTAAGAGGAGAAAATATCTTATTTTGCCTTCCTGGTGGGACAATAAAACCAAATTTTTTTTTCTCACAATGCTGAAACAAGCTTTGCTGGCTTTGAAATTAAATGTAATTGATCTGAAACTTAAGCAATAGCTTCAGTTTAAAATAAATGGTTTTCAGCAGACTAGACGCAGGAGTATAGGACAAAATTTAAAAAAGAATAAAAGAATAATTCATCCTGATTGAGCAAAATGTGTAATTTTAAAATAAATTGGGTAAGCAAGTTAAAGCTCTTTGTTGCTTGTCTCTGTTGTCATTTGACTGTAGGATGACAAATACGTGTTTAAGGGATGTCAATTTTTCCAAAGGATCATTTGTCATTAAAAATATTTAAGCAGGCTTTCTTGAAATATCAAGATTAAAGCTGCTAATGTTCTGAATAATTTGCTAGAGAAAAAACAGTATATCACTGAAAGAAAGTCTCAGCTTCCTAAGTATATTTATGGTCTCTTTTTTACAATACCTACAATTGGTGACTGTAGATTAATCATTTTATGTAATTTGATCTAACAGTTCTTTAATGGTTCAGGTGATATGGAAATGCAGCACATTAAATTAATGAAGAATTAGCAAATAATTTCAGAGAGCCAAATACTTCCTCTTAGGAGTCAAGCTTGTTTTGTGAGAGCAAGTATTGTTTCCCTAGACAGTGCTGACCCACAGACTCCTGTGATATATAAAAAATATTCAGTGATTTAGAGAGAAATATGAAGAAAAACTTTCAAAAATCTAGTAAGATAGAAGAAGAACTAGCAGTATAATAATGCTTAGATCTCAGTAAACATAAGAGTGATTCAGCTAAACCAATAGAACTGTAATTTTTTCTGAAGTCACTTTGTGCTAATGCTTGTGTAATTGGGGTGGGATTCAGATCTTGGGTGCATTGTGTCTTGAGTGTTAGTAGCACTAGAAGTGATCCATTTGGCACATCTTTCTATGGGATATGACATCTATTTTTTAAAATGAACTAGGAAGGAGAGTTACAATATATTTTCATATTTATATATTACAATATATTCATTGTTCTGCCATCCTCACGTTTCCACAAGTAATAAAGCTTTTCCATGTTATTAAGACCAGTTTATTCTGACACCTAATTGCCAAGAACCTGATGCACTTGTACTTTGCTAAGTAGCCTCTTTGCTTAGTGTTGAAGTATTTATAGAAATCTGACAGTTTTTCCTATAAATATTGCCATAAATATTAGCTTTTTTCCTGTTTAATTATAATACCTATCATATTTTTCAGTCTTTCCCTAGTAACCAACACCTGCAAACTCTTCTAACTTTCATTTTCCCTTAGATCCATATCAGATATCATTTCAAAACAGTTTATTTTTCATGAGTTTGAAATGAGATAGGTGAATGTATTATAAATCCAGAGACAAGGAGTATCTGAAGGGATAGCAGGATACAGTTGTATTTCTGCGTTTACATTTGTGTTTTTTGTATATGCCATCCATGGCATTTAAACAGAAAAACAATCCAGATTTTGCAAGATATGGTTTTCAAAATGAAGGAATTCTAATTCATGTATAACTGTCTGGTTAAAAATCAAACAGTGTGAGATGCACAAAAACACTTTGCTCTGGGGCACTGACAAAGGGATTCACCTCATTCATACACAGTCTTGCAAAATCAGTAATCTCATTCAAAACAGATGAACCACTGATTATATTAGAAGTCCAGATGAAGTTATGGGCAGTTTAATCTCATTTACTTAATGTGCCACGTACAAATACTTCCTTTTTTACCCTTGTCTGTTCTGATTATGTTCACAGTTCATACTTAAATATTTAACTTTTATTCAGAAGAAAGTCAGCTGAGAGCTGACTCTCCCCTTGATGATTCAGTTCCCCTTAGGCCCATTAGGCACGAAGTTTCCTAACAAAAGAAATGGAAGGAATGATGCCTTTTCTAGTGGGTTTGGAGTTGCCACCCTGCTGCAAGATGAGCTGAAAACCAGCAATAACAGTGAGTAAATGGATGTGCCTTAGAAGCTTGTGACATCATTGTTTCCTACATTAGACATTAGATCTCAAGTCATATATGCAATTACTTCCAAAAGCTCTTACTCCTTCAGCTGGTTTGACATTTATGTTGAGAGTTGAGCACTGAATGGGATTCCAGGAATATATTACTTCCTCAAGCACTGGGAATCAAAAAGACATACAATCATATATTCATAGAATCATCAAGGTTGAAAAAGACTTTCAAGATTACCCAGTCCAAATGTCTACTAACCACCAATATTTCCCCACTAAACCATGTCCCTTAGTATCACATCTAAATGTTTCTTGGACACCTTTAGGGATGGTGACTCCACCACCTCCCTCCACAATCCATTCCAAGGCCTGACCACTTTTTCTGAGAAGAAATTTTTCCTAGCTTCAAGCCTGAACTTCTCCTGGTGCAACTGGAGGCCATTCCCTCTCATTCTATTTCTGACTCCCATCTTGCCACAACCTCCTTTCAGGAAGTTCTAGATGGCAATAAGGTTATCTCTGAGCCTTCTCTTAGCCACACTAAATAATCCCAGTTCCTCAGCCTCTCCTCATATGACTTGTGCTCCAGAGCCCTCAACAGCTTCATTGCCCTCCAATGGACACATTCCAGGGCCTTCATGTCTTTCTTGTTGTGAGGGGCCAGAAACTGAACACAGTATTTGAGGTGCAGCTGCACCAGAGTTCTGTACAGGAAGATGATCAGATTTATGACTATGGCATTCATACTAGTCCATGGAACTTAATGTACTTATTGGCATTGCAATTCGGTAACTGGACTGATTTGTATCATCTTCATCACTGCAGACACCAGCGGTTTATTCATTTTATGAGAAAAGAATAAAAAGACATTGTTTCCCTGAAGAGTTTCTTTTTACTTCTAGAAATAAAGCTATAACATCTGTTGGTGCACCCTTTTCTGAGAAACCAATGCATTATTTCCTGGAAGTACCTTGTCTTTGCACTGTATTATGATGTGGCAGATGTTATTAGAAACCATCTACCTTTGTGGGGAGAGAGGATTAATGTATCAGAATTCATAGCATCTACATTTGGACTAGATGCTTCATAGAAAACACTGAGGTTCTACATGAGCACTGAGATTGATCTAACCATCTGAAGCTCACAGCAGGCATAGAGTATAGTTACTCAAAACATTAATGTGAGAATAAGCATACAGAAAGTACAAAATAAGACAGAAAAGAGTAACAAACCTGTGTTATGTGCCTGTAGGTAGCTTACGGCTTTTCTTGATAAACGGTTTTAACAATTTCTGGGAAAAAAGCAACATTCTATGGTTACATCTGTTAGTAAATCAAACATGCTAGGGCCTAATTAGAAGGTGAGTGTCAAGGCAGTTTAAAATCACATGGCTCATTTCCTCCTCCTTTTCCCTCAAAGAGGAAAAAATATATTATTTATTCTGGTTATTGAGAAAAACCTACAGTGTATTCTCTTCTTCAGATGACATCTAGACTCCACCTGGAGAAGTGGATCAAAATCATTCCAGAGAGTTGAACTAAAATGCCACTCATTAGGCCTATCCTGCTTGTTTGTGTAAACTGTTCCTATAAATGAAGTTCCAGGGAATGTGTAGAAAAAAATATTGTAAATACTTCTAAGTTAAAGACACAGAGATAGATACAGAGATAGAGAAAGACACAGTGTAGAGATAACATGATATGAGGCAATGTCAGAATGGGGACAATAAGCCATTTAGGAAATGCAGACTTGGTAGGTATTTAATATGTTGCATGTGTTTATGCCTTCTAATGAAGTAACTGAATAAATCAATAAATCAATGCATAACTTGCAGCATGTAGGTTCTTTATTTTATCAGGACTCTAACCCTTTCTAGAGGAAGAGTTTATTTCTTATGGTTCATATTTGGCAGCTTCTCCTCAGCAATTTCACATAAACTTCATCTGATTTTCTTTTTTCTTTTCTTTACCCTGTGGAACTGGATTTAATCTTAACTCCTAACAATGTTCCCAGAAAACAACATAACACATCTATACAGTTATGCTGGGACAGTTCAAGATCCATCCGTCTCATCTACTTTATCTATTACCTTTATCCACTGACTCATGGTAACTGCTTAAGTAATGATTTACAAAAACAGCAAGAATACAGTGCTGACTAATACTTGCTGGCATATTTTCCCAGTTCTTGTGGGTCTACAACTCAGGTATTTCTTAAGCTAGAAATATTTGCTTTTGATAGTAAAACATTAATGCACTTTCATGCAACTGCCTAGATGTGAGCTGAATGTCTAAGCTTTAATTACAGTTAATGGACTTACATACAGTTAGTAAATTGTCTCGTCAAGATATTCAGTAGCACCTCAAGAGAGATTCAATTCATGCTAAAGTAAATATCTGGGGTTCAGATGCTTAAGCACAACTGGCAAGTTTCATTTGAAGCATTCAAGTTTATCTCAGCAGCTTTGGCCAAGAAAAGAAGGGTTTATTGTTCACTGTCAGATTTACTGGTCACTTGCAGGTTTCTAGGGCTTCTGAAATAACACAAGAAGTTTAAACAAAGAGTCAGGCCTTTTGTATCTAACACTTCTGGCTGGAATTTCTCTGCAGTAGATTTATCTGTTTCTTAAATGTCTGCAATACACTTTAAATTTTGGTTGGTTGGTTGGTGGATTGGTTGGTTTGGTGTTGATCTGGTTTTGATCTTTTTTCATCTCAATATGCTTTGTCTTGTGTTTTTGTGTGTTTTGCATCTAACAATTCTAACTTCATTATTTTGTCTTTGATCCTTTTATTGGCATGAAGAGTGAACAGCCATTTTTGATGCAGTTAACCATGATTTTGTAGTCCTGATATCTTATGTCATCCCTAGATATTAGAAATTCACATTAACAACCAGATAAAGAATATCCCAGACAGAAGTTTTTGATAAGGTTTGAAATATATCTTTTGGGTTCAATTACAACTTTCCAAACTTAGTTGCCCCAAATTGTGCATTCTTTCCTGGCCGGTTTCCATTCATTGGCTTTTTCAAGCTTTGTGCTCTTGCCAAATGGTAAATCACTTCGGATTTTTAAGTTTTTGTCTTCCAGTGTCTCATACACTATCTACTGTCTGTCTCAATGAAGTAGTTTTTCTTTTAAGTGCTTTTCTGAAATGATGCCCAAACCACTTGTGTTCTCAACCATCCTACTTTCATTTTATAATTTTATTCTGGTTCTACCATTTAAGAATATGACTGCAGCAGAATGAGAAGTGTTAGAAACATAGAACAGAAAAGATTGATTAAAAAAAAAAAATAATAATAATAATAAAAAAAAGTACTTTTCCAAAATACTAACTCAGTACTCTAGCCACAGAGAACTTAATAGAAGGATGGATGTGAGTCTGGGCAGCCTAGTCTGGTGGTTGGAGACCCTGCCCATGGCAGAGGTGTTTAAACTAGATGATCTTTGAGGTCCTTTTCAACCCAGGCCATTCTATGATTCTTCCAGTTTCTTGTAGCCTCCTATTTTCTCATCTGAATTATAAAATAAAAAGAAAACTCACACAAACTTAACAAAGTTTTCTTAATGAGTGCCTAAGTTTCCTTTCATGAAAGTGAAAAAGTGTGTACCTTTCATTCTCATAAGATAGAAAGCTATTTTATTGAGAACAATGCATCAAGCTGCAATATAAATACTTTTGCTGTCCTATGGTGGTATACTAGGACATAGAGAAAGAAGTTTTGTGCAGAATTTTCTTCCATTTTTCAATTACATAAAATCTTTGTCTTTCTGTATTCTTGTAGCCACGCAGGTAGACGCAAGTATGACAGTAAAAGTGATGGAAATCAAAGCTGCATTGATTAACTTACCCTATTGGCTGATGATGAAAGATGATTCTTCTTCTGGACTTTGGGCTGAGGGTCTTGACTTGTGAATCTTGTCATTATATCTATCTGCTGTTGATGTGACTATCATACCTATTTCTGAGACAAATCTTTTAAGAATTTCTGTGTTGTTTTGGTTGTGACAAAGTTATTCTTCACGGAATATGTTATTGCTATGAATGAAACTATGATAGGGAGAAGACAGAAACTGGAAAACAAAAGCTTATGAACTGGAGCTCTCTATGGGCTGATGAATGCTGGAATTTAAATCCCTACTGAATTTGAGGCAGATATCTGTCCCTCTTTTTGTATAAACTGCACTATCTAAACTTCTGCACAGTATTTTATACTGCCCCAAAAATCATTCTTGTCTTTAAAATGATAAGACATAAATTTGGTAGATGGACCACTCAGTGAGTAAGGAATTGACTGAACGGTCATATTCAAATACTTGTTGTCAGTGATGCCCAGATAGATATCAATAAGAAACACCTCACAGGTGTTTATTCAGACTAGTACCCTTTGTTGGTAACATGGACACTGGGATTGAGTGCACTCTTGACAAGTACGCTGACAACACCAAGCTGTGTGGTGTAGTCAACATACCGGAGGAAAGGGATCATTAAGGTCATCCAGAAGGACCTCAGTAGTTTTGACAGACAGGCCTATGCAAACATTGGGAAGTTAAACAAGGCCAAGTACATAGTCCTGCACCTGGGGACAATCTCAAGAAAATGGATGGAGAGCAGCTCTGAGAAGGACTTAAGGGGGTATTGGAACTTGATGATCCTTGAGATATCTTCCAACCCAAGCCATTCATTGATTCTTTTATGATTCTGTAATACTGGTTGATGAAAAACTCCACATAAGCTGGCAGCGTCTGCTTGCAGCCCAGAAAGCTAGATGTCTCGAGCTATATCAAAAGAAGTGTAGATAGAAGGTCTAGGGAGATGATACTTCCCCTCTACTCCTCACTCATGAGATCCATCTTGAAGTAGCGTGTTCAACTTTGGCTCCCATGACATGGACCTGTTGGAGGACATCCAAATGAGAGCCAGCAAGATGATCATTGTGCTGGTACACTTCTCCTATGAAGTGAGACATGGCACAGAGAACTGGGGTTGTTCACCCTGCAAATGAGAAGACACTGTGTAGGTCTTTTTGGTCTTAAAGGGGTCCTACAGGAAAGTCAGAGGAACTCTATGACAGAGAGTGTAGTGATAGAACATGAGATAACAAAAAGAGGGGTGATTTAGATTAATGTCAGGAGGAAATTATTTACTTAGAAGATGGTGAGGCACTGGAACAAGCTTCCCTGAGAAATTGTGAATACTCCATCCCAGGAAGTGTTCAAAACCAGGTTTGGTGGAATTTTTTTATTCCAGCTTGAGGATATAACCAGAATTCTAAAGAATTCTAGATGCGTGTAGGGGAGTGTTATTGCATAATTTTTATACCTATTAGATTTTTTCTTCCAGAGTAACTGACTCACCTGGATAGCTACAAACAACTTGTTTTTGCTGGTTCTCATCCAGTTTCTACACTGTCTTGCCTGCACTTTCTACTGGCATATATATATAGATGCAGATTTTTCAAGCAGATCCATGTTATCAATTGTCAGCTTGTAATGTTTCATGGGGGATTGTTGCAAAAGGCATGTAACAGAGCAGACTTATTCTAAGTGCTGTAAAGGAATTTCTGAATTCCAAATCTGATACATCATCTGTTTTTAGGACTTCATAGTATACTTCTGAGAAACTAGTTTGATCTGTATGATCATTGCAGATAAGCTTTTCCTTGTTTTTCCAAGCATGTTTTATTAGTAAAAATAAACTGGAATTAGTTTGCTAACAATGAAAATTCTTGAAGGATTGGTAAACTGTATAATATTATCATATGCATATCATCATATGCAAGAGTTGTCAGTTGTAGTTTGTAATTTGTTTGAATTTGGTCAGGAAGGGAAGAAAAAACCTACTTGATCTGAAATTAAAAAAGAATTTGCCTATTCCAGTAAGCTAATAGGACAGTTAACATAGCAGTAAATCTGACTGCAATGGAAAATTTAAACTCTTTTCTCTCCAAAGTAGAGCGGCCATATTCAGTAAGACTCACTAGCAGTGACTTCTGTTTCATGCTATATTTCAGACTGGGCCTGGAAGTGGATTTGGAGAGTTCTGGACAGCTCAGTTCAAAAATTGAAAGGAGTTATTCTAACAACACAGAATTGCAATGGTCCACTCTCAGGAGATCAGAACATTCATAGCATTGTCAAAATTAATAATAAAAGTTCAAACATCCATATAAATTAAAAGCAGAAGTAACCTTGGTTCTTTTCATATTTTTTAACTGGATCACTTTTCAGTTGCATAATCCTCTAAAGCAATTATTTTGTCTTAATACTTTTACTTATTTTTTTGTATGAAAACAAACTTTAAAGAATGAATTATTGCCGAGTAAAAAGATATCTCATTTAGTTTTCTTTTCCACCATTTTACGTAGCTACTTCCATTGACTGTTAGTGAGATGAAGCTTCAGATCGACTGCTAAAACTACGTGAAATAAAAAAAGATAAGAGCAGAAGAAACAAATTTAGAAATTAATCACAACAGCAGTTAGGCAATCCCACTGTCCCTCCAATTGTAGAGAGTAGTTATCCTTTCTAGTGTTTGTTTTCATACTTATTTAACTGAATGGCAATTGATTTTGTTTGATCTATATTATCAGACATTTCCAACTGGTTTCAAGTAATGCGCGTCTTAAGTTTTATCTCGTTCCTACTCCTACATATTTTCCTTTACATCTCCATGACAAAACTCACTTGTCTTGCCAGCTGATTTACTCTCTTTTATCATTCTGTTCTATAACTGTTTTCTCAGTTCGTTTCCTCATTGAAAAGTCTGATTTTTCTGTCAGTCCCATCAACCTTCTTTTCAACACTCTTTCCATCCAAATGGTCTTCAATCTTTCCATTATTTCCTTCAGGTGTTTCCTCTTCTCCCCTGGTTTAATAGTCTTGGCATTATTTTAATGCCCGAGAAGGGACTGAATTCCCTTCTCAACTAGATATTTGTTTCTACTGTAAATGAGTCAGATTATTTCCTTGCCACCAGTGTATGTTAAATGATGCTGCTACTGCTACAGAGAGAAGACCAGCCTCGTTTTCTTTGCTTGGACTGTAGTATGAATTCCAGTTAAATATACACATAAGTAGATAAATTTGGAAAGAGTCTGAAGAGAAACTTTGAACGTGTACACATGGTCAGTTACCTAACTGTGATGACACAGTCAGTTTAGTCACAACAAGGAGGATCTGAAGAGAATTCTTTAGTAATTTAAGTGACAAAATCAACTTCCTAATATCTCTGTGCTCAAACTTATTCTGAAATTGGGCACATGCAAAGATTTTCAAATGAAAAAAAAAAAAAAAAAAAAGAAAACAACAAGATTTTTACGTCACAAAGAGCATATTCCCTTAGCCAATGGAACCCTTTCATATCTGACTGAAGGAAAACTCTGCAAAATATGTAAATGTTTAAAAATTAATGCATATTTTTCTTATTCTCCCTTTAATGTAAATTCAGTTGTTTTGACTAAACATTTCCAAATAAATAATTGAATTGGAATTTATTTTACAAACAATATTCAGAGATTATTGAGTTTAAATAATTACATTTTTTGCAAGAATTAAGCTAGTATCATTAATGGAAAGTCTATAAAGCCTTAATTGAAAGGGATTTTGCCAATACCAGTGGTCATCTAATGCCAGACAATATTAAACTCCTTTCAAGACATAGGCTACTCTTTTAGATTAGTTCAGGATATGTGCTCTTTTTGGATATCTATTTAAGAACGATGCTGTTACTCCAATTTAATAACTTCATGAAAATTGATATCTTGATAAAATACTTTTGTCATATACACATATAAATGAAAATTTTCTGATTAAAAAAATGATTGTAGGAAAAAAAAAAGGTGTGCAAGACAGTAGAAAATGAAGTAACTTTTACCCCCTGCAGACATTCCATTTAAAGGAAATAATGAAGAACATACTATAAATAGAGATTTGACCAGTATGTGGAAGCAACTGGTGCAAAACAGAAACTGGACACTTTGATGTACACTTTTCCCCTTACTGTTTGTTCTCTGCTATTTCTGATGTAGTGAGTATTTTTGAATGTGCTAGAGAGGGAGCAAATTAGAAATAAATCAGTAACTGTAACATAAACATCACAAATTACATCACAAATTACTTAAACAAACAAACAAACACAAACCAATAATCCACCAAAAGCTATCAGCTATCCTATTATTTTCCATTTTGGGTAGGATTAACTTCAATTGCAGATAAAAGGATCCACCATTTCTTGATTATTGTGCCTAATCACATGCCCTTATGTACTTCTGTGTTAATTACTGACAATATAGCTGTCGTGGAGGGGAAAAAAAAAAAACATTGTATAGCAAGCTACAGGTATACCATTTTTCTTTTCATCATCATCGCACACCACTTGGGAAGAAGCAACAAAATTGTTGTTGTCAAGGCTTTCTGCTAACTTACATGCTGTCAGAAGCAGCATGGCTGGCCTTGGACAGCAAGCACAGGACGGAGAAGTCAAAGAGCCAATCCTTGAAGCAGCAGCAGCGCTCAAGCAGCAGGCACAGGAGAGTTCGACAGTATGCAGGAGTCACCTCAATCGTCAGGAATCTCTCTTCTTCTTCAGGAGGAATCTGCTGCCAGAAAACCTCTGTTCTTCTTCATGAAGAATCTGCTACCAGAAATCCTACGCTCTTCATGAGGAATCTGTTGTCAGAAACCTATCCTCATTGTTTTCAGTTCCTCTTTTATCCTCCTTGTTCTCCTGCCTATGTGACAAGGATGGGCCTTGAGCAAGAGTCATTGAGTACCCCCTGAGATGGCCATCATCCTGTGATAGGTCCACACAAAGTACTTTATAGCTATTTAGCTGCAGTTCATCTCGCTCTTGTTGCCCCTGGTCTTGCCCATCTGCGTCCCCCAGACAAAGGATCTCACAACCTTTGCCCAGGACTTGCCTGGACTTGTTCATCTGTGTCCTTCAGACAAAGGATTTCACAATCCTTGCTCGGGACTTGAACAAGTCCATCTGTGTCCCCAGCAAGCTTTGAGACACAGACGTTAACAGAATAATATCTTACACATGCTCATAAGTATAACTATGTGATGTGTGATTTTTTGTAATTAATTGTAAATTAAAAACACAGGAAAAATATAAATACACTGCAATTCGAAATATATGAAATAAAAGGTCCTGGAGATATATTCATTCCTCCCAGAGACACATCCCGTATTCCAAGCTCTCTCCTGATACATGGGTCAAGATTCCAGGTTCTTCCTGTAGGATTAGATGGAAGGCTTTCTTCTGTAGTTTACTGGTCTATTCACCAAGGCCTTGATTGCAAACACACATAAGGAATGTGGGAATCCATGTTTAAGTCAGGTGAGTTCTGAACTCTGTTCAGAATCCATATTCCTTTGGTCCATATTCCTTTGGTTCATCAGCAGTCTGTCTGTCACTAGTGTCTTGCTTTGACATTATAAGGGGCTGGTTATGAAATTAGAATATGCACCAGAGAAATGATAGAGAATGAATGCATAAAGAGATACACAAGAAACAAACAAACAAACAAAATTAACAGTGAAACATGAGGAACTTAAGTGTAGCTGGAACTGATATAAAAGCAGTATAAATCTAAAGAATTTATCACAATCAGGTTCAAATGGATGGATCACCAAGAGCATGGCTTACAAGCATCAAGTCCAGTATCTTTTGATTAGGAATTTCAGGATGAGTTCAAAAACAGAAAGCTTCTACTGCTAGAAAAATCTTGCAGGAAGTGATAAGGTCTTCTTTGACACCTAGATATGCAACCATAAGGTAGCAAAAGCACTAAATAATTTCTAAAGATCTCATTGGTCAAAAATGTTCTCGCCCTGCACCATTCACACTTGGCAATTATTTGTTTTTGCTCTTACCTTCTCCTTCTCCTTGCTCAACCCCACATATACTCACAGGCATGTGTATCCTTGTGAAGTCCTTCCTTCTTATCTAGGTGTGGAGTATGGCCCAAGCATAGCCTGCTGAAGAAGGGGAGAGATTGTACAAGACCAGAGAACTGGACAGCATGTTTGTCATGTAGCCATACTCTGACCAGTAACGAGAACTGCCCCTATCTGTGCAGGCTGGATAAAGCCATAGCTATGCCTCTGTCACTCCCCTCAACATGTCTGTGCCTAACAAATTGAAATAGAAGTGTGGAGCACATGGATATGCAGCAGTTTGCCCCGTAATAAATGCTGCATAGCATTTTTTCTATTTTCTATTTTTCTATTCTTTCAGATTTTCTCACTTTGGATAGTTTAGTGGTTTGGATAGCATTAGTAACAGATACATGAAGTACTGTCTCAAGCTAGTTATTATTATCTATATCTATATATAATATTATTATATATCATGCTTCATCAAATCTAAATATTTTGAAACCGTAGTTCTCTTAATATTTGAGTAGATTCTATAAACCTCCAAACATTACTGATTTTTACTGCGCTTCACTTTTTAAAAAAACCACAGAGGAATTCTCGTCTTGGAGAGAAGTTATTTTTCGCACTGCAATTGAAAATATTTAGAAAACAATAGACATTCAGAATAACAGCACTTTATAATACATTACCATTCAACACTGTCAATTCATAGGCAGTTACATAAATACTGCATGTAAGTTTCCTTGAAAATAACTTTTCAGCTTTTATTTGATTTTAACTTAGAACTGCTGTAGTCAGGAAACTATTTTGTTTGGATTTCAGTACAAGACAAAAAGCACTCAGCCTCAAAATAAATAGATAAAGACAGACCAGCTGTTAATAATACTTGCACATCAGCTAGTCATTGCTGTGTAAACTAAAATCAAATTTTGGCGGAGAACTAGAAAATCTATTTAATGTGGATTTCTTTTTTTTTTTTAAAAAAAAAAAAAAAAAGGTTTTCTGTTTCACTGAGCAGTATTTTGGCAGCTTCACAGCAGGCTCTTTGTTTAGAAAGCTGAAGAGAATTCTTCATGCGTCATATTTGCTGTAGGTTTAGCTCTTGATATTAATTTCAGTCTGTAGATGAAGGTCATTTTGAAAAAGTTGCTTTGAAAAAGGTCTGAAATACTGAAATACTAAAATACTTGTCCTGTCAAGTTTCCACCGACTGTGTTTTCCTTACAGTTTGGCAATGAATGAAGAACACACTTTGAGTTTCATTAGGCAATATGAGTTCATTATCGCTAATAGAGGTAATACAAAGTTGAAAAAGTATGTAACGATATATTTTTAAACTACATTAAATCCCACAATTGAAAATTGTTAATTTTAACATTATTTTGGTTTATAAAAAGCCTTTCTAAAACTAAAAGCACTTCAAGAAAAGTAGGCTAACACCTATTTTTAAATTTAACTATTTTTAATTATTTTAACTGCTTTTTCAATAGTTTTGTTTAGTATCTGTTAAGAACTATATTTTTGTGTAGCACTAAAATACAATAACATACATGCAGAGACATCTCAGACTGTGCCTCTAAAAACTCTACACATAATATTACTATGTGTACCAGAAAAATAAAATAGGCCATTTAATAAAGTGAAGAATAATTATTTCTATGGGTAAAGAAGCAGTCAAAATAGTGAAATATTTTATATCTAAAATCATTTATAGAAAGTCATGATTATTCTATGACTTATTTCTATAATAAGACTATACATTTCTTAATTTTAGTGTTTTTTTTTTCTTCAGAGCATATAAGAATGATAATTCAATAAATACACGTGTGTAGAAACCTACAATGTACACAGAAAGGGCTTAGCAATCAAGAATTCTGAATGTTAATACTAGTGTTTCAATAGTCACAAAAGATAGAAACTGAAAGTATATATCCTGCCACAAAAATGTGACTACTACTTATATATCTTTAAATAAACACATGCTTTAAGAGTGTAAATGTATTGAATTTCTGCCCTACAGAAAAGTTAAAGTTTTTCAGGGAAGAAATGTAAGCACACCTCACCAGAGAGTAATGTTTTATATATATAACTTTTAAGAACAAGCCTTGCTAAAATATCATTATTTTCACACTTTGTGGTTGGAGGCAGACAATAAATCACTGACCTTGTAAACTCAGCCTTGCCAACATAAGTAGACGCAGAAGGAGATAAAATAAAATTTACGGTAGACTTGCTGGCACATGTTTTGTTTTCCTTGTTTTTCTCTGCATGTAGAGTGACCACTGGACTAGAATTTCTGAGTTTTCAGTCTCTCGAATATCATAGAAAATGATAGAGACAGTATGATTTTAAATGTTTCTCTATGGGGGAAATGTTGAAACAGAATGGGGGTAGCCATAGTTAAGCCAACTGCTGTGAGCTTGAATAAACTAGGTAATCATGAAAATCTTGCTCATTTGCAACATACTCTATCTTTAATATTCATTTTGATTCTATACCAACATGCCTAATCTAGACAACAGTAGGCTTTTTTTTTTTTTTTTTTTTTTTAGTAAGGAAGATGTTTTATTCTTTCTTGCAAAATATCTGAAAATAGATCTGGTTACTCCAAAATAAATATATATTTGTTTATATATTTGTAATGCCAAATGATCACCCTTACTTTCAATTTGAACCAAATCTTTCAGAACAGTTGGGCCAGATTGCTTCACGCTTCTGTGCTGAAACAATCAGCATATGAAGTAGAATCTGTGAAAAACCAAGTCATACTTTTTGTTACACAGTCTGAAATTTCAGTCTTGGACATGCAGATTTTGGTAGACTTTTTTCCTTCATGTTCATTCTACAGGGCAAAAATGCTGAGTACAGTCTAGCTATAGTTTTAGTAATGTTATGGAAAACTTAGACCATGAACTATTTAAGCAGATATCTTTAAAAATATAGTCAAAAATATAGGGCACTTACATGGTAAGTATGGAGGTAAGCATGAGTTATCATTAAAGTCATTTGTTTCTTAGGTTCTTAGCACCAATAAAGAACCCATAAAAATCACCTTCAATCCCAGAAGTACTATATATATCTGGGGAAAGTATTTCACAGAGGAACACTTTGAAAATGTCATCTGAATTGAGAAGCATTGGGAAAAGTCTCAGAACATAATTTCTAGCACATAGATTATGCTATGACAGTGCTAAGTATAGTGTTTCAGGTAAGTATATGTCAGTCTTCAGTTATTATAGCTTTATTTTTAGGACTTTATTTCTTTAGAACTTATAAATTCACTTCAATACAAAAGCATTTCTGACATAATGTCTCATTATAGGAATTATTTAAATTTGTCTTTAATTTTGTGTGACTTTGAAATATCATTATCAATTACAAATTATAAAAGTGAGTAAACAATAATTTTATATGGTAGCAAACATTAAGTGTTTGAAATGTCCGCTGTTTCTAGTTTTTAAAATAGTATTATAAGTATTCCAAGAATTAAAAATGACTTAACAAGTCTGTTCAAAACAAGCTCTTTGGGTCACGATATCCTGTTCATGAGCACTCACACCTGATTTATATAATCAGATATTTCAGTTGAACAGATAATGTTGAAGTATGGCTAATAAGTATTAATTCCAGTTCAACATGATTTCAGTCTGCACATAGATTAACAGGTCCATAATGCAAAAGATTCTGTTTCAGCCACTAAGTCATTTTGATCTTGTGAGTAATGCAAGGCACTCAATTTGAGGAACTGCATACTCTGCCTAGGTATCCACATATATTCCAGATAGATCATCTAAAAGCATGCTCAGGAATGTATAATTGTTTAGGTCGATGTTTCTTCATTTTCCTGTTCACAGTGTATTTTTATATGTTTGACTAACTGTTCCTAATGTGAACAACTCTGCACTTACAATATTTTTACATACCATACAGTTATTGTGGTACTCTGTGGTCAAAATAGAATGCATCTGTAATACATTTCTATTGAATTTTCTATTAAAAAAAAATAATAATAATCTGATTTACTTATGTTGCAATACACTGAGTACAAAAGTGAAAGGATTTTTTTTCATTCAGAATTCAACCAGTCTTAAGAATTCTAATTTTGTAACAATACACAATTGTGCTTTCTAAGCATTTTGATGGACTAAAGGCATAATATTTTCTGTTACCTATTTATAAACCACCTCTGTGGAGCAAAAGTTGTATCTTTCCAAAATCCATCTCCTTATAGTTATGTTGCTATTGCCCACATGCAAAGAAAGCCATAAAAAAGTACTTTGTATCTGGAGGGTTAATCACTGTCAATACAAATTATACAAATAAATATGTCTCCACTTTCAATAATGTCTAGCAGTATAGAGAATCTAGGAGGCCTGCTGCAAAAGTAATGACTCCTATCATTACATTGGCTTACGATGTCAGAGGCAGATGGTGGCATGGTAGTAGAAGTGTGAATAGTTAATTAAAAGACAGAAGACATACTCTGTCTCCTCCTTCCAGATACTTTTCAGCATAAAATGTCATTGTGGCTAATGATGTAAATAGACATGCAAAATCTTTGAATCATGATGAAAAAGAATATGGTTGGAAAAGAATTATACACTGAATGATAGAATCAAAGAACATCCTGAGTTTGCAGGGATCTATAAAGATCATCAAGTCTAACTCCTGACTCCACACAGGACTGCCAAAACTTTACATCAATCTCTGAGAAAGTTGTTCAGATGTTTCTTGAATCCCAGCAAGCTCAATGCCATGACCACTTGCCTGGAGTGCCTGTTCCAGTGCATGACCACCCTCTGATGAAGAACCATTTCCTAAACTGCAACTTCACCATCCCCCAGCACAGCTTCATTCCATTCCCATGGGTTCTATCACTGATCATCAGAGAGAAGAAATTAACATCCGCCCCTCAGGACCCCAGATCCTTCTCCACGATGCTCCACAAGGCTACTCTCTCTATACGAATGCACGCAGCATGAGCAATAAGCAGGAATTGATTGTGAGTCAGGATAATTATGACCTTGTTGCTATTTCCGAAACATGGTGGGACCACTCCCATGACTGGAATGCTGTGATAGATGGCCACAAACTCTTCAGAAGGGATAGATGGGAAAGAAGGGTGGTGGTGTAGCCCTTTATATTAAAGACTGTTTCAAGGTTGAAGAGCTTGGGGTTGGGAATGATAGAGTGGAGTGTCTATGGGTAAGGATTAGGGGGAAGGCCTGTAGGGGCAGCGTCCTGGTGGGAGTCTGTTATAGACGACCTAATCACGGAAGTCACGCGATCGCCAGCACTTGTTCTGATGGGAGACTACAACTTCCCTGATATATGTTGGAAATATAATATAGTGCAGAGGAAGCAGTCCAGGAGGTTTCTAAACTGCGTGGAAGATTGCTTCATTACGCAACTGGTAGGAGAGCCTACAAGGGGTGGTGCCCTGCTGGACCTGGTCTTCGCCAGCAGAGAAGGACAGGAGGGAGAAATGAAGATTGGTGACTGTCTTGGGCAGAGTGACCATGGAATTGTAGAATTCTCCATTCTTGAAGATGTCAAAAGAGCGAGCAGCAAAACTACCTTCTTGAACATTCAGAGGGCTGATTTTGACCTGGTCAGGTTGCTTGTAATGAGGGTCTCTTGGGAGTCACTTCTCAAGGGTAAAGGGGCCCAGGAAGCCTGGACACTCCTCAAGATGGAAATCTTAAAGGCACAAGAACAAGCTGTCCCTGAGTGCTGTAAGGCGAGGTGAAGACTACTGGTGTGGATGAGCTGGAAACTACCATTGAGACTCAGGGAGAAAAAGAGAGTCTGCATCCTCTGGAAAAAGGGACAGGCTACTTGGGGAAATTACAGAGAAGTAGCTAAGGTATGCAGGGAGGAAGTTAGGACGGCAAAAGCCCAACTTGAACTCCATTTGGCCACTGCAGTAAAAGACAATAAAAAATCCTTTTATAAATATATCAATGGCAAAAGAAGAACCAAAGATAATTCTCATCCTATACTTGATGCAGCAGGAAATGTGGCCACTGAGGACAAGGAGAGGGCTGAGGTCATCAATGCCTTCTTTACATCTGCCTTTAACAGCCAGATCAGTTATCCT
This sequence comes from Lagopus muta, assembly GCF_023343835.1. Lineage (NCBI taxonomy): Eukaryota > Metazoa > Chordata > Aves > Galliformes > Phasianidae > Lagopus > Lagopus muta. Next base: position 146,050,053 of record NC_064433.1, on the reverse strand, counting down.
CTGGGCTTTTTATGCCCTGATCTGGAAGCTTGGGACGCTGCTCAGAATACGCCCCAGCGATTCAGGTGGAGACAGTCAGAGAGCTTCTCCTCCATCTGGACTGTCACAAGTCCATGGGTTACCTGGATGGGCTGCACCCTTGGGTGCTGAGGGAGTTGGTGGGATGATTGCTGAACCACTCTCAACCATCTATCAGCGCTCCTGGTCAACTGGTGAGGTCCCAGAGGATTGGAGGCTTGCCAATGTGACTCCCATCTTCAAGAAGGGCCGTCAGGAGGATCCAAGGAACTACAGGCCTGTTAGCCTGACCTCAGTGCCAGGGAAAGTTATGGAGTAAATCATTTTGGAAGAGATCACACAGCATGTGCGTGGTGTCCAGAGGATCAGGCCCTGCCAGCACAGGTTTGTGAAAGGCAGGTCGTGCTTGACCAACCTCATCTCCTTCTACGACTGCGATACCAGACAGGTAGATGAGGGAAGGGCTGTTGATGTAGTCTTCCTAGACTTCAGCAAAGCCTTTTACACAGTCTCTCATAGTAATCTTCTGGGGAAACTGGCTGCCTGTGGTCTGAACAGGTCTACCCTTCTTTGGGTAAGGAACTGGCTGGAGGGCGGTGTCCAGCAGGTAGTGGTGAATGGAGTTAAGTCCAGCTGTTGACCCGTTTCAAGTAGTGTCTCCCATGGTTGGTACTGGGGCCCATCTTGTTTAATATCTTGATTGATGACCTAGATGAAGGGATTGAGTGCACCGTCAGTAAGTTTGCAGATGACACCAAGTTAGGAGGTGGTGTTGATCTGCCTGAGGGTAGGGAGGGCCTTCAGTGAGTTTTAGATAAGTTGGATCACTGAGCTGAGGTGAATGGGATGAGGTTCAACAAGGCCAAGTGTCGAGTCCTGCACTTTGGGCACAACAACCCCATGCAGCGCTACAGGCTTGGGGATGAGTGTCTGGATGAGAGTGAAGAAGAGAGGGACCTGGGGATGTTGATTGATGTTCAGCTGAACATGAGCCAACAGTGTGCCCAGGTGGCTAAGAGGGTCAACGGCATCCTGGCCTGCATTAGAAATAGTGTGGCCAGCAGGAGCAGGGAGGTGATCATCCCCCTGTACTCAGCACTGGTAAGGCTGCACCTCGAGTACTGTGTTCAGTTTTGGGCCCCTCACTTCAGGGAAGATGTTGAGGTCCTGGAGCGTGTCCAGAGAAGGGCAACGAAACTGGTGAGGGGTCTGGAGCACAAGTCTTACGAGGAGCAGCTGAGGGAGCTGGGACTGTTTACTCTGGAGAAGAGGAGGCTCAGGGGAGACCTCATTGCACTCTACAACTTCCTGAAGGGAGGTTGTGGTGAAGAGGGATTTGGCCTCTTGTCCCAGGCAACGAGCAGGACACGGGGAAATGGGCGCAAGTTGTATCAGAGGAGGTTTAGACTGGACATAAGGAAGAATTACTTCTCTCAGAGAGTGGTCAGGTACTGGAATGTCTGTCCAGGGAGGTGGTGGAGTTGCTGTGCCTGGCAGTGTTCAAGAGGCATCTGGACGACGTGCTGCGTGATATGGTTTAGTGCTTGTGGTAGCAATAGTGATGAGGAGACAGTTGGACTAGATGATCACAGAATCACAGAATCACAGAATTGTAGGGGTTGGAAGGGACCTCCAGAGATCATCGAGTCCAACCCCCCTGCCAAAGCAGGTTCCCTACACCAGGTAGCACAGGTAGGCATCCAGGCAGGTCTTGAACATCTCCAGAGAAGGAGACTCCACCACCTCCCTGGGCAGCCTGTTCCAGTGCTCCATCACCTCACTGTAAAGAAGTTCTTGTGCACATTTGTGCGGAACTTCCTATGCTGCAGTTTCCAGCTGTTTTCCCTTGTCCTGTCTCCTCTCACCACTGAAAAGAGTCAGGCCTCACCATTCTGCCCCCCACATCTTAGGTACTTATAGACCTGGATCAAGTCCCCTCTCAGTCTTCTCTTCTCAAGGCTGAACAGACCCAGTTCACTCAGCCTTTCCTCATAGGAGAGATGCTCCAGGCCCCTCACCATCTTTGTGGCCCTCCACTGGACTCTTTCCAAGAGATCCCTGTCTTTTTTGTACTGGGAAGCCCAGAACTGGACACAGTACTCCAGATGAGGCCTCACCAGGGCAGAGTAGAGGGGGAGGATTACCTCCCTCGACCTGCTGGCCACACTCTTTTTAATGCACCCCAGGATGCCATTGGCCCTCTTGGCCACAAGGGCACGCTGCTGGCTCATGGCCAACCTGTCGTCCACCAGGACACCCAGGTCCCTTTCCGCAGAGCTCCCCTCCAGCAGGTCATCCCCCAACCTGTACTGGTGCATGCAATTATTCCTCCCCAGATGCAAGACTCTACACTTGCTTTTGTTAAACCTCATCTGTTTTTTTTCTGCCCAGCTCTCCAGCCTATCCAGGTCTTGCTGAATGGCAACACAGCCTTCAGGCGTGTCAGCCAATCCTCCCAACTTCGTATCATCAGCAAACTTGCTGAGGGTGGCCACTATTGATGAAGATGTTGAACAAGACCGGACCCAGCACAGACCCATCTTATAGGTCCCTTCCAAACTTGTGATTCTATGATTCTATGATTCTAGGAGTTCTCTCAGTATGTATACATTTCTGGGGTTACTCCGAGTCAAGTAAAAAACCTTGCACTTTGCTACGTTGAACCTCATGATGTTTATATGTGCTCACCTTTTAAGTCTGTCAAGGTCTTTCTGGATGGCATTCCCTTCTAACATGGCATCTGCATCAGCAAACTTGCTGTGGGTGCACTCGAGCTTATCATTGATGAAAATCCTAAAGAGTGCAATTCCCAAGACAGACCTCTGGACTCCACCTGGACATGGTGCCGTTCAACACAACCCTCTGTTTACGGTATTCTAACCAATTCCTTAACCACTGAATAATACACCCCTCAAATCCATATCTCTCCAATCTAGAGATAAGGATGTAGTGGGGACCACTTCAAAGTCATTAGTCACCTTCCCTTTGTCCACCAGTGTCATCACTCCATCACAGAAGGTCACCAGATTGGTCAGCCATGACCTTTCCTTGGTAAAGCCCTATTGGCTGACTCGGATCACCTGCTCATCCCTCTTGTGCTTTAACATGTCTTCTAGGAGAACCTGTTCCATGATCTTCATGGGCAAAGAGGTGAGACACACTGGCCCGTTGTTACCCAAGTCCTCCTTCCTCCTTTTGTTATAAATGGGTTGAGACATTTCCTTTTTTCCAGGCCATGGGAACTTCGCTGACAGCCTGATTTTCAAATATGAGGGAGAGTGGCTCAGCAACCACATAGAACCATAGAATCATAGAACTGCTCAGGTTGAAAAACACCCTCTAGATCATAGAGTACTTTTAATATAAATGGTAATGTATCCTTAGGATTGTAATATCAATCTAGTATCAGCAAAAATTACTTTCTGTACTCTACAAACCAAGCTTTTTCACTGCGGAGAAAAGCATGTAACGTACAAAAGCATTACTTGAAAGTATTTTATAAAGAAGACCTGTTAGCTGCAAGTGAAAACTGAATATGAAGTGAATTAAAGGGATTTCAGTGCTCTATACCACTAAATTGCTTTTAACTCAAGGAAACAGACAGTACTTTCAATTAACTTTTGCTATAGCGAATAGTGGTAAAATTTAGAGTTCCATTAAATACCGCATTAAATACCGGAAGCATGAATTTCCAGAAATACTGAACTCTGTCACTCTGTTAACAGCAACAATATACATATGGGCAAAAACTCTAGCTAAACATCCATTATATTTAAATGCATCTTGTGGATGGAGGGAAAGTAGTGTTTACAATATATCTTTATTTTAGAAAGGCTTTGAAAATTCTCACATGACAATCTTATAAACAGTTAAAGGAGATACTGTCCAGATTAAGCAGTTGCAACATAGATTTAAAAAAAATAAAAATAAATAAAAATAAAAATTGGAAAACTATTTTAGGAAAGAATTAACTGTGGCTTAGTGTTAGACTGAAAAGATATTTATTGTGTGATATCACAGAAGTCTATCCAAGGTATCATTTTCCACTCATGATAGTGGAATAAGGAACATTTTTATTAAATTTTCAGTTGTAAACTGTAGGTCTGCAAGTACTTTGGAAAATAAAATAGAGAGAGAGAGAAAGATCCATTGTGGTAATATATGTAAGTAGAACATAAATAAGTAAGAGGAGAGGATTGTTCTTAAGTATGGACTGTGGTATAAATACAAATTGTTAATAAAGCAAGTTCTTTAGAAAAGGGTCTTGGAGTTATTATAGACAGCTGTATCTTGTGGATGGAGGGAAAGTAGTGTTTACAGTATTGAATGGTTGCCAACATTTATTACACGAACTGTGAGTGAGCCGTTTCTCTGTTGGGACATATAAACTATAGTGGCATACAAATTATTCTGAAAAGAGTTTTCATTTTCTTTCCAAAGGCTCTTGCTGGTGAAAATGCATAGCTAATGATGATAACTATGTTGGAAAACAGTGTTTTGTAGCTGAGAATTAACTCTATCCAATATTGGTTTTGTGCTTTTTGTAACTGTTGTAGGTTTCATGGAAATAAATAGGAGTAATTATTTTTAGAACAATCTAAGTATTTTCTTCATTATGTTTGCATATCCATTCAATATTTTCAAGCATTATGAATGCTACACTATTTTTTTCCCCCTTTGAGAAGAAACTTTACTGGAACTAAGTTTATCACAGATAAAATTTAACAGGAAGCAAAGCCATTACTGCAAATTTTACACGTTTCTGTACATTTCCTCAGGAATTCCTCAGGAATTATCTCTTTCAAGAAAGACCAGAATTCTTTTAAAAACGATTTAGTTTTTTTTTGTTGTTTCTGTTTTTTTGTTTTTTTTTTTTCCTTAATACTAAGAAAGACTGTAGTGTATTGTAGCAGTGATCAAATTACTTATTATTCTGGAAATAATCATGGTATCTTTTGTTTACTCTTGTTTACAACATTCTGTTTCCAAGTAGTATATACAACACAATGTTTGTAGAAATCTACATGGCTAAACTCAAATACTTTAGACTGAACAAAGGAATAGGTTACCATGTAAAAAAAGCTAAGATTCAAGGAAGGATCACTATACTATTTGCAATATTTGCATCTGCTTTTCATGTCATATAAAGATATATTATGCTCTAAATTAGATCTAACTTGAGTAAAAAGAATAATGAAATAATTGGATCAAGTGGCAGGTACACATTTCAATGAGAATATCAGCATACATTTGGCTTAATAGGCTATTTAAAACTTGGTATGCATAAATATGAGGAATTTTAGTGGATTTTGACAAATAGGCTAGTGTCTTTTGTTAGAATAGTGTTCTACCCACTGAGTGGAATCAGCAAGTCAGTGTAGGACTCTGAGATGCATGGGCCATGGCCAGGTACGTCTTGGAGCTGACCACATTCACTTGTTGCTTCTACATGTAGATCATAAAACCTGTATATCCACATAAAATAAAGGCCTTGATGAGTTCCTTTTGTTCTTCCGAAGCCTGTATGGCCTCAGCATATCCACACTGCTGTGAGAATAACACCTAGAATGGTGAGAGAGGATATTTGGGCTCCCCAAGAGAGCATCAAGAAGAGATATTTTGAGACAAGGAAGGAGTTTGGATAGATAAACAACTGGTTAGGAAGAGATCATAAAATAGTTTTCAGGTGAGTGTCTGGAAAGTTTTTAGTCTCTCTCTTAATTATTACTGGATTTTCCTGGAAAGTAATACTGCCTAACTGTACGTTGGGTGCAAACAGGTATCTCAAATGCCTCCATTTCTTTGGAGGACTGTGTTCCTCATAATCTGCTGTTGACTTCCATCTGGAAACTTAAATGCAGCCTAAAGAAAACTGGAGGTGGGATTTTTCTTTTATGTAAGTTTGAAAAATTCAAATTTGCATGTAAATCCTTCACAATAAATGAAGGCTCTTCTACTGTTGTCATCAGCTTTCTGGTATTTTATCTGTTGTTTTGTTTGTGTTTTTTTTAATCTGGACAATGAAGTTCATGGTTATATGTGATTATGCCTAGAGCATTGTCATTCATGGACAGACTATTCCAAAAAAGCAAGTTGGCGAGTACTCCACCCATCATGTACAAGTCAGTGTCTGTATACAGGTAGCAGCAGAAACTCCCTGCAATTAGCCTGAACAATCTTTCTATATTTTCCAAATCCCATAGTTGTTACTGTAACAAAAGAGGAGTGAGGCAGGTGCATGAATGAGGAGAAGCATGAAGGAAAACGGTACAGTTATGAGAGATACAATACCAACATAGAATCATAGAATCATAGAATCACCAAGGGTGGAGAAGACCCACAGGATCACCCAGTCCAACCATCCACCCATCACCAATAGTTCTCACTAAACCATGCCCTCTCCTCTCCTCTCCTCTCCTCTCCTCTCCTCCCTCCTTTCCATTCCTTCCTAATAAACTGATTAGAAAATACTGTTTTGAAGGACACCAGGAACTAGACTCTTGAGACATATGCTTTTGATGCATTTTCAACATATGCACTGAGCTAAAACTTGGGAAACTAAAGTTGTCCCAAGAAAGAAAATAAATCAGTGATTAAGGGTAGCACTTGTTTTGATTTCTTGTTTACAATTAGAAAATCTGTCCTTTTATTTATATGGAGGGAATAGACACAGGGACATCAGTGTTCTTCACTCCACATTTCCTTTTTTGCTGGTAGTTCAGTTTTTTTATGTGGATTCAGGACAGAAATCAACAATAAATTATATATATTTCTCACTCTTTTTTCTGAGTGCTTTATGATACCATTGTTAGCTGATACCTCAAGTCCTTTTCCAGATAATTGCTTCAAAACTCTTCTTTCTCTTGACAGTACTTTTCTGATCATGCAGTGAAGTAGTTCTAAAAGTTGCCTTAAGATGCAATAAAACTACCTCAATAAGAATAATTGTAGATCTGATCACTCAACCCTCCTAATTTGTTCCCTATGGGAATCTTGCATGCACTAATACATGACAACTGGTGGATTTACATTTCTACACCTGGTAGACATGAGAAAATAGCTGAAAACACCATGCCTTAAATTGCGGAAATTGTACTAAACTGCTTTACAGCAAAAATGAAGAAGGACAGTTTAAAATACAAACATTTGGAGTGATTAATTAATCTAATCTACAGGCTATGTTACTTTTATAAGATGGTGAAAAGACTGGCATTCTCGATGGCCAACCAAAAATTAATTGCTGAAGTTACTTAATCACTTTAATCACTTTAGCAATGGAAATGGATTTAGTTCATATTTCACTTCTGGAAAAGGCATGTTTTATGCCTTCATGTTAAAAACAACATCCAAACAAGCAGTAAGATAATGAACTGCTACAGTAAAATTGGATCATAAATCTCTGGAATATGAAAGGTTAGAAATATATAAAATTATTTCACTTCCTTAATGAGCCTTAGTAGCAACATTCTGCTACAACCCAAACTTTCTTGTTTGTGCATTGTTTTCACAAGTTTCAGTGCAACTTCATCTCTTTTTCTAGATGGTAGATTTCTGCAGATCAAAACTGGTTATAAACGTTTTAGAGCAAAATGAAAGAGATTAAAAAGGAAGCATGTGCGTAAATTATTTTGAAGGACAGTAATTTATATGAGACTCCTGACTCGTAGGATAGAGAACAGCACTGATAAGATGAAAATTCAAGTACAAAAAATTTATAACTTCCACCTAGTTTGATTTACAGGTCGTTAGCTCTATTATCATTTTGCATTATGAATCTTTTGCTTAGGTTAATGACAGAGGCTCTTCAATAGATAAAAAGATTGAAAATTGGATTTCTTTACCTAAAACTGGCATTATGGACAGTGCTGATTGCAGCATACAGGAACACTGAAGTTATAATGAACGTATTTTATAAAGAACATGGATTTAGAGGCAACTGGGAGAGAAGGTAATAGTATTAGAGCTAAGAAAGGTTACTGTGGCTCTGTCTCCCTCAGAGGAAAAATACAGTTAAATTTTAGACTCTGTATCCAAAACAAACGCCAGTATTCTAGATGTATAACATGGGGATGTCTGCTAAAACAGACCTACAAGTCAAACAATAGAAATTAATCATTGCAAAAAATAAAGCAATTCATTTCTGATTCTTAAGAATGCAAAAGAAATGGATATGTTTTAGTTTGTGACATTGTTTATTTGTGCTGGATTAACTCATAAGTGGAAAGACTGAGTTCATTAATATATAATGTATCACTGTTAACTTAAAATGACGACTTTCAAATACTAAACCAGAGACTTAATATCTGCAGATCTTATAGTCCAAATGACTTACCGTATGATCACTGGTCATGATCTTTCTCTTATGTACAGATCTTATAGAGCATGTGCAGTTAAACTTGATATGTTGCACTCATTTCTTAGTGTATGATAAACCATGCAGAATTCTCTTAGCTGATGCTTAGGCAGATGCCTTAATTGCTTTCTAACAATGACTGCAATAATATTTCTTTGTTTGTAGGTGACACTACTTGTGTCTTGATATTCTCTGAGCAAGCATTTTTAATTATTACTTGTATTGATTTGCGTACTGTTACTATGATAATTAAAATATATAAAATCAAAGAGGAGGATTTTTGATCAAATTATTTTCTCTGATTAAATACCAAAAACGAGAAACTTTCTGCAGAACAGTATCTATGTTTATAAAATCTCAAAATCATAGAAATGATTAGACTGGAAAAGATTTGTAAGATTGTTTAGTATATAGACAGATAAAAAATTAGAAACAGCTCAGGGCGATGTGTTTGAAAGAAGTCTTACCTGCACCTTGTTAAGGAGTACTAAATTATATGGGGAGTTTCCCTGAGGAAAATGGGAAAATTTCTGTCACTTAATAGTCAAAGTAAACCCAGATTACTTAAAAAGGGATAAAAATGTAATGTTTGTCATCATACTTTATATATGGAAACAGAAATTTGACTCACTGATGATATTCCCCATGTGAAGACCAGTTAGATGTAAATTTTCAGTTTTCTTGGCTCCTAAGCATGTATCATCTCACTTTTCCATCTTACATTGTTGCTCATAGATAAGGTTTAGTCCTTTAGTGTTCATTCTCATGATCCTGACTAGGAATCTGAAAAAGGTTTCTGAGATACTTTTCTTAGAACAGCCATGAAAACCTATTTCACTGAAAGAAATGACCATCCAGTGACAGAGGTGAAATGTATGAGGATAGTAAGAAATTGCTGATAGAATTTCTATGCAAGTACAGAACCTTCCTGTAATGCTAAGCAATTCTCTGAATTTTAGTCATTTCACTGGTTGTGTCTACACTACCAAATAAATTAGTTTGTGAGTTGTCTCCTGATTTCAGTTCCACTGTCTACATAGTATAAATGCTAGTTCATGCACGGTTTAGTGTTAAGAAAAAACATCTCTATCTCTCCAAAATAAGCTTTAAGTTCTACGGATAATTCTTTCCAAGGACTGCTTCCAGAAGTCAGTGCAAACCAGACAGGCAAAGGTTTGGACTCCTCTGCATTACGAAGTCCTTCAACAACAGCCTTTTCATTTTCAAACCACTTTTCCATGCCTGGATTTCATATCCCAGATACTGTAATATACTCTGTCAGATTTGTTTTATAAAAACACCACCTGTTGCAGCACAGTCCTCTCTTTTTTTCTCCCCTTCTCCCTCCTCTCTCCCCTCTCCCAGGTACTTTGAGCTAAAACAAACAAAATAGTAACTGGATCTTTGAGCCAAGATGACCACTTCGTACGGCTGAGAAGTGATGCAGGACACTGCAGAGTGTAGTGGAAGTTTGCTCAGCAGTTTCTTCTGTCTACTGCTATTACAGAGCGTGGTAGACATAGGCCATCCAGCACCACCTTGTCTCAGTCTCCTTTTGGGATGTGTATTTAGCTGTGTAAATACAGCTGCAGTGACTCTTTTTGTATGTCAGAAGGAAACTCCTTCGTTGAGTTCTGTATATCAGAAATTCTGTATAAAGTTCTGTATTCCTCAGAAATGTTTGAAAACACTGGAATCTGATTTTAATGCCAATGTGGAATTTCTTCATCCTACCCTTTAACATCAGACAAACTTAATGCTGAAACTATATCTACATCTGAGTACTCCATTTCCTTCTTCATTTTTTACTAATGTATCTATGTCCAATATAGCAGGAGCTGCAATAAATAACATTAATGCAGGATAGGATTCAGTTGTCTATACAGAAGTGCCAAATGCCACTGAAGATACTCTAATATATCCAGAACATTCTGTTGTCGTTTGACTCAGCAGGTAGCTAAGCATCACAGAGTCACTCTCTCACACTCCTCTCCCAGTGGACTGAGAGAAATGGGAAAAAAAACAGCGTAGAACTCATGGGTTGATAAACTATTTACTAAGATAGAAAAGGAAGAGAAAAAGAAAATAATAATAGTAACGATAATAACATATTTAGAAAGCAAGTGATGCACAAGTTCACCACCTGCTAACCAATGATCAACCAGTCTCTGAGCAGTGGACATTCCTCCTATCCCTGCCACACTCAACTCCCATAAGTTTTTTATTTTTTATCAAATGAAGTCATATGGTATCTATGGCCATCTTAGGTCAGCTATCCAGGTTCTCTCCGCTTCCAGCTCCTTGTGCCTCCCACCCTCTCTCTCTGACAAGACTGTATGAGCCAAAATAGAGCATCATACCAGATACTATGAAGAAAAATACCAACTCTCTACCTACCAGCTGAAACCAGGACATGGCCTTGAAGGGCTTTGTAAGAAATAAGCTTCTTTTGGATGGGCAGATGTACGCTAAGTGCAATAGACTCAGCATCTAAAATATCAGTAAAAAAAATAAATCAGTAAATAAAATAGACTGGGAAAAAAAAAAAGAAAGAAAGAAAGAAAAAGAAAAAATGATGTCTGAAGTATTGTCTGTCATTATCTTCTTAAACTCCTTAACATCACAATAACACTACCTTCTGTCACATTAGGGATGATGCCTACTCATAAGCTCACTATTTCTGACACGGACTGACCCTTATAGCCACTAAAGCAAAGGAGATGAGATTCTGCCCTGCTAAAAAATGAGTTTGCCTGCAGTTTTACATAAGCTTTATTGAATTTTTAAATGCATGTATATTAAAAAACCTAGCCTTCATATTTAAAATGATCTCATGCAATTATGAAGATGTAAGCACATTTTAAATGTGGTGGGTTTTTTTTTGTTGTTGTTGTTGGTTGGTTTTTTTTTTTTTTTTTTTTTTTTTTTTTTGCCTTTTCATTGGTTTTGGTTTCCTTTCTTCTTGCATAAAGTAAAATGGCTGTAGAGAAAGTAGCATGAATTTATGAGAATTTCGAAAATCATTCACTCTATTTCATAAGTATTATAAATATCAATCCCCTACACTCCAGGACACACATTAATCACTGAATACCAGAAGTTGGGGGTCCCAATGTTCTGGTTATCTAAATTATAAACTATATTGTATTGTTTCTCCCATTTCTAAAGAATCCAGCAATTGTCACAGCCAGATTCAAATAGTAAAATAGAGACTTTACTGTTAAGAAAAAATCTATGTATTTTGGTTTTGAATCTTTATTCTCTTTCACCTTACAGTTACTTGCAACCTGTTGGGATTCAGACCTCATGGAAAGATACAATGGGAAAAGAAATGAAAATAATTTTACAACATATAATTTTTGTATTCAAGAACCCTGTTTTCTATGCTAATTCATTAATTTAATTGATAGGGATAGCAAGTATATAAATGTTCATGTACATAGTTTGCTCCGAAAATAATTCCTCCTATTTATTTCCATACAAACTACAGTCAATACAGAGAGCACAATAACACTATTTGATAGAGCAAATTCTCAGCTAAAAAATTCTATTTTCCAACATAGTCACTACCACTGGCTATGTATTTTTGCCAGCAATGAACAAGAACCTTCATGTCATGCTCATAAAAATATTCATCAGTAGAAGTCAGTCATCATGATTGACATGATGACACTATTTCTGAAAAACACCACCCACTAACTCATTGTGCCCACATTCACTCTTTGGTCTCCATAAACATTCAGCAAGTGTCGATGAAGGTCAGTAGGCGCCATTTTTTCCATATGGAGGAATTCAATGACAGACCTTTAATTCATACAGACTCCCATGTTAGACAGTGTTCAGTCAGACTGCCTCTGCTGCCATCTGTCACACAGCAACAATATTTAACAGAATATTGGTAGGAAGGTTCAACCTCTACTACATGGGTGTCCAACCTTTTGGCTTGCTTAGGCCAAGCTGAGTAAAGAGGACTGTCTTTGGCCACACACACACACACACACACACACACACATACATCAATTGCTTCAGAAGTAATGCCTCATATTTATTTCCATGCAAAGTACAACCAATGCAAAGTGCAAAATAACTATTTGGACAAATTTTAATCTACAAAACAGTCTTTTTCAACATACTTACCACCATTAGCTGTGCATTTTCACCAGCAATGAACAAGAGTTTGCATGCTACTCTCATAAAAATCTGTATTAGCAGAGGTGACACATTTGTCACTGTTGCCACTGCTGAAACTCAGCACCCACTGCCACACTGTGCTCATATTTATTCTTTAGTCTCTGTAAACATTCAACAAGAGTCAATCAATGTTAATGGGTGGTGTTATTTCCTCATAGAGGAATTCAATTACACTTTTGTTTTATACATGCTTCTATGTCAGATGCCATTTTGTCAGACTGCTCATCTGCTGCCATTGATCTCACAGGAACAAAATATAATGGGATACTGGCAAGAAGGTTAAGTCTCTTTTAACATACCACCAACATCTGCCTCTGAAAACACGGGCAAACATAATAAAATAGAAGGCATTACTTTCAGAACAGCCCTTGTAAAACATGCAATATCTTAAAAATATATAAGTAACAAAACATTTTAAACTTTTAACATTTTCCTTAAAATATTAAAAAGGGAGAGGAACAAAAACATAAAACTAATGGGATATTTTACCTTTTTTTGTGAAACTAACACATCAGTCTTGTTCAATAGAAGGAGTTGCAATTCTTTGTGAGCTCCCAAGCTGCTCATCAGAGATTTTTGATGCAATTTTACTCTTCCTGTATTTCATCCTTGCCAGCTGTTCGCAAATATGCATATAGCCAAAAAACAATGACATGGACAAGGTGTGACTGTGAAGGATAATTTTCATAGAATCATAGAATCATAGAATCTCAAGGTGGGAAGGGACCTAGAAGATCATCTATTCCAGCCGTCCTCCCATTAGCATTGCAACCACAAGCCTCTAAACCATATTTCGTAGATCCTCATCCACATGCCTCTTGAACGCTGCCAGGCACAGCAACTCCACCACCTCCCTGGGCAGCCATTCTGGTGCCTGACCACTCTCGGAGAGAAAATTTTTTCCTTATTTCTAAGCTAAACCTCCTCTGGTACAACTTGTGGCCATTTCCTTGGGTTCTGTTTGTTGCCTGGGAGAAGAGGCCAAATCCCTCCTCATCACAACCTCCCTTCAGGAAGTTGTAGAGTGCAATGAGGTCTCCCCTGAGCCTCCTCATCTCCAGACTGAACAATCCCAGCTCCCTCAGCCGCTCCTCATAAGACTTGTGCTCCAGACCCCTCACCAGTTCGTTGCCCTTCTCTGGACACGCTCCTGGACCTCAAAGTCTTTCCTGCAGTGAGGGGCCCAAAACTGAACACAGTACTCGAGGTGCGGCCTCACCAGTGCTGAGTACAGGGGAACGATCACCTCCCTGCTCCTGCTGGCCACACTATTTCTAATGCAGGCCAGGATGCCGTTGACCCTCTTAGCCACCTGGGCACACTGTTGGCTCACATTCAGCTGAGCATCAACCAACACCCCCAGGTCCCTCTCTTCTTCACAATCATCCAGCCACTCATCCCCAAGCCTATAGCGCTGCATGGGGTTGTTGTGCCCAAAGTGCAGCACCTGGCACTTGGCCTTGTTGAACCTCATCCCATTCACCTCAGCTCAGCGATCCAACTTATCTAAAACCCTTTGAAGGCCCTCCCTACCCTCAAGCAGATAGACACCACCTCCCAACTTGGTGTCATCTGCAAACTTACTGAGGGTACACTCAATCCCTTCATCTAGGTCATCAATCAAGATATTAAACAAGATGGGCCCAGTACTGGCCTCTGGGGACAGCACTCGTAACTGGTTGCCAGCTGGACTTAACTCCATTCACCACTACCTGCTGGACACCGCCCTCTAGCCAGTTCCTTACCTAAAAGGAGTATACCTGTCCAGGCCACGGGAAGCCAGTTTCCCCAGAAGAATCCTGTGAGAGACCATGTCAAAGGCTTTGCAGAAGTCTAGATAAACTACATCAACAGCCTTTCCCTCATCTACCAGTCTGGTCACCCAATCATAGAAGGAGATGAGGTTGGTCAAGCATGACCTGACTTTCACAAACCCATGCTGGCTGGGCCTGATCCCCTGGACACCACGCACAAGCCGTGTGATCTCACCCAAGATGATTTTCTCCATAACTTCCCCTGGTACTGAGGTCAGGCTGACAGGCCTATAGTTCCCTGGATCCTCCTTACGGCCCTTCTTGTAGATGGGAGTCACATTGGCAAGCCTCCAATCCCCTGGGACCTCACCAGTTGACCAGGAGGGCTGATAGATGGTTGAGAGTGGTTCAGCAATCATCCCACCAACTCCCTCAGCACCTGTAAAGAAAGAAAGTGTTGAGGACATCAGCCTTCTCCTTATCCTTAGCAGTCACATTCCACGCTGCATCAAGTAAAGGACAGAAATTCTCCCTGGTTCTTCTCTTACCATTGATATATTTATAAAAGAATTTCTTATTCTCCTTTACTGTAGTGTCCAATCTGAGTTCCAAGTTGCGCTTTTGCCATCCTAACTTCCTCCCTGCATACCTTAGCAACTTCCTTATATTCTTTCCAAATAGCCTGTCCCTTCTTCCAGAGAACATAGACTCACTTTTTCTTCCAGAGTTTCAACAATAGTTCCCGGTTTATCCACACTGATCGTCTTCCCCTACATCTCAACTTACAGCATTTAGGGACAACGTGTTCCTGCACCTTTAAGATTTCCATCTTGAGGAGCATCCAGGCTTCCTGGATCCCTTTACCCTTAAGAAGAGACTCCCAAGGGACCCATACTACAAGCATCCTGAACAGCCAAAGTCCGCCCTCTTGAATTTCAAGATAGCAGTTTTGCTAGTCAACCTTCTGACCACCAAGAATAGAGATTTCTATAATTTCATGATTGCTCTGTCCAAGACAGTCCCCAGCCTTCACATCTCCCACCAGCCCTTTTCCGTTAGTGAAGAGCAGGTCTAGCAAGGCACCACCCCTGGTAGGCTCACCTACCAGCTGCCTAAGGAAGCTATCTTCCACACAGTCTAGAAACCTCTTGGACTGCTTTCTCTGCACTGTATTATATTTCCAACGTGTATCAGGGAAATTGAAGTTTCCCACAAGAACAAGTGCTGGCAAATGCACTGTTTCCACAAGCTGCTCACAGAACGCCGCATCCATCTCTTCATCCTGATTAGGCAGTCTATAACAGACCCCCACCAAGATGTCACCCCTACAGGCTTTCCCCCCAAACCTTACCCCTAGACACTCCACTCTGTCATTCCCAACCCCAAGCTCTTTAACATCAAAACAGTCTTTAATACAAAGGGCCACTCTGCCACCCTTCCTTTCTCGTCTATCCCTTCTGAAGGGCTTGCAGCCATCTATCACAGCACTCCAGTTGTGGAAGTGGTCCCACCAATGGTAATGGCAACTAGGTCATAGTTAGCCTGGTGCACAATCGCTTCCAACTCTTCTTGCCCATGCTACGTGTATTGGTGTAGATGGTTTCTCTGGTAAGACAGGTCTCATGAAATTCTGGTAAAAATACATATTCAGATTTTTGATTTGAATATCTAATTGCAGCTCTATACATTCCATTTGAAAATTTGCAGGTAACGTGTATATATAAACTGAAAGTGCTGTCGCAAACATAAATTGATGATTTTTTTGCAGTCTTGAAATTATTCTCAAACTTCTTTATCAAACTGGAAAGCACAGCTGCGTATTCTTCATTCTCCAGAGCACTGTGTTTGGCCAGTGTATCAAAATGCATACAAGTATTTGCCATCATTTTAGTCAGCACTACACAGCACTGCTTCACCATGACCTGGTTCCAGTTGACACTGTGTTAATAGTGCAGTGACAGGTTGGTTGTTGCTTAGTGATAGGTAAATGCCTGGGGTCACTCTGCAAGGAAGAGCTCAGTCAGGGCTGCACTGCAAGCCATGCTGGGCCTCATGCTATCCACAAGACACAGGTTGGACATGCCTGTTCTACTGCCAAAGTCCATCTCTGATGTTGTGGGCCAGCATAATAAAATAGAAGGCATTACTTTTGGAGCAGACCTCATAACAGTAGATTCCATAAAGCAAAAGCCTTTATTCATCTAAATCATTTTGACTCATTATGCCCTTTTCTCATGAACCTTGAAGTAAACAGGGCTTAGCTGAAAAACAATCTTGAAGTATTAAGAAGTTCAGCTGAGTAAATTGATTTATAATTCGGATATGGCAAACTGAAGTGCACTGCTAGATAATTTATTTTTCTTTAAAATCAAAGCCTGAAACCCAACAAAGCTCCACTGGAAAAATGTTTGAGAGTGTTAACATTTATTTAGTCTTTTTAGATAGTTGTCAATTTCTCCTTTAGTAAATGGAAGCTAAAGAAAATAAAAAAGACACATCTTCCATTGTGTTAATTTCCGGTTTAATTCTCAGATATCTCTTACATCACATTTCACCTCTTCTAAATCAATTCAGTCAAAGAACAGTAAAGTAATGTATGTTCCTTCTTCTTTATTACTTATTACTGAAAGTCACTTTTTGTTGTGGTTTATTTGTTTGTTTTATTACTATTGCTGAGTTGTGAAACATTTAATGCTTACAGAATCATGGAATAGCCAAGGTCAGAATGGACCTTTGAGAAAACCCAGTCCAGCCCTCCAGCCTTTTTCATTTCATTTTCTGTTCAATGGAGAAGGCAAACCATGCACTACATTATAAAAAACACCTGCAGTACTTGAAGAGTGTGAATACATGCATTACAAGTGTGCTATAATAAAGACATCTCCATGTGTAATACGGCACACACTTTCTTTTTAAAGTATAAAACATTAGTTTCAGCAAGTATAGATATATAAAGTCATAAAAATATGAAAACAACATCAAGAAATTAATTGTTTGCCAGATATCCTTCATAATATTGTTTTTCTGAGATATATTTTTCTCCCCTCATTGAGATTTAATGGAAAATATCACATGAATTTCCTATGGAGTAGTCTCTGAATATAACTTGTAATAATCTATTGTTTGTACTTTTCTTTCAAAGAACTAGATACTGTTAAGAATTTTGTGATGCTTTTTAAGATGAATGATTTAAAAGCACTGTTTGGGGAAGAACCTGGTATATAATCACAGAATCACAGAATCACAAAATCACAGAATTGTAGGGGTTGGAAGGGACCTCCAGAGATCATCGAGTCCAACCCCCCTGCCAAAGCAGGTTCCCTACACCAGGTAGCACAGGTAGGCATCCAGGCAGGTCTTGAACATCTCCAGAGAAGGAGACTCCACCACCTCCCTGGGCAGCCTGTTCCAGTGCTCCGTCACCTCACTGTAAAGAAGTTCTTGCGCATGTTTGTGCGGAACTTCCTATGCTCCAGTTTCTGGCCATTTCCCCTTGTCCTGTCTCCACTCACCACTGAAAAGAGTCCGGCCTCGCCATTCTGCCCCCCACACCTTAGATATTTATAGACCTGGATCAGGTCCCCTCTCAGTCTCCTTTTCTCAAGGCTGAACAGACCCAGTTCACTCAGCCTTTCTTCATAGGGGAGATGCTCCAGGCCCTTCACCATCTTCGTGGCCCTCCGCTGGACTCTCTCCAAGAGATCCCTGTCTTTTTTGTACTGGGGAGCCCAGAACTGGACGCAGTACTCCAGATGAGGTCTTACCAGGGCAGAGTAGAGGGGGAGGATCACCTCCTTTGACCTGCTGGCCACGCTCTTTTTAATGCACCCCAGTAAGCCATTGGCCTTTTTGGCCACAAGGGCACACTGCTGGCTCATGGCCAACCTGTCGTCCACCAGGACACCCAGGTCCCTCTCCGCAGAGCTCCCCTCCAGCAGCTCATCCCCCAACCTGTACTGGTGCATGCAATTATTCCTCCCCAGATGCAAGACTCTACACTTGCTTTTGTTAAACCTCATCTGTTTTTATTCTGCCCAGCTCTCCAGCCTATCCAGGTCTTGCTGAATGGCAACACAGCCTTCAGGCGTGTCAGCCAATCCTCCCAACTTCGTATCATCGGCAAACTTGCTGAGGGTGGCCATTATCCCCTCATCAAGGTCATTGATGAAGATGTTGAACAAGACCGGACCCAGCACAGACCCCTGAGGAACACCGCTAGTTACAGGCCTCCAACAGGACTCTGCACTGCCAACAACGACCCTCTGTGCTCTGCCAGTCAGCCAGTTCTCAACCCACCTCACTGTCCACTCATCTATCCCACACTTCCTCAGCTTTATGTTATAAGGACGTCATGGGGGACAGTATCAAATGCCTTGCTGAAATCAAGGTAGACTACATCCACTGCTCTCCCCCTATCCACCCAGCCAGAGACAACATCATAGAAGGCTACCAGGTTGGTCAAGCACGACCTCCCCCTTGTGAACCTGTGCTGACTACTCCTGATAACCTCCTCTTCTTCCAGTTGTCTGGAGATGACATCCAGTACAAGCTGTTCCATCACCTTTCCAGGGACAGAGGTGAGGCTGACTGGCCTATAATTGCCTGGGTCTTCCTTCTTGCCTTTTTTGAAGACCGGGGTGACGTTGGCTATCTTCCAGTCTTCAGGCACCTTCCCCGTCTTCCAAGACTTCTCAAAGATGACTGAAAGCGGTTCAGCAATCACCTCTGCCAGCTCCCTCAGCACCCGTGGATGAATCCCATCGGGTCCCATGGATTTCTGAACATTGATGTTGCCTAGGCGCTCCCGGACCACCTCTTCCCTGACAGAAGGGGGGTCTTCCATTCCCCAGATCCTCTCACTAATCTCCAGGGTCTCAGATTCCCGAGGGGGAGCTTTTTCACTGAAGACAGAAGCAAAGAAGGCATTCAGTATCTCCGCCTTCTCAGCATCCCCCGTTACCAGAACACCCCCGTCACTTAGCAGGGGAGCCACATTCTCCCTAGTCTTCCTTTTACTGTTCATGTACTTGAAAAAACCTTTTTTATTATCCTTTATCCCCTTTGCCAGATTTAATTCCAGGCGGGCTTTAGCCTTCCTTGTCGCATCCCTGCAGACCCTGACAACATTCCTGTATTCTTCCCAAGTAGTCAGACCCTTTTTCCACATTTCATGGGCCTTCTTCTTTCCTTTGAGTTTGTGCACGAGCTCCTTGCTCATCCACACAGGTCTCCTGCCACCCTTTCCCGATTTCTTCCTCACAGGGACGCACCGATCCTGAGCTTGGAAGAAGAGCTGCTTAAATGCTGACCAGCTCTCACAAGCCCCCTTGCCTTCCAACACCCTAGCCCATGAGACAGCTCCAAGTAGGCCCCGAAAGAGATCGAAGTTGGCTCTCCTAAAGTCCAGGATAGCAATCCTACTTTTTGCTTTACTTCTTTCACTCAGGATCTTGAACTCCACCATCTCGTGGTCACTACAACCCAAGCTGCCCCCGACCTTTACTTCCCTGACAAGCCCTTCTCTATTAGTGAGAATAAGGTCCAGCAGTACCCCTCTCCTCGTCGATTCCTCAACCACCTGCATCAGGAAGTTGTCTTCAACACATTGCAGGAACCGTCTGGACCGAGCATGCCTGGCCACGTTGCTTTTCCAGCAAATATCTGGATGATTGAAGTCCCCCATAAGCACCAGCGCCTGGGATCGTGACGCTGCTTCCAACTGTTTGTGGAAGGCCTCATCAACCTCCTCCTCCTGATCAGGGGGCCTGTAGCACACACCCACAACGGTGTCAGCCATACCAGCCCGCCCCTTGATTCTTTCCCACAAGCTCTCCACTGCTACACCACTCTCCCCCAGGTGGAGTTCAATACATTCAAGCTGCTCTCTTACATAAAGCGCAACTCCACCACCCCGCCTTGCCGGCCGATCTTTCCTAAAAAGCACATAGCCCTCCATGACAACATTCCAGTCATGCGAGCTGTCCCACCACGTCTCTGTGATCGCAATGAGATCATAGCCATGTGACCGCACGCAGATCTCCAACTCTTCCTGTTTATTTCCCATACTGCACGCATTAGTGTATAGACACTTCAGGGAGGCAGCATTCCCCTGCCACACTCCATCCCTTCGAACTCCACCCTCGTCACCCATCAAATTCACTTTTGAGTCTTGAACTACCTGAACCTCAGCAGTCCTCATTTTGTCCCCTTCCCCCTTCTTACCTAGTTTAAAGATCTTTCAATGAGGCCTGCCAGCTCCTGGGCTAGGATCCTTTTACCCCTTGTAGACAGTTGAGCTCCATCTGCAGCCGTCATGCCAGGAGCCGAGTAAATTGCCCCATGATCAAAAAAACCAAAGTTCTTCTGCCTGCACCATCCTCTAAGCCATTTATTGATGAGGAGGGCCTTTTTCATCCTTTCAGAGTCCTTCCCCGCCACTGAAGGGATAGAAGAGAAGATCACTTGCATTCCCGCACCATCCAGTACCCTCCCCAGACCCTTGAAGTCATTTTTGATTGCCCTTAGGCTTCTCTTGGCAGTATCATCACTGCCAACCTGAACTACCAATAAGGGGTAGTAGTCAGACGGGCGAATAAGCCCAGGCAGCTTTCTAGAGATGTCCCTGACCCGTGCCCCAGGAAGGCAGCACACTTCCCTCCGGAATGAATTAGTGAGTTTCACTTACCTAGTGACTATTCAGTAAAGGAATTTATATAGTATTTCAAAGCAAGAAATGAAAATTGCAACAGCAACCAGTATGTAAAAACTGAACCATGCATGAGGCATTTGCATATAAATCTGTAATCTAGATAATGTAAATACAATTTGAAAATTTTCTTGATATTGTGTATTTAGGAATAGAACCTGGAAAAGAAAGGGAGGAGACATCCCTTAGGAGCTCAAAAGTTTCAGCTGGTTAAAGTCAAGAAAATGTTTGGCAATTGCTATTCCTTTTTAGTTTGTGGAATGCTAATGAAAAGTCTTTATTTATTTATTTATTTCTGAAAATTTACCAATACATTTTCTCATATTTAGCTGATATTCGTCAGTGGTGATGTTTTCTTGACTCAATAACTTTGTCTTAGCTCTTGCTATCTGTTAATTTCTGAACCCGTTACTCTGCCATCACTGTTCCTTCATTCTTCTTAATCTCTTTGTTGTTGTTGTTCTTTTTTTTTTTTTTTTGCCTTAGTCTATAAATTATTCAGTTATTTTATCAACTGAGGAGAGTAAAAACAGAAGAGTTTCCTCCTACATTTTGATTTTTTTTTTTTTTTTTTGCTACAAATATTTGTAGAGTTATTACTGCAAGTTTTCTATGAATTAGGAGTGTTAAACTCATTTAAAGGGAAGGATCACCTCCATGACTGATTATGATATCTGAAAGATGTTTTAAGTGTCTGAATCTGAATGTTTAATGGATAAAATATTTATTTAAATACTACAATAATAATTACTATTATTTAAATAAATATAGTCTAGGAATTGAATTGTTTATTAAATAAAGATTTTTTTTTTAATTTTAAGAGATGAAAGTGCGTGAGTAAAAACTGTTTTAGTTCTACTTCCAAAATTGCCTTGGAAAAAAAAACCTTTGATCTATGCTCTTTGGTGATCCACCAGACATCCATTCAGTGAAGCACTGAGTGCCTCATCTTTTTCTAGACAGACTGCTACTAAATGTGCATGATAAGGAGAAATTTCTTCTCTTCTTGCTAGCCTTTATTGTTTCTCTTCCTCCTTGTATGTCTACTTGCATTGTACTGAAATAGCTAATTTTCACAAATTCCAGGTAAGAGCTCTGGATCGATAAATCCACAAAATAGCAGTCTATTTTCCTGTCTGACTACAGCTACAAAGAAGATAAATTCATCCTAGCAGATTCTTCAGGCAACATGATTGACTTTAACTGACTCTTCCTTTAATGTATTTTTTCAAAGCTACAGGAAGGATAGGAGGATATTTGGGTATATATAGCAGGTTCACAAAGAGCAGCTTTCAAGCTGCCTTTAGAAAAAAAGAGTATTTATAACTCAAGCAATGAAAAAGTTGTTCCCATCAAAAATGATGATTCTCTGTAGCTTCTGTTAAATTAGCTTAACAGAGGACAACACCATGACTAAAATATTTATACTTCATCACAGCCCAAAAACAAAAAGATGTTGCCTAGTTTTCATCTTTACAAATGATACAATAGAAAGAAGTACCTAAACAATGAATGCAAGAACTTAGACTGTAAATTCTATATCAGCTCAGTAGTGATGAGCTTCATTCCAATAGTAGAGTTTACCTACTTAATTATATATGTATTGACCTAATTACAGAAATATCTACATTGCTTTATATGAATGTAATTACAATGTCAATATTTGTTGCGTGTAATAACACTGTCTTTAGACTTGTTAATTTTGATTGACAGTGGCATGCCACAAATTTTTATATAGGGTAAGACAATCTAACAGTACGAATAGCAAATGTAAGGACCTTATAAAACTTCCAAATTTAGATGCGTCTCCAAGACTTTTGGTTTTTGATTGTTTAAACAGGTACAGGAAATACAATGGATGATTATGTCTTTGTTCCATAAAAAGCACTCTTTTGAGTTGGATAATTTTTTATCCTGGTCCAAAAAGTAAAACTATTCTGCCCAGAACTCAGTAAAAAAAATCCTATTTGAAGTCAGGCAAATTGCACAAAAAGGGAGGTTTTTATATAGCAACAAACATAATTTACTGTACCTCTTGCATCAGGTATATGTTAATTTGGAAAAATATTGTGATCTAGATAGAACCAATGTCATGTGAAATTATTTTATTATCCCTTCAAACCCTAGAAATATGTAAGTAGTGAATTGTTGTGCAACTTGCAAAACTGTTCATCTTGGTTTGAAAATGTTTGTTGAGAATATTGTACAAGAAATTCTTTGTTCATAGCTGGTGGACCTTTGACATATCTTCAATGATTAACAGTCATATACTTTATTGTGTCTTTGTAGATGCAATCATAAAGGATTTTTAATTTGGCAGAAACATGAGAATCAGACGCTGAACAGTGACAGTACATGTGCTGAAGAAACACACACATTTTCTAGCTGTAACATGTTGCCAGAACTGACAGAGGCATGCATCATAATGTTTTTTCTTATTTGTCTCAACAGGGATGCCAGATAAGACGAACCTCAGTGACATAAAGCAAATCCATCAAACCATCAATGCCAGCACTTTACATACAACTGGAACAGGCTGTACAACAATAGTGGATTATATGACATTTATGCTGATTAGTTTGGTAACACTATTTCTCAATCTCTGGTAACTGTTTTCCTCTGTCTTGTAATGTGTGTCTTACTGCCATTTGTTTATCCCCATTCACAGTTCTGTAATAAAGGATTAGTAAAATGTATGACAGCTTGTGTAACATCAGCTTATCTGATTTTAGGCCTGAATATCAACAAAGTTGTTTGTATAATATTTTTGTAAGTTTTTTACACCTGTATCGTCATAAACAATCATGTTTCCTTTAACAACATTTTATGTCAAAAACAAGTTGACTATGAAAATCTTTCTCTTAAAAGCAAATTCTACAAAAAGATCACAGAATGACAGATAGAATTGTGGAAGGGAGTCATGAAGATAATCTGGAGAAAACTCTAGAGTTATTTTGTAGAAATTCTGCTCAAGAGAATCCAGTTGATACTTAAATGTCTCTGAAAATGAAGATTCTACAGTACTTTTGAGCCATTTGTACCATTGCTAAAACCATTGCAGCAAAAATGTTTTCTTGATTGTTTTACATTTAAATGTTACATTTAATGCTAGTGCATTTCAGCCTTGTCCATTGCCTCTTGTCCTGTCACTAAGCACCACTAACAAGTCTGGCCCATTTTCTTTGCACTTCATATTAAGGTATTTATACCTTATATCAGGTAAGAACATCGTGAGGCTTTTCTTCCTCAGCCTGAACTGTCCCAATTCCCTCAGCCTCTCCTTGCATGAAAAGTGTTTCTATCTTTTAAAAATCTTAATGATTCATTGCAGAACTCACTCCAGTATATCCATGCCTCTCTTCCCCTGGGAAACGCAAAGCTGGATACAGCACTGCAGATGTAGACTCTTCAGTGCTCAGTAGAGATCACTTCCTTTGACCTGCTACCAATGTTTTTCGTAATTCAGTGTAGGAGGCTTTTGGTTGTTTTTACTGCCAGGCCACGTTGCTAGGTCACGTTCAACTTGTTTTCCCAGGTCCTTCATGAAGCTGCTTTCCAGCCAGTCAGCATCAGTGTACAACAAATACATGGATTATTCATCCCTAGATGCGGGACTAGCATTTCCTTTTGTTGAACTTCATTAAGTTTTTATCAGAAGATTTCTCCATCTTATGAATGGCAACAACTATTTGTTATATCAGCCATTCTTCCCATTTCTGTAGTTTCTGTGAGAACTTGCTGACAGTAAAGTCTTTTGCACTGTCTTATTACTGAAGAAGTCCAACCCCTGGATAAACTGGACTCCACATGAACTTTATGCTGCTAACCATAACCCTCTGTAAAAGTGATATCATGAAACAATTGCTTAGCACTTTATGAGTTTTATGTTTAAAGTCCTATTTTCAAGTAAGAATCTGTAAAACAGAAAATCTTCTCTCTTTCTCCAAAAAGGAAAATGAACAAAACACCCCAGAGTGTAAACTCATCTACTACTGGTAGGGATGACTTTTCCTAACACAGAAAATAGATATATATATACATGCACTTCACTACATATGCATAAATGCATATAATTGCATTCTATCTGCAAATAACAAAAAGGCTTGGATTCAGTGCTATGTTAAAATATCCCAGCTTTTATGTCTATATAATAAAGCAGGCACCTAAGAAAGAAATTCACCTTCCCTAAAGAGTCTGATGCATTGCACCTGAGATTTCTTCAAACATCCAAGGCATCCTTGGATATATGTGAAACTGATATATATGATTGTCATGTTTTATGATTTTTCGTTATTGGTATTACACATCATAACATCATGTAGTGCACTGCCAGTTAAAGAGTTAATGCTCCAGTTCGGGGCACTGTCTGGAAGAGAAGAAGAACTACATTCCCCAGAAAACTTTGCTGTACTGTTATCATTTCTGCTCATGGGTAACAGATATAAGGCCTTAGTAGGTCATCCAGTGTGCCACTTTTCAGTCATCAGCCTCTCCTCCCTGCTGATCAACCTGACGGCATGTCTCATCTCAGCATTATGGTAAGGCCTTTCCACATTTCGGACACTCTCTCAAAATTTTATTTGATTTATTAGCTCCAATTCTAATTATATTATGATGTATTCTAGTGTGTTATCTTTCATTCCAATTCCAAATTTAGTAAATTAGTTTGTTTCTCCTCAGATCATTGCTGCTGTTTTTAATTATTGAGGGTCCTCCGTTTCCCTTTTCTGGAGGTGTGGATTCACAAATCCCTCTGCCCTGCTGGTCATGGAATGGGCTGAAACTGCCCGTAAACTGCTGACAATGAAAAAGGATTTATATGAAATTCCAGAGGCTCCTTTAAAAGGAAGCTGTCTGGTTTGGCAGCTAGTGGCTAGATTGGATAGTCTTGAGTATGCTAAATCCCAAAAAGATTCAGACAATTCAGACAATTGTGTGTGTAAGTGAATCATACATCAGTTCTCCATCAGCAATACTGGGAGCTGAGATACCTGCCTGACATCGCACAATCACAAAAATATCAATGTTGGAAAAGACCTACAAGATCATCCAATCCAACCATCCACTTATCATCAATACTTGTCACTACACTATGTCCCTCAACACAACATCCAAACATTCCTTGAACACCTTCATGGTCGGCAACTCCACCACCTTCCTGAGCAGCCCATTCCAGCACCCGACCACTCTTTCAGAGAAGTAGTATTTCCTAATGTCCAGCCTGAATCTCCCCTGGTGGAGCTCAAAGTCATTCCCTGTAGTTCTATCACTAGTTACACAAGAGAAGAGGCTAATCTCCTGCTCACTACAACCTCCCTCCAGGTAGTTATAGAGAGCAACGAGGTCTCCTTTGAGCCTCTTCTCCAGACTGAACAATCCCAGCTCCTTCAGCCACTCCTCATAAGACCTGTACTCCAGATGCCTCACCAGCTTTATCACCCTTCTTTGAACATGCTCCAGGGCCTCAATGACTTTCTTGCAGTGAGGGGCCCAAAACTGGACACAGTGCTCGAGGTGCAGCCTCACCAGTGCTGAGTACAGGGGGACAATTACTTCCCTGTTCCAGCTGGCCACACTGTTTCTGATGCAAGCCAGGATGCTGTTGGCCTTCTTGGCCACCTGGGCACACTGCTGGCTCATGTTCAGCCAAGCATCAATCAATATCCCCAGGTCCATTTCCTCTACACAGTTCCAGCCACTCTGCCCCAGGCCTGTTGCATCGCCTGGGGTTGTTGTGGCCAAAGTGCAGGACCCAGCATTTGGTCTCGTTGAACCTCATCCCATTGGCTTCAGCACAACTATTCAGCTTGTCCAGATCCCTCTATAGGGCCTTACTACCCCCCAGGCAGATCAACACTTCCAGCCAATTTCGTGTCATCTGCAAACTTACTGAGGATACACTCAGTTCCCTCATCCAGGTCATCAATAAAGATATTGAAAAGAAAGCGCCCTAGCACCAACCCCTGGGGAACACCACTCATGACCAGTCACCAGCTGAATTTAACTCTGTTCTCCATCACTGTCTGGGCCCAGCCCTGTAGCTACTTCCTTGTCCAGCCGAGAGCGTACCTGTTCAAGCCCCGGGCTGCCAGCTTCTGCAGGAGACTACTGTGGGAGACAGTGTCAAAGGCTTTGCTGAAGTCTAGGTAGACCACATCAACAGCCTTTCCCTCATCCACCAGATGGGTCACTAGATCATAGAAAGAGATCAGGTTGGTCAAGCAGGACCTGCCCTTCGTGAACCCATGCTGGCTAGCACTGATTCCCCGGTTGTATTGCACGTGATCTCCCTCAAGACAATCTGCTCCATAATCTTCCCTGGCACTGAGGTAAGGCTAACAGGCCTGTAGTTCCCCTGGTCCTCCTTACAACCCTTCTTGTAGATGGGAGTCACACTGGCATGTCTCCAGTCTTCTGGGACTTCAACAATCAACAAGGAGTGCTAATAGGTCATGGAAAGTGACTCGGCTATCACTCCCGCCAGTTCCCTCAGCACTCTCAGATGAATCTCATCTGACCCCATGGACTTGTGACAGTCCAGCTGGATTAGTAGAGTCCTCCTGAATCACAGGGGGTTCTGTTTACACTCAGAGAATGGAGTACCCTGATGATAACTGGTCTGACTTTTAAAGACAAATGTAAAGAAGGCATTCAGAACCTCTGTCTTTTCCTTATCCTCAGTGCTCACGCTCCCCGTAAAGAATGGAGATTCTCCTTAGTCCTACTCTTTCTGTTGTTGTATTTGTAAGAGTTTATTGTTCCATTTCACTCCAGCGGCCAGGTTGAGTTGACATTGTGACAAATGAATACAAATCTGAAGTATGAATTCCCCTCCATGTTCTTACACTTTATTCACAAGTTAGAATGTTCCACAGTACTAATAGTACATTATAAATTACTGTTAAAAGATTTGATTATACTGCCATAACTAAGTCCTGTGTCATTTTAACTAGAAAGTATTTAAGAATATTTTGGAGTTATTTCTCCTTTAACATCCTCTATAAAACTAAAGCCAAAAGAAAATAATACAAAAATGTATAGTATTTTATGGACTTATATTGAATTTAAAACTCTTCCTTGAGTGAAGAAAGCAATAAATATTATATGATAGGAATATAAAGGACTATATGTAAATATTTTTATTTGCAAGTGCATGTATTAGTCACTAGTGTACAGAGTGTAACATACTGGTGAACAAAAATAACATTCAGAATGCAAGTGAACATTCACAAGAGCAATTCCATGCCCAGATAAACATAATAAGTAAGCATGTGTTCCATGCTTTACTTGAAGATTTTTTTTTTCTTTTGCAGTTTTTGTAAATAATTCCTTCAAATTCACCTGTTTTATCATCTCAGCATATACTGAAATTATGACACTGGTAATTTTAATCTAATACCTATTACTCAGAATTAGATTTATATTCCAAAGGACTTTGTTTCCATTCCTCACTTTATTTTGTCATACAAGTGCCTACTGATAGAATAACACAGTAATATATTACAGTTCCTTCTAGAGCAACTTAGAAATACAAGCCTTGTTTTCAAATGATAGCAAGTAGATCCTAGGGCCTCTTCACATGTTAGTTATTAGGCTGTATTTCTTCTCAGTTTGTTCACAGATTGTTCCCCTTATTTCTTACAATGCACTTATACAAAATAATTGCTAAGATTTCTTCTGGAGTGGAAAACTATGTCTCTCCTTTCCAGAAATATGTAGGCAGTCTAGATTTTGGGACGACTACAGCTGATAGGAATGCAACTGAGGTAAATCTGGAATTCCCTAAATGACCCCATTGCCCCCATTCCTCTTATCCCACTCATCTCTAGGCACCACCACACACTCTATATCATTGCCTAGATTGGTCATCCAGGCTCCATCGCATTTCTTTCATTATACTTAATACATCATAAAGAACTTGCCTTACAGGAAACCAAGACTGTTTGTTGATGTTTCTCAAGATTACCTTGCAAGGGAGACAACTGTACAAGAACCTGTCAGAGCATGGTTGTAGCTCCAATCTTGGCAGATATAGAACAAGCGCATAAACAAATGGGCAAACAACAAAAGAAATACCTGAAACACTGTCTGCATTAAAGCCAACTACAAAATGAAGAATAGTCATTGGTAAGCAATGAATAGAAAAATGAAATGTATAACAGGGAAGCCAAAAGGTGAAAATAAAAAAAATAAAGAAATAAAAAAAACCCTAAGCTGGACATCATGACAATACAATAGTTAAAAGATCTCTATCATTACAAAATAGTAGACAGCACACAATATAGATATGAGCCAGTCTTTCTTGGGATGCAGAAGCTATTCTCAACAGCACAGACTGGCTGCTGAACTCCTCAGGTGACCTGAGAAGTGGCATTTGGGTCTAGGTTGCTCTGAGTGCTTTTTTTATTTCCTCTCAGCCATTTTAACAGTCTGAAACTTCTCCGTATCTCAGAAAACTTCTGTCAAATAAGGTAATTGGGGTTGCATTGAATATTTTTATATACAGTTGATGTGGTTAAAAAATATCAGTGCTTTACTTAACATTCAATCACTGAGATAGCATTCAAATGGTGTTTATACTAAAATTGCAATGAATATCACCAATAAAGTTGTGCATCTAGTTTCAGTACAGTAAAAAATAGCAGTGAGCAGGAGGTGAGATATTCATAAGGAATAGTTCCTCAGAGGAAATTTCAGTTATTTGGAAAAAAACTAGTAGAATATAAGAATAATTTAAAAAATACATCATTTCAAAAATCCCTGATATTTTTATTTGGTAAGATTGAGATATTTCTCCTCTTTTAAAAATAAATTCTTTATATGTGCCTGTATGTTTAAATGTATATCATACCAGACAACAAAAAAAGTATTGAAGTACAGTTTTTCTCATAACTAATGTCCTACCAACTGAAATAGACATTTTAATGTGACAGCTTTCCTGAGTGTGGTTGGTTAAAGAGAATTAAAGGCATTTATATCCTTAGAAAATGAGTATCGTTCATTCAGTGACTAGTAAAAGATGAGCATGTAACAGGCTGGAGAGAGACATAAATGTGCTAATTTCTCTACATCTGTAATTTTATGTTTCTTCAGATAACACTTGTGTTCGAACTATAGAAGGTTTTAGATTTTCCTAAGATTTAAGATTAGACTTAATATTTTCATAATTCATGTTCATATTTTCATATATTTTCATCATCTTAGAAATACCTATTAAGATAAACAATTACGTTAACTCTACTTACACTTTTTAAAGCTAATTTCTAATCTGGAAGAATTGTGTAAGTGTGAATCCTATCCAGAAAATTATGCCTTTTTCTGTGTGTTCTGACTCACAACTGATAATAATAGGGATGATATTAAAAAAAAATAATAATAATAAATTATTTCTGACCATATTAGGCTAAAAAGATTAAGTATTCCCAAGGAAAAAAAGAAAAAAAAGAAAAAAAAAGATTCTGCCCCAGGAAAGCTCAGCAAGTTGTTAATAATGTTCTGGCTCCCATTTCTTCCTTACTGGTGATGCACAAACAAAAATTCTAGCACACAAAGCCTGCTTGTCCGACTGTTGAAAAATTTACCAATAATCTATTTTGTAACTTGCAGATGTGAAATTCTAGACATAGTATACCTGGCATCCCATGAAGCTCTTTTATCAGCGTACACTGAAGAACATGCAGAGCTTCTGTTGTTGGGAGGACTTGATCAATTTATCTCATCACCCCTTAGAATGCACGGGTCTATGCTAAGATCACTTGCTGTGTATGCCTAATTTAAGTCTTACAGCTGTTTCTCTCCAAAGTCTGTCAGGCATTCTAACTCAATTGTTAGACTTGAATGAAAGTCAAACAGAACTTTTTCTCAATTATGGCTTCTGAATTTCCAGTTTCTCTTTGTGCCACATTCTCCCATTCATGCTGGTAAAGAGTTTACAGAACCACATAGTGGAACAGCTCAGAGTACTCAAAGGATCCCCTTGATCCAATTCACCTTGCATTTTGACAAACAATGGCACATTTTTAGCAAGTGAACTCAGTATTAGGTACATCAAAACATTTTTACATTGATTTTCATTAGCATAACTACAAATAGAAAAAAATGCTTACACAGTTACTCTTCAAATTCTTATTTCAGAATCTATCTGTGATCTAAAACAGAATGTGAGCATTAAAAAAATCAAACCTGTCTGATTTTATTCATATACACTCCACATGAGTGATTATAACAGATCTATTTCTAGTCAGTTGGCTAAAACATACTGCCCAAAATATGCATCAGTATATCTTTGCCTGAGTCAATTATCTTTCTTTGTCCCTTGTATCTATATCTGTAGGTAATTGGTACTGTAGAGTAGGAAAATGTTCTTTCCTGTTTTCTTCCTATTTACTCTACATATACAATATAGGCAACTCCTTTGTATTTGCTGTAAAACATATTTCAAGTCTGTTGACATTGCTGGTTTTCGACAGACAGAAGCATTTCTAAAATACTTATCTTTTACATTTCTTATTTCTCGAAAGATCAGAAGTTTAATCACCTAAAACAATATACATGATACCAGATCACTGACAAAAGGGCAACATGATCCTGAGGAATAAATATTGCTTGTCATGTATTTGTATTGTCAGAGCATCAGAAGGTCTGCTAAGCAGTACTTGTGCCAAGTTTTTCTTTTATACATATATGTAAATACTGAATTCCACAGATACAACTGCGAGCATAGCTTGGCTTTGTACCAACTGTGTGCAAAACTGAACTAATGCATTTAACACCATAATATTGCTTTTAGAAGGGCATCACAACATTAGAGGTAATAGCAATTTGTATTTTGCTGTTTCAAAATGTTTATAAGTGCAGTGTGACAAATAAAAATTTAATTTAGCAAACAAAAATTTATAGTGTGAATTCTATTAAATACATAATTTGGAGTTTAAAATCTTAGCATTTTTTGTAATCTGAATAACAAGCATAAGAGGAAACTACTAGTGCTCAAGTACGTAAGCACGCTTACAAGCTAACATTTGGTTAAAAGAGGTATTTTGACATATTGTCTTACTGTCTTTGATCTCAGTCTTTTGCCATGAAAATTCTACTACTTTTTAGACTTAGAACAGATGCTGATAATGAAACTTCCAGGAGAAACGTTGAGGCATACTTTTATTAGGCAAAAATTTTCCTACACTCTATCACATTAGCTATATCATTATGTCATTATGAATAAAACCACAAGAGATCACCTTTACAGAAGATTGTTTGTGACTGTAAGTATCCATGCAATTTCAAATCCTGCGAAACAACACAAACCCACTGACTAAAATAATATAACATTTCTTTAGACTGACCTCTTTTTCTAAGTAGATAGGAAAAGTAATTTGAGCTTATGTATACAGAACCTAAAGTCTCACTACTTCACTGTCTTCTGCACTCCATATGAGTGCAGCTGTTTAAACATAGGTTCTTATTTTTACATTCAATGTTTTGCTTACAAAGAGGAAATGTGGCATATATATAAAGCTAAGAATTTACTGTAAATATTATTAATATTCTAACAATCTAATTCAGTAATCATTATCAATCTAGATTTAATTACTACAGAAAAGGAAATAAAGCATAATTACCTATTACCTAGCTATTTTTATACAGAAAAAGTATAAATAAGTGTAATAAGATAAATAAATTGTAATACATACATTTATTTTTTCTAATTTTATGCTCACCTTTCCACTGTTCATCATTCATTTACTACATATGGCTAGATGCAACCTATTGGTTCTCTTTTTTACCTTTTTTTTTTTTTGTCCAGTTTTTGGTCTTCATTTCCTTAACTAGCCACAGATGAGTGTTTTATAGCCCTGGGGTCTCCAGGACAATCCTCATGTCCTTTTATTGTTCTGCTCCTGGTCTCCTCTATTCCACATCCTGCATCTATGGTTCTCAAGTCTCCTGCTGTTGTACTAAGTCTCTATATCTCTCCATTATATCATTGTGCTAAAATCATAAATATTTTATGTAGAATAACTGCTTATTACTGCTGCCTGTATAAAACAATCATTGTCTCATATGAGGATAAATGAAAGTGAAGTAAATTTGCTGTAGCTACCTGGCCAACTAGGAAAAAAAGATGCTGCCACAGATCAACCAACCAAAACAAAGCTGCAGGAAGATCAAGAAGAGACTGAACAAGACTGATGAGCTTTGGCCTAGAGGCCTTGAAAACTCAGTACAAAGCTAATGGATGTTTGCCAGCGATAGCAGTATTGTGCTCCAAAGTTATGCAATTATACTGAGATCCTCTGAGATGCCTGCCCCTTCCTGGTACAACATAGAGGCAGGGGCTTTTTCAAACATATTATGCATTATTTCTACCAGCTCCCAGCAGATGTCCTAGAGCATCCCAAAAGGCAAAAGATGATTGTGGCCAGCTGAATTGAGTCCTCATGATCAATAGAACACCATAAAAAGTGATTTCTTTCATATTGAAAAAAGGCATCTATAGCCATGTATGTCTCTTCTGCCAAGGAACAGGGTAGTTCTAGACTGTCTAAAACTCAATACATGTAGTTCAAAGAGGTAAATATCACTTTTATCGTAGGATTTGATCCAGCTAATTCACTCAAACTATTATTCATAGAAGCAAAATACCTTCTAAAGCATTTACTTTCCTGCATTAGCTTCCCAGGGAATTTGAATACTTACTGGCCTTATACACCACCAGAAATTCAGGCCAAGTCTAGATTCTACCTCTTAAGAGTTTTGAAATTGTATTCACAAAATATCATGCCATACCTTGAATCTCAATTACTATCCACTTATGTACAGATAAAAGAAAAATGCCGCTTTATCTAACATGATTTAAATCATTAATTCTAATCTGAAAAGCATATGTAAATGTATGTTTCTGCAATACAAGCTAGCATGACAGGTTCAGAAATTATCAGAAGAAGGTGAGACTAGGGACATAGTTTAAATCGATAGCAATTCCAGTGTATATTTAGATCTTCCAGACAAGGAGTTTGTAGAAATGTGAAATTTTATAAAGAACACTATTAATATTCTAAAGTAATTTTCATTTTTCACTTTAACACTTGGGATTCTTTGAAACAGTAATAAACAAACACTGATAAATTGTCCAATTGTTTTTGCATCACTGATATATGGTAAGAAATGTTTAACTTTCTGTGTATTTCACACATAATACAACTGCATCTGCATCTACCTCACAGGAAGCTGCAAATGCAAAAGACCATACCTCTTGAGAAGATTCCAATATAACTTCTGCTCAGGTCTTGTTATCCTCCCTACTTTAAAAAAGCTTATACTGTTAACAATTTTCTTTATTAAAAAATCCTGAGAAAATAGAACAGTTGCTGGAATAGCTTGATAGCAACTTCTTTCTCTCTTCTTTCCTTAGTTTCCTCTGGGGTTGAAAATACAAATATTTTCTTAAGCTACTACTGAATCATTTTGAATTTACTGATTATTTTCCTAGAAAAATCAGTTTTGTTTGAGTGTACTTGGTCTGATTCTGAGAAGGAAAATGAGTTAGAATTAGAGAATGTGAGATACAGTGTCAAAATGTTTGCAAATGTTTCAGAAAAAAAAAAAAAAAAAGAGTTGTTTAAAAAGTAGTAAAGAGGTGTGTACAGACAAGTCTAATCAACATGTATACTTCATAATGTTTGAGGGCATTTCAGTTAAGAGCGTTCAATCTGAAAACATGATAAATGGGTAAATGTGACTAGTCAAGTCGGTCTGGAAATCAAACAAACAAAAGAAACAGAGGCACAGAACCATTTCTGTATTTCTACAACTATGTAAGTCTTGCAGCTTGGGAAAAGACTTATGGGAGTTTTTATTTTCTTTCTTTTTTTTTTTTTTTTCAGAGGGGGGGGGAAGGAGAAGTTGGGGAGAGAAAACTTTATTGGTGAATAAAGCTTTCAAAAGAACAGAGCATAAATAACGCTGACATGGCTGTAGCGGGGCTGAAAGAGTCTAGAAGACATTGTTACAGGAGTAAGCAAAGGGGAAAGTGGAACAGGCCTAGCCAGCCAAACATTGATTCTGGGAGCCCAGGGACAGAGAGGAACCAACTTAGCTGGAAAGATTGCTACAGAATTTACTTCCTAACAACTCACGTCAAAAGAACAGCCAACACAGGTTGTTCTAACAAAAGAGGATATGAGAAGTACAGTCCATTACCAGACATGAGACTCCCTGATGATCTGGAAGACAGACATCTGTTAAACTGAAATTGGTAAGAGAGCCCTGTAAACCACCTCTTTCTGACACAGTGATTTGGTCTTTTGCTTCATGGTTGGACTTTGTTAATAGCAACAGTTGGAGCACTAAATTGATCAATAAACTTTGAATAAAACAAAGCTGGATAGATAGAGCAGTGGCTGCCTTCCTTAGCCATCATCCATGACTTTGCAAATGTACTTGTCTTTCAAAGATTTTTGAGGTTTGATGAACCATCATCTTATTTATGCTTCATTTCTTTCTTGACCTTGTTCATGGCCTCAGTACTTAAGTAAACTCTTATGTAACATTGTTTTCTACCAGATAATGTTCACTGAGCACAGACAGTATAATTTCATTTTCCACTCTTCTGGATGAGGTTTTAATCCCACTTGCCTATGAATGTGATAAAAGAATACTAGAAATTAAACCTCATCTTTGTTGCTTTGAATCTGTTTCTATCAGAAGAATTAAACATTACTATTAGCCACATAAGGTGTTGAAAACATTTCCTACTGTTTCTCTGAATTTAATCTTCACCCATTTCCTGACTATCCACCTCTACTTATTTGGGATTTTAATGACCGTCTTTTGGTTTTGATGACTACCTCTTCTATAAATCACAGTTTGGTACTTACACAAATGCCTTCTGATGTGCTTTTCTTAAATGTTTTCTCTTCTTTCTGCAGAGATGGACCCCACACATACAGTTAACCCCAGGTATTTACTACGTTAATAGTATTGCTTTTCAGACTCCCCATGCAGGACAACAGGAGTTACAAAAGCTAACAACCTTATCAGTGAAGAGCAAAAGAAAGAGTTCCAGACTTTTTTATTCTCTTTTGCACCAAAATTTAATCTCCAAAATCTTTTCAATTTTTGAGAAATTCTGGGCAGAAATATGTCTCTCCAGTACAAATTTGTACAGGGCATTTTTGACAAAAAAAATAAAAATAAAAAAAACACATTAAAAATCACCTTGTTCTGTATTTCTAGAAAATAACAGGAATTTCAGATCATATTATCTGAGAGGTTTATAATCTCATTTGCTCATACAATGTTCATTTCTGTTTCAAATTGAGACAGATTTTGTAATAGTAAAGGAAATAAAACACACCAAATTCTGTGGCTTACCAAGGAAATGCAGGTGAAATTTGCTCATAACAACTGAGATTTTCCATGCAGTCTTCCGTTAATTAAGACATAGACTCTTACCCTAAGTGTTTTTTTAATCCCTACATAACTATAACCTTTTTCTATTTTTCTGTCAATCCAGGTAAAAAACACTGATATATAATTTGCTGTTTATCTCATGCCTCACCTTACCAGTTCTTTTGCATGATAATTTTGGGGTGGTTGATCCAAAAGTAATACCTGCTATTTTATTATGTTGGCCCACAACATCAGAGGCAGATGTTGGTAGTAAAGCAGTAGAGACTGAATCATCCCACAAATATTCTGTTAAATTTTGTTGCCATGTGAGATATGGCAGCAGAAGGGCAGTCTGACAAAATGGTGTCTGATATGGAAGTTCATATGAAGCAAAAGTGCGTCGTTGAATTTCTCCATGCAGAAAAAATGTCACCCATTGATATTCATCTACACTAATGAACATTTCTGAAGACCTACCAGTGGATGTGAGCAAGTGACGCAGTAGGTGGTATGTTTTTGTAATACTAACAATTATGTGAAAGACAAGCCACATTCTGGACAGCCATGTACAGCCATAACGCCATGAAATGAAGAGTGTCTTGTCAGCTTATGTTCACAAATCAGTTTATTGTGGTGGCTATACTGAAAAAAAGCACTTCGTAGCTGATAACTTATTCTATCAAATAGTGGTATTGTACTCTTTGTAGCTGTTGTAGTTTCCATGGAAATAAATAGATATTACTTTTAGAGCAACCTACATACTTAGTAATTTTTATAACTATTAATTTTAGGGTTTTTTTCCAATCTGACTGTGGATATTCAGATATGTGTTTCTTTGTCTGTTTGCTCATGACCTGCCAAAAGGGAATTCCAATATTATCCTGTATAGCCTACTCTTATAACTATGGCAAAAAAAATCATTACTATGAAAGAAAGTAAGGCAAAACCTCAGCTAAAAGATATTGTTGCTTGTAAGCAAAATTCAACATTTGCTGCCAGATATACTTTTCAATTGGCATCTCTTCATACATTTTATGGACTTCAGTTTTGAAATTGAAAGAATCCTGTAAATTCATAGAACTGTAAATTGCTTTAGGAAGTTTCCTGATGAAACTAGTGAGAGAAACAATAAAACTCAATCCTTACTTATTGCTTTTGAGATAGATCTGAATACGTTCAAAGAAGTAATTGTGTGAGTTTACTATTCGAAATAGTGACTGACTGAAATTCATGAATTAAAAGATCTCCCTCTTTCTTGTGTTAATAATAGTTTTTCTCTCCAAGTTGCACCATCCGTTTTGCATTTTCTGAATTGCCTAAAATGACTGCCACAAGACATTTTGTTATTCATAACTAATAAAAAAGTCATAATGAAATGTAAGTCAGCCCTGGCAGGAAAATCTCATAAGGCTGAGGAATTCCAGTGAATACAGACTTTTGAGTATCAGAAGGAAAATAACATTTCTTTTTTTGCTGATAAGTGTCTAGGTACACTCTCCAACATGCATATCTTTGTAGGTTATAATGTTGATATTTCTTTTTGTATACCTCATCATCTTCATCACTCTTTTCTCCCGGTGCTCTTTTCTCCTTTCCTTCTACTTTTACTTACTAAGTTGATAAGATATAAACTATCTGGGGACCTAAAATCCAGAAGGATTAGTTTACCTCTGCAATATTCTAGTCTTTTCCAGGCAATTTAGCTGAAATAGTCACAGCAGATGGTTAGGACAGGGATTGATGAGGTGCCTATGAAATGTCTTATTTGAACTTGTACAATTTTAGCCAAAGTAGTAACAATGCCATTGGCTTTATTTACTGCTTTGTTTGTTTGTTTGTTTGTTTGTTTTTTGTTCTCCCAGAGTCTGTTGAAGAACAGTGCTGTTTTAGGCAACTAGTATATCAGATGATTGACAGTTTCAGCGAAGAGTCTGAGGTTTGAGTGAGTAGAAGCTGAACTGCACCAACCTCTGTAACTGATTCTTCCAAAATGGAGCTCAAGATGATACTTTGACAGGGCAATGTCAGGAAGACTGCAGTGCTGCAGTGGGTGTTGTTTGTTCAGTGGCTAGATAAAAGATGTTAGATTCTTGTACTGTCACTATGACACATTTCAGAAACACAAAAATGGCTTATATAAAAGACCCATAAAGCTATCAAATGTTACAGCAGAATTAAGTCTACATTTCACAGAGGTTAGCAATTATCATTTCTCAAACACTGCTGGTTGATTTAAACGAAATGTTATTGAGAATTTGTGATCTAGAGTGCATTGTACTGAAATAGCTTTACATCAATACTTGACATTGGCTTTTCACCAAATTATATCTTTGCTGCATGAGGTATGTGCATGGAAAGTCTCTCAGATTGTGAGGTTAAAAAAAAACTCTCTTGCTTGCTGACCTCTCTCTGCCCTTTTATTTTCTACTATTCAGGCTCTATCTCATTTATTCGAAAATCTTTAAAGCAGTTGGTCTTGGAATGAAATTGAATTTGCCAAATTCAAATATTCCATCTAAATGTTGCTCCACTTTTTTTGACATAGTAAGTACAATATGAGATCTTACCTTTTTTTCATAGCAAGACAAAAACAGTTTGAAGTAGGAAATATTAGTGCAGTACAGTGTAAACAATGGACAATTTCTTGTGCAGAGAACCTCTAACACATAAAAATTCCTTAAAAGATCTTATCTCCCCCGAGATAAGAAACTGCCAGCAACTCACTCTCATGCCATATAGGCATATAACCCAGCTTTAGACAATGAAAATAGTTATTTAGGAAATTATTGCTAAGAGTAGCACCAAGAGGCCATGGAAAATGTTACAGAAGAATTTTTTTCCAAAGATTGAAAAAGGTTCTGTCACCTTGCAGCACCTTCCATAAGCGCCTGCTACTTTTAGAAAGCATGAAGTTAAATAAATATTGTGTGGTGAATCTGGGATTATATTTAACTGATTAAATCTTCAGACACAAGTATGTAATATTTATGGAAGATACTTGTGGAAGAAAAGATTATCATAGTCAACATGGATTCACCAAGGCAGTATTCTACAAGACAACCTGGTAGCCTCCTATGATGAGGTAGATGAGGTAGATGAGGGAGAACACTGGACATTGCATACCTTGACTTCAGTGAGACTTTTGACACTATCTCCCAAAACGTCCTCTTGTGCAAGCTTAAGAAATGTGGGGTTGGTCAGTGGAAAGTGAGATAGATTGAGAACTGGAAGAGTTTAGAGGGTTGAAAACAACAGTACAGTCTAGCTGGAAGCCTGTATCTAGAGGTGTTCCCCAGGGGTTGGTACTGGGTCATCTTGTTTAACATCTTCATCAATGGCCAGGACAAAATGATAGAATGCCTGGAGAAGTCTGAGAGAGAATCTTACCAGTGCTCACACATATGAGATCGAGATCTGTTCCAAATGTAATAGCTCCTATTTTATTATGTCGGCTCATAATGTTGGAGATGGATGTTGGTGTTTTGTAGCCAAGAATTTTTTCTATCATACATTGTTATTCTGCTCTCTGTTGCTGTTCTAGTTTCCATGGAAATAAATAGAAGGCATTACTTTCAGAGCAACCTACATTTCTAAAGAACAGGTTC
Organism: Lagopus muta; assembly: GCF_023343835.1. NCBI lineage: Eukaryota > Metazoa > Chordata > Aves > Galliformes > Phasianidae > Lagopus > Lagopus muta. Next base: position 146,010,036 of record NC_064433.1, on the reverse strand, counting down.
TTTTAATGCAGCCCAAGATACTGTTGTCTTTATGGGCTGCAAGGGCACATTGCTGGCTCATGTCCAGTTTGCCATCCACCAGTACTCCCAAGTCCTTTTTGTCAGGGTTGTGCTCAATCTTTTCATCCCCCAGCTTATATCAATAATGGGGGTTGCCACTACTAAGCTGCAAGATCTTGCCCTTAGCTTTGTTGAACCTCATGAGGTTCACCTGGGCCCACTGCTTGAGCCTGAGTCCTTCTGGATGGCATTCCATCCTTCATCTGAGTTCACTACACCACACAGTTTGGTGCCATCTGCAAACTTGCTGAGGGTGTACTCAAATCTTACTGTCAGTATTCACTGTTGTTATTGCAGACGTTATATGTTACACTTAAAGTCAAACTTGGAATGTATGTTAAGGATTCTTTTTACCTTTACATTCTAACTTACATTTATGATAGGACATGTATTCATTTGTCATATTCTTAACCCCAGCTACAATTAAAAGTTACAAACAAAAGTTATAAATAAAACACTCTTTTCTAGACGTTATTGAAACTAGACATCCTTAAATGCATTGAGTATAGCCTAGCTAAGTCTATCAGCAGTGAATCAGAATTAGAGACTGAAAATATTCACAGTTACAAATAAGAAATATCAATCTAATTGATAGCTGGAGGAATTTGTTGTGATTTTTTTTTTTTTTTCAAAGAGACAGAGATACCCTGGCTAAAATTTAATTTAACAATACACTTATTTTTTTGGTTCTCAGGAAAGAAAATAAATTTCAGCTTTTAGCAAAGCTCATTCTTGAATAATTTTTTCAAAATAATAATAATAATAGTAATAGTAATAGTAATAGTAATAGTAATAGTAATAGTAATAGTAATAATAATAATAATAATAAAGATGGGGCAAGGGGAACAAGGTAAGTAAGTTAGTGCTTTTAATTCTTCTGGCTAATCTTCAGTCAAATAGAGGAAATGACCAAAAAAGAAGAATAACTACATACCTCCAGCTTCACGTAGTAGGAGATTTCTAGGAAAGCAGAACATGTCATATTCACCAACAAATAATTTAGACTATATTAGAAGAGTTAAGCATAGATTTAGGCATTTTCCGAATGTGTTTTCCACAGTTGCCAATTCTCAATTTAAAAGATACAATCTTAATGGAACAGGATTTATCTAATAAATGTAAAATAGAAAAAAGAGAGATACTAATATCCTACAGTAGCCTTAAGGACTGTATTTCACTTCCAAAGGTGCTGAGAGCTCTAAGTTCCCACGTAAAGGAAGTGATGACTTATTCTAAATGGCACTCCTCCAAGATTATACAGATGAAGTACCATTTTTAGGGGTCAGATTACACATTTTGTCATTAACTGCAAAATTAACAGCCGTCCTTTCTCAGAAAGCTCCAGTGTGGAGATTCAAAGCTCCTTCATCCATTTTGTCAAAAAACATCTGCAAGAAAAAAAATCTCAGCTACATTCTATGAGATTTAAAAAAGTATATCTCAGTAATATATTGAAGTGTATTAGTTGGAAGAGAAGTATTGTACCTTGCACAAAAACTTTGAGCTATTGAATAAAGCTTTAAGAAAAGGAAAAGTCAAAGTTCTCCACAGTTCTTCAAACATAGAAATACATACATATATATACATATCTATAAATCTTTACATTTTGGGGGAGAAATACTTGCATGCTCAAAGAAAGTATACTAGTTAACAGAAATCTACCAGAGTATACCTTGTATTCTGAAACTTTTTTGAAGGAACCCTGAAACTCTGAAAGACCATACTGGGAACGTAAAATAAGTTGTGTTTGTAGACAGAAGAGGTGGAAGTCATTTTACTTAAGCTCAGTCTTTTGAAAGAACAATGTTTGGTCCAGGCCTGTCATCCAGACACTCTCTTAATCAGCTTAATGTGAGACATCTGCAAAATCTCTCATTTTAATACAGTCTTCAATGACAGGAAAAATGAATTAGTCTCTGGAGATGTATATCTCTCTCAATTCTCTGTACTGAGGGCCTATATGACTAAATTACATTAGGTACCTAAGTGTTTAGTTAGCCAATAACAAGACTCATCCCCAGCTCAGATGTCCAGCAGGAGAGAGAGAAGTAACGTTGCCTTAATCATCTCTTCTAATAAAGGAGTTTTAAATGCAGTTATGATTATGAAAATCTTAATTAAAAGGACGAATATTATTATGTAAGGAAATTAAATTGATGCTAAACATGTGCTTTTATGCCTTTCCAGGTTCTAAGAACTAAGTGTTTTTCATATCGGACAGCAAAGCACACTCATTAAATAAGAAGCATAGACTTAATTGCCTCTATAAATACATTTATTTTTTCTAATGTGTAAATTCCAGCCAACCAACATTGCAGCTACATCAGCCTTGTGGTAGGCATGAAGTGGCAGTAGGGTTTCACATTGGTTATATCCATAGAACAGCAATTAGAACAGGCAAAGTTAAAATTTTCTTAGAAATCAGAAAGAACCATTACCTTGCCTTCCATCCAACAACTAACTCTACTAAATCAGTTTGGCAGGATCACACATAAATTCAGCTTTCTACTACTAGCTGTAAACTTCAAAAACAACTAAGTCATTTCCAAGAGACGTTGATGGAGAAAGTCTAAACCTGAAAGGAATGGCTGATACACTTTAGATCTTTCCTAATGAAATTAGTGAAAAAAGCCATAGCATCAAATGGGTTAAATATTACATTAGCAGTCTATTTCCAAAGGTTTGATGATGCCATTTAAAATGGGCATTTAGGACATGTAAGACAGTTTGAATATCTGAGCAACTCAGATTTTGTATAATAAAACAAACCCAAAACCAAAATGTTTCTAAACCAAAACAAACCCAAAACTAAAACTTTGCCCAGATGGTCAAGAAGGTCAGTGGTATCCTGGCTTGTATATGAAATAAGATTGTCACCAGGACCAGGGAGGAGGCTGTTGCCCTGTACTCAGCCTAAGTGAGACTGCATCTTTAGTGCTGTCTTCATTTTGGTCTCACTATAAGAAATGCATCGAGACCCTAGAACTTGCCCTGAGAAGGGCAATGGAGCTGGTGAGGTGTCTGGAGCACAGTTTCTGCAGGGAGTGGCTGAAGAAAATGGGGTTGGTTAGTCTGGAGAAGAGGAGGCACAGGGGAGACCTTATTGCTCTCTGTAACTTCCTGAAGGGAGATTGTGCTGAGATAGGAGTCAGCCTCTTCTCCTGTGAAACTAATGATAGGACAAGAAGGAATGGCTTCAAGTTGCTCTGGGAGAGGTTCAGGTTGGATATAGGGAAAAATTTCTACTCTGAAAGAGTGGTTAGGTGCTGGAATGGACTGCCCAGGAAGCTGGTTGAGAGGTGTTTGAGAAACACTAATCGACACAGTTTATTAGGGAAATTGATGCTAGGTGGATAGCTGTACTGATCTTGGAGGTCTTTTCCAGCCTAGGTGAGTTTATGATTCTATAGTTCTTTGAATACAATATAAAAAACACCAAACCCACTACAATCACAATTACCACCAACAAAACAGCAATAAGAAAAGGCTTTAGCTGGTAAAACTCTGCTTTAAGGCAAGATTATAGAGTAATGCTCCCTCAGGATATGACTCAGTGTCACTGATATATTATAGAAAGGCTAATGATTCTGTTGTCAGTATTGAAAAAAAACATTTGCCTGTGGCAAAACTAACAGTAAGTTTATATTGCCACTAATTTGCAGGCTATTTTTCTTCATTCATCACCTCATAAGTTCCAACAGTGTTGCTTCTGGGGAAATGTCAATTGATATGGGAAAAAAAAAAAAACAACCCACGTTTGTGTCGTAATTCTAAGCATTTTTGGGACAGAATTATTAATATTTGATGTTCACTTAAATCACTAAACAGACAAGATGCTTTGCTTTTGAAAAGAGCAGTAAAGGGGATTAAGATCTCCAAGCAATTTCTACTACCTTGAAAGAAAAAAGATCTACTTACTTGCCTACTTATGAACAGAATGATCTTCCTGAAAATAATGCTATACAACTATATTTTAATAATGCTCTTTGGATAAATAGAATTTATTTTTTGAACCACGTTTTTATTGACTATTATTATATTTATTTATGGAGAAACTCTCTTATAAGGAACATAAAAGTAAATGGCAGCAATTTTTGATTGTATTGAATAATTATTTTACCATGACAGAATAGAACTAAACAAAATGGAGCCTTGTATTTATTCACATTAGCTTTTTTTTTTTTTTTTATCTCAAAAATATGGCCTCTGAAAACAGTCAGTATCTGCTCAGATGGTAAACATGTGAAGGATAGCCAAGATCAGGTATAGGTTTTTATCAAACATCTTGTTTAAAGTCTAAATTTAGGTAGATATATCCACCAAGAAGTACACTTGGGAATGTGTTTTCCTCTTTAGCATAAGAGTTCATCATATGTCCATGGAAGGTTTCCTTTTAATAAGTATTAACAACTGTTGACAAAAGAAAGACAGGTGTGGGGACAGGAAGAGAAAGAAAGGGAAAGAAGAAGAAAAAGAAGAAATGCGTGAAAAAGATGAGGAAAGAGAGAGTTAAAGCAGGAAGAGAAGTGGGGGGAAGGTGGAAAACAAGGCAAAGCAAGGCAAGTTGAAATAAAAGAAAGAAATTTCATTTATTTTTCCAACATTTTGTTTCTTTTCTCTCAATCACCTACTTCATCACTATTAATTTTGTTGTTCATGTAAGTGTCAAGCTTATGGACAATAAATTCCAATGGTTGATAGTGCATTCAATTTATGTATATATGTACATTCTTGAATTTACTGTTAATTTTACAGGCAGTAATAATTGTTCTCTTCTTTGAAAAGAAGTTAAAACCTTCAGGTTTTTTGTTTGTTTGTTTGTTTGTTTGTTTGTTTTCTGCTGCCCTCACGGACAAGTTTAATCTCCTAATGAGCATAAGCTTGTATCTTTTAAGTACTTCTCTCTAGTTTCTCCAATGCCTGGCTAATGTTACAGCATGCCAACTAATATGGCATTGAGAGAAAAGGTCATAATTAAGAAAGACATTTAAATAAAACAAAATAATGTCTAATGGTTTGTAGAGATAGGATAATATTGTATTTAATGTTTCTGAGAACTTATTTAGCACATATATTAAAGCTTGTCTTCTTAAATCCTGAAAAAAAAGTAATGATAAGATCCTACAGTCCCCTCACGAAAGGGAAGCGTAGTGTGTTGCTAGAAGTCACTGAAATAAAACCGTTTGTCTCTGGATGATAGAAAACACTAATAGGCAAAAAACAACTATCTTCAGTTATTTTCAGGTAAAACAAATTGTGTTCCCTAGTACTTTAAACAATATGTGATTTGTCTATTTTCCATATAGTTGTATAGTAGCTTTAAAAATTTTTGTGTATCCTTATGTTTGGATTTCCTGAAATATTCTGATAAAAGCAAGCTATGTTAGATAGCATGACAAACCTTATAAATGCCCTCAAATTCTTGTAACAAAGATGTCTTGTAACAAAGATGTTTGATTGAAAGCATACTTGGGCAAAATGGACTACCTAGAAATGCATCACAAATGACACTACTGAAAAATATTGCTGAAAGCATTTCTTTCCTCTGGGTGGCATCAATTTTTCTACTAGTGCTGGTCAGCTCATTCAGTACATTCATCCACAGAACTGTGCTTCTTGGAAGAGCCAAGGTGCTATGTGACATAATAAAGATCTTGATTAATAAATAAAGCTAAGAAATCTTTCCTTCAAGTGTTTTGTTTGTTTGCTTGTTTGTTTGTCTGTTTGTTTTATAGTGCAGTTTTCTAGTTTTGCAAATACATGAGTTTGACAATGAGGACAGTGCACATTTTCCAAAGAGATTCTGGTTTTCTATTACCTGCATCACTATCAGGGGTAGGAAGTATATTTTTCTGCTGATACATATCTATCTTTATGAGATCTTGAAAAAATTAAATGTAAAACAAAATGTGATATTGGCAAGCAAAGAAGTATGTAGTGCTTGTTTTCTTTTCTTCTTTTTTTTTTTTTTTCTTCTCTTCCAAGTGTCATTCAGAAGTAAAATTTGTGTTCTGATTACAAAGCCAAAAATTAAAAGCTAATGGAAAATAGAAAGGAAAAGGATTATTGGTCTGCATATACACTAACACTTGCATCAAAAAATAAACAGATACCATAACTAGGATTTCCAGAACAGCTGCCCTCTTATATGACAGCTGAAAAATCCATTTTTTAATATAACTTCCAGCTTGTCATATATTGAGATGATGTGTGTGTACCTATCTTATAAATACTAAGTGGCTTCTAGTGCAGTCAAAAAATATCCATCATATGTGTAAAAATTATAACATGACAGAGCTATCATAAACACTTCTGTTACTCCAAGTACACATTTACCTCTAGAGAGCGCTGGAACAGGCAGTCCCAAAATACTGGAAGTCAAGCAGGCAGGACAGGAGGACAGCTTGGCTGAACAGGGATCTTCTTCTGACGTTTTGGGTGAAAAGATAAAATGTGTGGGCACTGGAAGCAAGGGCAGGTAATATGAGAAGATTGCAGGGTATGTTATTCACCTTTGTAGGGAGAAAATTTGTGTGGTCAAATCTCAGTTAAAGCTGGCTTATACTGTGGGGAACAATAAAAAAATTTAAAATAAATTGAAAAGGAGAACCAGACAGAGCATTGGTTCACTGCTCAATGAGAATGGTCATCTTATAAACAGGGACACAGACAAGGCAGAGACTTTTAATGCCTTCTTTGCCTCTGTCTTCAGTACCAACAATGGGCTTTGGGCTCCATGTGCCCCAGATTGGAGGACTGTGGCTGTTGTAACAATAAAGTCCTAGCTAACTCCAAACTTGTACCAAATTTGCCACTCTTTCTGGATGCATTTAAGTCTATGGGATCCAATGGAAAACATCCCAGGGTACAGTGTCATTGGGAAACCTCTCTCAATTATTTTTTAATTGTCTTACCAATCTGCAGAGGTCCCAGAAGACTAGAAGCTGGTAAACATTCCAGTTTTCAAGAAGGGCAAGAAAGAAGACCCTTGTAATTACAGATCTGCCAGTAATCTGTTCCAGTTGATTTATAAATCATTGAAAGGAACTGACCTTAAAATTAAAGCCATGGGAATGCCAACCTCAAGGTACTCAGCCTCCTGTCTTGAAAGTCTAGAATGAGGAGCAGAATAAACTCCCCACGATTCACGTAGAAACAGAGACCTGCTACTCCACCAGAACTGTAACAAGTCCATGGGACGAGATAGGATTCACCTAAGGGTGCTGAGGGAGTTGACTGATGAGACTGCCAAGCCACTTTCCACTATCTATCAGCATTTTCCTGGTTGTGGAGAGGTTCCAGAGGACTGAAGACTTGACATCTACAATAAGGGTTGGAAAGAAGATTTAGGGAACCACAGGACCAGCAGTCTGATCTCAGTGGAGATCATCTTGAGTGCGATTACACAGCATGTGTAGAACAACCAGGGCATCAGGCCCATCCAGCATAGGTTCATGAAAGACAGGTCCTACCTGAAAAACCTCATCTCTTTTTATGACTGGAGGACCATCCTGCTGAACGAGGGAAAGGCTGTTGAAGTAGTCTATCCAGACTTCAGCAAAGCCTTTAATACTGCTTCCCACAGTATTCTCCTGAGGAACCTGTCAGTCTGTGGCTTGGACAACTGTATTCTTTGCTGGATAAAGAACTGGCTGGATGGCCAGGCTCAGAGAGTGGTGGTGAATGGAATTAATTCCAGCTGGTGACTGGTCAGAAGTGGTGTTCCTAGGAGTTGGTATTGGGGTCGATCTGTGTTGATGATCTAGATGAGGAGATTGAGTACACTCACAGTAAATTTGCAGATGACACCAAGTTGAGGGGAAGTGCTTATTTGCCTGAGAGTAGGAAGGCCCTATAGAGGGTCCTGGACAGCCTGGATGGATGAGCTGAGATCAGTGATGAAATTCAAGAAACCAATGTTGGATCCTGCACTTTGGTCACAATAACCTCATGCAATGCTATAGGTTTGGAACGGAGTGTCTGGAAAGCTGTGTGGAAGAAAAGGATCTGGGGGCACTGGTCAACCCTTGACTGAACACGAGCCAGCAGTATGTCCAGATGGCCATGAAGTCCAATGGCATCCTGGCTTGTATAAGAAATTATGTATTTAGGAGGATTAGGGAGGTGATTTTCCCTCTGTACTCTGCCCTGGTAAGGCCACACTTCAAGTGCTGTGTTCCCTTTTTGGCCTCTTACTACAAGAAATACATCAAGGCTCTGGAGCATGTTCAGTGAAGGGCGAACGGTCTGAAGTGCAAGTCTTATGAGGAACCACTGAGGGAACTGAAATTGTTTAGTCTGGAGAAGAGAAGGCTCAGGGTGACCTTATCGCTCTCTACAACTACCTGAATGGAGGTCTTTGTGCAGTGGGGGCTGGCTTCTTCTCCCAAGCAACAGCAGTAGGATGGGAAGGAAAAGCCTCAAGTTGCACCAAAGGAGGTTCAGTTTGGATATTGTGAAAAATTTCTTCTCCAAAAGAGTGGTAATGCAATGGAACAGGTTGCCCAGGGAAGTGGTGGAATCACTGTCTCTGGAGATGTTTACAGAAAGGATAGATGTAATAATACTCAGAAACATGGTTTAGTGGGCAGTATGGGTGGAAGGTAAAAGGCTGGACTAGATGATCTTAGAGATATTTTCCAATCTCAATAATTCTATGATTGTATAATGATATATGATATGATATATTTCTACCTGTATAATGCCTAACAGGCAGTTCCCTGCACAGTATATAGGATCTTTGGTCTTCATGAAAATTAACATCTTAGCAAAAACTGCAGTCTTAAATGTCACACCTGTAGAGAACTTTTAAGTCCTTAACTGAATACTGAACACTCAAGCACTTGGTGTTAAATTTTCCTTGTTTTACTGATTATTCCTTGTGTTAGTTCCTTACTAGAATGTGATACAATTTTCTTTTACTTCCTACAAAAACTGCAAGAGGAAACCCATGCATCACAGCTAAATCTCTTAGTGATGCAGTAGGTATTTTTTGTCTTTTCACCAGCATCTTTCTTTCTTTAGAGTTTAGACATACTGACACCAAAACTATTTCTCATTTTATCGCTCAGAATTTGGTCTCTATCTTACTTTAATCTGATCTGTCTCCCCTGTTTTAACACTCACCCTCACCCTCTTTAAATCACTCTATTACTCCACCTTCCCTACTATCTTTTTTTTTTTTTTTTACTTTCTATTAACAGACCAGACAATCTGCCTTGCACTTTCTGTCAAACATATCTCTGTGATTGCAAGAGCAATCTGATAATCATCTGCGTATGACCTTCTTTGTCAAATTTGTCCCTCAACCTCACTTACACTGTGGGAACTGTGCTCACTGCTAAGTACATTGTTAGGAGTTTCCGTTGCTAATTACTTGCATTCACTACAATGAATGTACCTTAACTTGGATACAGCAGCACCATAACAAACACATTTTTTGCATTTCTTGGCTTTCTCCATGGTCACTGACATCAGTACTTTTTGTTCCTCAGTGATTTTACTGCTTTAATGGTTTTGAATTGAGACCCTATATTGAGTCTTCATGAACAGACACTTGGTCTTTTGTATATGACATGCACTCAGTGTGCTTTTAAACACTTGGCATGTCACCAATGTAATAGGATTATGTCATCTTAATAGAAGAAAAGGGAAAGCAATGGTTCTTTCCACATTTTAAATGAAACTCAAAGAAATGTCTGAACTTGCAGGGGTCTACAAAGGTCTTAGAATCTGGAAACAAATTTTGTGATTAGTAAGAATGATTAATGATAAAATTTAAGATCAGACAATTTAACAGCAGCCATCACAGTACAGTTCCTGTAAAAGTTAAGCATCTTCTTGATACTTAACTTTGTAAGTATCTCTGTGTCTTTTCGGCTGCTCATGGAATTGATGGTATTTTTTTTTGTTGATATTACTGATTACTGATATTATTGTAAGTGCTGCTGTCTGTTACCTTGAGGTGTTCATCAAAAGAAGTATGAAAGGTGAAAGTTTAGCTATTTAGGGAAAATGTTAATAAATATTCAGTAAATAAATGATTAAATTATTAATTTAATGACCATCATCATTGCTTTTGTCTATAATAACATTATGCTAATATCATCAAGAAATGCCTACAAAATACAGAATATTTGGATCTGGTATTTGCTCCTAGCATGCACCCATCCATTTTTAATACTTATAAAATAGTTTATTAGTGTATTGGGGGAAACTATTTTTTTAATTCTGGTTTTATTTGTTCTCCAGCATACAGAATAACAAAGCTTAGACTGTTTAACCTTCCTTCCTATATACCTTTCTTGGTTGTGAGTGATTTTGTATGTTGTCTGAATACATTTTAAAGTAAGTCTTGAAGTATACTATACTTAAGAATACTTCAGAATACTTACTTTAGAATAAGATCAGGTTTAAGCATTAGATCAAAAGCAATTTGTTGTTCATTTACAACAGTACAAAGTCATTGAAAATGACTGTAAAATTTCATGTATCACATATGGCCTATAAGCAATCTCAAGTGAATATCATTGTTTATCCAGACCACTTGTGGTTTCCTTGTCCATTTTATTTTCCATTATTCTGAAGCATTATAGTGGAACAACTTTCACGATGAGAGATCTAGTTAACATTTCATGAGACAGACAACTTTCAGAATTCCTTTTGAGCTTTGCTAAATTGAACATGTGAAAATAAAGTTGTCAGGTGTAAGAGCAGTGCAGCATTTTGCTAGTCTGATTTGGAGAATGAAATCACATGATGCTGTCCTGGGAACACTGATCTTATTCACTGTGAAGTGCATGACTGTTATTCAGTTTGATTGATCAAGGAAAGTATTCACTTAATTCAGATTAAACAAAGCCACAAACAAATGTCACCACTTGATTATTTCATGTGTAATCAGGTTCACAACATCTATCTAATCGAAATTAACCTTTTACATTTTTCCATTTTTTAATAAATAGTAGACTGATTCTAGCAACCAAGAAGAAGTAAGTGGAGGGTAAATGACTCAGTGATTGACTATGTGAGACTATGTGAGTAAAAGAATAAAACAATAAAAAACAATTTTTAAAACTTGCAAGTGACATGGAAGGAAGAACACACTTCAATTGATTTGATGTGAAGTGTGCTGGTATTACATAAACTAGATATACTTTCTGCCAAACTGTTCAGTCACTTCTGGAAGCAGATGAAATATTTTTATAGTCATACCAACAAGGTGAGAAATATTCCATAGCGTCTGGCTATTTGTAAATACCTCTATTCCATTATTTCATTAGAAAAACATCAAGCATCCTAGCGTGTCATGTGATTTATTTTGGGTTGTGAATGGCAAATTTCTGAGTTCCTTTTTGAGAATGCTGAAACTACAGCAGATGAACTTATAATTTTTCTTTTTACATTTTTTTTCCTATGTTCTCAAGAAAAGAAATCTGCAAAAGGAAACAGGAGACTTGGTGACTCAGGGCAGTCCAGTCATGGGGCCAGAGTACAGGAATGTTCTGGATATACCAAAATGAGTCCAATCCAACGGAGGGCTACCAAATCACCAGAGTACCTCTCTTATGATGAGTGGCTGAGAGAGCTGGGACTGTTAAGCCGGGATAAGAGGAGACTTGGGAGGGATCCTATAAATATGTATCTGAAGAGAAGGTGGAAAGAAGGTGGAGGCAGGCACATTTTAGAGGTGCCCAATGTCAGGATAAGGGACTGTGCACAAACTGAAACACAAGAAGTTCTGTCTAAACATCAGCAAACACTTCTATATTGTGTGTGACAAAGAATTGCCCAACAGGGTGATGGATTCTTCCTCCTTGGAGATCCTCAAAAGCCACTTGGACATGGTCGTGAACAGCCTGCTCAGTGTGGCCCTGGTTGAGCAAGGGGTTAAACCAGATGACATCTAGAGGTTCCTTCTAAATTTAACCATTCTGTGAGTCACACACACACACACACACACACACACACACAAAAAAAAAAAAAAAAAAAAAAAAAAAAAAAAAAAAACCTGATTTGTACTGAGATCTATAATGCTCTATCTTTCACGTTTAAAAAAAAAAAAAAAAAAAAAAAAGCAAGATTTTAATTTACATTATTTAAAACAAGATCAAAATATGATGACGCCAATGAAACTACCTCACCAGTGTTGCTTCTGCACAGGCACTTTCAGAATTGCATTTAAAATTCTAGCTTTAAGTGAAAAGGGTAGCATGTAAATAAAATGTTATCATTTGTTATATGTTGACTGTCCTTTGCTATGTGCAAAACAGTGAATGAGTCATGCTGTAAGAAGCTTAAAATTGAACTAACTCAGATTGTGATCAGAGCTCCTTTTTGAATAAACAGAACAGTTCTATATAAGTGTGAGATTTGATCCCAGGCTTTCATTCACCCATGGAAATAACAGTACTTGCACCAGTGGATTATGCAATTTTTACTTTTCTACATCAGAAGCTGATACTACTACTCATTACAGGGAGGCAGGAATGCAACCTTATTTCTTCTTGCAATTTCTTAGAGTTCATTGTGGTTATTCAGGAGGTATAAACACTCATACAGTGTTTTTTCAGTTCTGCATCTTGATGCAGATTAGAACAGTCAATTTGTCAGACTAATGATAAAAAAAAAAAAACATAGAAATGAGTTTCACAGGAAAGAAATATATTTTCATAACAGACCTTGAATAACCAGTAAACAACGGATTGGGATAGCCTGAATAATAGTGAGAATAAATTAAATTATCAAATGATCAAAAAAGTTCTATGGAAAGTTTGTTGCTGTTGCAGTTATTCTATATTAAAATTACTATGACAGGTGAAAAAAGTTGTAAGTATGGTGAAATATTTCAACATACTTTTCCCTAATGCTGAAATCAATGTCTTTGTATATATGATGCTCATGGACTAATTCATTAATTTTCTTGCAAATATGACCAATAAAGAAGGATCAAGAAATAATGGCCAATTTCTGTTCATTTATTCCATATCATTTAACATCTCTATTGCTGTCAAGTCAATCCATGGTGAAGTTAGGAATGAAAGATTTATGAATACAAAATAAAATCCACCTCCAGAAAGCAACTTATTCTCACTGAGTCTGTGATTCTGTGATTCTGTGAGTATCTTGGTCCTGCTCACAAGGCAGCTGTATATTTTAGTGTAAACAGTAATTGAATACAATACAGTTAGAAGCAAAGACCAAGTTTCTCTCTGCCATATATGTTCAACCTAAGCACACTTCTTCAAATAATGTCAAGATCTACTAAATGAAGAAGAGGACTTGGGGATTTTTAGTGGGATTTTTTATTGGACTTTATTCATTAAATTCCAATTCTAAATTCCTTCATTTCACCTTAAATGTCCTAGTGAGCAGTACATTTTCTAGGACTCCCTTCTTATTCCGCTGAGTTGTTCAGTTGTTGACATATACATTACCATGTAAATACAGAGGATCAAATGATGGCCCACAGGTAGCTTTAATTTTTATCATTTTTTGTTGTTGTCCTTTGTTCCTCATTTATGTTATAAATAAAAAATGCAGCTCTTGATTATCTGTTCACCGTATTATTTATTGTCCATCATATTATTCAGTATTTGGCAACCCTGCTTGCGACAAAGAGTTGGAACTAGAAGATTTTTAAGATCCCTTCCAGCCCAAACCATTCTATGATTCTCCGATTATTAATTCTCTCATTAGCTGAGAATGGAAAACAAGAACATTCTAGTCCTCAGCTATTGCAATCTGCAATCATGGTAGTTTAAGAGGAAACTTCCTAAATAGCCTATTTCTCCAGCAAAATAAATGAAAGTGTACTCAGTGAAATAGAAACATAGAGGAAATGTGGTGAATGAAAAAAGAAGGAAAGGATTCTTACCATATAGGATGGCTTAAAATACAAATATCTGAGACGTACTTGTGTGAGAACTGCTGAGTCATGGCCTGAACCTCTGATTAATCACCTGAGGCAAGCAATGAGTCAGCCAGAGGAGCACAGGTGAAAGCAATTCACCTGTGCTGCCGGAAGGGGTGGAGCCAGCTCCACTCCTCCTAGACCTATTTAAGAGTTGGCTACCAGTGGGAAAGGATCTCTTCTGGAGATCTGCTCTGCTGGAGTTTTGTATGTGAGCCCAGGATAGGGGTAAGCCTTCTATTTATTCTTCTTTTGTTATCATAATCTGCTTTTTCAAATTCTATTGTTTATTTTGTGATTGTAACATCATAATATTCTTTGATTATACACTTGGCAAGCTAGGCTGGCCAAATATACTAAAATTTATATCATGTCTTTTCTTTGGAATTTCTATAAATGGGTCAAGGGGGAGAACAATAGTCCTTTAGAGAAAATGATTCCAGGGCGCATCCCAGGATTTGTGGGATCTCCCTATTTATGAACTAGTAGCTGTCATTGAAAAATGGGGTCCCTTACATGTTATGGGCCATATCTCCCCATATTGCATGGCAGATTACTTTCAAGGACTTAGCAAGGATGTACTGATCACTAAAAAAAGACAGCTGGCTGTCTCCATGGTGGCATGGCCCACTATTAAATGCATTAAATCATATAGAAATAAGAAATAATACTTTAGAGAATGAAAATCAACTTTTGAAAGACCGTATTGAAAAACTAGAGAAAGAACTTGATGTATTAACAGGGAAGAAACCAATTCTACATTTTCCAATAGGCCACGTTTGTAACATTTCAATAAGCTATGACCAGACTCCTGAATCAACAGACTTTGTTGATCAGGAAAATAAAAAATCCAAATTAGATCCCCGAATATCCAATTTTGACCGGTCAGCTGGAAGTCTGTCCTGTATAACTCAGAAAACAAAAAAAGTAAAGGACAGACCAGCAGGGGTGCTACCTGATCAGTAGCTCCCTGCCCAGACTCATTTACATGTAACAGCCCAGCCATACATGGCAACAGAATTGATGGATTTAGTACAGCAATTTTGGCAGAAGCCTAGAGAAAGTGTGCCTGCTTGGTTATTAAGACTGTGGGATTCTGGAGCAGAAAGTGTTTTGGTGAATGGCCCAGAAATAGCCAAGTTGGCCACTGTGACTGTCCATCCTGTTCTCAAGCAGAGGTTATATGCGGGTAATCAATATCTTGATGAAAACCATTCCATAGTAGAATGGTAAATGGCAGCCTGCCATATGGTATGGCCGAATAAATCGGATATACTTCCACATACAGGATGTGATCATCCATGGAGGACCTTCAGAATTATATCTGTGAACTGGTGTAAGGGAAGCTATCTATGAAGACACATTTGATAGCCCTGATGTGGTGAAATTTTCAGCAGGGATGAGAGACTTGATTCTACAGCAAGCTCCCTCTTATCTTTATGGTACTTTAGTCTCTATATTAAATCCCCTGGTGGCCTCAGAAGTGGTAGTCCAGCAGGCTGCCCAGTTAGTGGCCGACCTGGGAGAAACAGAACGCCTGCAGGCTAGGTGCAACATTCAGACATTGGAAGAAGTGGAGGTCCTGCTGGTAAATAAAACCAAAATGCCGGCTACTTGAGCTGCTCGATCAGGACCCATAAGGGTCTCCCAAAAACAAATGTTTAATGATTTAATTCGGGCTGGCATCCAATTTGCTAATATTGACCGCCAGCCCAACCATGTCCTTCTCCAGCTCTGGAGACAACTAAAGGACAATCAAAAATTTCAGAACTACCCTAAGAAATCAAGAGTAAGGGTTATAGAAAGAATACCAACAATGACATGGAACCTAGAAGATTTCATTGTTCCTAATAGGAAAAAAAAACAAAACTGCCTCAGGTGTCTCGGGCCACAATGCCTGAGCCATCGGAAGCAAAAGATTTGGCCATAGCACAATTCATGGAGTGACAAGGGATGTTAGTCCTCTTAGGGCCTCCAGATGGGACTGGAGGTCCTATGTAGAATTAACGATTTATTGGTCCCGAAAAAAAATATTCAGAGTTATGGCATTAGTGGACACTGGAGCAGAAACATCAGTTATTTATGGAGATCCGAACAAATCTGATGGAGACAGAGTGATGATTGGTGGTTTTCGGAGACAGACTATTCCTGTCACCCAAACATGGTTAAAACTGGGGGTTGGGCGTCTCCCGCCCCAGGAGTACAAGGTGTCTATTGCCCCAGTCCAAGAATACATCCTGGGCATAGATATTCTATGGGATCTGGCTCTCCAGACAACCATGGGAAAGTTCAGACTTTGACAGAGATGTATCAGTATCTGGGCGGTGCAGGCAGTATTAAGAGGCCATGCGAAACATGGGCCTATTTGCTTGCCGAAGCGTTGCCAGATCATTAACTTAAGACAGTACAGACTCCTGGGTGGGCAAGATGAAATATCGAGAATGGTGCAGGAATCAGAAAAAGTGGGCATTATAAGACCTGCATACAGCCCATATAACTCTCCCATATGGCCAGTGGGAAAGTCGGATGGCACATGGAGAATGACAGTAGATTACAGAGAATTAAATAAGGTCACGCCGCCTATTCACGCAGCTGTACCCAATATTGCCTCCCTAATGGACACATTAAGTAGGAAGGTAAAAACCTATCATTGTGTCCTAGATCCATCAAATGCGTTCTTCAGTATCCCAATTGCCGAGGATTTGCAAGATCAGTTTGCGTTTATGTGGGGAGGCAGGCAGTGGACCTTTCAGGTCCTGCCACAGAGGTATGTGCATTCACCAATGTATTGTCATAATCTAATGGTGCGTGACCTGGCTAATAGGAAAAAAACTTGATGATGTTAACTTATATCATTATACTGATGATCTCCTGTTGACATCCAACTCACAGGAGGTGGTAGGACAGGTAGGACAGGCGGATTCATTAGCTGCCTACTTGCAACAGAGAGGATGGGCTATAAATCCTCAAAAGGTGCAAGGATGGTACACTATTGCTCTCCACTTGCTCAGGTTGCCCTTGCTGGACCCATCTGTGTACCAGGCATCTTTGGGGATAGGATATTTTCCCTCCTGAACAGGACTCTTCTCTGGTGGAGCAACCACTATTTCTTTTGGTACATCACTGGGCCTAAGATCTTCTGGAGTTCTTCTTTCAAGGGTGATGAAGACAGACTGCTCCTTTGGCTGAGATAGGTGACCCATTGTGCCACTGTTTGTGCTTGGGCCACCCCTGTCTTAGGAAGGTGGATCAGATCTTTCACCCACCCCTGAATCAGCAGAGTGGTCTTGACTATAACTGCAGCTGTTTGAGTTATTGGCTCTACTGTCTGTAATGCTGAATAGGCAGCCAATAACTGTTTTTCAATCATACTGTATCTTTTTTTCTGCTCCATGCCAAACCTGAGACCAGAAACCAATGAGGATCTGAACAGAACTCTGGCGTTGCCACAGGCCCCAACCAAAGCTGTCTTGAGTAATGTGAACGTCCAAGTCAGCTGCAAGGGTAGGATCAAATATACCCAATGCCTGGGCTTGTTTAACTGCCAGTTTTACTTGCTGGAAAGCATCTTGTTCTGTTTTCCCCCAGTCCCATAGCTGCCCCTTTTTTGTGAGTCTATATAGTGGCCTTAGCAGCTGCACTAGGTGAGGTATAAAGGAACACCAGTAACCCAATATACCTAGAAACTCTTGCAGCTGCTTTGATATTGTAGGGACTGGGAATGCCTGAACCTTATCTATGACAGCGCTGAGTAGTACTTTGGACTTTCCTGACCAAACCACCCCTAGGAATTTTATGGACAGGCCCGAACCTTGCACTTTTGGGAAGTTATAGGCCATCCCCTCTTGTAAATAGGTGGTTAATAAATCTGCTGCCTGTCCTACTGCCTCCAGTGAGTCGGATGTCAACAGGAGATCATCAGTATAATGATATAAGTTAGCATCATCAGGTTTTCTCCAATCAGCCAGGTCACGTGCCACTAGATTGTGACAATACATTGGTGAATGCCTGTACCCCTGTGACAGGACCTGAAAGGTCCACTGTACATCATGCTGCATGATATGGTTTAGTACTAGTGGTGGCAATGGTGATGAGGAGATGGTTGGACTGGATGATCTTGTAGGTCATTTCCAACCTTGTGATTCTACGATCTTTCCACCGAGACAATCTGGTTTGACAAGGGGGATGGTCAGAGCAGCCAATGGGCAGAACTGTGAGCCATGTGGATGGTTATAACCAAGAAACCTGGTGATGGTATCCTGAATATCTGCTTGGGCTGTGTACCGGGAGCTCACTCTTTGGATTGCACAGTGGGCCACCCAGGAATGGACTATCCATGCCTGACTGATCTGGGGCAAAGACATGTGGTTAGACATAGGGAATACGGTCAAACACAGGACTGTATGTGTCTACATGTTTCTGGTCATCAGCCCCTACAGTCACCAGGAAATGATGAAGCTGACACACTGGCCTGAGTTTGATGGATTGAGAATTCACCATCTGAGAACACTGCCTGCTGGTTACATCAGAAGCTATGGCATGCTGGACAAAAGACAATGTGGGCAGCTGCTAAGGCAAGGGGACTGCCCATACAACTACTGGACATCGTCCAGGCATGCTAGGATTGTGATGCTTGCTCCAGGATGAGACGGAGATCGTTGCCTGAAACAACAGCCCATCTTGCTAGGGGACACAACCCTCTCCAGCGATGGCAGGTCAATTACATCAGGCCCCTTCCTTGCTCCGAGGGGGCAAGATACGCCCTGACCTGCGTTGACACTGCAAGTGGGCTACTGCAGGCCTATCCAGTACCAAGAGCAAACCAGGCATGTACCATCAAGGTACTCACTAAACTTATGTCTGCCTACGGGACACCAAGGGACTCATTTTTACTGGTGCAACAATACAACGCTGGGCAGAAGAAAATAACATTGAATGGTGATTCCACCTGCTGTATAATCCAATGGGGGCAGGCCTCATCGAACATCACAACAGTCTTCTTAAGGCTGCCCTGAAGACAGACTCCCAGTCCCTGCAGGGGTGGACAAAAAAACTGTATGAAACCTTGCAGGACCTGAATGAAAGACCCCGAGATGGCAGACCCAGTGCCCTGAGAATGTTGCAGACGACATGGGCCACCCCGTTTAGGAACCAAATTACAGGCACTGATCATCAGGTAAGACCCCAGATTGGTAACAAAAATAATCTTCTGCTCCCTGCCCCTGAGAATTTAGATCTGGGTACCCATAAAATAAAATGGCCCTGGAAGGTGCAGGTAGGACCCAAATGGTGTGGCCTACTTGCACCTTGGGGGAGCTTGTTAGTAGTGGGAGGCTCAGTAGTCCCTCCAGTAATAGGTACATGGCCTACTGATATTGTGGTCAACCCTCCGATTTTCATTGCTAAAGGGACCCCATCATGTCCCTATGGCAGATCAGGACACCTCCTTTGGTGCCTGATATTGTTATGCAGCCACAGACATCCGGCTAGAAGGTGTGGTACAGGTGGCCAGGATGTGCCCCAGTACAAGTGGAAGTGTTGACCCAGGATAGAAATGCCTGTATCTTGCCCTGGAGAGCAGACCTTCCCCTCCTGGTACCTCTGAAACATCTGTATTACTCTCCGTGAGTCTTTGAGCCTTCAGGATCACCAGAAGGAACGAAATGCCATCAAGCGTTCCAGTGTTACTGTCAGATCACGTGCAGCACACAGTGGTGGTCTACATGGGACTGATGGAACATAGGACAGACCTGCACCTCATGGCCGCGTGCCTCCAGTAACATCATCGAGCACTGGCCCATAAAAGAATATGGACACACTGATCATCACTCATCTTCAATTGTACCAACACGCGTCACAGTGAAAATTGTGTAAGTGTTGCAATATAGTGGATCTCTGTATTAGGGAAAGCTTACCCTTTAGTCAACCTGATCCTTGGTTCGTGCTGTGAAGGGGTGGAGTTTATGGGAACTGCTGAGTCATGGCCTGAACCTCTGATTGATCACCTGGGGTGAGCAATGAGTCAGCCAGAGGAGCACAGGTGAAGGCAATTCACCTGTGCTACAGGAAGGTGGGTGGCTCCACCCAGGCTCCACCCCTCCTAGACCTATTTAAGAGTTGGCTACCACTGGGGAAGGATCTCTTCCCCAGTGAGTAGTGCTAATTCCCCTCTTCTATTTATTCTCTTTTTGTTATCATAATCTGCTTTGTCAAACTCTCTTATTTCCTGGCTATAACATCTTAATATTCATTGATTATACAGTACTTGATAAAGCATTAACACAACTTAATTTACAAAAGTATTTTTCAATAATTGTATAGTATGCTCTGTTAAGTTTTTTGTTTTTTTTTTCCCCAAGGAATTAGAGTTTCACAGAATCACCCGGGTTGGAAGGGACCCCAAGGATCATGTAGTTCCAACCCCCCTGCCTAGCAGGGCCACCAAACATGCACATTCAGATCAGGTTGCCCAGGACCCCGTCCAACCTGGCCTTAAACATGTCCAAGGACGGGGCATCCACAACCTCCCTGGGCAGCCCGTTCCAGGGCCTAACCACTCTCCTAGTAAAGAACTTCCCCCTAACATTCAACCTAAATCTTCCCTCCTTCAACTTAAAACCATTTCCCCTAGTCCTGCTGTTGTCAGCCCTTTTGAAGAGTTTACTCCCCTCCTGGGTGTAGGTTCCCTTCAGGTATTGATAGGCTGCAATGAGGTCACCCCGCAGCCTTCTCTTCTCCAGGCTGAACAAGCCCAACTCCCTCAGCCTGTCCTCACAGGGGAGGTGCTCCAGCCCCCTGATCATCTTAGTTGCCCTCCTCTGGACCCTTTCCAAAATCTCAATGTCTTTCTTGTACTGAGGGCTCCACACCTGGACACAGTACTCCAGATGGGGCCTCACAAGAGCCAAGTAGAGAGGGACAATCACCTCCCTGTCCCTGCTGGCCACCCCTCTCCTGATGGAGCCCAGGATCCCATTTGCCTTTCGAGCTGCCAGAGCGCACTGCTGGCTCATGTTCAGTCTCTTGTCCATCAGGACCGCCAGGTCCTTCTCTGCCGAGCTGCTCTCAAGGACCGCTCCTCCCAGCCTGTACAGGTGCCTGGGGTTCCTCTGGCCCAAATGCAAAACCTTGCACTTTGCCGTGTTGAACCTCATCAGGTTCACCCGAGCCCAGCCCTCCAGCCTGTCGAGGTCCCTCTGAATGGCATCCCTTCCTTCCACCGTATCAACCGCACCACTCAGCTTGGTGTCGTCAGCAAACTTGCTGAGGGTGCACTCAATTCCCTCATCAATGTCATTAATAAAGATGTTAAAGAGCACCGGTCCCAAGACAGACCCTTGGGGGACACCACTTGTTACCGGCCTCCACCTGGACATAGAGCCATTGACCACCACCCTCTGTCTGCGGCCTTTCAACCAATTGCTTATCCATCGGGTCGTCCACCCATCAAATCCACTTCCCTCCAATTTGGAGATGAGGATGTGGTGGGGGACCATGTCAATGGCCTTGCTCAGGTCCAGGTAAATGACATCGGTCGCCTTCCCTTCGTCCACCAATGCCGTCACTCCATCATAGAAGGCCACAAGATTAGTTAGGCATGACCTTCCTTTGGTGAAGCCGTGCTGGCTGTCTCGGATCACATGCTCATTCTTCATGTGACCGAGCATGTTGTCCAGGAGGATCTGTTCCATGATCTTCCCAGGCACGGAGGTGAGACTCACCGGCCTGTAGTTCCCCGGGTCCTCCCTGCTCCCCTTCTTGTATATGGGAGTGACGTGACCCTTCCTCCAGTCGTCCGGGACCTCACCTGACAGCCACGACTTCTCAAATGTGATGGAGAGCGGCTCGGCAACCACCTCGGCCAGCTCCTTCAGGACCCTGGGATGCACGCCATCCGGCCCCATAGACTTGTATTCATTCAGTCTAAGGAGGCACTCTCGGACTTGCTCTGCCCTTACATTGGGGAGGGATTTACCTCCTTGGTCCCCACATAGAGGTTTGGGGATGCAGGGTTTATTTATGCTCCCTTCTTGGTTTGGAACTTTAGGGAATTTCACCATTTTCATCATGAGCAGGATGTGGATTTTGCAGGGAAGAGATAAGAAAAGGCAAGGACACAAACTTTAAAGGCCAAAAGGTGTATCTGGTACAAAGTTCAAAGGATATTAGAAAAGACATTAGGAAAGGACAATCTAATTTACTCCTATTCAAAGCAGTTTTGAAATCTGGGAAGAAGAATGTACAACACTCTCTATCAGGCAGACAGCAAAGCTAAAATCTATAAACATAAGGCCTACATTAAAAATATATATGGCTTGCTGATTAGTAAAAAAAACTTGCATGTCAAATTACATTATATTATTTAGTTGTGATACAGACACTGCTTTCTCCCAAAGTAGGCCAGTAATTGTGACACATGCTTCTTTTTTGTTGGCTTTATTTTTGATCTAAGAATGACCTTTAGTACATCTTTCTGTTAACATGAAAATAAGAATGAAATTTAAACAAACAAGTCCATATAATCTATACAGAAATAGTTCTACAAAAAAAAAGCCAAAAATATACATTGCTTAGAGCTTTTTCTAAAAGATTCTACCTATTTTCATATTTAACATTTCATTTAATCAACATAAATACACAATAATTTACTGGATTATTGTAGTTTTCTCAGTCTTTTAGCACGATATGACAATTGTTAGAGCTTTCATTAAAGCACATTCTCATAGGATTTATCATTCAGAATTTGCTACTACAACTGCTAGCAATACCAGTGAACAGCAAAATTGAGAATGATACAGCTGATAGGTTTTACCCTTTATCAGCTTCATGCTAATTTAATGCAACACAGAATACTATTTGCATTATTTCAAAAGTAAAAGATGTTTTCTGTGGGATTAAATCACTATTCAAAATTTCTTACTCTATTATGTATGTCAATAAAAAACTCTATATTATGTAAGTCAACATAGCACTCAAAACAGGGATTCTACTTCATTGTGATAATAAGCTTAATGAGCAGTATTGAGAAATGTCTAAATAACTGAATTATGATGACATATTTTCCATATAGGATTTTGCATTTTTTTATTCACTAAAAACATACTAGCTCTTTTGGCATACAATTAAAACTGGAAATAGCAATATTCTACTGCTCTTGACAATCACTGGAATGAAAATAATCTCCAAAACACTTGTAAAATGTAAAATTAGACCACTCAAAACTTCTTTTGAAAATATGTTTACAGTGCTTTGTCATGCTTTCTGTTCATTAGGCAGTAAAATTTCTGAGTTTTAGTGCGTATCATTGATAGGGGAAAGGAAGAGAGATTAATATACAAGAACTATTTCATTAAGACATGAGATTATAAAATCTCAATTTGGTATCAGAGCTAATGATTGAAAATGATGGCACACCAACCAAACGGAATGACAACAAACTTCATCATTATATGCAACTGCAGAAGAAAATGAAGAAAAATTGTTTAAAGGATTCATATTCAGAGACTGGCTTTGGCTGATATCTAATTGCCCCTCTGATACCAAAACTGAAGGAGATCTTCTTTATTCTTCTATGTCTGAGAATTCTATCGTCTGAAAGGCACAGTTCTGAAAACCTACCTTAAAAGAAACTTACTCCATGAGAGAAACACAACATAAGCAGAAAAACAAAGGCAATGTTTTCAGAGGATATAGCCTTATTTGAAAATAAACATTTGCTGTAGTGGTGTCTGAGTCTTTTATATTGGTTAACAGTTATGATAGAGGATACACAGGAGTTTATTTCTCCCAGAATAGTGTTTAAGAGGAGGGAATTACAAAAAAAAGTTACTAAATTCTTATGTGCGAAATTATGCAGTCACTAGGGGGAAAAGGACTGAGCTGAGCAGAATTCATTCTTCTATGGACTACAGGTGTTTCAGTAGTCCCTCTGGAAAAAAGAAATGGAATATCAAGAACATGAGAAAAAAACAGGAATGATAAGCCACACATTTCAGATTTCATAATGAAATAATCTAATGTTGAGAATTTAAAAATATTTTTGCTTTTAATTTTCATAAATGAGAAGATTTTTTTCAAATCTATTAAATGTTGTTCACACACTCTTTTACTTCTCATGTATGCCAGTCCTTCTGTCATTTGTTTTCTGTCTTGAGATTTAACACTACGATCTCATTATCCTTATCTTGTTGCTCCCATTTCTGTCAGTCTGCTCTCTGTACACGTAAGCAAATCATCACGTATTTACTCTGAGTGAAATAGCCATTGTGGTGAGCCTCAGGCATGTCAATAATTCACACTGCACAACAAAGAGAATTTGAGAAATACAGGCAATGTCTGCAAAGCAATTTGAAAACAGATTCTATCTAGAATGATAGAAATCAAAATGACCCATGAAACCTTTCATCTAGGAACAGAGAGCTGAGAAAGCAGTTTTAGGAATATGAAGGATATTTAGTTAGTTAGTAGAGATGCTGATGATGCAACTTCTTGTGGCATTGCTGTTTTCAATCACTTCCTATGGCAAATATTTTATTTCAAAATAAATTTTGCAGTAAGACATGAATAATATGAAAGATAAGTTTAGATTATATTATTTGCTTGGAAATGACACAAAAGGGATTAAGTTGCAGTATGTATACATCTCTAAGCAAGACTTTTTCCATAGAACTTGGACCAGCTTATATATGAAGATCTGGTGTTTCCTGTTCTGTGTCATAAGTTTCTGAAAAGTACTTGATTTCCCTAATTTGTTAAATCTTTAAAGCTCTTTTGTTAAATCAGAATGATCATTATTATTCACAATGTTCTGAAGAGAAAGACTCCGTGAGTGGGCAACACACAATGTAGTCCTTTTGTACACAATCATGGCAGAAGTTTGTAGCACGGGAAAAGCCCTGAAGAAACAGAAGATGCAAACTAACAGAGATGTGTTCTGTGTGATCTGCAGTTATGTATTGAAAAGGCATAAAGAATATGTACAAGAAATCGAAAGACACAATTGACAGCAGTGGTGGTAATCATAAAATAAAAGCAAAAGGCTGAACAGAATGATAAATACTTCTGAATGTTTGCTTCTCTAATTCGAGGCTGAGATCATTTGGCAGAAGTTACTTTGCTGTGGGTTTTTTGTTTGTTAGTATTTTAATTGTTCGTTGGTTTATTTATCTTGCAGTGGTAAATGCCTAATACTATTAATTTCCATTTATTTTATCCTAACTTTTCACACATGTCAATCAAATAGAAACAATGTCTACACTGTTGTTCAATATAGCTTTTCTAATGTTCTTTTGTCTTGTTTGAATGTTCAAGCCACATCCCAACTACTGTACTCTTAGTTACATGGAATAAGATATTTTCAGCTTGGAAGCCATCATTTCTTTGAAATGAATACTAATCTAGATGTCTAGGACACCAGGTTCAGGTTTCCTACAAGGCTACTGATCACCACAGAAGGCTAAAGACAAGGACCAATGCTGAAAAAAAAAAAACAAAAAAAAAAACCAAAAAGTCACAAAGTTGCTTTCTTTCAGCAGTTCTACATAGAATCTTTGAGTCTATTAGAATGGAAGCTTGAGCTTATTAGAACTCTAGCCTTAATTATACTCAGTCTAAATATAAACAAGGAAAGGATAGAAGGTGGAAAAGAGCAAAAGGTAATTTACTTTGCAGTGCAATCAACATTTCTAGTTAGTAAAACGATAATATAGATAGACCATGTCAAGAACTTCTAGTGGCATTTTCTTCAGTACAGACTTTTCTAGAGGAAGTGTCTGAGAGGTTTGAAAGTGCAAAATACCCAGATGACTTTTGTCAAATCGGAACAATTTCAGAGGACTGACTTTATGAATGCCACATCTACATTTGTGTTTATATCATATAGTGTCTATACAGAAAAAATAATTTCTCACCACCACAAGAATCATGAGAGGAAGATCTTGCTTATGCCTAAATCTTTTGGGTTTTTTTTTTAGATTTGTTTCATACTTAGAAGTAACAATAATGTACATTAATAATAAACCCTCACTCTTAGTAGATACCGTTAAATTTTAACAATGTGCAACATGCTCAGGTACTGCTGCTGTAGTCTGTTGTTAGTATTTCTTAGTATATAGACCATATTAACTCCCTGATCCATCATCAATCCTGGCTAAGGAAACTGTTTACAAGAAAATGTATTGTTTTGCTGCAGTCCTAAGAACAATTTTGGAAGAACTTGTGTTCATTTTGATGCTGCACTGTGTTGTCATAAACGATGAAAGAGGAAGACAAGTAAGGAATTACAAATCAATTTTAATTGAGCCTAATCTTTGAAAATGACAAAAATGTTATGACTATAAAGTAACTATAAATTTTATTTGAAAGAAAACAAGCAATGGAAAAAAAATTAAAGAAAACAACAATCTGTTTGAAACTACTTCAAAATAGTCAATAGTTCTTTATCAGATGAGTGTTGGAAAGAGCCTTATCAAGAAGGCTCAAGAAATTTCATAACAGGAATTTATCTTTAAAATAAGCACAATATCAAGCTTTTTTACAAAGGGCTTTCATTTTTTTATGAATAAGCATTCTTCTTGCTGCAGTGTAATTGATATTCCACAAGTTTCTTTTTTTTGTCATATTTTTCTTTCCTTTAATGCTAACATATGTACAACTATTTAGATAATTATAACATGAATTTTGCAGCAAATATTAATTAAGGTTTTTTGGTGGTTTTTTTTGATGGTTTGTTTCCCCCTTCCTCCCCTCCTCCCCAACAGCTTTTACTGAAATTATAAATCCTGCTATCTTAATAACTAAACACATAATTTGTTTCTTTTCTTTCCATTCCAGAAATTCTTATCATCTCATTGTTTGAGACATGTAAGTGTATGAAAACTTACTAAGCTATACTGTCTCAGTATAACGCAGCTCTGGGAAAGCATCCAAATATGGAATGCTCTTTTATTATCAGTACATCAAAACTGGATAGATAACTTCTATCATAGACAACTAAGAAAAACATACAACCAAGAAGTTAGAAGCTGAGATTTTTTTGTGTTTAACAAAAATCAATGTAAGAGATTTTCCTGACTCATAGCTAACACTTCCAGGGTTGATACTCTTTGAAAAATGTTTTTCCATTTAGACCTATTTCATTTATAGACAGTATCTTCCAAATAGTCTTTTATGGCCAGCTTTTACTTCCTATGCAAGTTTTGCAGACAGAACCACAACAAAGTGGTGTCGTGTAATGTTTAAAATCTAACATAGCACAGCTGCAATTAAACAATGTCTCATTACTTGCAAAGTCTTTCCAGCCTAACAGTCTTTTTGCTTCAGTAGTTTACTGGTTTCCTCATCCTAAAATCTGAAGGTTATTTGAAAAGAAACAGACAGATAATTTGTCTTTGCTGGAAGAGTAGATTAAGGAAACAGTTTAGAAAGAATGAACTCTGGGAAGTAGTAGAGTGTCTAAAATATTATTGGAAATTGCTTTCCAGAGCTGTTTATGTTCTTTGGCTTCAAGAACAGGCAATGTAGGATGATGAGTGTCAGCTAATAAACATGACAACTCCAAAAGGGAGTCATGAAATGACAGCAAAACATCTGGTAAGTACAGCAGTACCCAGAAATCCCAGAACTTCAAACCATGGATTTGAAATGGCTGTAAAGGCAGCAAGATATTAAATGTGTAGCCATTCTTTCACAGGTCTGTAGCAGGTTACTTGCCATGGGAAATAACCTACAAGTCATGTTTTCTTGCTGTTGGGCTTTTTGCCTTTGTGATTTTGGGACTTGTAGGACATCTAGAACTCTGATGAATATTTAAAGTTACATGACCTTTATGGAGCCTTTATCAATAAGTGACCTTAAATAACATGATTAGTTTTAGTTACAGTGCCCCCTGACTGACAATGAAGTTCCTGTTCTCCTAAAATCTCCTCTTCAACCTTTAAACTATTTCTTGCAACAAAAGGAGTCATTTCAAGAAAAATGTTCGTTATTGCATCAGATGAAAGAAAATGCCCATTTAATCTTCTCAAGTGCAATTTGCTCAGTGTAGATCTCCCCAACTGCTGTTGAAAGCTGAAAAGCTATACAGCTTTTATTATTTTCTCTAGAGATTGAATGACAAAGTTCAGGCTTATTTCAGAGAATAAAGTCTTCCAGAATTCTAAAGGAGAGAAAGTCACAGGTCATCTGTAACCAAAAATTTTGGAAAAATAGCTTGAGGCATAATAAGCCCACATACAAATAATCGATAAAAAAAAAATAGCCCCCAAAAGAGATAAAATCTGAAGATTTTCTTTGGGTAAATTCAGTAGAATAGAAAGGAACAAATAAGTTGGATGAAAAAGATTCAAAACATCATTCACTCCTTGTTATGGAGCTTAAATTAAATTCAGATCAGTTTCTGATCTAATCTGCCCATCACATTGTGTGTGGACATTTAGAACCTGAGGCTAATACTGACAAAACCAATCATTTGTAGAGCAAATTGCCTTACCTTTAAGAAGGCTCATGCATATATAAAAACAATAAAAAATAAAAAAATAAAATAGGCATATAGTCAGAGACATAAATGAGAAAAGAGA
Organism: Lagopus muta; assembly: GCF_023343835.1. Taxonomy (NCBI): domain Eukaryota; kingdom Metazoa; phylum Chordata; class Aves; order Galliformes; family Phasianidae; genus Lagopus; species Lagopus muta. The sequence continues at coordinate 145,981,488 of NC_064433.1, read as the reverse complement.
CAATGGGGAAAAAACTGTGTACTTTTTTGTCCTTCAAGCTTGTTATTTTGTGTTAAATTTCATCTCCCAGAAATAAATGCTGTTCAAAATGTTGAAAAAATGGACATGTGATAAGAAATGGTGCCATCTCAAAGGGTAATATAACTAAGTTAACAGCAATGAGGTGAGGCAAGAAAAAGGGAAAAGGGATGGAAGAGGAAAGGAAAACATTTATTGTTTTCTAATTCTACCTCAGTTGAATTCTGCAAATATCAATGTATGTAATTAAGTCATTTCATTTACTATTTGAGACTATATAAGACACACCAGCTTCATTAGAGAGAGAAAACAAAACAAAACAAAACATGAATGAGATACCTGTAAGGTGAATTACAAGAATGAAAATACTGGCAAACGCTATACAGCATAAAATGTATGGAATATCATTTTAGTAGTATAATTAAAATTGCAGATATTACAGCAAAATGAGAAGTTAAATATGCCAGTTACAGTTTAAAAGGGACAGAAAGAAACTGAACCTGAAGAGTGTATTTGCACATTAATTTCTAAAGTTCTCTATACACTGAAAGGGATGTGAGTACATTATTCTGCATCCTGCGAATCACTGCATGCCCTATTAAGTAATTGTAGAGATGGTTACTAATTATTATACATTAAAATATATGAAAAAATATTGGTAATGACAGAAGTAATAGAAGTCATAACATATATAGATGCTCTGAAACTAATGCCTCCTATTTATTTCCATCAAAACTACAACAGGTACAAAGAGCACAATAACACAATTTGATAGAGCAAATTCTCAGCTACAAAACCTTGTTTTTCAACATAGTCAATACCATTAGCTATGCATTTTTGCATTTTGCAATGGATAAGATCTTGCATGCCAGTCTTGCAAAAATCTGCACTGATGGGGTTGACCAATTGTTTTTACAGGTGCTATGACAGCACCACTGCTGAACTGCATCTCACTGTGCTCGCATCCACTGGTTGGTCTCCACAAACATTCAGCAAATATAAATGGATGTCAACAGGCACAACTGTTTCCACGTGGAGAAATTCAGTGACACCCTTTTGCTTCATACGCACTTCCACATCAGATGCCATTTTGTCACACTGCCCCGCTGGTGCCATCTGTCGCCCTGAACGGAATTTTGGTGGGAAGGTTCAGACTCCACTGCCATACCACCAACAAAATAGAACAGGAAGCATTACTTCTGGAGCAGCCATCATATACTAATGAATATATATAGATTGTTATGTGGAAGATGTTGATCATTAGGAATAAATTAAACTGAACTTTAAAATATGGAGAGTAAATATTAGAAGGGATGTATATCTCAGGAATGTATTACAGAATGAAATACGGCAGGTAAGATGTTAACTGAGGGTGTTAATGTCAAAGAAGGTATGTGATGTCTCAACCGCTATTCTACATAAAAACTCCTTCCATCTTCCAAAATCTCTTCATCAAAAATTCATATGCACTGTTTCAAGAGAGAATAAAAAAGCACTTCCAACCATTCTTCTGGAGTGAGCTTCAAGATGGAATCACAGTAGGCTAGAATCATAATTTGTATAAAATGATCAAGGTTTCTTTAAAACGAGAGTCTGACACAATATACCAATTTTTATTTCATTTTGTTTTAATATACTTGCATTAAGAGGAAGGATACATGCAAAGTAAATAAACAGAAATAATTCAAGTCATCCAGACTCCAATTTTCTCTAGAAGTTGCTCGAGAAAAGTAAATTATTTGTTCATAATGAGAAAACAACTTAGAAACAAAAGAGCCCAAACTGCCATTCTTTTTTAACCCTGTGCCAAACTCTGGCCTCAATACAAGCTTCTGGTTAATCTGAGATTGTACAGTGACTTCAGAAATACAGAAACGAACATCAAAGAATACTTGAGGCCATAGTGTTAATCGTCTGTAAAACTCATCTATATTTGTATATTGAAAAGCTTCAATGGAATTCAAGTAATTGGATTTTATGAGACGTGTTTTAGGGAATAGATTCATAAGCAGCTGAGTTTGCTGTAAATCACTTCAGAAATATATTTTTTTTCTCATTGTTCTGAAAGCAGTTGTAGTCAATGCATGTATTGTTCCCATGCCTTTCAAAGTACTACAATGCTTACAGAAAGAAGATAATATGACTTCAGACAGAAAAGCCAGCAGGCTCACTTCTGTCATAGTGAGCACCACCCTGGTTCAGTGTGAGCTAGTCATGAAACAAGACTCTAGAGCAAGTAAGGTATACTGACTCTGAAATGTGTTTGAATGTCCACCTTAAAATTATATGTTTCAGGTTTACACAAGATTACTTGAGCAAAAATTTGAGATTTTCAGCTTAAAAATGAAAGCTTAAAACATGGTTCATACTGGAATTACAGCTCCCCCTTTCTGTCCTGTTTCTCTTCTCCACTCCAGTGATCTACTTAGATAACAGTTCAGATATGCATCTTATTAGCATTTTCTATTAATTTGGACTATATATTTATCACTGACTGCCATAAATTTCAGTGAAGGTTGTTGACAGAAATGTTTCCCATATTTAAACTCTTTCTTTCTGTGTCCAGTTCTGGGCTCCCCAGTACAAAAAAAGACAGAGATCTCTTGGAAAGAGTCCAGCGGAAGGCCACAAAACTGGTGAAGGGCCTGGAGCACCTCTCCAAGGCTGAGTGAACTGGGTCTGTTCAGCCTTGAGAAAAGAAGACTGAGAGAGGACCTGATCCAGGTCTATAAGTATCTAAGGCATGGGGGGCAGAATGGCGAGGCAGGACTCTTTTCAGTGGTGAGTGGAGACAGGACAAGGGGAAACGGCTGAAAACTGCAGCACAGGAAGTTCCGCACAAATGTGCGCAAGAACTTCTTTACAGTGAGGTGACGGAGCACTGGAACAGGCTGCCCAGGGAGGTGGTGGAGTCTCCTTCTCTGGAGATGTTCAAGACCTGCCTGGATGCCTACCTGTGCGACCTACTGTAGGGAACCTGCTTTGGCAGGGAGGTTGGACTCGATGATCTCTGGAGGTCCCTTCCAACCCCTACAATTCTGTGATTCTGTGAAGATCTCCAGATATTTCTGATGGTGAGCGCATCAGCTCATTTGAAGGACAGAATAATAAAATATATGAAAAAGTTTTATTCTGTATTTTTGGCTTTCAAGGAGCTATACTAAACTGTATGATCTTATGTAATAATTTACTATATTTTAAATGCAATCTGTTTAATGCATTAAAGGAAATTAAATGCTTATGAATATATATTTATTTATATATATATATTTTTTATATATTATATATATATATTTATGTATATAAATTTGTAATTCATTTATAGGCCTAATTTTTTGAACAAGTGGCATTACATACATGCTGTATATTTTTTAGCTGTATGATTGATTTTTATAGCATTTGTTTGTCTAAAGGCCAAGACAAGGACTTTTCAGCTTATTATATTACCCTGCAAGTAAGAATGCTAGGCTGTCTGGTGTTTTGAGAATAAAACTGAAAAGAGATGGATGGGGAGCCACTGTCACTTGGGGGCTGGCTGAGCATCAGTCAAATGGTGATGAGCATTTGCCCCTTCTTCACTTGTTTTATCTATTCTTTTTGTTGGCTTTTATATTATTTGTTCTGGTTATTGTTTTTGTTTCATTTTTTTCTCCTCTATTATTTGTCTGTACTTATCTCAACCCTTATGTTCTTTCACTTTTCATTTTGGTCTCAAGGGAGACCAGGTGAGGAGCAGAGATGGAAGGGAAAAAGTGTGTGCGTGGTGTTCATCTATCTGTCACGTTAAACCAAAACATACACATAAAGGTATATACTAAAACAATCCTCAGAATAATTTTTAATTAATTAATTAAAATTAATTTTTTGTTTTTTATGATTTTTTTTCATATTCTTTTTTCCATTGAAGTGTGTTTCCTTTTTTTAAGGAAATGCAAGTATATCGCAGTCAAAAATGACAGTAAGTTTACAGCATTCTCACAGAGCACAAGTTTGCTATATATGTAGATATTTGTTTGCAAAAGTAAGTAAAATAATAGTTGGAGATACCAGAAAAATTTCATCAAGAAAGCGTGGTGTTTCTTTTTTATCTACAGACCAAATCTATTTTATCTACAGACCAAAGCTTGACATCTTTTTTTTTTTTCATTTACCTTATTTTGTTTATCAACTACTGATGCACTAGAAAAGGAACAAAATTTTGAGTCTTTTTTTTTCTGAAAAGCCATGGAGTGTAGGTAAAAATTGAGAGAACAGAAAAAAGTAATGAAGTTGTGATGCAAGAAGGAACTGAATAAATAATAAACAAGAGTTAGGCTCTTAATTGTGTTTTATGCCAGAATAATTTTCATTGTATTGTGGAATGAGAATTCTAGCATGTTCAAAACCATATTTGTTTTCAAGCTAATCATGCCAGAAGTTATATCAGCATTAAATTGACTTTGTATAAAATGCATTATTTTCAGGTCAAGCATTTCTAAGACTAAATCCAGAAATTTCAATTCTACAGTCTTCCTGTCAATATCACTTCACTGACTTGGACTGCAGCCAAATTCTGGAAAAGTCATAGTGAAACAACTCCTAATTGAAATCTTCGATATACAGATACCACAATAACAGGTGAATTATAATTGCAATGGAGAGCAATAGTGTCAGTCCTGGATTAGGTTGTCAAGGGACTGTGATTAATAAGGAATGATGACCATTTTCTCTGCTTGACACAAAGTGCAATACAGGCAACTCACTGAAAACTTTCAGTCAAATTTGTATTTGTCTCATGCACAAGAAGTTTAATCTTCTGAGAATGAACAACATAGATACATAGTCCATCATAAATCATTTGTCTTGCCTACCTCACTAAAAATAAATAAAAGCTCAAGTAACTCTACACTGGGAGGTCAATGGAAAATAAGTCTTGCCAGATCCTTAAATTCTTTCTTTCCTACAATGGACCAGGAAGGTGAAGTACTGAAGAATTCCCTAGTTCAACCAAAGAACACTCTAAAATTCAACAGTTATACACTAAAAGGTTACTATGAATAAACACTGAGATAAATCACTGTGACATGACATGAAACTTGTTGTGTTTCAAAACTGTGTCTCTTAAAAGCTGTCAGTTTCAATTCCATTTCTTTGCACTGTCAAACTACATTGTTTATGTGTCAAACTCCCAACTGAACAAACATTAGAGAAGAAAGTGGGAACTGCAGTTAATCTTAAAATGAATAGTAAGACCTTTCATATATATTTTCACTTTCAATTCCTCACTTTGTTACTTTTACATGAATGAAAATTGAGTTCGATTTCAGAATTTTCTAATTTTTGCACACACACATACAAAAACAACATTTAATTAAAATAGGAGTACCTCTCTTAAATATCAGCTCTGAGTTTCCCTTTTAACAGCATCAAAGTTCTGATAGTTTCTCAGTTTTCTGGCAACAGTACTTCTTGATGTGAAAAATTACTTTATTATTGCACACACTGAAATCAAATTAAAAATACTAATGATATGAAAAAATGCTTTTTTGGAGTTTTATCAATTATTTGAAATTTTGATTTTGTCTTTCTTCTCAGCCCTAGGAGTTTTGTGGTAACAGCCATGGATGAGTCTGAGTAGAGTACTAAGTTAATCTTTCTTTAAGCACCCTGTAGTAAGCCTTGCATATTGCAGTCTTTTAAAAATATTCCACAAGTTTTAGACCATCCTAAAATGTTCTTCCCCATGCATTCCACACTGAGTGCTACACTCCATTTCAGCAATATCACTGTTTAGTCTACATCTGAGGATGAAGTTTCTTTTCTTGTCTTATTATGGGGGATTGCCACTGAATAATGAGCATCTTGCACTCCTTGGTCAGACCCGGCACAAGCAGAGTCAGAGTGCTCCTTGCATTCATAGGGTTATTGGGGTCCTCGGTCTGTTTTATTTCTTCTGTTCCTCAACAAGCCTTAGTAGCCATGGTAATTTAATAAACTAACGCACTCTGAGTACAATCCAGAATACAAAAACTCATTCAGAAAGATCATTCAGTTGCATAGGAAGTACAGAGCCTTGTGACAGTAAGTTGCATGCCTGTGGGGCACTAGTGCTAGCTAGTGCTTTGACTATGAGCAGAGAACCACTTCCGTGAACAAATGGCTAGTTCATTTTGAAGAGAGCCTAAGAGGGCAAGAGAAGGAGCAAAGCAGTTTGAAGCAAATGTCTCAGGGAATGGGTATGACTGCCTGGGGCACACCATGGGGGCAGCATATATGGTCACAGCCATAGACTGATACAACTGTCTGGTAGGGGCCATTTACCTCTCCTTGCTCAGTTCTCCATTTGAAACAGGGAACAATAATATTGCCCTATCTCAGAGGCTGGAAAAATATATGATAACTTACAGACAGTTAGAAATCATGTCACTGTTAAAATAAAAGGAGAAATAATTTGTAATGTCAAAAAGTGCTTTGTTAATCAAGCTGCAAAGGATAATTAGGTCTTCACCATGTTATTAGAAGTTCTGTGTCTCCTTCTCTGTCTGGATATTTGGTTGCCATCTGAAGAACACATTGGCCAGTGCATTCTCTTCATTCTTATTTCAATATGTAGTAGGCATATATATATTACTACTGAAAACATCAGAGCATTTGGAAGTGGGAAGCACACCTCACTCTGAGAATTTAGAATGCGCGCTTCAGGAGCTTAAAAACTCTCTTGTACATGTCATAAATAATCATGTGGCTCAGCTTGAAGATATTTTTTAGGAAAGTGGTAGCAGTGGTGAGGCTGGGCTCCCCTATTTGCCTTTTTATTTCTTGCTAGTAAAAGAGAAAGGCTAGGCGGCAATATAAATTTAATATATAATATTAATATAAACAGGTTTTGAGACACAAAGGCTTCCAAAGAAATGCTGACGATTGTGAAGTACACTGTGAATATGCAGATTTTGTTTACAAGGGTCACTTTCTGGCATGCTGAAAAAATAATTCCTGTCAGAAAGATCAAATAAATGTGCTGAAGAATTACAGAGAACAAACATAACAAACTGCTTTGCAAAGTAGTATATCAATAAGCTCCTCTGGCCACACTGGTTAGAAGAGCATAGCAGGAAGTGAGCACCTGGTTTTAGGACAAAACCTGCGTTCTTTATATAATTAAATAGTTAAATGGTAATAATTATTCCACTGGAAAAAAAATATCTTGTTATCTGTGTATAATTCATGCATATTACACTGACATTTGTCAGACAGCTGGTGTCCGTGTAAATATAACATATTCAAACTTAATGAGGACACAGAATCACTGAGTGGTACAAACTGGAAGAGACTTCTAGAGGTCGTCTGGTCCAATCCCTGCTCAAGGCTGGCCACCCAGAACCATATACAGGTGGCTTTTGGGTCTTCTTCTGCAGAGCTACTTTCCATGCAAGTAGCCCCCAGAATGTCTTACTGGTGGGGTTAATCCTCCCCAGCTGTAGGACTTTGTTGTTCTCCTTGCTGAAAATACACGATGTTTCTGTTAGCCCATCAAGGTACCTCTGGATGGCAGCACAACTCTCTGGTTTGTCTGCTACTCCTCCCACTTTTGCATCATCAGGAGATCATTATGTGTAATCATTCAGATAATTATGGAAAATGTTAAGGATGAATACCAGTACTGATCCCTGATGTACATTACTAGTTACTGGTCTACAAAAATGCTTTGTTCCACTGGTCACCACCCCCTGGGCCCAGATATTCAGCCCATTTCAATCCATCTCACAGTCTATTTATACAGGCCATCAATCAGCAGCCCCTCTATGGAGAACTTGCAGTAGATACAGAATCACAGAATGGCTAGGGTTGGAAGGAACCTCAAGGATCATGAATCTCCATCCGCCCTGCCACATGCAGGGCCATATCTGCATTTAATTCAATTTAATTAAAACCTCCCTATTTAATACTAGACCAGGCTGCCCAGGGCCCCATCCAACCTGGTCTTGAACACCTCCAGGGACGGGGTATGGGGCACCCACAACCACTCTGGGCAGCTGTTCCAGTACCTCACCACTCTCTCTGTAAAGAACTTCCCCCTGACATCCAAGAACTTCCCCCTGACATCCAACCTAAATCTCCCCTCCCTCAACTTAAAACCATTTCCCCTTGTCCTGCAGTTATCACCCTTTCAAAGAGTTGATTCCCCTCCTGTTTGTAGGCTCCCTTTAGGGCAACAAGCCCAGCTCCCTCGGCCTCTCTTTGTAGAAGAGGTGCTCCAGTCCCCTGATCATCTTCGTGGCTCTTCTCTGGACCCTCTCCAACAGCTCTCTGTCTTTCCTGTACTGGGGGCTCCAGACCTGGACACAGTACTTCAGATGGGGCCTCACAAGAGCAGAGTAGAGGGGGACAATCACCTCCCTGTCCCTGCTGGCCACTCTTCTTCTGATGGAGCCCAGGATAGCATTTGCTTTCCAAGCTGCAAGAGCACACCAGGTTCTTCTCTGCGTGCCTGCTTTCAAGGACTGCTCCTTCCAGTCTGTAATAGAGTGTGTAAAAGATAGTTTCAAAAGCCTCACTGAGGTCCATGTAGACAATACTGACTACTCTACCATCATCTACCAGGCCAGTCATTTTGTCATAGAATGTAATGGAAGCATAGAATCATAGATTTTCCTGAGTTATCCTTTATAAAATAACAGGTACAAGAATTAAGTAGAAAAAAATAGTCTACTATGTATTTTATGCATTATTCAAAAAGTAAGCAATGTAAAAGCTGAACTCTTCTCAAGAGTTTTCACTCAATATACTTGTTTATACATAATTTGATATAATTATATGAAAATATTTAACGCACGAGGAAAAAAGCTGTTGGACCTTTCTTGGGTGTAAAAAAGGTAGAAATATTTGCACTAATAAATCAAATGAAAAAAATGGCATTTTTGTATTTAGTCCTTAGAGTTCCGTTTCATAGTTCACAAACTATATTATCCTTTTGAGTATTTGCTATTAATATAGGGAGTTTTTAAAAAGGTTGATTTAATGCTTATACTTGCTTATAGTGTTTATTAATTATTAACTTATTAATGTTTATACTTGCTGGTCAAGATTGTTTAAGACTAGTATTCATATTTCAGATATAGTAAATTAGAATACATACAGTACATACACTATAGAAACTTGTTTTCAGTTTATCCTTAAATCTGTTTTGGTCCCTGTGGAATATATTTTTAAAGTTTTGTCTAAGCCTAATTCTGTACATATTCCTTGCTTCTTGAATATACACGTATTTCAAATACAGATCCAGACATACATACACTGCCTCAGTAAAGCAATTATAGTCAATGCAATTAAAAAATTACAGCATCATTCCCATGATACCTGGATCACTCATGAGGGTATTATACTTGCAGAGACTGGCCATATAATGTCATATAATTAAAGAAAGTCTAAATATAGCTAGCTGAATATCTTTGAGGTATGAGGAGAATGAATGTAATATACTATACGTTCTGATAGAGAAAATATTTTCTGTTATACTACATTTTCTGGGGCATTTATACTTATGTTCTCAGTATTCTATCTAAACAGTTGAAAAATGTGATAAGTAAAACCATTATTTTCTTTAGGTATGAAGAGTTAAGTGAGAAGGGAACAACAGCAGCAATAAGAAAAACAAAAGCCTATGTTTTGGTGAATAATTCATATTTTTCCTGAACTGTTTGAGGAGATCCAGTGAATTACACATAAAAAAAAAAAAAAAAACACACACACACAAAAAAACCCCCACAAAAACAGTATAAACAGCTGTATACACAAGCTTTTTTTCATTCAAATTAGTGATTTCTCTGAACCAAAGTAATAGAATGAATGTATAGAATCATAGAATCCTTAGAGGTGGAAGGGACCTTTAAAGGTCATCTAGTCCAACTCCCCTGCAATGAACAGGGACATCCACAGCTAAGTAGCTCAGAACCCAATCAGGTATGACAAGAACTCCAAGAACAGGACTTCCACCACATCTCTGGGCAACCAATTCCACTGCCTCACCACCCTCACTGTAAAAGGCTTTTCCCTTATATCCAACCTAAATCTACACCCTTTAAGTTTGGAACCATTTCCTCTTGTCCTATTACCCCCCTAAAGAGTCTGTCCCCTTCTTTCCTGTAGCTCCACTTTAGATACTAAAAGGCTGCTACCAGGTCACTTTGGAGCCTTCTCTTCTCCAGGCTGAATAGCCCCAGCTCTCTCAGCCTGTCCTCGTAGAAGAGGTGTTCTACCTTTGGATTATTTTTGTGGCCTTCCTCTGCGCACTTCAACAGGTTTATGTCTTTCCTGTACAGAGACTCCATGTAAAATTTTACTTTACAGGTATTTGCAACTTGGCAACAGTTTCTAATTTCCAAGATGGGATCAGAAGGCCATTTTTTCAACACTATGTGCATTTGTTTTATATATGACAGAAGAAGTTATGTTGCTCACAGTGCTGCCCTGTCTTGAGGTGTTTGTCTTCAGAATTTTCTCAATGACACTTTCTTTCCAGTTAAATGCATTCTTGATTTGTCCAAGATTAAATATTCTCTATTAAAAGCTCATATTTACAAGTGTCTTTACAAAGCAAGTTCTACTGAACAGCCTGAAGAAATGTCACATTTTGTTAGAGCTGCTACCACGTCCACAAATCTGACTGTGTGTGGACAACTATGCTGGGGGTATTGGTTAATTAAATTAATGCTACTATGGAACAAACCCTAAAATGACAGTATGATAATGCCACAAGATGTATTACATTGCTGTGGAGACCAGCTTTGGGGCAGATAAGACTGCACTAGGTAAGAGATCTAAAGCAAAAAAGCCAACCAAAAAGCTGTTTTTAGGGCTTTTTTGAAGACAGCAAAAGTACTGTGCCAGTGCCGGGGGGGTTGGAAGCAGCTAGCAGCTTGTCAGTGGGCTGCTGAGACAGCAAGGGTGGAGCTGGCAGTTCCCACTCTTATCTCTAAACTTGACCTTGACCCTTTTCTGCAAAGCTAAAAGCAGCACTTGGGAGGGAGAAAGCTAGCTTCTGCCCACCTAAGGTGCCTGGTGAGAAAAGGTGAGAAAAGGGTGTTACTGCCCACTAACAACAAGGAGAGAAGTCAGAATGTGAGTACAGCCCACGCTTCCCATTACTGCAGCAGTAGGTGTGGGAGGTGGATCTCGTGGCAGGACACGCTAGTGTCCTTTAGTCTTTGCTCAGAAGACTGCTCTCCTACTGTCTCCTACTGACCCAGAGACCAGAGGTTCAAACATGATCTCTACCAGGTGGTGCACTTCCCAAGAAGACTTGTAGCGACGCAGACAGAGGACATGCCCAGAAATGTTCAGGTCTCTGGCTGCAGGGAGTGCCTGCTGCTGGCGGAGGATGGGAAGGATGCCATCTGCATGAAGTGCGAGCAGGTAGATGAGCTGCACAACTTGGTGATGGAGCTTAAGGAGGAGGTAGAGAGATTAAGAACCATCAGAGAGTGTGAGAGGGAGATAGACTGGTGGTGTGACTCTCTGCGAGAAAGAAGCAGAGATTGCAACTCCCAAACTGTAGTGAACCCTCTCCCTTGTCATGGTCAAACCAAGAGAGTCAACTTGAAAGGAGAAGAGGAATAGCAGCAGGTCCCAGCTCGGTGATGCAGGCAACACCCATCCTGACCTACCTTGGTTCTCCAGATGCCTCTATTTAATAGGTTTGAAGCCCTGGAACTGGAGGATGAGGTGGCTGTGAAGGAGGTGGAAAGACTGCGTCCAAGCTTTTCTAAGGAGAGGCAATCGTCTCCACACTTGAAGACTGCCTCCTCCAGAACAGAAAAGAGGGTGATAGTCATAGGTGACTCCCTTCTAAAAGGAACCAAGGGCCCAATATGTCAGCCTGCCCCTACCCACAGGGAGGTATGCTGCCTCCCTGGGGCCTGGGTCAGGGATATTTCTAGGAAACTTCCAAGTGTGATCCACCCCTCTGATTATTACCTTCTATTGATAGTCCAGGCTAGCAGTGATGAGGTCAGAAGCTATAAAAACTATAAAAAATGATTTTAGGGGACTGAAGATGTTAGTTGATGGAGCAGGCATACAAGCAGTATTTGCCTGTATTCCTATGAAGGTGGGGAAGGACACAGAGAGAATCAGGAAAACCAACCTTATAAACACATGGCTGAGAGGCTGATGCAAACACAAAAATTTTGGGTTCTTTGATCACGGGGCAGTCTACTCAGCACCTGGTATGAGGGCTGCTGATGGATATCACCTAAGAGGGAAACGGATCTTTGCCCAGAAGTTGGCAGGACTTTTAGAGAGGGCTTTAAATTAGGTATGAAGGGGGAAGGGGATAAAACCAGGCCTGCTAGGAATGAGCCTGGAGGAGCAGTAATGGGATTAGAGGTGAAGCAAAGGACTCAGCTGAAGTGCATCTACACCAATGCACACAGCATGGGCAACAAACAAGAAGAGTTGAAAGTCATTGTGCGGCAGGCTAACTATGACCTAGTTAGTTAGTGGCTGGCTAAAAACTTTTCAGGAAGGATAGGCAAGGAAGGAAGGGTGGTGGTGTGGCTCTCTATATAGAGAGTGCTTTGATGTTACTGAGCTTGAGGCTGGGGATGGTAAGGTCGAATCCCTGTGGGTAAAGATCAGGGGAAGGGCTGACAAGGCAGACTTTCTGGTGAGCATCTGCTACAGACTGTCAAACCAGGACGAAAAGACAGATGAGGAGTTCTATAAGCAGCTGGTAGAAGCTGCACGATCACCAGCCCTTGTCCTCATAGGGGATTTCAACTTCCCTGATATATGCTGGGAATACAACACAACACAAAAGAAGCAGTCTAGGAGGTTTCTGGAGTATATGGAGGATAACTTTCTGATGCAGCTGGTGAGAGAGCCGATGAGAGGAGCTGCTCCGCTTGACCTGCTTTTCGCAAACAGAGAAGGTCTGGTGGGAGATGTAGAGGTCGGGGACTGTCTTGGACAGAGCGACTATGAAATTGTAGAGTTCTCGATTCTTGGTGGAGCCAGGAGGGAGAACAGCAAAACTGCTATATTGGATTTCCGGAGGGTGGACTTTGAATTATTCAGAAGGCTAGTAGGGGAATTCCCCTGGGTTTCAGTCTTAGAGAGCAAAGGGGTCCAAGATGGCTGGTCACTCTTTAAGAAGGAAGTCTTAAAGGCACAGGGGATGGCTGTCCCCCTGAGCTGCAAAATGAGCCGGCGGGGAAGAAGACCGGTATGGATGAATAGGGAGCTATTCTTGAGGCTCCAGGAGAAAAAGAGAATCTACCGCTTGTGGAAGAAGGGACGGGTGACTCAGAAAGGGTACGGAGAAGTTGTTAAGATGTGTAGAGAGAAAATCAGAAAGGCAAAAGCCCAGCTTAAACTCAACCTGGCTGCTGCGATAAAAAGGAACAAGAAACCCTTTTACAAATACATCAGCAGTAAGAGAATGACTAAGGAGAATCTCCATTCTTTACTGGATGAGGCTGGGAATGTGACCACTGAGGATAAGGAAAAGGCAGAGGTTCTGAATGCCTTCTTTACGTTTGTCTTTAAAGGTCACACCAGTTGTTCTCAGGTACTCCATTCTCTGGCCTAGTAGTCTCGACTGGAGTGCAGACAGAACCCCCGTGATTCGGGAGGATGCAGAGACCTACTAATCCAACTGGACTGCCACAAGTCCATGGGGCCAGATGAGATTCATCTGAGAATGCTGAGGGAACTGGTGGAGGTGGTAGCCGAGCACTATCAGCACTCCTTGTTGACTGGTGAGGTTCCAGAAGACTGGAGGCTTGCCTATGTGACTCCTATCTACAAAAAGGGTTGTAAGGAGGATCTGGGGAACTACAGGCCTGTCAGTCTGACTTTGGTGCCAGGGAAAGTTATGGAGCCGATTGTCTTGAGGGAGATCACGTGGCACATGCGGGACAACTGGGGGATCAGGCTTAGTCAGCACGGGTTCATGAAGGGCAGATTCTGCTTGACCAACCTGATCTACTTCTATGATCTAGTGACCTATCTGATAGACAAGGAAAAGGCTGTTAATGTAGTCTACATAGACTTCAGCAAAGCCTTTGACACTGCCTCCCATAGTATTCTCCTGCAGAAACTGGCAGCCCGTGGCTTGGACAGGTACGCTCTTGGCTGGATAAGGAAGTGGCTGGAAGGCTGGGCTCAGGGAGTGGTAGTGAATGGAGCTAAATCCAGCTGGTGACCGGTCACGAGTAATATTCCCCAGGGGTTGGTGCTGGGGCCTGTCCTCTTTAATATCTTTATTGATGACCTGGATGAGGGCATTGAGTGCACTGTCAGGAAGTTTGCAGATGACACCAAGTTGGCTGTAAGTGTCGATCTGCCTGGGGGTAGTGAGGCCCTACAGAGGGATCTGGACAGGCTGGATGGCTGGGCTGAAGCCAAAGGAATGAGTTTCGACAAGGCCAAATGCTGGGTTTTGCACTTTGGCCACAACAACCCGGCAATGCTGCAGGCTTGGGGTGGAGTGGCTGGAAGATTGCATAGAGGAAATGGACCTGGGGTTATTGATTGATGCTTGGCTGAACATGAGCCAGCAATGTGCCCAGGTGGTCAAAAAGGCCAATGGCATCTTAGATTGCATCAGGAGCAGTGTTGCCAGCAGGAACAGGGAAGCGATTGTCCCACTGTACTCAGCTCTGGTGAGGCTGCACCTTCAGTACTGTGTCCAGTTTTGGGCCTCTCGCTGCCAGAAAGACATTGAAGTCCTGGAGCAGATTCAAAGGTCAACTAAGTTGGTGAGGGGTATGGAGCACAGGCCTTATGAGGAGCGGCTGTAGGAGGGTTGTTCAGTCTGGAGAAGAAGCTCAGGGGAGACCTTATTGTTCTCTATAACTACCTGAAGGGAGGTTGTAGACAGCAGGGGAATCAGCCTCTTCTCTCGTGTAACTAGTGATAGAACTAGAGGGAATGGCTTCAAGCTGTGCCACAGGAGATTTAGGTTGGACGTTAGGAAATACTACTTTTCTAAAAGAGCGGTTAAGCACTGGAATGGACTCCCCAGGGAGGTGGTGGAGTCACCAACCCTGGAGGTGTTCAAGGAATGTTTGGATTTTGTGTTGAGGGACATGGTTTAGTGAATACTATTGGTGACAGGTGGATTGTTGGACTGGATGATCTTGAAGGTCTCTTCCAACCTCTGTGATTCTGTGATGTCCACTCTACAACATCTTTCAAAAGAAAGATACAGCTCTCACTATTTCAGCTGGTTTCATTATACTATAATTGCTTTTGATATCCTGCAAATGATTTCATAGGGCTGCAGAAGGAATGTAAGACTTCTGTTAATTTACACAAACAAGGCTAGGTTTATTGTTCACTGTTCTCTATTCCTCATACTAAACAACCTTCTTCTTAACCTTATGTCTTGTTTGATAAAAGATGTGTTTAGTTAGGGATGTGCCCTCTAGTATTTCTAGTACAAAAGTTAGTTCCTGGACAAGTATGAAGGAATCCTGGTTCCTGGTTGCATAAAACAACTTGTTTTTTTTTCATTTCTCAGAATCATAGAAATAGATGACATGTTTCAGAATCATGGAAAACTGTCTTAGTGTTATTGAATGGCAGCTCCTCCTGTTGAAAACAAACACTGAGTGAAATGAATTCTTGCTTGACTTGTGAGGATATTTCTGGTATTCTTATGATGCAATCTCCATAGGTAACTTCCTCATTCATCCATCCCACCATCCATTTGAAAGGCTATGTAGAAGGAAAAGGGTAAAGGTGGGAATACAAAGGAGTTGAAAAGCCAACACTCCTCTGCCAGATAGAGAAGATTTACACAACAGGAGGAATCTTAACAGTTGTATGATCAATGGATGTACAGATATTATAATTATGGAATATACCAGAGAGTTTGGCTAAGCAGGTTATTATACAAAGAGAATAGATAGAATGCTTACCCATGTCCTGAGCTCACTGGAAAACTCAAAAGGAGGAATCTCCAGAAAGAGATCCTTTCCTACTGGTAGTCAGCTCTTAAATGGGGCTAGGAGAGGTGGAGCCAGGCTCCACCCCTTCTGGCAGTACAGGTGAAATGCCTTCACCTGTGCTCCCATGGCTGACTCATTGCTACTCTTAGAGGTTCAGGCTGTGATTCAGCAGTTCCTATACACTAGCCTGGTGTTCAAAGCTCTCCATCAAGTTGTAGAGCTCTGGAATATGCTTGTTTTACTTTGTGTTTTACACTGAAGAGTTGTTGATTTTAAAGCATCAGTGATAATGTAAAGGACTGATTTCCACCTGGGTTTCTCAGACACTAGGATAGCAATGTCTTAGGTCTTTAGCTCTGGGGAAAAACTAAGAAGTGGTCTGAGACTATTTATAGATTCTTCAAACTTGAAACTTATGTCCTCGGTCCTACTGAGAGAATAATTTATGAGAGTTGTAATCTTTGTTATCATCATGTAATTCATTTCATTCTCCTCTTAGCTCAGCACTCATTACTATAAGTTCTATAAAGTAATTTCAGTCAATATTCTGCAAGACATTGATTCATAAGGTTATAGAGGGTTGAGGAATGGGAGGTAATGTATCACATAAAAAGCTCCAGATATAGTTTTCTTGGTATTGTTCAGCTTATTTCTTTGTTTCCTGTCAAGGTATGTATTCTGATTGAATGTATTTTTCTCTCTTCATCTCAGACAATATAAAAGGAAAGATACTGCATAACATACAACATACTTTCACCTGTTTTTCTCTCATGTAGTTTATACAGTTACACACATTTGGTATTTATTTAGCTTGCTTCACTTGTTAGACATACTTTTTTTTTTTTTAATGTAATTTGTTAGAATATGTACGTAGATCTGGCAGAGACACATAAAACTGCATAGGAGTTGCCATTCTTTCAACAGAGGTTATCATGCAAATCTGAACTTTCTCATAAAATAAATATGTAAAAATGGTACAATAATTTTCCTATAAAATTATATTTCTTAGAGCTCAAAATACAGCAATACCAGGATACATTTCTGTTATGAGAAACATGGTAGGAGACAGGAGGATGACACTACAGAGACACTGTGCTATACTTCCTAGAACAGCGCCTCTCATCCACAGCCTTTTTCAACTACAAAGTAATCTATGTTTTTAAAAATAAGATCATTACCATGTGCAGAAAAATAAAAACCAAGCAAACAACAAAAAAAAAGCGCTAACCATGAAATGTTCAGTAACTATTTTTATATTTTCCTGCTTTGGTTAATTCTTAGCCTGCATGTAAACAGATATTTTATGAACCACTTGCAATGTCTTGCAGATCACTGTTGAGAAGCAGCCTCCTATTTGAATACTCCAAGAGCTTGTTTGATTTGGCTGTTTTACTTAAAGTATTCCAAGTAGTATTAGCTGCTATGAACCTTTTGCAGTTAGTCTATGTTTTTTGTTTTTTTTTTTTTTTGCTGGAAGCTTTCTGATAAAGCAAGGGACAAAAGTCAGCATTTTGTTACATCCTTAATGTACACTGTCCATTTTCATGCACACATACATATATTTTACATTCTTTTCCCTTGAGGTTTGTTGGACTTGGTTACATTAAAAAGATGTTCTCTGTAGCTTAATCCTAAGATGTTAATGACTTCTTTGAAGGTGCTAAGGGCTTTAAAGTGCCAAGTCTTTCATATCATATAACACCTGTGTTACTAGAAGTCCTGAATTTCTAGACCTCTAGAGGTCTAGAAATTTCTAGAGGTCTATTTCTACAGCTGTGAAATCTGCAATTTTTCTGTCTGACTTCATTGGAAAGTGTTGTACTTTTATGTTGAAGTAAACAGGGCTAGGAGAAAGACTGACATTTAGGTGAATTCTTAGATGACTGGAAACTATTAATTATTTCATCCTGGACTCTTAATATATTATGAAATGAGGTTTTGCTTCTATTTTAACTTGAATGAAAGAAATGTCATGAGATGGGGGAATATTCTCTGTCAAAATCCCCAAGGAACTCATTATAAAGATGAATTGATTAAAATATTGCAAAAAAGAATGAAAAGCTAGACTGAAAACAAAAGTGAATATTTCAAGGGTTTGTCCTTATGTTTCAGGACTTTTTTTTTTTTTTTTTTTTTTTTTAATAATGTGCTCTTGTTTCATTGTATTTTGACATTTTTTTTCCACTGAAAAATTATTTCTGGTGCCAGAGAAGATTTGGAAAGCAGCAGAAATGCTGAGAGAACTTTAATATAATTCAGAGAGTTGAACATATATTTCAGGGTAGGAAAAAAAAAAAAAGAAAAAAAAGGAGATTTTCTTGTTTCTCCTCAGAAAATATCAGATTTGTTAATTCTACAAAATGTGATACTTGTTGCAGCACAATCAATGTTAAAATATAAGGAAAAAAATAAGAAAGTTTTTGGGGAAGAAAAAAAAAAAAGATCCAATGGAATTTTCCAAGAAAAAACTCGCTTGTAGTAAAAGTATTAAGTAATTTATAAGTGTTTGTAAGCTTTTTTTTCCTGTTTGTAACTTTGCTTAAAAATTCTTTAGCAACTAGCTCTTGGTGGCCCTGCTTTATTGTTATACAAGATGATCTCTAGATAGATGATACAAGATGATGTTACCTAGACAGTACAACTGAACCTACTTTGAATGTGTTTGTCAAGATATAGAGTTTGGTAGGGTCCAGGCATAGTGCTTTCACTCTAGTGCAGTAGTTAAGTACTGTTCAGCAAGGTAAAATGCTTTCTGAGTACCAGAATATCCCTGAAACAAATCCTTATAATGATTCTACACAGAAACCTGAGTTACAACAATGCAGTAGAGATGAAAATCAATCTAGCAATGCATTTGTATAATCTTTGGAAGGCAAACATAACCCTCATCTATTTACCACTCAATTTTTATCAGCTTACATAGACTTGACCAATCAACACACTGTGTTGCTGTCCTTAACATAATGATTTTTTCAAGTTAATGAAAAAAAAATATATATTCTATATACTTATCAGTATTCAATCAACATTTGAAGAAAAAATAAAAAATGTTTTAATTCAAATGTTTTTTGTTTTTTTTATGAAGAAGTTTGTTACTTCACTTAATTTTAAATGACTCATTGATTACTCTAAAAATTGCATTTATTACATTATTTTATAGCCATCTGGCTATGGAAGAAGATTTTGACATGCCTAAATTAAATCAATTCCTGTCTTATTATTTCCCATCAAAAATAATCCCATATAATCACTAAGAAAACCACTGATAAATAAGGTGCATTTATACCAATACACTAAGAATGTGTTCTGTTTAGTGTAGCAGAGTATTAATTATTTTTCTAAAGTCCAATTTTTAAAGGTTTAATGTAGGTGCAAAATTCAAACTCTTAGGGTTGAGGTTTTTTTTTACCAAAACCAGATTTCATGTACCTTTTGTACTGCTTTGAAATATTTCATCTGATCTCCAAATGCTTTTTACAGAGGGCACGGGCTATCCAAAGATTTCGTATAAACTAGCCCTGAAATGTCTGAGCACCTGGAACAGTAGTTGGTGCTATATAAATATAATATCTTAATCTTTCTCCAAAGTTGATAATGATCTAAATGCCTGCCTTTCCATTACAGTCAAATGACAGCTGGTATCATGTCGTCAGGCTCATAAATCTCTGAAATCACTTAGCTACAAAGCAGTGGATAAAACAGTGGTGAATTACACTATCTGAAATATCAGTGTTATTCTGTTCTGCCCATACTCTTCCAGAAGTACATGTGGGTCTTCCATAGGTCTTGTTTAAAGTTTGTTAATGAGTGAAATCTAAAAAGACACTGATGTCTTTAGGTAGGCATCTGAATCAAGTCTAAAATCTCCCCACAAATACAGTGGTATTTTAGACACCAATTTACAAACAGAATTTTAAGTGTAGTTGTCTGTATTGCAACTTACCCACACTAGCAATGGACTTGCTTTCTCTATAAAGGAGAAACACACAGTAGATATTTAAAATTTGAGAATGCTACATTTAATTTCCTTACAGTGACTGATGTTTGTGTTACTTCTGTGCAGCCGTTGACTGCCAAGGCCGTTGTCATGGTTCTATGTTTTTTGTTTTTTGGGTTTCAGTATTCCACATCAAAATATCATGTAGTGTATGGGGCATTAAAGTGTTAATGCCCCAATTCCAGGTACCTATCCCTGTACATTACAGCAGTCACAGGATCTGGCCCTTCCGGGTGGGGGGGGCGCTCTCTTGCTGCCTTGCAGTGGGTGCTGGAGGGTGCTTTCCTAGCCGTTCCAAGCTTTCCAGGTTTGACTCGGTCCCGGGAACTCTCTCTCTCATCTTGTCTGATTTATTAATCTCAATTTTCAATTAGATTGTATATATTGTGTTATCTTGTATTCCAATATTATAGTAAAATAAGTTTTCCTCCATAGATTGTTGCCACTGTTCTTTTCCTCCCTTCCTTCCTTCCCATTTTTTGTGGGACTGGGGTGGGGGAGGAGGGCAGAGGACTATTGTCACGGACATAGATTGATCTAGTCAACTCCGTGACACCCATATGACTTGAAAACAGATCATATGACATTCATAAGAAGACAAAATATTATAGTAGTACTAAAAATAAAAAACTAATCAAAACCTTTATTAAAAGTATTGCTTCTGCAGGAAAAAAAAAAATGTTTTTTTGTAATGTGAATACCATCTAAATTGAAACACAGTTGATTGCAGATCTGAGATTACAACAAAGCATTATATATAGAGACCTTTCCAATTACTTCGCATTAAACATCTTAATTACTTTCCCTGCAAGTCCCTTTTTGTAGCTCATGACATTTCCACTTAACAAAATCTTATGTCTGACAGAGTGATTGGAAAAATGCTAGTTTTCATTTTTATTAAAAAAGAATTTCTTAAATACAAAATTAATCAATTCACATTTAAATTTATTGTGCAACTGAGGGGAATCTATATTCTTTTATTCATTATGTTCGTCATCACTTTATATGCACCACAAAAGCTTATATAGCAAGTACCTGCAGCTGTTTTGTAGCAGATGGCCATAGTCAGCAGCTGATTTTTTACTGCTGTTGAGTGCACAACATTTAATTCAATGACCCAATTAAAAAAAAAAAAAAAAAAAAAAAAAAAAAGCCTACAGCCATTTAAAATTATTTATTTTGTCTTTTCTCTTTCCTTTCCCTTTGCCTTTTAATTGCCATGTAGCTTCATCGAAGTATTTCTTCAGGTTGGTTAAAATTGACAGGATTTGATATTTTTATGTATTGATTCCTCCTAGTTTTTGAATTAGTACTCTATGCGCCCACTGCAGAAATTCTCCTTCCTAGAGGATACTTATGTTGATATTCTTAAGACTTACAGATATTTCAATCATGTTTGGAGAAGAGCTGTGAAATCAGGTGAGATTTGTCCAAGTACACTCTAAGTCAAAAAATAATCCACTTGGACTGGAGCACCAAAAATGAGGCAAATTTGTCCAAGCCTCCTTGTAGGCTGTTCCTCTTGGGAGGCAGCAGGGACACAAAGGTTATTAGAGGTTGCTGTACAGGTTCCTAAGTAGTAGTTTGTGGATTGATGTTGGCCAGTGGTGACATTTAACACAAATCTGAGCAATACTGTCCTCATATCTGATACTAATTATTTTTCTCCCCACTGAAGTCTGATGCACAACTGCCTATATATGCATGTACATGCACAGGTATGAAAGACATTAAGAAAGTTTAACTGAAAAAATAAATAATGCACCCATCAAACTGTACTTATTCCCTTGTACCTTCTATATGATCATGTTTTTTCATGTTAACTCCATGGAGAAATGTATTTTTCACTGTAGTTCCTTCAATATTCTTTACATTGTCTTAGTTCGAACTTTGTAGAGAAAACTTCTCAATTCTAATGTTATGAATTTCTAAAGCTTATCTGAAGGTCAGTAATTTCTACACAGCACTGAAGAAGGAATGATTGGGGTTATTGTATTCAGAAGTCATGTAAAGTACAAGAATCACTTGTGAAAATTTAAGTTCTGCCTCTGCAAATGTTAGGATCTACATAAGAGTAAAATTACTATAGCCCAAGGGAATATCTTAGTGAAGTCTTCATGGATTTCTGGTTAACATATATTTTCTGTTAATCAGAGTTCATTTAATCAGCTCTCCACTTGATTTTAGAATAATTCATTCTAGGGTGAATTGTGATTTAAGTGTCTTAGAAATCACTCATACTTTGCAACTTGATTGGCAGACATATTGGGCATTCTTAACCTTGCTCTTGCCACCTTTGCAAACAGGATTTTCCCTTTCCCACTTACATTTCACTTTGATTTCTAATTCTGGTATGAGGGTCATGAGAAAGGATAATGAAGAGAGAAGCTCAGAATTAAAATACTGTAGCTGTTTTGTTCTAGCGTGTAGCAAATGAAAATAGAATCTGATAAATAAAGAACTAAATGTGGAAGAAAATGGTAAAAGAGAAAAAATCATAAGATCTTTAAGCCCTACTAAGTAAAATATCAGGTGAAGTGTTTGCTTTAATGATGGCTGTCTCCCATAGACTATTAAATAGAATAATGTCTTGGTATCTTAATTCTAACTCTGTAGTTTCAACAACATATTTTACAGACATTTTTAAATTGGTTGGAGAACTTAATTACTCCTGTTTCTCCCCCTACTCTACAGCAGGTAAATTAGTCTAGTGTATGGATAATCAACATCAGCGCTCCATTATGGAAGCTGCTGTATAATCATTTGGGAGAGATCACATAAAAATTGTTATACAGTGACTTGAGAAAATTTGGTTTTTCTTTGAGTGTAATTTTGGACAAGATGACCTCCGGAGATCACCTTCCAAGTAAAACAGTTCCATCAATCTGTGACTCTAAAGCCTGCTTTTTCTTTCAGGTTTCTCTAATTGAAGACAGATCATAACAGCCCATCCTGGGAAGAAAGCAAGGATGAGAGCAAAACAAGACAAACTGCCAGACTACTACAACGTGTAATGTCCTTCACAAACGAATCAAGAGGATTAGCTGAACTGTAGGATGAACTGTGGAACTAATTTTTCCCACTGAAAAATTATGGCAATAACTATGTCCTCTATTTAATTTGGGGCCTTTGCACAGGTGAAAGAAGCTCAGAATTCAGTGCAGCATTTTCTAACAGCACTGCTGAGAGCTCTCATGCTTGTGACTTCACTGATATATCTACCTGATAAACTATGAGTTCCAAATATGTAAGTGGCCTGGTAGGAATTACTGAAGTGGCTGTCCTTGGTACAGATCTTTAGATCAGTCTTTGCAGCTTTGTGGGTTATAATTGAACATGATAAATTATTGCTCTCCCTTCTTTACATACATTTCTTTCATCAAAGGTAGGCATTTGAAAAATCTTTCAGACTCAGAAAATAAAGTCTAAGCTTAGGTTTTAACTTGTCCTTGGAATTACAAAACATTATGAATTTAACAATTTTGCTGGTTTTGTTTTGTCTGTAGTGTGCCTATTACAGTTATTCTGTTGTAATGTAAAGGACAGAGCTTACCATCTTGCACAACAACACTAAGTTATATTGATCTGCTTGTGCTGTATTGCCCCTAGTTAAGAGTACACTGAATTTCATTCTCTGGGAAAAGATTGTTATTTGAACAGACTTCTCTGCAATTGTTATGGGTGCTTGAATGATAACTGATTGGATGACCTACCCATACTCTAATAACGATCAGAATACAGAAAGTAATACATCATATTCAATTGAGGAAATAAATCTTCTATTATTACTATCTTCTATAACACTAATAGAAAGTTCAGATTTTTATGGCAGCTTAAATAAGAACTGGAAAATGATGAAGCAGGCAAGATTAATTGAATGCCCAGGAGATATCACAGCTGCTGGTCAGCCAGCTACCTGCTGGTCACCTGCACCCATCTTACAGTGCATCAACGTCCACTGCCACCTGGCTCCATTCAAATTGCTTATTTGTAACTGATTGGGTTTAGAGGGTATGTTAGCTTTTTTTGTATATGTTTGATGACCTTAATCATCTTCAAACTGTAGGGTCTGTTATTGTGTTGATTTTATATGTTTGTACAGAAAACTCATAATTTCTATCTGGGATACTTACTCTCACTGTAACTGTGACAGATCAGCAGTGTCAGACCAAAAGTTGTGTTAGGGCTGTGTCCAGTATACAAAATTGTGTCTCAGTCATTTCCCTTAACCTCATAACCTGAGCTGTCTTCAGAATTATTTTTCTTGGATTTATTTTTCATAAAATCATGTCTGATTTGCATAAATATTAAAATAACTCTGGAAAGAAAATTCAGTCTACAAAGTTTAAAAGAAAACAACTATAGCAGATGTTGACACTTGACTACTGTCTTTGTAGAATGGGTTTTGTTTCAGAGTGAGTTAGTATTTTGCTGGCAAATTAAACTCCTTTCTTGAGGTGCACTGATTTAGGGTTTAACACCAACTGTCAAGATAGAAGTTAATTACTATTCAGTACCTTTCATTACAAGATACAGTTCAAATTCTGCAGGATAATGTAAAGTAAATAACACTTGTCACCAATAATTACAGCCAGTTTTCAGCATCCTGCCTTGAAGATACTGAAGTACTACTTTCTTAAGAGATCACAAAAGATAAATGAGTGAAAGAATGATCACACTTCTAAAACTTTTGGATAACATGTCACTTTCAGAATTGTTTTATTTATCCTCAAATATTCCTTGTCATTCACTTTTAACATTGTTTAGACCATCAAATGCGTTTAACTTCTATTCTTTTATGCTTAGTCATTTCAGGAAACCTCCAAGTCACAGAAACACAGAGTCCTAGAGGTTGGAAGGGACCTCTTGAGATCATTTAGTCCAACCCTCCTGCTAAAGCAGGTTCCCTAGAGTAGGTTACACAGGAAAGTATCCTGGCGGGTTTTGAGTACCTCCAGAGAAGGAGACTCCATGGACAGCTTGTTCCAGTGTTCTGTAACCCTCAATGTAAGAAGTTTTTCCTCATGCTCAGATGGAACTTCATGTGTTCCAGTTTATTTTGTTTCTCCTTGATCTGTCACTGTGCATCACTGAAAAGAGCCCAACGCCATTCACTTAACTTCCACCCTTCACATATTTATAGCACTGATAAAGTCCCCTCTCATTCTTCTGATCTCCAGCCTCCGTCCGAGGTCTCTCAGCCTTTCCCCAAATGGGCTATGCTCCAGGCCTCTAATCCTTTGTAGCCTTCCAATGGACCCTCTCCAGTAGTTCCTTGTCTTTTTTGAACTGAGGAGCACAGAGCATATAATTTACTATTGTTTACTGTGTAATACTAACAAGGTTTGATATAAGAAATGACCTAGTGCTTGTGATTTTTTTCTCTTTTTCAGTAAACTCCCAGAAAGACCTAGTAATCAAAGTATAGCCATGTAAACAACATGTGCAAGAGAAAAATAAATAGAAATCTGCCTAAAAGTGAAATGGTCAAGAGAAACTGTTATTGCTTCTCAAATTCTGATAACTTTTTTTTCTCCTATCTAGTATGTGTGAAAAACATAAAATAGTAAATTAAAGAAGAAAATTTAGATCAAGCTGTTTCTTAATTAAACTGTAATGGATCCCCTTTGAGACCTATCATAGCAGCAGAATTCATATGTAGTCTGATTTACATCTGTGTACAGATCTGGTTCACAGGTGTTTACTTTTTCTATCTAGGAATAACAGCAATTTTGAGGACTGGTATGCGATCTAAATCCTCCTCTTATCTCTTCTAAGAAACATAGCCCAGAACATAAAAAATAAGTATGCGGTTAACTTTCTGTGAAAAAAAGCTTTCTACAATGAACAAGTTAGTTGAAAAGTTAATAGTAGAAGACAGAAAGCATAAAAATGGAAAATGGTGCTGATAAACAATCCCCATCTAACCAACAGCTTTACATGCTTTCTAGTGATTACAACTTTACTGACAGAAATGAGGTGAATGTGTGTTTTCAAGATAATGTTTACTAAATAAGAGAATCACAAAATTCCCATTTATGAGGTATTTGTAATTTTCATTCATATGTGAGCCTGCGTGTATTTGCAGAGATAGTACTGTAGTTAGTTCTCTTAAATGGATTGATCTGGAAAATGAATTGTTGAGAAATGAGATATAACAAAGATATGAATAGAGCTTGTGTCTTCAGTGAAACTGCTCCATGCTGAAAAAAATATTTAAGTGTTGAATTTCAATCACATATTAACCACAAGCTACATAAATTGCCTTGAAGAATTGGCACCTTCCTATGAGTTTTTTCACTTTATTCAATGTACTTTACTTAAGTAAGTTGATTTGCAGAATCAAACTCTCTAACCCACGTAAGGTTATAAGAGCAGATAAGTTTTTATTTCAGCGCTGTGCCACATGCCAGGTACAAGGGGGATCACTCCTCCTAGCTTGCACACCAGAGAGTGGGATCTCGATATAAGCCAAGCACATACATATTCAGCAGTATTCCCAAGACCTATTGACATATTCATTACTTTTCTGGGAATTCATTTACATACTGTCCCTCCCCCTAGCGCACGTGCAGTAGCTTCCTCTGATGGTCGTTGGATGAAGGCTCAACGTCTTCCTCCCCACCTGGTGGTTGTCCCTGGATGAAGTCAGTAGTCTTCCTCGCCACCTCCTTCCAACTTTTGTCCCAGTTTTGAGCTCTTCTTCCACCTTGCATGCCTCTGCAATTTTGTTCCTCTTTCCATTGTTCTCTCATTGGCCCCTTTCTGCTGACTTGAGAAGGCTTCCTTTTTGGAATATGTTTGGGCTAGCAAAAGTTAAACTAAGCAATTCCTTCTGAGTTAGCAAAAGTTAAACTAAGCAGTGCTATTTGCGAATTCCTTTTGAATTAGCAAAACTAAGCGGTGTTATGGACCCCTTACATCTTGTATTCTTCAGCTTACTATCTCAAAGTTATGCCCTACTTTTATGCATGAAAGGGGTCTTAACTTCTGGATGACTAATACTTGTTCTCTAGGATTTTGTCTCCCTAGAACTTTCACTAGCCTCTACGAGCAGCTGTGGTAAGAGAAGAGTTACCAGACATTTCAATGTTTGAAGAAAATGGTCTAACTTTGCTTTAAGATGATTAAGGCACTTGAGATTCTTAAGTGTACAGTTAAAGTTTTACTAGAACAGATCTCATTTCAGCCAGTTAAATAAAGGTCCTTTTGACACAAATGTAAGCAGAATGTTCAGAAGAATTGCTGTCCTCATATTTGTTTTCAACTTTGCACTGAGAAAAAGAAAAGTCATGGAGGGCTGTCCAGGGACAAATGAGTCAAGGAGGCATACACTAGAAAGTGTGAGATGGGGAAGGAAGTATCTGTCTCCTAATGAGCATCAGTTTTGTCATTTTGAGAAAGGTGCAGATGTTCAGATGCTTACATGTACAGTGTGAAGTACTGAAGTGAATAAATTTATTAGAACAGTTGCCTTCAAATTGATTGCTACAGGCAAATAATAATGTGGTTTATCTTCAGTGAATGCCTGGCAGTCATAACTTCTAGTTATATCTGACAAGCAGAAATATTGAATCCTTTAGGAATTTTCATTTAGGTAAAAAACAGTTTAGGTAAAAAAAAATTTAAAAAAATAAATGAAGGAACTAAAGCATCTGCAAGAATTTTGGGGGGGATATTTTCATCACAAATAAATGAAGGCACTGAAGGTGAAAACCCGAAGTCCTGGCAGCAAAGTTGATTATATTTTAGATTCTGCTGAGGATCTATTATGTCTCCATATGCCAGTTAAGGGCTATTATATTATTTTCTCATTAAATAAATAAATGATTTAAAAATAATAGTTTCACCTTCAATAAACTGCTTTTAATGAGCACTGTAAATGTGTTTCAGATTTTTTAAGTTACCTGGCTTCCTTTCAATTATCCAGACTTTTTAAATAGAGCAAATCATACATAGACTGTCAAGATATGAACAAATAGCAGATTAAGAAAACCTTGAAAAATAAAGGGATTTAAAATGCATTACTCCTTCCTATTGATTTTTAAGACCTCTAAATTTATGCACACTGCCTTAGCTGTGTGAGGCTTGCTAGTACCCACAGCATCATGAAAACTCAATACTATGGAAAACATATCCATGGAATTACATCAAATGTGATCTCATCATTGTATCACATCTGGGCATCAGCAAAACATAAGCTGATGTCTTCATGAGCATTTCTGTTACTCCAAGTGTTTTATGAATAGAAGCCTTAGTGTTCATGCAAAGTAT
The DNA here is from genome assembly GCF_023343835.1 of Lagopus muta. NCBI lineage: Eukaryota > Metazoa > Chordata > Aves > Galliformes > Phasianidae > Lagopus > Lagopus muta. The sequence goes on along the minus strand of NC_064433.1, from coordinate 145,953,267 downwards.
GGTAGTGAAAATCACTTTCCTTCTCCTATAGTCTTCTGAAAGATGCAAACTAGGTTGACAAAGACTCTCCTCTGTCAGCACAAATGTCCCTGCATAAGGTATTTTTCTTACACAGTAACATCAGTAGGGGGTGAGGTTTCTTCATACCCTCGTCTATGAAATCCCTGCTCTCTCTCCTTTTTGTCTGTGTTGAGGAAAAGCTGAGATGGCATTGGCAGAATTTGTGAGTCACAGAAGAATAGTCAGGATGAGTTTGATGTGGGGCTATAAAATTAGGTGTTCATGTCTTCCTCATTCAAAGGTGATGCCAAGGAGTTTGGAGAGAATTAAGTAGAGCTTGGGGACGGTAATGATGTTAATCTGTGATGTGGTTGTCAATACACCACTTTCTCTATGGTGATATACTATATCTAGGAAATAGTCTATGTCATGTAGGTTATGTTCCTTTGCTTTCCATAGGAAACTACTAGGCCTGCTGCCATTGCTCTTAATCAAATGTCAATGACATCGCTCTCTAATATTAACTGAATTATTGTGCATAATGCCATATATAATAATATTTTACATTTTTATACTTTCCCCTTCTCAGTTACCAAAAAAAATTGCTACTCTGCTGGATAAATGAAATGCAGGTAATTAATGTGCATTACACATCATATATATAGGTACATACGTACAGTACATACTACTGTACTGTATAGAATATACATACACAAACACACACAGACACATTAATATTATCCAATCCATGCCTTGATATTTGAAGCTTTGGCTTATTGGTTAAACCAATTTAGCGAAGCATAAAATTCATTTATATTGGAAATGTCCTGATATTCCACTCCCTCAGGTGACAGCAGAGGTACTGTAAGGTGTGGTACAGAAAATTTACGCATCGTTACCATTAGAGAATTATACATAAGATAGCCCTATCTCCTTGTGAAGGCAAGGCCAGAGACCTGGACAGCTGTTGCAAGAGGACACCCTTGTGGGTGTACTGAAAAAGGTGAAGACTCTTTCGCTGGTTTAGAACAAAGGACCTTTATTGTAGATACTTAGAGACTTTTATACCCGGTTACATGTAAGGGCTAGGTGCCTTGCGGGTGTTTACGTCCGGCTCAAGTTGTTGTTGAGTTTTACCACTCATTAGCAATACAACGACCTTCTTTATCCCACAGACAGCTTTTTCTCATTTAAATGTTACATCTAATTTTAAGCCTATGAAGCTTGTTCCATTATCTAAGGTATAATTCTAGCAAAGTTCAAGCATTTTGGCTTCACCATTTGAAATCATATTTCATAATTAATAATACGATTATAACAAATTAATTCATTCACAGCATTCATTCAAAATTTCAGTTCTCTCCATTATTTACTTTTGATTTTAGGTGCCTCCATTATTTATTTAATTTGGCTTGGCTTTTTTATCTGTAGTTATACACTTTTTATTGCATTTAAGTAAATGAACTTATCGTGGGCATGAACTTATCACATAAACAGTAAGTCAAAAAGATTTTCTGGCTTGAATCATTGCTGCTTTGAACATTTTCAACTGAACTGCCTAATTTGTTGCCTAACTAGTTGTTACATTTGTTGCTGTTCTCTTAAGAATCTTCTGACAGTGCTGGTAAAGGTTCATTCATATGCAAATTTAACTTCTTATCCCTGTTCAATAAGCAATCCTCACTTTAGACAGTGCCCAGCTGTACAGAAATGTTGAAAGCAGAAATCAGGAGTCATTTGTATTAGCTGTATGTCTATATAAAGCGCTATTCTGCCAAGAAGGACTCTAGGTACCCAGTTTGTATTGATAATGGGGGTTGCCTTGACCTAAGTACAAAGTGATAAGACTCATTACGGATTTAATGATTATTATTACATTTTCTCAACAATTATGAGAGAGCCTCTGGAGCAACAACAACAAAAATAGGCTAGTTTTTTTGGTTTGTGGGTTTTTTGTTTTTGTTTTTGTTTTTTTTTTTTTGCCTTTGCCTTTGCTAGCGTGAAAATACAGGTCTTGGCTCTAAAAAGAATTTCATTGCCACAGTAAATTAAGCATTTGAACTTGCTATCCAAACACTGCATTGAATTAAACTTGTGGGTCATGTAGCACTTCTAAAATGAACAGCATTTTTGCCTGCAACAACGATCTGTAATTAAACTACTCAATGATCTCTATTATATGCGTCTTACAAAAAGGTTCAGAAGAGTAATTAACACTCTTCACAACAGCAAAAACGATTATTAACCAACAGTAAAATAAACAAATGGAAACAATTGTAAATTAATGGGTTTGTAAATTAATAGTTTTGCAATGATAAGATCTGCAAAGATTAGCAGCTGTTTGAGAACTTACTGTAGAAACGCAGTGGTCTTTTTACGTTCCTAACAGTGAACAATGGTGAATGCCATTTATTTTGCATTAGGTAGATAAATAATTACCATCTAAAAAAATCAGCATGGTGGTAAATGTAGGTTTGAACTTATTCTCTGATTTCAGAGCTGTTTTATTCACTATTATGTAGGATAAATAATGTTTTTTTTCTCTTCTCAGTAGTTACATTGGATTTATAATCATTTTGAACCAACTTTTAAGTTTAACTGTAGGCATCATAATGTATCAGAGAATTCAACTTCTGACTTGAAATGTTTAATTCCTACTATAAATGTTGAATTTTCATTATTATTTTTATACCAAATCATGACATTTTTTAAATTCTGTTTTATTCTGTTTTTCTTGAAAATTTCATACAAGGGCCAAGAGTACTTAACGGACACTTAATGATGCTAAGTACCCTTCTTGTGCTCTGTGTTCAGCGTTGCCACTTAAAGGAATATGCCCCATTGTTTTGTTACCAGCGTTGCTGAAGGAAGGCCGAGGATGGGGGCCGAATGGGCCCAAATTTGTTCACTGAAACAGGCAGACGGGAGAACAGTTTGAAAGGCAGAAAAATTTTGTTGAAGGATTCTGTCCTGTTGCTCTTAAGCTGCTCTAATGGCCTATGCTGTAGGTGTGACCACGGCCATCCAGATCTGATGGCTCATCTTCTTGACTCCACCTAAGACACAGTTCTCTAAAACAGGCTTGCCTAGTAATTACTGGACTCTTGTCTGACCACAGTAACTAACCATTATCGGTTTTGTTCTGCTCGTCTTGCTCTCGCACAGGTAAAGTAAGTCTTCGCTGTGGGGTCTAGTGGCCCTGCTCACCTTGTGTTGCCTTCAGCACCCCGCGATGTGAGTGGAAATTGTGATGTTGCAGTGAGCTAGAGCTCCTGCTGAGCTTCTTTGAACAGCATGCCACAGGCTGGATCAGGGCTCCTCTTACAAATGGAAGGAACTACTCAGCTGAGAATGGGTATAGCTGTAAAATTATGCAAAGAGCAAGAGCAAAAAATTAAATACAGCTCCTGAGCAAAGGTACAGGGAGTTCATGATAGGTTATCAAACAGGTATCAAACACTCTCCAAAAATGAGATCTGCAATGATTTACTAGAGCAATTTATGTTAACCTTTTATCAAATATCTTTGATTTCTCCTTAGTTTAGGAAGAAATAATTGGTTGTTACTGTTGACAAGGGATTGTTGCCCACTGGTACTTTAAAGTCAGTCTGTATCCCAAGGTAACTTTAAAAAACACTTTTAGTTTTGCTTTTTTTTCTTTTTTTCTTTCTTTCTTTCTTTCTTTCTTTCTTTTTTTTTTTTTTTTTTTTTTTTTTAGGGTTTTTGTTTGTTTGTTTGTTTGTTTTAGGTTTTAGTTTTGCTTTTACTTTTTAGCACCGTTAGTTTGCTTTTCCCTCAGTTTCCTACATTCGTGTATTCAAACTCTCCTACCCAATCATTTCATAATTTTATGTTTCTTAACCTACAATGTGGAACACATTTCTTCAGAATTGTTTCAGAACGGCATTCATTTAATTTTGAACGAGGTTGCTCACAGTTAAGGGGAGGAGGAACAAACCTTTCAAGTCAGGATGAGTCAGCGATTGGGCTTAATGGCTAGGGGTGGAGAATATGATAATAACTTCTTGGAATCAATTGTAATATGCATAATTTCTTGGAATTAATTGTAATATCCCTTCCTATTCTTGAAAATTCTATCCATATGTATAACTTGTCTCTATAAGTATCCTTAACCTCCACTTTGCGGTGTGCAAGCTAGGACAGGCTACCCCCTTGCACCCAGCATGTGTGCACAGCGCTGAAATAAAAAATACCTGCTTTATAATCCTTATCAGGTTGTAAAATTTGATTCTGCAAGTCATTTCCTTTAATTAAAAGCCCACATATGCATGAAATAATACAGGAATTAGGACATCTGAAAAGAAAACTATTAATTTCATGAAATCTTGTTATTCTATGCACAGATTTCATGGACTAAAATTGTTGGTATACTGAGTTAAAAAATTCTTTTACCCATAGTTACATAATGTAACATTATAAAGAAAAATCCAAGAAACCTTGTGAAGTTTGCTTTGAAATATTTGGCTCTCCTAAGCACTGGCATTCATCTCGCGTAATGGCTAATGCTGTAAATTGTTCCTTCTTTTTCTGCTCTTCATTTTGAAGCCAAAATCAATTGAGTAGCCTACATTCTGTAGTCCTGCTGATGATATCGGAAGAAGGGATCTTATTTTTTCATTCAGCCACCCCTCAGACATGTGGTAGCAGCAGCTCTGCCAGCCAATACAAACGTCTTAGAAATGAGCTTGAGACTGGTATCTTTTGCAACAAAAGTTGCCTTTAAAATATCCTTCTGTAACCAAGATAAGATATGTGAAGCAATGAGATGTTCAATAGCTTCCATTGCATTTCTTTGAGCATACAGTTTATCAGTTTTACTTCCCAGAAGAAGTATAAGAAGAAAAAATGTCATGATTATAAAGTTCAGACAAATAATGTAGGTACAATTACTTGACTTTGCAAGCATTATTATTATTGATTATGAACATGCCAGCCCTAGCAAAGAAGAACTTTTTTTTTAATGCGCAATAAATGTATGCATTTTAAAACACAGTTTCATGTTTAGCTAATTCTGTTTTTATTAGCAATATATACATATATATATATATAGATCACGAAGAACTAGGAATAAATAATAAAATGATAATGAAAAGCAAAAGCAGAAAGTCTTTCACAGCATCTTGTGAAAACTTCTCTTTCCTAAAAATGTATATCAAAAGCAGCAGGAGCTCAGATTTTATATTTACCAATAGCAGTAATTCAGCATCCTAGAGGCCCTTGGAAGAGCTGGAGTCAAATTTTAAAGACACACAAGGAACTCAGAAGAGACACACAGAATGAAGGCCAAACCAAGCAGAGAACAGAAGGGATTTCCTTTGCAATCTGCTGGTGTACTCATTTTCTGTCAAGCTCGTATATATGGCTTGTGGCTACATGAACATTCTCTAATTTTCTCATCTCTGCATTTACGTCACATTTATTTTTTCCGATGTACTATTGAACACCAGAAATTAAAGCCATAGAACAAGTCTCAGTGGACCTATAGTTGAAAATCACATCTGAAGGAACATAAATACTTACATTCTGGGATTGTTTAGTCTAGAGAAGAGAAGGCCCAGGGGAAACCTTTTTGCTCTCTACAATGACCTGAGGGGAAGCTGTGCTGAGGTGGAAGTCAGCCTCTTCTCTTGTTTAACTAGCAGTAAGACTACAGGGAATGGCCTCAAGAAGTTCCAGGGGTGGTTCAGGTTGGATGTTAGAAAAAATTTCTTCTCTGAAAGAGTGGTTAGGTGCTGGATTGAGCTGCCCAGGGAGGTGTTCAAGTAACCACCCCTACAGGTGTTCAAGGAACATTTAGATGTTGTACTGAAGGACATAGTTTAGAGGGAAATTTTTGTGACAGGTGGACGGTTGGACTGGAGGTCTTGGAGTTCTTTTTCACCTTGTTCATTCTATGATTAAAACCAACCAAAAAAACAACCAAACAACAATAACAACAAAAAATAAGACAGTCAAACAAGGAAAAAAACAAACCAGAAATAACTTTAACCCTAATAAAAATAAGCATTATATCTGCAGCTGTGCATAAAGATGCAAATAATCTGCCATAATTAAAATACTGAGATTACTATGTTCTGTTCTCACCAAGATATTTTCTCATTTTGTCCCCTTCCAGGTAATCAGGTAATACCATAATTCCTTGCACTGTCCCAGATTGCTGGGTCTAATAGTGGGAATTTTTTTTACATTTTACTTTTAATTGACAAATAGAAGTTTCCTAGCTGACTACCTATATGCCTTTTTCTGAAGTGCAAAGCTTATTCCTGAAAAAGATGGCATTTGTTTAAGTTGCTTTGTTTTCTTTTTTTTTTTTTTTTTTTTTTACTTTTTTTTTCCAGTTTCCAAAATAGCTGAGTATTAGTGTTACTTATTAAATACCACTTTTTGTTTTTCTTTACAAGTCAATTTTCTATTTTTCTATGGTAATTTTGTACTCTAGTTTAAGCTGAATTTTTTTTCTTTGTTTTTGTACAAATTACCTAAAAATACTGTAATACTGGTATGGAAATGCAGTTGAGAAAGGATCAGAATATTTATTTCATCTCAGTAATGTAATTCTTGCACACTTTTTCCTTAATGTAAATAAAGCCAACAGTAAGACTCCTGATAAATTTAAATCTGAATTAACTATAAAGCAGGAAATTTCTGATCCCATATCTTTTAAGAACATAATCTATATGAGCAATACTCGTAGATTGTTTTGAGCTCTTAAAATTTATTTTTGTTACATAAGATATTGCTTCAATAAAAAAAAAAAAAAAAAAAAAAAAAAAAAAAAAAAAAAAAAAAAAAAGGTTCAGGAATGTATTAATCTATTACTTCACCTGGAAATCTTTAATTTATTACTCTATGTACTCTCTTACAAATCAGTTGACAGTAGGTACTACCTAAAATCATTAATCTCTGTATAATAAATGCTGAGTTTGGCCTGTATTCAGACAGCGTGTCTTGTAAATAGCTGATCAAGACAAAGTCTAAAAATTATTCTCATTACACTTTGGATACAATTAAATAAGAAGTAGCAGTCCCACTTGTGCAAGTTAACAAGAAAGATACATTTTTCAAATACCTTCATACCTATACACAGGTCTAAGTTATATATGTTTTATATGATCTAATTATTTTTCCATTTTGCCCTAAAATTCCTATTTATTATATAAAAGAGTTGGATTAAAACAAGGAGCAGCATAATTTAAACTGAGCACAGTTCATTCCTGAACATACTAATCATTTGGAGGACCGTATTCGTACTTACGTATTTCCTGCCATACTACTTTAGGCAGTTGAACATTCCTGCATTTCACTAGCGTGGAATTGGAGTGGGTTTGGCTTCTTCTCCCACCTCCTCCTCTCATTTTCATGACTTTCTTTCCTAATTTTGTAATGTATGTAAGGGTTGTTTACAGATCCAGGATTTCTGAAGTCTTGTAACAGAAATGATGAGGTGCTTCTGATTTCAGACATTGGATCTTTCCCTTCATATACAGATGTGCTTATAGTTCTGCAGGTTGTTGCCTGTTGAAGAAGAAGGTATATTTATCTGTTGCAGTTAGAATACTGTATTCTGAAGCATCTCTTTCAGCTGCATTTGTCTAAATTCACAGGTATTTATAAAATTAGAATTGATTTTGATTTTGTTTAATCTATCCTATAGTAGTCTAACTCAGACTTACTTCACAAAAAATATATACTGTATGGCTTCTCTTTTTTAATTGGTGTCTTCTTTCTTTCTTCCTCCATCCAACTTTAATCCTGATAAATTTACATTTATTTTTCAATCAGGAAAGACCTTGCTGCATTTCTACAAGTCGTTTTTTTTGTTTTTGTTTTTGTTTTTATGTTTTTGTTTGTTTGTTTGTTTGTCTGTGTTTTTTTTTGCTTTGTTTTGTTCTTTTTCCCAGAAATTTTCAGATTGCTGTTTTGAATCTGAAATTGTCTCTTGACTTCTGTGAATCAATACACTTAGTTTCTCAGCTCAGTGTTGCTAATTCCCCAAACTCATCAAAATCTGACCACTTTCATCTGGGAATTTATTATTTTTAATTAATTTAATTTAATTAATTAAAATAAAAAGACTTAAAATTATTTTGTATTTAAATTATTACAAGGAAATCCAGATCTATATAAATTTAACACCACTTCTTTCGGATTCATAATGACAGCAAAAAAATCAGCCAGTTTCTCACAAATCTGAATAGACAAGGCTATTCAGTATTAATACCATTATTAGTCACATTTATTCTCCAACACTTTATTTAAGAAGTTAAGTACTTCTGTAATGATACCATTCTCCATTCACCATCTGTTGAATGATCATTGGTCTTTGTGTAACATTTAGAGCAAAATTAATATTGACGTTTTCTATGGTGACTAAAATCTTACTGTTTTCTGAAACATCATTTAGTTTCATAAATGTTTCTTTGGAAAGGCATGAAAACAGCCTAAAACCTTGTGAAGATTGAAAATAAATTAGAGAATGCAGCATAACATGTAATTCAGGAAAAACTTCTGAAAAAATTGTTAAAAGAGCCACCCTAAGACACAGGAAACTTAGTAAAATTATTTTACTTCCATTTATGAGTTATATAAACATTCTGTCCATAGAGTACTAGGAATCAAACTCATGTAACCTCTTGTAGAAGACCAGATATATTTGGACACAAATAGTAATCAGGAGCCTCAGAGCCTAGGATGTGTCTTCACACTTTCCATGTAATTATATTTCTAAGACACACAGGATATCTCATAAAATAAAATTAAAACAAAACAAAACAAAACAAAACAAACAATAGAAGCATCAGTTCAAATAGGAGATAAAGAAAAGCCCACATTTGTCAGAGCTAAATCTTCTGCAATTAGAAATTCCTGAGGCAAGCTAATTTATCTTTACAAGATGCATAAAACATTAAGTCTGTACTTAATTCAAGACAACCTCTGTGCCAGATGTAGCTTTCCTCACCTACTGTGATAAAGTAATTACCTCAGGTTTTGAAGTAAGCTACAATAGAAAATATTTAACAATTCCATAGTCTGGTGGAGACATCTGGGTGGAAGGCAGAAAATGAGTGCAATTAATCTGCACTAAGATACATTTTAACCATAGCTCTCAGAAAGTCGACTGATAATTTTAAATTTGAAAATATATTTTTTTAGAAAACAGAATGTCTGTAAATACAGTAAAAAATAAACTCCTTATTTCCTTATTGCTGGAATGTAAATACTATTCTTTCACTGTGATTATCTTTTACCTGTTGTCTTGTTGTCCATATCTATTAAAAGCAGACCAAATTATATACATAACAGGTGAAATTCCTTTAAAAAATTTCCACTGAATATGTGGTATGCATCAATCTGGATGTCCTGTCTCTCTGCATAGTTGCAAAGGTATGCTGGTTACTTTAAAATAAATGCATCATTTTCAGATGATTGAAATCGAGTGGCATGAATTGAGTTGTATTCATGAATTTGATATTTGGAAATATTACCAGTTTTCCTTTAACAGTTTTCAAGATGCTTTAAAAAAAACAACATTTATTTTTCAATGATGGTTAAGAGTCAAACTGTGTCAACTTTAAAAGGTAATTTCAAGTTAAACCTGCAATTCCTTTATTAATTAAATTAAATTTTAGACTGTGTAGAGGCACTTAAAAAAGAGAAAAAGGGAAAGGGAAGAAAAGAAAAAAGAAAAAAAAGAAAAAAAAAAGAAAAAAAAGAAAAGAGAGAAAGAGAGAGAGAAGAGAAGAGAAGAGAAGAGAAGAGAAGAGAAGAGAAGAGAAGAGAAGAGAAGAGAAGAGAAGAGAAGAGAAGAGAAGAGAAGAGAAGAGAAGAGAAGAGAAGAGAAGAGAAGAGAAGAGAAGAGAAGAGAAAAGAAAAGAAAAGAAAGGAAAAGAAAGGAAAAAGAAAGGAAAAGAAAGGAAAAGAAAAGAAAAGAAAGGAAAAGAAAAGAAAAGAAAAGAAAAGAAAAGAAAAGAAAAGAAAAGAAAAGAAAAGAAAGAAAGAAAAGAAAAGAAAAGAAAAGAAAAGAAAAGAAAAGAAAAGAAAAGAAAAGAAAAGAAAAGAAAAGAAAAGAAAAGAAAAGAAAAGAAAAGAAAAGAAAAGAAAAGAAAAGAAAAGAAAAGAAAAGAAAAGAAAAGAAAAAGAAAAAAAGAAAGAAGAGAAGAGAAGAGAAGAGAAGAGAAGAGAAAAGAAAAGAAAAGAAAAGAAAAGAAAAAGAAAAGAAAAGAAAAGAAAAGAAAAGAAAAGAAAAGAAAAGAAAAGAAAAGAAGAAGAAGAGAAGAGAAGAGAAGAGAAGAGAAGAGAAGAGAAGAGAAGAGAAGAGAAGAGAAGAGAAGAGAAGAGAAGAGAAGAGAAGAGAAGAGAAGAGAAAAAGAAAAGAAAAGAAAAGAAAAGAAAAGAAAAGAAAAGAAAAGAAAAGAAAAGAAAAGAAAAGAAAAGAAAAGAAAAGAAAAGAAAAGAAAAGAAAAGAAAAGAAAAGAAAAGAAAAGAAAAGAAAAGAAAAGAAAAGAAAGAATTTCAGGCATTGGAAGGGAACTCAAAAGATCATCTAGTCCAATCCTCCTGCCAGAGCAGGAACACCTTGAACAGGTCATACAGTAATGCGTCCGGACGGGTTGAATTCTCCAGAGAATGAGACCCCACAGCCTCTCGGGTAGCCTGTTCAGTGTCCTGTTACTCTTACTCTGAATAGGTTTTTTCTCGTATTTATGTGGAACCTCATGTATTCCAGCTTATACCTGTTTCCCCTTGTCCTATCACTGGATGTCACCAAGATGAGCCTGATTCCGTCCTCATAGTACTCACCTTTTAGGGGTCACCTCACGGTCTCCTCCAAGCTAAAGAGACCCAGCTCCCTCAGCCTTTCCTCATAAGGGAGATGTTCCACTTGCTTAATAATCTTTGTGGCTCTGTGCTGGACTCTCTCAAGCAGTTCCTTGCCCTTCTTGAACTGAGGGGTTCAGAACTGGACACAATACTCCAGATGCTGTCTCACCAGAGCAGAGTAGAAGGGGAGGAGAACATCTCTTGACCTACTAACCCCTTCTAATACACCCCCACGATGCCATTGGCCTTCTTGGCCACAAGGGCACAGTGCTGCCTCATGGTCATCCTGCTGTTCAGCGGGACCCTCAGGCCCCTTTCTTCGCTTCTCTCCAACAGGTCAGTCCTCAATCTATATTGGAGTTGTTTTTGCCCAGATGCAAGACTCTACCTTGCTGGAAAAGGGAAGGGGAAGGAAAGGGAAGGCATTCCAGAAGTGTGAGTTTATATCCATTTTCTTAATTTGAAAAAACACTCAAATGAGAAACTGAAAGGTTTTCCTATCATCATGGTCAAAGAGATGAAGTATTTTATCTGAGAAAACATGGGAATTATGAGATTAGTATTACCTGTTATATTTCTTATTTATATTCAGATTTCAAATCTTCCTCAGTTCTTGAGTTAATCCTAAAATTGCACTCTTTTAAGACTCGTTTTCCAAGTATTTTTTTTGTCTCAATACATTTTTTTTCTCATCATAAGTGACTTATATAAGAATGTTACTATTTTTTCCATTAATTTTTTATACCATTTCCTATCTAAAACTTCAACTGATACATAATGGTTGTGAAAAGACTGCACTAGTTACTCCAAAAAGATTATTTCCTTGAGTCATTACCTCTCCAGAAATATCTAAATTTTTAGTTTTTTAAAAATTATTGAATAAGCTTAGATTTTTAGATAGTTGTTAATTTGGAGTCCTTTTCTATTTCCAGTGCACAATGAATTATTCAATCTTACAATTCTGACAACTTTGATGCAAATTATATTTTCTTAAAGCAAAAAGTCCATTAATTTCACAAAGCATTATAATACATATAAGATGTTTGTTTAGATATTGTATTCTGTATGATATGCCAGCTCAGGGGGTGTCAGTATTTGTCACAGAGTTAACTAGATCAATCTATGCTTGTGACAGGGGAGCAGTAGGCCCCTGGGCCTCTCCACCCTGGCCCCACAAAATAGGAAGGGAAAGGGAAAAGTGTTAGGGAGATGGGAGCTGGGCTCAAGGAAGGAAAAAAAAAAACAGAGCAACAATCTATGGAGGGAAACTTATTTTACTAACCATGAAATAAGAATGCAAGACAGTGAAATATGACTGCAGTATTTTATAAGTGTGCTTCTTTTTTCCTGATAGCAAATAATGTAGTGAACTTTTCCACTGGGATTTTAGATTATCCATTTTTCCTTTGAGCACCACTTACACAGTCTTTGCTGGCAGAGAGAAAGAAGAGAGAAAAAGAGAGAAGTTGATGCACAATTACCTGTTCACTAAGGGCATCTTTGAACTTATCACCTTGCTATCGTAACATGTTTTAATAATAATAATTTTAAAAAAGCCTGTCACTTTTTCATGTTGTTTATAATGCTGGTAGTACTAAGTTTGGTTCACAGATCAAAAGCTGAAAGAATCCCAGTTTGTAGAGTCAAATATATTTTCACTGGATCATAATGAATGGGCTTGATTTCTGAAGAGCGTTACAGACATTTGAAACAAATACTAATCACTTCTGAAATTATACACCTTGTTTTGAAGGGTCTCCTTTGGTTCCTTGGAATTAAAACTTTTAGATCTCCATTCTTTTAACTTTTAAGCTGTGTATGCATATTGCCACCTTGTTATTCTAGATAATTCTGATGATACTGCTAGACTACAAAATAGAATAATCTAATATGATTTTAACCAATTAAAAGCAGCATTCATTGTTAGATTAAGAAGAGTTACATCTGTCTTTCATCTATCTTAGGGGCTGGCATTCTGTAAACTTTTGACCTATTGTTACAAAATTGCATTTCACCATTTATGGGGAAGTTCACATTTAAAGGACAGCAGTGAGGTACTTAAAGGGTAAGCAAACTGACATCTGGTTTAAAATAAAACTGTAGTTTTTGACTCCCCAGCAATTTCATAAGATAAACCGTGACTAAGCACATGATATTGGCAATGCAGTTTGGCATTTATATTTTCACTTTTCCTGGTACCTATGAAAGCGTACCTGCTTTCATAGCACAAAATATTATATTTGTAAATCTGCAAAGCAAGAAACTACTAAAACGACAAAAGTCTTTCATTATTTCACTTTATGTTATGACAAAAATAGGAAGTAGATAATAAAATGAACAAGGAGAGAAAACTAACATGTTTTTTGTAACATAAGCTTGCTTATATGATTAGCTGATCCTATTGTATGAAAATCCTTTTACCAATATGAGACAGAAGGAATTGCAAAGGCCAAGATAGCTGATTGAAATTTCCCAGTACACACTAATTTTTTTTTCCCCTGAAGTGGTTTTTCTTCCCTCCTTTTGATTTCCATTATTTAAATGATAGTCTTCAATGAATAGTAGGCACCTATTTGCATTTAAAAGATGAACACATGGAGTGAAGATGCCAGTGACATGTTTACTGTCTACACAGAGGTAATTTCTCATAGAATTCTAGATGTGTTGGGTTGCTGTGACTGTGTGCTCTCATGGAAATGTCTTCCTTCAACCTGACTGTTAAGCCTGATGCCTTCTTCAGGACTGATAACACTGTCTTGCTAAATACTATGACTATGATTCAATAATCTTAACCTAGTGAGCAGCCCAAGAGCTCCTTAATCTCAGATCTTCATAACAAGGATGCATGTGACCTCTCCAATTCCTCCTAAATATTTTAAAGATTGAGTAACTATAGTCTCAGAGTGGATCATGCGGAATAATAATTGCAGGTGATTTATTGTGAAGTTCACACCTTAGGAGAAGGTATAACACTGAGGAATCCCCCAGAGTGGAATGTGGTGAATACACAAAGAATCTGTCTCATGATAGTTCCTTAAGCAACATAAGATCCATAAAATTTAGCTGTTAGTAATACAAGTGGAAATATGCTGATTGAGAGAGTGTGGAGGGTGGATCAGAGCATAAACACCATGGCCAGGATCTAGGATGACATCGCTGGGATCTTGGTAGTACTATGGGTACTTGGTAGTACTATGGAACTGATAAACTTCAGAATTGTCACCGCAAGACAGCAAACTTTTCTGTTGCACCAATTGCAAAAAAGATTTGCATGTCTAGAGTTAATCAGACACCATCAGAAAATAAGAAAATAATATAAAAATGGCCTAAGAGAGAAGGATTTTTGGGGAAATACCACAGCAGGAAAGTAGAAGGCATCACCAACTTCTGGGACCAGTTTCTACTCCATCCTCCCATAGTGACACCTACTGGAAACGATTCAATTATGCTGAGTGCTTCCCTGGGAAACACAGAAATCCCTGTAGAGTTTTTCCATAATTTAATGTGCTTGCAGTAAGCTGTATTATTCATATATTTAGTACTTGCATGTGCTCTGCAGACAGTATGGGTTATCACCAGCAATCCAAAAGAATCTGTAATCTGCTTCTTCAGTAAAGAGCACTGTTCATGAAGCTAGCCATGAGAGTTCTGATTGGGTGTGACCACACTCAATAAGGGTGGCCATGTGAGCCCATTCAGACATGACTAGATGAAGGTACTTCATTCTATTGCTGAATCTGTGATTGTGAGAGTTCTCATCAGGTGCAACCAAACTCCATGTTAGTCCATTTGAACTTTACCATACCTAGAGCACAGATTTGAGTATTTAACCTTTAATTCAACAGGTGCAGAGAAAAGCTTGAAAAACACAAAAGACTGGCATCAGGGGAAGGTTTTGAAACAAGTGATTTATTTATTTAAGCATTTTAGTATACTTTTGCTTTTGTTAAAAGGTTCAGAGAATATCTCAATAGCACTAACAAAGTCCAACCTCATGTATTACTGATTGAGAAAAAGGCAAGATCTTGCTTTAAATCACTCTCTGGAAGAATCTAACTTTAGAGACTAAATTATCAATTGAGAAACCTTTCTCTCTTCACTGACTATTAAAGCAGTAAATGAAGATCAGCCTCTCTAAGCACAGATTAATCCTTAAGAGGAGTTTTCACTTGATTGAACTGTACTTCTATACGATGTCACATAACAGAATATTTCTTCAATGGTTTGCTAATGCAGGCAGCCCTATGAAACTGTTGTCACTGCAAAGGTGTGCTAGTTTTGGTTAGGATATATTTTATCTTCTTCACAGTGGCTCTTATATTACAGTTTTGGATTTGAGACAAAAACAGCATTGATAGCACACTGATATTTTAGCTGTTGCTGAGCATAGCTTGCACAATCTTCTCACACTGCCCTGCTAGTGAGGAAGCTAGGGATACACAAGGAGCTTGGACAAGACACAGCTGGGACAGCTGACACAAGCTGACCAAAGGAATAGTACGTAACCTATGTTGTTCTCAACAGTAGAAGATGGGGGAAAGAAGAAGGAGAACAAAAGGTTGTTGTTTGGTGTCTCAAGCAAATCTGAAATATGTTGGGCCCTGCTTTCTTGGAAGTGGCTGAACAGCTATCTGAAGGTGGGAAATAAATGAATTCCTTGTTTTGCCTTATTCAAATAACTTTTGCTTTCCCTACTAAATTAGGTATCTCAACCAGCGAGTTTTCTCACTTTTACCTTTCTTATTCTCTTCCCCATCCCCTTAGCAAATGGCTGTGTGGAGCTGAGCTGTCTACTGGCATTAACTCACAACAGAAAGCATGGGACAAAAGGGACAGTGTGCAAGTTATATCACAGACAGAAATGAAAGAACAATTATCCTGAAAAATTCAGAGTTAGGAGAACAACATTATCATTTGAAACAAATTATTAATTTAGAAATATAGAAATTTTGTTGTTTGCAATTTTTTTTTGATATATAGAGAAAGAACTCTGAGCATAGTTCATTTCTAAATGAACAGTACTGCTCTGAAGAAATGCTCAGTTTCCATTTCCAGAGGATATGATAAAAATAAAAATAATAATAATAAAATAAAAATTAAAAAATTGCAGACCTATGGTCTAAGACAGCTGATGATCTTCCATTTGCCTTCAATTACATTTTATGAATGTGAAGCAGTATGAGAGTAGGTTTTTTTTTTACATGTTTGAAAAGTGTAGAAATCTCTGCTTTGGATAATGTTTTCTTCTGAGACACCTGGATTCAGAAGTATTTGTGGTTTGTGTTACAGACATTTGGAAATGAAATGAACATGCCACCAGCTGCTCAGAGAGGTTAAAGAGGTTATTTCTCTTGGACAGAAATAATTTTCACCAGTGGTAGTCCATTATGCATACATACACAACCAGGCTCCTTAATTATGCATCTCTGAGATACAAAACTTTTTATACATATTTTTCTCTGTAAATATATCTTGTCAAGTCACTCACTAATGATTTACTTTCAGAAAATAAGCATTTCCCCAATAGCTAGGTCACACGCATCAAATTACCCACATTTGGTTAATAAGTGTAACTGTAGGTAAACTATAGAGTAAAACAAATTCATTAGATCATGATGTCTCTGATTCCTCAAACAAAAAGTTCTATTTGGATAATTTCACTTGCCAAACGCATTCGTAAAGTAACCAGGTTGTAGTCAGATCTCCCAATGGCTCCAGCTATCACTCCTAGCCATCTGCTCTGGGAAAAGCTAGATGTCAAGTGAGCAGCACCTGTGGGTCCTGTTTTGTCTCATGGACCTCCATCATCTCCCTGCTACTCAGAGGTGAGCTTCCTCCTGACTGGGAACAAAGCTACATTTTGACATCTAGAAGTGCTTTAGTACTCATTCCTGCTCAGCTTTATTAACAAGGTAATTTCGCACCAAAAGAATAAACTCTCAGTAAATTGCATTCATAGCTATTTAGGAGACATTTATACCAATTTAAACTCTTAATTGCACAGGAGATACATACACAATGAAAAGATGATTTATACACTTTTGATGTTAATTATCTAACAAAAAACTGACTAAATCACACTTCAGTCTTAAAATGTTAAAAAATATACCTAATGGTTCTAAAACTTAATTACAATGATTTCACTGGTGTGGATATTTTTAAATACTGTGGGTCTTTATATTATTCACTGCATTGCTATTTCCTTCTAGTTGTTTGCACTTTCAACAGCAGGAAGTTCACTGGAGGAAACTATGAAATTCTGGTTTTTTTTAAACTATCACTGTAACTGGAATCCAAAGTGAGACATCTTTATATTTAAAAATCTATTATGTTATTGGGTTGTGGATTTATTTATTTATTTATTTATTTATTTATTTTATATATTTTGCTTTACATTGTATCTGGGACATATTATTTTATGTTTTTAATCTGCCTTTACTTATTTATCCATATGATAAACACATTCCTGCAACAAGTGAAAATTCAAGTTACTAGTCATGCTTATGTTTATGTGCCAGCATTATGAATTTTTGTTTTTATTGTTTTTATTTTTATTTTCCTTTGCTATCAAAACTCTTTCTAGATTATCTTCTTTTCACACCAATCACAAGTAAGTTTTCAGGAATTTAGAAGAACAAACAAATGAAGATTATAAAATCTGAACATAGCTCAGTAGAGATGGATAAAAATTAAGCTAATGTAACAAATATTCCATTGAATTTTGACTGGATTTGATCAGGTAATTCAAGAGCGTAATCATGGATACAACTGGGAAGCCTTGCACATCAATGAATAATCCACTGCTTAGAAGGTAATGCTCAGAATTAACTGAAATCAATTAATTGAGTTTTAGCACAATGTCATTTTATGAGTTTATTTATGTACATTGACTTGTTTGTCTACTTCAGATATCTCAAGACCATTCCATCTTCAGTAATTAAAAAAAAATAATAAATAAAAATTCAGTAAAGGAAATAACTTTTACATCATGAAGGTAGTCTAATATTTAAATCTAAATATAGTTGCATGAGCATAGACAGAGAAAGCAACTAAATACAAGGTTAGAAATAACATACGTAGAAAGAAGAAATATAATGTAATATTTTAGTCTGTAATTCTATCAAATATGCCTGTAATACAAAACAAGATTTGCAACAATGGCTATATACTGTGGTGTTGTTCCCCCATTTGCAAATTCAAACATTCATATTTGCATTAGAATTAACCATCTTTTTTCTAAATATTAAACATTTTTTAGCATATCTTTTACTAATTTTGAAAAAACTAAATCAGGATTCCTTCTAGATTATCTTCACTGTAATCACAGGCAGCTTTTCAAGAATTTAGGAGAACAAAAAAATAAAGATAATAAAAACTCAGTGGGGATGTATAAAAAGTTAAGCTAATGTAATAAACATTACATTAAACTAAGAACAAATTCAAACGGACATATGGTGGAAACACTTGGAAATCCTCAAGAGGATTTTCTCAATCATATTTCAGCTGCTATTGAACTACCCTTGATAATGATAAAAGTACTCCCTTGGTTTTATTGTAGGGTACCAATTCTAATATAAATGAAGTAATCAGGACTATTGCTGATGTCCTGATAAAGAGAAGCCTTTTGCAAGTAATTATCAGGCAACTATAAGGGAAGACATTAATGACATTAATGTCTCCATTCACATTTCCCTTAAAGCCGTGATTCAGCTCATCCCTATAATAACATCAGAATCAGAAAATGTTTACTCTGAAAGTGTTGATACTGGACTTAGACACCCAAAATTAGGAAAGATAGTTCTCATGCTTTGTAACTTAGGGAAAAAAAATACTGTTTTGACTACTCTTGTTGAATTTCTATCAACAAGAAAGCTTCCCTCAGTAGTGAAATGTTTTGACTGTGTGGGTAAGATACATCTAACTTAACTTTAGACAACTATAATTGATCTAGTTTGCAGGGCTCCCTTTAGAATTAACGAAGATTAACAGGCATCTTAAATTAACATCATTATATATAAATGTAGTCTGGACAACTAATCAAAATGGGCATACCAATTCACACATATGAGTCCAAAATACAGTGCTAATTCTAGATACGCTTTCAGTGAACTAAACACCTCTCTCCTTACCCCGCCTTCTTCTCTCTTCACAGTTCTTATTCCTCAGAATATTATGAAGATACTTAGCAGTCCTATTAAGAGTGATTAAATACTAGTTTAAGTAGATAATCAATGTCTGCTAAGATAGATCACCTTATTAAAGTGAAATTTAATTTTAGCCATCTCCAAAAACTGTTACATACTATATAATAAAAACTCAGGGCAGTTCATCAAGGTTGGGTTCAGAAAGAAATGTATCAGATTAGCAAGAGCAGAAATAACTACACGCAGTCAAAGAAAAGAAAAAATCACAAATGTAGGGGTAATTTCTGTCAATATAGATAGAGAAGAACCATGGTTTTTAAGTCTCTTGATTAACCCTAAATGACCTTCTGATTTTGCACTTCAGTTATCCAGAAAGAAAGAATACTTACTTTATTTTAAAATATTTTTTTCTTTTTTTTTAAAGACAAGGGCGAGTTATGTTAATTCTAAGTTCTGAACTGAGAAGTAAACAGTAACTTCATTTATCTGCTTAACTACTTGCTCCTTTTCTAGTTATTCAGGTTTTACTTTTCTTCTTTTTTATGATTTCATATACAATCTGATCTACATCTTTCACGATGTGAAATTGTTTTCACCTCTAACATACTAGTGGCTCCAGAAGCAATCTTTCTACTTCAATATGTAATTAAAAAGCACACACCAAGGTGCTGGTAGGAACTGGCGTGTCATGAATTTGGATAAAACCTGAAATCTCTGCTTTATTTTCATGTGGGCATTAATAATCTCTCCCAGTTTATAGGATTAATGATTATATTTATGTGCAGAATTGATTGTGTAGGTGAAGTTAGGCAAGAAAAAAAATAATAATAATGCAGTACTTCCCATGTGCTCTTTTCATGTGAACAACTTTCTGTTATCTCTGCATGAAAGATTCAGCTCACAGCAGGAGTCACTTGGTGAAAATGTCCTTGTAACCTTGCTTGCTACATGTTTAGAGCACTTATTTCAGAGTGCACATACACCCTTCCTGTATAGTGAAATAAAGTCAGAATTGATGCATTTCAATATCATGAATCTAAAAGTACTGCAGGCAGGAAGACATGATACAAAAACATGAAATAGATTGGATTAGTACTGAGGTCCACCAGCATCATCTGGTGGCATATGGTTTTGCTATTTTTCCATAGAGTCATTAAGGCTAGAAAAAAAGTGCTAAAATCATCTAATCCAACTGTCAACCCATTCACATGATACCCACCGAACCATGTTCCTAAGTGCCACATCTTCATGTTTCTCAAAAGCCACTGGTGATGGTGACTACTTCCCTTGGCAACCTATTCCAATGTGTTACCATTGTTTCTGGGAATAATTTTTTCCTAATATCCAACCTGAACCTCCAGTGGTGCAACTTGAGGCCATTCCTTCTAGTCCTATTGCTGTTACCTGGAAGAAGAGGCCAACATCCACCTCATCACAACCTCCATTAGAGGTAGAGAATGATAGGGTCTCTCCTGACCTTCTCTTTTCCTGAGGAAACAATGCCAGTTTCCTCAGATACTCCTCATAAGACTTGTGCTCCAGACCCCTTAACAGGTTTGTTGACCTTCTCTGATCATGCTCCAGGGCCTCGATGTCTTTCTTGTAGTGGGGGTTTGCCGTGGAACTAAAACAGTAATGCGATTGCTACCCAAGCGGGAAGCATGACAAGACTCAATATGAGTGATCCTGCTTCAGTTTATTAACGATTACACAGAGTTTTTATAGCTGGTTTTAGCTATCATGTTGCCTTGCTATTGGTGGACAACAGTCGTTTCTAGGCAGAGAAGAATCTAACTACGTGCTGTTTTTGTCTACTCCCTTAAACCAAGTTCCTCCTCGGGCTACTCCCTCCTGCTCACAATAACAGTGTGATCTTCTGTTAGCCTCTAGTATTTTTCCGTGGGTATACAATCTGTACTGCCATACTGGCTGTGCTCGTACATCTCCTCATGGTCTCCTTGTTCCTGGAGCCATTCCCCAACAGGGGGTCCAAGACTGAACTTCTTCCCCACTGTGAGAATCCTTCTTAGTTTTTTTTGGCTCAAAGCTTGCTTCCTGAGGTTTTTCTTGAGATAAGACTCTGAGTGACTTGTCAAGGAGGCAACTGATGGGTGCTAACTGTGTGACAATCGATATCTCTTTGGGAACATTTGCAAGCCCCTTCCCCCAGAGCTGCTTGCTCTGTAGAAGAGCGGAAGAGAGTGCTCATCAGTGTTCACTGGCGGAAGATCTGGCTTGCGGCCAAACCGTTCCAGCTAAGTATGGAAGGTTGGGGGATGATACCATTGTATCTTGCGAAGGCAAGATGCAAGTTGGTGCCTCCCTGCTTCCTCTTATCTGCTGGCAAGGCCAGAAAGATAAGAACAAAGGAGGTTCCTGCTGAGATCCCAGAGCCAGAAGCTGCCACCGCAAGGAGAACTGACTCAACCACCTTGGGTTTGAGCTGTCACTCAAAGGAGAGCTGATTTGACCACTTTGGATTTGAGCTGTCACTCCAAAAAGAGCTGACTCAACCACTTTGAAGCATTGAAAAAGGGCCATCATCACCATGGTCGTCGTCGTCATTGGCAACAGGACAACTCTGCCTGACGACCCACCGCTACTGAGGATCAAAGACTGAACTACGAACCTCGCTGGATCCATGGTGGTGACTATCTCCCTCTTGCTGCCTATAGAGACTCCTTGCTTCTTCTTTTCTATCTTTTCTATCGCCCTCCTTCCCTTCCCCCATTACCCTAATCATAATAGTGTCCGTTCTCCCCTTCCCCATTCCCCCTGATTAAGATTTGTAATAAACTGGTTGGACCAACATTTGAACTGTTGCTTCTTAATCTCACGCCGGGTATATAGATAATAAAAGAACCTCCTCTCCCTCCTATAAATTGGAGCGAGACATTTATTTAATGGCGTAGTCGGCAGGATACCCACCGTGAGAGTGTTGTCCTTCCAGATATAGTCTGAAACTTTCTTTGTGTGCACCTCCTGGAGTTGCATGGAGCGATAGTTTTGAAAACTTAGACGTGAGTCCTTCTCCAGAAAGACCGCTCCACATTCTGAAACTTTACAGTTTATGTGTATACCTCTCGGGGACGTATGAATTAATTTTGATTAAGTGTTGTGCCTCCTCGAGAAGACCTCTCTGAATTTTGCGATTTTAAGTATCTTGTAACTTAAGTGTGAAATTTGCATCTTTTTGTGTGCTCCCCTCAGAGAAAGGGAAGAGTGCTTTGAGCATTAGCATTTGAAAAGTGTCTGTTTCCCTGGGGAGATAAGGAGTCACTTGAGCTTTTGAATACCTGCACCTCCTCCTCCCTTAGTGTAGGTCTCTCATTGTATTGAAAAAATGAGCGACAGCATTGCCACCATGAAAAGTGAAGATGTATTATTTGATCTTTTAGAAAAACATGGTGCTCGACCCTCTTTATCAGGTATGGATTGGGCACGACAGAACTGGTATAACTTGCAGAGTGTTTCGGACCGTATTAGTGTTCTGCAAAACAATGCTCGTACCCGAGCTGGAAAAGGAAAGTCGTTTATTTGTGCCGTACTCGGGGCTACTTTAAAAGCAGCCGTGGAGTTCCGAGATGAAAAGCATTCGGCAGAACTCCAAACCATACAAGCACTGCAGGAATCGGTTAGAGTTACACAAGAATTGGTAAAAACTCTGCAGAATCAAATAGGGAACCTTGAGGAACAATTAGAAAGAGAGAAATGTAATTCGGCTTTGTTGCAAATGGCTTTTAAGGAACTGCTAACGTGTAAGCATGCCAGCCATACCGTCACCCATAGTTTGCCTCGAGAAAAAACTTTTCCTCAAGTGGAACTACCAGGAATGAAGGAAAGGCTAGATAAATTAGAAACTCCAATAGCCCCATTGCGTCCTTTGATAAAAACTGAATACACATTCGATAACAGTGAGGATCTAGATCCTCAAATGAATGTTAAAGAAATTCCCTTCTCAGCCACTGAACTAGCAAAAATAAAAAAGGATTTTAGCCGCTCTCCAAAGGAATCAGAGACAGAATATGTATGGAGGGTTAGCCTCACTGGTGGAGACCAGATTCTGTTAACAGAAAAGGAAGCAGAAGGTTATTGGGGACCAGGAGTATTTTTAACTACTGGCAACAGTCGTGCTCCCTGGTCATTAACACAAAGGGCTGCCTATTGGGCAGGTGGTCTCAACCCTTTAGAACGGGGAGACCCTCTTGCCATTATTGGAACAACTGATCAGTTAGTAGAGAGTGTTCAAAAGGCTGCTTGTCTCCAAATGATGTATGATAGAAAGCTGCAGCCACACCATGAATCACCTATGATGATGCCTGTTGATCCTGAGAGAATGACTACTTTAATTAGAGGGCTTCCAGAGTCGTTAAAACCTATAGGTATACAACTGCAAGGAAAAATAGAGGCTATGTCTCAGGGAGAGAGAACCCGGCCAGTGTTAAAAGGAACTGTAACCCCCAACCATCTGCAGTCAGGAAACAAAGCGTGGACGTGGGGAGAAGTTGCCCAAGAGTTAATTAACTATGGAAGGAAATATGGGCCAGTGGTTTCTTCCTCCACTAAATTTGAGCCAAGAGAAGTAAGACTTGCAGCAGTCAGCCTTGCCCCCAGGCCTCCTAGCCCAAAGCTCAGTGGGACTGGAAGGGTCTCACTGTCAGTAAAAACAGGTAGGCGAAATATTGATCATAAACGTAATTGTCTCTGGAGACTGGGCTGGCAAAAGGGTGTTCCACGAGATTTGATGAATGGATTACCCACTGTAATGTTAGAGAAATTAGTTAACTCGTGGCCAGAACAAAAGCTCCAGAATCTCGAGGAAAGCAAGACTCCAGGTCCTAGGGTCTCTCCCAAGGAACCTGAACGGCTCTCCAAGCCATTAGAAAACTGATGTCTTCGCCCCTCCCAAGTGAGCGGGGTGGGGGCGGTGAAGGGTGGATGCATGAGAAAGCTCACAACAAAGGGAAACAAGATCGTCGATTTAACACCTTTTGTTAAAGGTCTCACCACTCTTGCCAGTTATCCCTGTGAGTCACGATCCAGTAGCTGATAAGCCAGGGAAACACTGTTACCTCCCTGGCCAGACTGTGTCGATTGACTTAGCTAACCTGAGGCCGGTTTCCCTAACCTTAACAGGATCCCTTAACAAATATCTTTGGAAGGCTAAAGACACCCCGAGAAAGGAATATGAGATCAATATTTGCTGGAGTGTTCCCTCATTTTTTAACCCTATTAACAAAGCCCAAATAAGGGCAAGTCGGTGTCTTGTTTTTATTTCACAGAAGATCCCCGTGGGACCTTGACAGAACACAAAAAGGCTAATAGCTGATTTTAACTATTTGTATTTTGTGACAGAAATACTGAAGATTTGATCATGCTAGAACACAGAATGTACCTCTTGATTACATTTTTTGGTTGCAATAGTGTTATGTTTTTTGTTGTTATGGGTGTGGCTGGTGATTGGTATCAGTCCTTGGATCTGTTAAACTTCACAACTGGGTTCAGGGCTTTTTACAGGTCATCCTGGCTTACTGGTACTCCCTGCACAGTGATACCATTTCTTTTGACCCCTTTCTTTCACCCCTTTTTACCAAACTGATTATGATTTGCATGTAACTCCTCCACAGTGTTTCCAAATTCCTAACAAACTGGGAAATGAATCAAGGGACCCATCTAATACCTATTAGATGTGGTCACAAAAGAAATCTATCATAAAGCCTTTTGCACTGATGCTTTTCAGTGTCACACCAGTCCAGGAGTTCCATCCAAAACATGGTTGTTGGAAAGTGCCTAAGTTTTAAAAAGAGATGTATGTGTTTCTGGGATTACCCCTCTGTGATGGTTTGTACTGTGGGGTATCCTGCACACACTGTCCTGTGAAAAGTTCTGTGGACTGTAACAATACTTGAACTTGCCAAACTAATATTTGTATCTCTTAGCATTTGAATTGCTTTGGAAATGCTCAAGTGTAAAGTTCTCGAGACACTAAATCATCTTAGAAAACATTACATGGCAAGTCCACATATTGTCAAATTAGACTAGATACACTTTTAGTGAATTAACTGAAGTGTAGTATTGTATGGCTATTCATAAACACCACAACCTCTACTGAAGAATTCCCATCTGGATCCTGGCTTACACTGGGAGTTCCTGGGTGGGGAAAGCAGCTGACACAAATACCTAAGTTTGTTTTACCTATTTATTTATTATTATTGGTTATTGTGAAATGTGTGGTCATTGCTAAATGTATGGTTGTCTCTTTTCACTTTCTACATTTTATTCAACATGTAACATTTGTGCCACCACTCCTGAGGTGTCACCGAGTGGTGTCTGTGGCAAATTGAATGATTCTAATTGTTGTCTAAAGATTGATGATAATGGTAAAGTTGTTAAACAAATTGCCCAGGGTATGCGGAAGATAGCCCATGTTCCTGTCCAAACCTGGAAGGGCCTAGACGTTGATTTCTTTTCCTGGCTTCCAGGTGGCCCATGGGTCAAACGTATCCTGTTTTATCTACTGTGTGTTGTTGCAACTCTTATGTTTGTACCGTGTATGATTCCATGTTCTATTCAACTTATACAACGTGTTGTATCTTCCATGTATTTTGTAACTACTTCAACTGATGATGGACAAGTCCAACAGATCAGGGCAACATTTGTAACCAAGCCCAAGAAATCTTTTGTAGTAATTGCGTAAGGATTATCTTCCCCTTCTCCCCCTCCTCCTTCCCCCCCTGCTTCTTTGTTGTCTTTTTATTTTCTCCCTTTTCTTTTCCTCACCACCGTGGAGGGTCACTTATACTTTATTTCAAGCAATCTTTGAGCCACGGGGTGGTGTGAGAATCCTTCTTAGTTTTTTTTGGCTCAAAGCTTGCTTCCTGAGGTTTTTCTTGAGATAAGACTCTGAGTGACTTGTCAAGGAGGCAACTGATGGGTGCTAACTGTGTGACAATCGATATCTCTTTGGGAACATTTGCAAGCCCCTTCCCCCAGAGCTGCTTGCTCTGTAGAAGAGCGGAAGAGAGTGCTCATCAGTGTTCACTGGCGGAAGATCTGGCTTGCGGCCAAACCGTTCCAGCTAAGTATGGAAGGTTGGGGGATGATACCATTGTATCTTGCGAAGGCAAGATGCAAGTTGGTGCCTCCCTGCTTCCTCTTATCTGCTGGCAAGGCCAGAAAGATAAGAACAAAGGAGGTTCCTGCTGAGATCCCAGAGCCAGAAGCTGCCACTGCAAGGAGAACTGACTCAACCACCTTGGGTTTGAGCTGTCACTCAAAGGAGAGCTGATTTGACCACTTTGGATTTGAGCTGTCACTCCAAAAAGAGCTGACTCAACCACTTTGAAGCATTGAAAAAGGGCCATCATCACCATGGTCGTCGTCGTCATTGGCAACAGGACAACTCTGCCTGACGACCCACCGCTACTGAGGATCAAAGACTGAACTACGAACCTCGCTGGATCCATGGTGGTGACTATCTCCCTCTTGCTGCCTATAGAGACTCCTTGCTTCTTCTTTTCTATCTTTTCTATCGCCCTCCTTCCCTTCCCCCATTACCCTAATCATAATAGTGTCCGTTCTCCCCTTCCCCATTCCCCCTGATTAAGATTTGTAATAAACTGGTTGGACCAACATTTGAACCGTTGCTTCTTAATCTCACGCCGGGTATATAGATAATAAAAGAACCTCCTCTCCCTCCTATAAATTGGAGCGAGACACCCACCTCCTCTTATGACCATGGAGAAAGCCTGCTCCTATACTTTTAAGATTTCCTTCTTGAGAAATGTTCAATCTTCCCGAATTTCACCCTTTGTTGTTCAGGACCGTCTGCCAAGGCAGTTTCCCAACCAATAGGACATGATATTTTGAAAAGGCCAGAGAAAATATAAGATTTTTGCAATTATTTTGGCATTTGGGGTGAGAAAAAGCATTATATTCATCTCTAATTGGCATTTATTTTTGTGCTAAATTTGTGGAATTCAATCACTGCTGCTAATTCAGTTACACCAAAATTGTCTTCTCCCATGTACCTCAAAGACTTCCAAATCCTACTTGTGCAATTAAACATAGTAGAAAATGAAGAAATGAAAGTCAGGAGAGATATCTCTGTAGTGCCAATAAGATGTACTCGGACGCTCTCATATCTGTACAACTTTGCAAAGAGTGTGTTGGAGTAGTGGGAGAAGGAAACAAAGTTCACTTGACAGGATGCCATAAATGCTAAACAACTGACTATGATATATTGTCTTGTGACCCATATTGCATAAAATTTAAAAATAAAAAACCTATTTTTCTGATGACATGCATGTGTCAGCCTGGTCAGACTGGATCTGGCTCTGTGCAATGTGATGAATCTGTAGATGTTCCTGTTCATTGCAGGGAAGTTGGCCTAGATGACCAGTGCCTTCCACTTCAAATGATTCTATGATTCTATGAACAAAACGTTAGTCCATGCCTTCCCTACATATTTTGGCATAGATGCCCAAAGCCTATGATATTTTTAATGATGGCAAAGTCACGTAAAAATTACCTTCTTGTCTCCGACCTTTGCATGATCAATGTCTCCTGAAAGATGAGTAGCAAGACTGAGGGATGGAAGAGAAGCATTTTCCTTCCTTGTGTCTAGCTGCTGTTCCTATAACCTATGTTTATAGAAAGACATATCTTGTCTGTGTTTCTAGCTTCAAAACTTCTACCTTTACACAGATTACCATGATGAAAAGCTACTTTCTTTTGAGCTCCTTTCTTTTCAGTCTCAGGTACAGCTGGGACAGAAACTTTTCTCTTGTAATTTTGAAGCTTGAAACGACAGTGTGTTGTTTGAATCACATCATTCACAGAATAATGTGGCAATGAATGCTTTCTCCTCTGCTCCCCAAACTTGTGCCTGATTTCTTCATTTATTTCTGTATTTAGGTATTCTGGTTAAAATGAGCTCTTAAGTTTTATAAAGGAAGTGTGCATTCAGTATACAGAGAATGGGGGAGGTGGAAAACACTCAATTTCTACAACAACCAGGCACACAGAATGATTTTTTTTTCCGTAAAGTTAACTAAAGGAAATATTTAAACACATTTATGAGCTGAAAGATCATGCTGAGCAATAGATTAGTATGGTCTGTTGTCCAACAACTGAGTCAAAGGCAGATGGCAATGCATCAACTCTAATTCATTTGTTCCAAGTTATCCAGTGCCAGCTGCGCTAGAACTTTGTATTAACTTCCTTCTTCATTACCACATGCCACCTAGTGACTTAATACTGAATCACAGCTTAAAGTTGTTAGGAACGACTGGAATTACAGTTTATAGTGAGAAGACTTTTTAGAGAATTAAAGCTGATCATGGAAATAGCTAGTAACACAGCATGATGCACAGCTTTACTTATGGCTGCAATTTTATTTTCTTGCACACATCCAAGGGGACTGAAGCAAAACAAAACAAACAAACAAAAAAATTGTATCTAATTGATCCAAATTTTACTTTCATTATTTGTGTCCATGAAAACAAAATACTAAAAGCAAACAAAGGAACAAACAAAAAAGGTCATTCAGTTGTTAAAGTAAATGAAAAATTTTTGTAAGTCAGCGTGTTTGTTAAAAGATCACACAGCAAATTCAGTTAGTGTATAAGAAAGAGCACACATTCCCTTCTTCTAACTTAGACTTGTTAACATTTTGTTCAACCTTCTTATTTACCTCTACATATTTCCATCTTTTTAAAAATCATACTTTTATTAATACAAGTCCTGCATTTTTATATTTTGATTTTCTAAGAGAACATAGAAAAAGACAGAAAGCACCTCTTTTCCAGATGCAGAATAAGGTTATGTTAGATTGATGTTTTGACTTTTGAACACAGTATCACATTACTGATGTAGAATAGTGGGATTAAAGACTTTGTCTTGGGGATTAGCGATTTTTAAGACGTTATTTTAACTACTTTATCAGAAACAGCTGCTCTAGAGACTCACTGAATGTAATTATTATAGCTTTAAAATCAAAACTTTTTTGTTTGAGAAGGCACTTCTAAATAGAGATATTGCTATCTCTGAGAATTTTTTCTGCTTAGGGGAAAGATAGCAACAAAACAAAACTATGGGGTACTTGTGATGTTTATCAAAATATTGTGTCTGCTTTCTCTCAAGTGTATTTTGATTGAACACTGTCTGAGAGGTTCTTCATTACATAGGCAGTCCAGACATTAGAGATTCAGCATGACTTTATGTAATGCAGATCAGAAAGCATTTGATGAGAATTTAATATTTGAAGTGTAATGAATTATTTACTTTGTGGCTCCAGAACATCATCCTCTAACTTGCCACTTTAATAAAATTAAGCTGTAAAGAGGTATAATCTCAAAACAAAACAGAATACCAGACAAAATCAAAATGACAATTGTACAAAGCTGTTAAAAGATTTTATAAGTGAATACTGCAATGTACTCTCCTTTGAGGGAGGACTACGTGACTGGTAACATAATAATAATAATAGTGACATGTTGGCCTGTAGTATTTTTGCTTACCTGATAATTCTTGACCTCTTTCCCCTGAAGAAATATCTCCTAATCCTCACCTGGGAAACTGAAGTTAAAATAAGCAAATAATCTGTTAAAGATTTATCTGTTACCTTATTCAGCTACAACTGTGCAATATTAGACAGCCTATCTTTCAACAGGATTCAGAAATTCAAATATGAAATACATTCTCCTTGCTTTGTAGATTTCTTTATGCATGGCGTGACTCCACAATGATATTGTTTTACAAAGTAAAGATCAAGCATAAATGTATTTGATAACTTGGTCTGTTCACACTGGTTAGAACCAACCAGATTTTCTCTCCTGATAGTATTTATGCTCCTGTCTTTATAACTTTCAATGTCTACCATTTACAGGCATAATTCAGACATTTAATTGTGAGATTGACTGAACATCTCAAATGTCTAAACAGAGAGTGTGTTTGTAGTGCTAGTATTGCATGAAAGCAAATCTGGGCTGGTGGAGCAGACCTGGGCTGGTGCTGAATCAGTACTTGTCAAAAGGCAGAGTAGGGGAAAGGGAAATGGGGTAGGCATGTGGATCAGTAGGAACAATGCAAAATGCTCTTTTAATTTAGGAGCTAAGTATTCTTCTGTGACTCTGTTGATTCTACTTCAGTCTGTCATGGATATCAGCCTTGATAAATGGGAGGATGGGAGTGATTCATCCTTCCTAATGCTGTGCACTATAGCTGACCTCAGTCTCTCTTGAGAGTTCCCGGAGTGGGCTAAATTTATTGGAGTAACCTATACCTCATAACTAAAATTTTGAAACAATTATTTTACTTCAATTGAAGTGTATTTTATACACTTATATAACATACACTTAAATTGAAGTAAACTCAGAGAGGTAAAGAAGGCAGCACACACTGTGCTGTGCAGAGAATCTATCTTTGAAAGGCGATGTGTTCATTTGGTGTTTAAACACCTACTGTTTTGCAGGGGAGGGAAAGGGATCACACAGTGTAATCTGCCATAGGCTGTCAGTGATGCATTTACCAGGCAAGGACAATGTCAGTCAAATTTAAATGATAACCTATTCTGGTTGAAGCTAGACAGAGCAGCTTCCTGCAGCTACTTTGCAGGAGAGTGGCAGTTTTTGATGAAGTAACAGACTTATTAAGAATGCTTCCCAGAAATCTCAAAGAGTCAAACAGAGAATGAAGAAGTCAAGGAGGATGAGGGAGAATTTGTGATTTAGTGTCCAACTCTGAGAGGAGAATAGGATCCTTAACTCCTTCAAGGATGTTTGCCTAAAAGCAGGTAAGCTTTTCCAAATGTTAAAGAAACTGTGGCAATTGCTCTTTGGAATAGATTGTTAAGGTTTTTTGTTAATAACAGTTTTCTAGCGTTTTGTTAATAACACTTTGCTGCACTGAATCTATTGAGAAATCTACTGTACACCGTATTTCACTCAGAGATAACAATCCCCATGGTAGACTGAAATCATACGCTAAAGCTATTGAATTATCATCATTTTATCCCCAAGAGGTTGCAGAACTTTTTACAAATGGGTATCAGGTTAATAGTATAATTCAGTCCACTTATACCCTGCCGGGTGCTAAAGGGGAACTCACTCACTGCAGAGAAAAAGAAGTTAGGGAGCAGACCATACAACATAACTAGAAGTCCCCAACTAATTTACTATTGAGGTGTCCCAGCCAGTTTTTTCCAAAATTAAAACTGAACAGAATGAGGGATATAGTCAATTCTCAAACGCATAAGGAGAAAGTGACACTACATATTCTTTTCTTTACCTTTCACGGTCCTATAAAACAATCTGAAAACATCTAGCAATCTCAAACATACCTGCACTCTCCCATCCCTTCCCCATGCATGCAACAGATAACTTCACTTTCACTCTAAAACACCATTATAGTGAGATGCAACGGAGCTCTGCATTATTTCAGATTGTCCTAACAGAGCAAAAAAAAAAAAAAAAAAGAAAAAAAAAAAAACCCAAAAAACACAAACAAACCAAAAACAAGAACGAAACCCAAGAAAAAAACAAATAAAGGAAAGAAAAATCCATGAAATGATATTTATGTTCCATAGCTTCTTGCATATGTAGTTCAGTGATTATCTAGGATTTTCTAGTGGAGTTTAGTCCTTCAGCACTAGATTATGAAGTTTCTATATATTGTGTTTCTATGAATCAGTGCACAGCAGTTGGTCTGGGAGACAGGCATTGTTTTCAGGCTCTCTTATGGAGCAATGCAGCCAGTAGGACAATACAGTCATCCATAATGTTACCCAACTCTAAAGCACTTTAACAAACATGCTACATTTCAGGAAAATGGTCTTGCTTGAGCTGCATTGCAGCTCAGGGATGGAAGTTGAGTAGCACAAACTGCTGCTTAGTCTGTGACAGGGTAAATCTGGCTGACATAAAACATTCTAATATTAAGCCTAACATAGCCCAGCAGAACGAAATATGCAAGTGACTCTGCCAGTCATTGAATAAACAGAGCCAGAGAACTGTAAGGAAAGCATATCATAAAGATCTTTGTTCTAAAAACAACCTTCAATTAAGGAATAATTCTCTTCATGCTACTGACCTGTTATATATTATTTGAACATGGAATGTTTTCAGACTCTGAGCTAAAGGAAGAATTAATTGAATATATGGGTTGTGTGTGATCCTAAGAGTATTAAATTAACTTCTTCTAACCTAACTCGCTATCAATAATTAATGTTACATCACTACAATGTATCATTCTGCGTGTACATTAGTAATTTAATACTAAGCAAAATCAATAATATAAATCAGGTAAGAAATTTAAGTGAAATCAACATCACTCAATTGTAAGCATTAGGGTTTTTCTTTCTTTTTAAAAAACATGGTAGTTTATTGCAGCTTAGCTGGAGGAAATTGAACAGTAAAATGTAAGTGGAGAAATAGTCTATTAACAACACATTTCCAATGTAAGTTTCTTAGTATATCAAAATATACTACATTCCAAAGAGCAGTTGAGGGCTTATACAAATGAGAAAGTCATTGTGGTGCAACATCTTCACACACCTGAGCTTGTATTTTCAAGTATATATGCTACTAGCTTGTGATTATACAATTTGAGCTAGCATAGCTTTCTTCCATTAACTCTCTAGCTGATGCTTAACCATCAAACTAAGATTCACCATTGAAATATCACAGCCAGATTGGTAAAAAACCTGTAGACATTAAAAAGTGCACATTTTATTTTATATTAGTAGAAAGAATTTTCTTTACATCTGAATATGATAATCGAGCCTTATTGCAAGTGAAAGATAAATATATATACATATATCCAGATGCATATACAAAATATACTTTACCAAATCAAGATATAACTTAATAACAGCAATGTTCAATTATCACCTCTCTTAAAACTCCTGCATCTTGTGAAACTGTCTTCAAGAATATGTTCCAGGTGGAGGCTGGTGATCCAGGTGCAGGTTGGTGATGTGTGATGCCTCCCAGAGGTTCATCTTGGCACCAGTGCTCTTTAACATTTTTATCAATGATCCAGACAGTGGAATTGAGTGCACTCTCAGCAAGTTTGATGATGACACCAAGCTGAGTGGTGCAGTTCACACAATAGAAAGAAGGAATGCCATGCAAACTGACTGGAACAAACTTGAAAAGTGGGCCCGTAAGAACCTAATGAGGTTCAACAGCACCAATTGCAAGGTCAGGGCAAACCTAGATATGTCTACAGACTGTGAGAAGAACTCATTGAAAGCAGTCCTGAGAAGTATTTGAGCAGTTCTGATAGATACAAAGCTCAGCATTAGGTAGCAGTGTGTGCTTGAAAATGTCTGCTGTTTCCTGGACTGCATCAAAAGAGGAGAGGTCAGCAGGGCAAGGGAGGTGACTGTCCTCCACTACTTTGCTCTCATGAGGCCCCATCTGGAGTACTGCATCCAGGTCTGGGGTCCCCAGCACTAAAAAGAGTACAGAGAATGCCACAAAGGAATCATTGTGAGAATCCTTCTTTGTTTTTTGTCTCAAAGCTTGCTTCCTGAGGTTTTTCTTGTGATAAGACTCTGAGTGATTTGTTGAGGAGGCAAGTGATGGATGCTAACCATGTGACAATAAATTTCGCTTTGGGAACATTTGAAAGCCCCTTCCCCTACGGCCAGAAACTGGAGCATAGGAAGTTCCGCACAAACATGCGCAAGAACTTCTTTACAGTGAGGGTGACGGAGCACTGGAACAGGCTGCCCAGGGAGGTGGTGGAGTCTCCTTCTCTGGAGACGTTCAAGACCTGCCTGGATGCCTACCTGTGCTACCTGGTGTAGGGAACCTGCTTTGGCAGGGGGGTTGGACTCGATGATCTCTGGAGGTCCCTTCCAACCCCTACAATTCTGTGATTCTGTGATTCTGTGATTCCCCCAGAGCTGCTTGCTCTGTAGAAGAGTGGAAGAGAGTACTCAGTAGTGTTCACTGGCAGAAGATCTGGCCTGTGACTAAACCGCTCCAGCTTGGTATGGGAGGCTGGGGTATGATGCCATTTTATCCTGTGAAGGCAAGATACAAGTTGGTGCCTCCCTGCTTCCTCTTATCTGCTGGCAAGGTCAGGAAGATAAGAACAAAGGAATTTCCTGCTGAGGTCCCAGAATCAGAAGCTGCCACTCAAAGGAGAGCTGATTCAACCACTTTGGATTTGAGCTGTCACTCCAAAGACAGCTGACTCGACCACTTTGAAACTATTGAAAAGGGGCCATCATCGCCATGATCGTCGTCGTCATTGTCAACAGAACAACTCTGCCTGACGACCCACCACTACTGAAGATCAAAGACTGAACTACGAACCACATTGGATCCATGGTAGTGACTATCTCCCTCTTGCTGCCTTGCTTCTTCTTTTCTCTTTTCTATCGCCTTCCTTCCCTTCCCCATTACCCTAATTCATAATAGTGTCTGTCCTCCCCTTCCCCATTTCCCTGATTAAGATTTGTAATAAACTGGCTGGACCAACATTTGAACCATTGTTTCTTAATCTCACGCCAGGTATATAGATAATAAAAGAACCTCCTCTCCCTCCTATAAATTGGAGCGAGACAATCATAGGGCTGGAGAACCTCTCCAGTGAAGACAGGATGAAAAAGCTGGTCTTGTTCAGTCTGAAGAAGAGAAGGCTCTGTGAAGACTACCTGATGGCCTTACAGTAACTTAAAGGGGCTTATAAAGAAGATGGAATACAACTTTTTACACTGGTAGACAGTGATACTACAAGGGGTAACAGATTTAAATTAAAAGATGGCAGATTTTATTTAGGTATTAGGTGGAATTTCTTTACTCAGAGAGCATTGAGGCACTGGTAGACGCTGCTCAGAGAAGCTATGAATGCCCCATCCCTAGAAGTGTTTGAGGCAAGGTTGGATGGGGCCTTAGGCAACCTGATCTAGTGTGTGGTGTCCCTACCCCAATGCAGGATGGTTGAAACCGAATGATCTTTATGGTCCATTCCAACCCAAGCTATTATGTGATTCTATATCAGATTCTAGTTATTGTTTGCCTGACTGATATATTGCAACCCCTTTCCTTTGGATTCTTCCATAAGCTTTTGTCAAAAATGACTGAATACAAAAATGAATAGATCATAATAAAAAAATTGCCTTAATGTTAGAAGAGGAAAACAAAGAAATAAACTGTTTAAAAATGAGTCCAAGACTCCTAGTTTTTTTTTTTAACTTTGAATTTCTTTATTCATGATTATTTTCTGTGTTTCATGATGCAAACCTTTTGAAAGGATAAAGGCAGAAATGTACTTGGTGAAGAGACATATCCCTCTTTGAAGAATTAGACTTGTTTATATATAGGTCTTTATTTTATGAGCATGGTTGGAAGATGTGCAAGGAGAGATATTATTCTCTAGTTATATACATCCAAAACGTAACTCTGTCATCTTTGAATTTTATTTATGGCAGTAAGAAACAGAGATCCAAATAATTATTTACCTTAATCTAAACTAAAACATAACTAAACTAGGCAAGATTAATCAGAAGGTGCACATTATTTTCCATCATCATGGAAAGAATTTAGGATGACTACTTTTGAATAACATACCAAATTTTAGGCATCTGAACAGGAAAATTTTACTGTTAGAATTATTCATCTTTACTGAAATAATGATTTTATATTGCTAGGGTAATCAAAGAATCTCAGATTCCCTACAATATGTTGCACAGGTAGGCATCCAGACAGGTCTTGAATACCTCCAGAGAAGGAGACTCCACAGCCTCTCTGGGCAACTTGTTCCAGTGCTCCACCGCCTGTACTGTAAAGAAGTTCCTCCACATATTTTGTGTGGAGCTTCTTATGTTCATGTAATATGTAACCAAGTAAGAATACTTTCATTTTTAAACATTCTGTGTTTATTTTCCCAGTATATAACTTCACCATCTCCATGATTTACTTATATAGTTAGCCTAGATATCTTTTAGAATGATTTCTATGCCTGCTTCTCTTTTTTGTCCCAAAAAGACAATCTTTTTTTTTCCTACCAGACTATGACAACTGAAATAGCTTTTATACTCTTGCATAACACTTTTAATACATAACTCTTAGCATCCTTCAAAATAAAATCTGTATTCATATTTTATTTGGAAAGAGCAAATCTGCTATAATTCTAAACTAACATCTATCAATTACCCAGTGATATTCAGAAATTTCCCATTACAGCTAAAATATTCAAATTTATGAATTAACAGTAAGTTAATTATATTTATAATTTAATGGTTTCCTTTTATGATATAAAGAACTATCTTTCAAAAATAACAGTGATTTAGTGCTACCTCTGCAGAATGATTCTGAAGCTATTATTTTAAATAAAATGGACGCCAACCAAATAAAGCTATTTATGTCTAAGCAAGGAGGACCTAAAAAAAATATATTATTTTTTTATGACCAGAAAAGGAAAATGAGCAGATATTTAAAGAATAGAAGCAACAAGAGATATCATTCTCAGAAATGAAGTTAAATATATACAGGAACATCATACAAGAATGTTGTATAGTAAATAACCATGTCCCTAACTGAAACCATAAATCAGACTTTACTCATATTCAATCTCTTTCTTGAGCATTGTAGATGTAGCTTCAGTGCCTAACTTCAGCCCTGACTGGCATTTGATCCCTGGGACAGCCTATCTTGCCTTGATGGAATTAATTCAATTTTATATTAACCCATTCCCTGGACCAAATTTAGGTTTCATTTTCACTCTAAGTCATATCTTTTCCCAAGCTTTTTTTAAAAGACTTCCCTGATTCATTTCAAGTCAAAATTTGAGAATATGCATTCTGCAAAATTCCCTGGTGATTGTTAAGCACCCATCATAAATACTAGAAATGACCCAACAAAACTTCAGTCCTGCCTTCGGAGTCTATCTTTGCCTCCAAGGTTCATCTTCAGCTCAACTGTTTTTGCCAGTTCCTTGAGCCTTGAAGATCACCTGATCAATAAAAAGATCAAAAGATTGTATTTTAAGATATGTAAAAATCATGATGTCTAAATGTAAAAAAGGCAGCAGGAGAAAACAATAAAATTGTACTGCCAGAAATAACTGATACAACTTTTTCAAGAGAACTACATATAATGTGAGTTACAGCTAAAAAACATCTTACTAACTTTAAAATTTGCAGATTTTTTTTACACTTAAGGCTTCTAAGTTATAGCCTTTCCTACCCTCCCATATAAGAAAACAAGCAAAGAACTTGATTTCATTTTCTTCAACTCTCACTTTAATTAATGATCTTTTTTCCCTTGAAAGTTGTAATATTTGCCAAAAATATCCTTTCATATTGCTCCTGTATATTAACGACTGAGTAACTGAGCCTAAGCATTTTAAAGATATATCTGTTTATTTCTTCTAGCTTACAAGCTGCTTACAATAGCAAATTATTCAAATTATTATTGAAATACAACTAAAATCAGAAATGCCTCTCAAAAATTAATAATAAAATGAAGCTGGGGGAAGAGAATTTAGAAATCAAAAGTTCTGAGGAAAGGTCAAATTTAAAGATGTTAGCTGCTATAGAGAATTATATATTGTAAAAACAGACAGTGGTGTAGCATTTTTATATGAAAAAGAATTCAAGGCAGCAAGACCTTTTTTATAGTTAGTTGTACTAACATCACTACTGTTTCAATAGTAACACCTTAGTAATAATTAAAATAATAATAAAAAAAAGCAGTATGAAATGATACAAAGATAAATTAATCATGGCATAGGGCAAATTGTTTTCATTTGTGCTTTCCGTGTGACCAGAAGAGGTGAACCTAGGGTGGAGCCACTGTGGCTTCATGTGAGGGCCAGCCATTGAAGGGAGGGCATCTCTTGGACCTAGGTTGCTTCCTGATAAAGAGTACTGCATTACTAGAGGTCCCCTTTACTTGTTATTTCAGTTCAACTTTTCTTTCTGTATGTGGTTATTGGCCTACCTGTGAATAATTTGCCTGGTATGGCCAAGAGACTGTCAGAAGCAGTTTTGTTTCTTTGCAAGCAGAACACATGAAAGCATAATTCAGATTTATGAAATTTCTCAATAATGAACTGTTACGAAATCACGTATTGGAAATGAGGATGAAGTTAATAAGTAAGAATGAAGTATGTTAAAAACTATAAGGATAACAAGATGAAAAAAAATGTTTAGTTATTCTCTAAGCTTTTTAGTTGTAAATTTCAAAATATCGTTTTAAATATATGCATATTATAATTTACCTCAGTGAAAGAAAAAAAAGGAGAATGTGATTATCTCCATGCAAAAGTATGCATTTCTGTCCTTTTTCAATGTCTCATCTCAAATGTTCTAGCTAATCTAATACTGTGGTCCATTTACACCACTTTGACAGTATATAGGTGGACACTTGCTAAATATATAACTAAAATGAATCTTGTTGCATATTCTGTGGAGCAGATGACTTTGTGTTAAAGGACTGAAGACAAAGTATACAAACGGGACATTTGATAGCTTTTTTTTTCGTATTCTTTGAAAAAAAAAAAAGTTTTATTTTGATGCTGGTGCAAGAATGGCACAGTTACAAAGAATTTGGATAATTGCCCAAAAGCTTTTCCAAAGAAATAACTTTTCATGATGAAACTTGTGCAGCACTGAAGGTTAAAAAAATAAATTCTATTTTAAAAATTTGCTTAATCAGTGGGAAGACTTGCATTTGTATTTGAGACAACTAGAGAACATCTGAGTTGAACAAATAAGCAAAGTGGAAAACTGCAAGAAGGCTTAATCCTTACATGGAAAAAGTGTGTGAAGAAATAAAGACTTGCACTAAGTGATTTGACAAGTGAAGAGCAGTCAGCTCCTGAAGTTGGAACTCAAGCATTTGTAGATGCTGTCTGAGCCTTAACATCCATGAATACTGGGTGCTCATTCACTTCATTTCAGAAAACTCAGGGCAAAAGAACAATTCAGTTCTTCTAAATGCACTTTTGACAGTTGAATAAGTTTTATTCTAGCATAGACATTAAAATTAAGTTGGAAAATTGAAAAAGAATGGTTTTGACTGTTTTATAGGCTGTTGTCCTCAAATCGCTCAAATTCTAATTAGCAAACATCCAGACATTTGAAGACATCAATTATAGCAGATATTTAATTTCTTTACCAATTTGTTTTTAAGATTTAGTAACAAACAATGCATTTGTCTTCATGTGGCTGTGGGTACAACTCCTGAGGCAGACAGAAACATTTATAAATGTTATGGAACAAAAGAGTAAGTACATACTTAAATATCAGAAATTGTTCTCAGTATGTTTCAAGGCAGTTTTGTACCTCAACAAGAAAAGGAAAGTCCAGGATGATATACTCACCCTTGTGAGTGACATAGGCAAGCTGGTAACAACAGACAAGGAGAAGGCTGATGTACTTAACAATTTTTTTGCACCTGTCTTCTCTGGTAACTGCTCACCACACAATCCTCAAAAATTTGGCTTGGTAAAAATGGATTGGGGAGGCAACGTCCCTCAAACTGTAAGCAATGATCAGGTTCATGATCACCTGAGGAACCTGAACATCCAGAAGTCTGTGGGTCCTAATGAGATGCATCCAAGAGTCCTGAAAGAATTAGCTGATGTAGTTGCCAAGCCAATGTCAATGGTATTTCAAAAGTCATGGCAATCAGGTGAAGTTACTGGTGACTGGAGAAAAAAAGTAACATCACACTCATTTTTAAAAAGGGTAAAAAGGATGATCCGGGGACTGAATGACTGACTGTCAGTCTCAGTTCTGTGTCAGGGAAGATCACGGACCAGATCCCATGGAAGCTGTGCTAAGGCACATGGAAGGTGTGGGGGAGGGGTGATACAGGAGAGCCAGCATGGCTTCACCAGGGACAAATCTTGCTTGGTCAAACTAGTGGTCTTCTATGATGGTGTCACTGCATCAATGGACAAGGGAAGAGCCACTGATGTCATCTATCTCAACTTCAGTAAGGCTTTGATACACTACTCCACAACATTCTTTTCTCCAAATTGGAAACATACGGTTTTGATGGGTGGATTATCCAATGGACAAAGTACTGTGTGCAGGATTGAGTCCAGAGAATGTTGGTCATTGGCTACATTTCTGGATGGAGATCACTGATGTATGGTGTCTCCCAGGATTCAGTGCTGGGACCAGTATTATTTACTATCTTCATCAGTGACATTGACAGCAAGGTCAAGTGCACTCCCAGCAAGTTTGCTGATGACAACAAGCTGTGGTGTGCAGACAACAAAACAGAAAGACAGGTTGCCATCCAGAGGGACCTGGACAGGTTTGAACAGTGGGCACAGGTGAACCTCACAAGGTTCTAGAAATCCTAGTTCAAGGTCTTGCACGTGGGTCAAGGCAACCCTCACTACCAATACAAGCTGTTGTACACAGCTTTTTTTTTTTTACATTAACCATTTGATCCTTTTTTATATTATACTACCAAACCCATCATCTTTGCATGAAGTATTACTGAATTTTGCATTTTTATTTAAGCAATTCTATTCTGTTTGGACAAAGGAGTAGTTTTTAGATTATTTACACAATTTTTCAAGGTAATTTTGAATTGAATCTCATCCAACTATGTGCTTAGAGTATAAGTGATAACTTCATTATTCTCTTACATCACCTCTTATTCAAAGGGTATACGTATCCACAAGTTTCAAGGCATTCACACTTAAACACTTAGGACTGAGAATTTATTTTTCTGCACTGAAATTCAGATTCTCAGTAACATTGACAGAAATTAATTAAAAAGTCTTGCTTTAATTAAAATCCTTTGCTTAAGGGATGCAGGTGACTGTTTTGTATTTCAACATGTAAGGATAAACAGTCTATGCTGTGATGACTGGACAGTCAGCGATATCCATCATCCTCTTCATCTAGTTAATGGGTCAGGACAACCATCTGCATAATGTCTGTTTCTGTGAATTCTGATATCATGCATAACAGGATATCATGTTGCGTTATATCATGACAAGTCATAATCAACAGTTAGCATATCAGTGGCCTTGTATCACTGACAGCTTTTTCTTAATGCTGTGATCATCTTCTCATTTTCAGATGTTGTGCTTAGTTTCATCAGTAATAGGGACATTCAGTTTTCCTCATCAAAATCATGGCAATCCGTGATTTTTCATCAGGTTTCATCAGGTTCCCTCTGTAGGGCCTCGCTATCCCCAGGCAGATCAACACTTCCAGCCAACTTGGTGTCGTCTTATTGAACTTATATCCTTTCCCTCTGCTCAGCACGCTTGAGACCACAACTGAAGTACTGTCTACAGCAATAGGCTTCCTGCATAAGACAGACATGGACATAATGGAAAAAATCTAGAGTAGGGCCTCAAAAATGATCAAGTGACTGGAGCACCTCTCCTGTAAGGAAAAGCCGAGAGAGCTGGGTCTGCTTAAGGCTAAAAACAGAAGGCTTGAGGAGAATCAACATATATAAATAACCTGAACGGAATGTGTAAGGAGGATATAGCCAGACTCTTTTCAATGATGTTTAGGACAGAACAAGTGGCAATGGATGCGAAATGAAACAAAGAGGACCTTTTTTAATATCAGGGAACTCTGTCACTATGTAGGTGACAGAGCACTGGTGTTGCCCATAGAGCTTGGAGAGTCTGTTCCCTGGAGATCTTCTAAAGCCAACTGGATGTGGTTGTGGGTAAGAAGTACTAGATGGTCCTGCTTTAGGGAGGGTTGGATAAGATTACCTCCAGAAATACTTTCTTAACCACCTTGTGATTCTGTGAAATTTGTTAAGACAACCATTATAATGATGTTGATGAAGCATACTGAAAATGCACTTCAACCTTGTAAGTATGGGAAGGAAATTATTATACATAGTACTCATGCAAAGGATTATTTGAAATCTCAGATCTTATGAATAACCTATGTGTATGTGTATACTAGTTTTATAGTGTAGAAATCTTGGATTCCTTCTAACCTTTCTAGAATATTGCCTTGATGTATGATCGTTGTCATTGCCCGATGACAACTTTTGGAAAACTATCTAATTGTGAAAGAAGTGACATTTTTAGAGTCATAAAAAAATTTGTATATTTAGAAAAGAACTTTAAAAAATAGCAGA
Organism: Lagopus muta; assembly: GCF_023343835.1. NCBI lineage: Eukaryota > Metazoa > Chordata > Aves > Galliformes > Phasianidae > Lagopus > Lagopus muta. The sequence continues at coordinate 145,911,185 of NC_064433.1, read as the reverse complement.
AGTTTTCCAAATTAGCTGTTCTCTCTTTGAAAAGAAATATAATTTGATATTTTTAAACTAAACCTGTTGATATATTGTTTCTTTTAAATTTGCATCTACATTAAAATCAGAATGGGCTCAATAACTTTGAAAATGAAATCAATAATTTCATACAAAAAGAATGTCATATTGGCAGAGTTTCTTAACGTTTCAAAAAGAAAAGGGAAGAGTTAGTTTGACCCAGAAAAAAGTACATTTACCAAGGATTTTTGTTGGAAATGCCATACTATTAAACTGATAATACATATATTCATGTTAAATATTCTATTTTCATTGCCAAGTCATAATATTGAAATTAGAATATTTCCTTCCATGTTTTAAAAATGCTATCAGTTATAAAATTAGTCTTTTAATAAATATTTACGTGCTAATGTTAAAATCAGTATCAGATACCTTAAATAATATTTTTAAATAATACAGTTCAATTCTAAGATTAAAGTTTAAGACAAATACAACTGAGATAATCCTTCATAGTCTTTTTCTCACCTATCCCAATAAATATTTCACTGCTCCAATTCAGGACAAATGTCATTGTTAATCAAATAGATGTATAAGTAACTGTATTGGAATAAATTGAAAAAATATAATCAGCCTGGTGTGCAAATAATCCTGCATCTTTTCTGGCAAATATTATTTAATCATAGGCTGACTATTCAACTCTGAACAGAGATAAACAACAAGCAATTCACCACAGCAGTAGTTAATTCCTCCTCATTAGTTTATTTCATTCCATTTCCCCTGATTTGAGAACTTAACTGCCTGAACACCCAAGCATCTCTTCTTCCACTGTTACCATTGGAGCAGTAAGCACTCTTTCAGCTGACAAATGACAATAGTGATTTTCCCTCTCTTCAGTGGGGTCATGACACTGACCTTGTTCTGCAGGCTGCATCACTGCTGTGAGACCCAGGTTCCTTTGATTTAGTTACACATCTCCAATTGCAGACCTGGGTAAGAGTTAGGCTGTGTCATAGACCCCAGTTCTTCTGACTGCCACTGGAAGACAATCTTATACAGCCACAGGTGCAAGGAAGAGAGTTTGGTGTAGTCTGACTGTACTTTTGGAGAGAGACCAGCATTGCCAGTGGCAATGACAGAATTTGGAGTTGGTCAACACATACATTTTATTTTAATTTCACAATTTCAAGACAGCCTTTTGAAATTCTAGGAAAGATTTGCATATTTAATATGTTTCAGATGTTTGTACAATCACTGTAATGTTTCTATCTGGTGATAGTAAAGAGAAGAAGAATGCAGAAAAAACAGCTACTGCTACTGCTATTGTCTAGAACTGAAAAGTGTATCACAATTTATTTACAGAATCAGATGTTTGCCAAGGTTTTATATAACATGTCCTTATAGAAAGGCTTGAGAAAAAGTTTTCAGTGCAACTATATAATTTGAGACCTGACCTGGGACAGTACTGTATTATGGATAGTAATAAATGGTAATTCCTAAAAGGAGTAGTCAGTGAGCTTGGAGACACTCTGTACTAGTGTGTGGCAATAATTTATTCATCTAGTATTTTCTCTGAACTTATGCCCTGTTCATTTTTGGAATACTGCTGATACTGAATGCTTTGGGTGTTGTCAGGGAAATGACAAAGGACATTTATAGAGTTAAAACTAGTTATGGAAATGAACATTATGAAATCATTAAATTCATTAATGAATTCTTATATTTTACTTCTCTGATTAACAACAGCACCCTCTTCTGAAGCTACTCTGAGCTATGTAAGAATTTGTAGCTATCATCAACAGATCTTATTCCCATATAAAAGGCAGAACTATCTCCCATTATGATTTCCTCCTGGAAATACTCCCTGCAGGAAGATAAACATATGGTAAATGTGAAAAAGTTAATTGGCTATATACTGACTGTAAAAGTTAATTAGCTGCGTAGTGTTCCATATATTGGTATTTTAAAAATTTACCTTCGGATGTCAAAAGTAGTCCTTTCATTTTCGTGGATATGTCACCTCAAAATTAGCTTTCAACAAAGTTCAATCCAATGTAGAACTTTCTGTCCAGAGTCTGTGTGTGTATCTTACAGAGAAACATTACACTCTGCTGATAGTCATCTCAATGAAAAGAAGAGCGTCCTTGGGATTCTTGCTGTCTCTATTTGTGAGTGACCAATCAAAAGCTGACCTGGGGCAAAAATTGTAAGTTTGAAGCCAAAACAACTCTCTGCACTGATTCACTGTCTCATCACATAAGTGTAAAGTTTTGAGAAACAGAGCAGGAAGGGAGTGTTAAGCATAAACTGGGTAGGCTTAACCTGACAAGAAACAGTGGTTTAATACTTCCCACGTTTTGTTTCTATGACCAGTCCAGTTTTGAACTTCATATGCTTAAGTTTCATTTTGTCTCATATTTAGGCTTCAAAGTTTCAGAACAGGATTTGTGTCAGAGATAGGGCTCAGAAGACTCCTTAGTACAATACAACAAAAATATGACTGAAATGTATAGACCCCTGGTAGTGGCTGTAGTCTAATTCTTACATTTTTTACAGTGCCTATAGTTGAAACACATAGTTAACAAGACAAAAAATCTGCCAGGCATCTCCACCAGAAAACAAAAACAGTTTAGAATTCCCATGGAGCTGAAAAAAAATTGTTCAAACAATTCTGTGCTATTGCAGTCCTGATTTGATGGTCCTATGAAGAAAAACACAGAACCTACTAAAGATTATGGATACTTGAAACTTGGGTTTAAAAATGCCTTACACTTAGCATTTTATTGGGTTTGGCTCCTACCGTACTCTAGATTTTGAATTTTGTTGTAAGGTAGCATTTTGAAGTCTGGTATGCTGAATGTCTCATTGGTCCTGTACTCTGATCACTGTCAACATACACCATGAAGTCAACACAGGAAACAAGCCCCTAATAATTCACAATACTTTCATTAAATTCCCAACTGGTCACAAAACTGACAAAAAAAAAAAAAAAAATTATCAGTAAATGAGTACCAGTGAATACTCAGTTCTTCTCAACACAGTTTCTGACTTAATTGAATAGTAATTCCACCATGAATGCTTTTTCAGATTTGAATTCATTCTTTCTATGGAGATTATTCCCAATGAAACAGCAGTTTTCTAAAGCATGCTAACCCTGTTTTTTCCTGCATATTTGAAGCAGTCCTCACTGAGATTTATATACAATTCCAGTAAGATTTTTAATTAGAATTTGCTTCATTATTGCTCCACTGACAAAACAGGAGCAGTGTAAAATGATCCTGTGTTGGTCAAACAAAGCACTGGCCTGCTTATTTAGTCTGTGTTTGACACACAAACATACAAAATATCTGAGGTGCTGGACTAGAAACCTTTGCATGAATAGGCAAATATTATCCAGCTTCAAAAAAGTTTTGTGCTTCTTAAAACAGCGTAAATGTACATTTTTGATGCTCAGGTGCAAAGCTAACACTTGAGAATCTAGACAACAATTTATAACTTGTCACTTCATTGTCAGATCATTTTACCATAAGGTCTGCTTTAGAGCACTTTTAATACCTGTGAGCCTGGTAAAATATGCATGCTTTGAACACATTTAGTACATAGGCCGTATTAAAAGCATTTTTAATTTTTTATTATTATTATTACTAATAGGAGATAGAAGAGTGGAAGGCGAAGAAAGGTGGATATGACCACTCTCCTAGAAAGTAGATATAGCTGATATAAATTCCTGCTTTTCTTCAGACTCAGGATCCATAAATTGTAGAATCACAGAATCAAGTCCAACTACCTATCCACCACCAAAGTTTCCCCACTAAACCATGTCCCTTTGTACCACATCTAAACAGTTCTTGAACACACCCAGGGATGGTGACTCAACTGCCTCCCTGGGCAGCCCATTCCAGGCTGATACACATCTTAAGGTTACTGTGAAAGTTTCACAGTAGTTACTTCTCTGTGCAATGAGATTTCACCAGCGCTGAAGAATGTTAATTGCATCTGTATTCCACTTATGAGTTTCCCTCAGGCAGGGAGGAAAGCAGAGGTCTTCATGGGGTTTGTATGTATCTCTGGAAATGTTGAGTTCAAATAAGTAGTAGAAAAATATGAGTGATACTCCATCTGAATGAAAAAAAAAAAAAAAGCACAACAAAAACAAAAACAAATAAACCCTTCCCATTAGCTAGTTTCTGTAACTAATACACATGTTAATATCTGCAGGTTATAATATGCATCTAGTCCTTTCCAACTGCACCTTAATCTCATTTTGGATGTGCACATGATTGGCCTTCTCCACATCCTGTATTTTTTATGAGAATAAATAAGAAATAGTAGTAGAGCATTCAGATGGATACTCTGACTTGGACCAAAGAAAGATCAAAACTGCAATGTGTTCAGGGAGAGCACCTATCTCATTCTCTGGACATCTTGGCAAAGCCTGTCTACATGGCGCCTGGTTAGGACCTTAACAAAGTACCAATTCAAAAGCAAAGCAAAACAGCAAAACAAGAGCACTCTATCATGAGAGCATATGTGTCATGGTTTTATGATTTTTGGTTATTGGTATTCCACATCATAACATCATGCACTGCACTGCTCCAGTTCCAGGCACCTGTCTGGAAGAGAAGAAGAACTACATACCCCAGGGGGCTTTGCGGTCAGAGAGGAGACATAACCCCTGGCAATATCACCTGATGAGCTCTTCTTCATCTCCCTGCTGCTCAACTGGACTGCACATCTCACTTCAGTGTTATGGTGAGGCCTATCCACCTTTTGGACATTCTCTCTCTCTCATTAAATTTGATTTATTAGCTTCAATTCTAACTATATTGTATTATAGTGTGTTATCTTGCATTCCGATACTATATGTAGTAAATTAGTTTGCTTCTCCTCAGATTGTTGCTGCTGTTTTTAATTATTTTGGGGTATCCTGTTTCTCTTCTCTGGAGGCATGGATTTTGCGAAATCCCTCCATCCTGCTAGTCACAGGACCAGGCCAAACCAATCCATAAACTGTTGACAATATGCAATACAGTATGTGAACATAATTTTTTAATACAAATTAGTTGCCCTACAGAGCAGCTGGGAGATCCTGTATGTCATAGAATTTCCTGTGAATCGGACCCCATACATTTACTTGGAGGAGCCTTCAAAATGCCTATAGCTGTCCACAGTGCTTAGTTATCCTATTTTGTATGTATCAATGTTCACCTTAGGAGTGGGAGACTGGCTCTATTCCAGACAGTGATGTGAAAAGTCCTGAAGGCTTGGAAATTCAATCTATTTCTTAATATGAAGGAAAGCACAGGTGAAATTCCCAGGTACAGTTGTATAGATTCATAACTGATGCCAGGGAACTTGAGAGAAGCATTTTGAAACCTCAGATTCACTGCCAGATTTTTTCAGTCTCTCTGTACCTGGTATACATGCACTGAGTGCAACTGAACCATGTCAGATCGGCAGCACAGGTAGCCTCAAGTATATCTAACAAGTCTACCATGGAACAGGATAAAGGACAGCAAACTGGCCAATAAAAGAGAGGTATGTGGATTAGAAATATTGCCTGAAGAGATCAGAAGCTATGTTATGAGGGAGTTATTAATAGATATTAATATGCTGTTTATTTTCCTGGAACATAGTTGAAGTTAGTAACGTTAGATGCAGTTGGACAGATGCTTGAAGTCTTTGACGTTCTGAGGTTCAGAAAGTTACCAGTGAACTCCAGATTTACTATTTATTTTCTCTGCGAGTACGCCTAAGAACAATGTATCTATTTATCCTTGAAGTTTTTGCTTATTATGGATAAAAATGATCTTATTATAAACTGCAGTGTTTGACATAACTGTATTTCCAGATTTTAAGCTGATCTTAGCCAATTAATATTGACTCATTGTTTATACTTCTATGTGCTATGTGAGTTGGACAGTACAGCCAACTTATATTTATTGAGAAACTCATATATGTTCTTACTTCTGAGAGCTTTAATTACTGAAGCATCATCACTTTCCACATTATTTTATTTCTACTTTCCTGTTTCATTAGTAGATGCTAACCAAATGTTCAGCAGACTTGAACCTCTGTTCCCATTGGCTACATCATCGTAAAAAATGTAGAGATCTAATTCCCTCATTTGTTCTTTTTACCTATTGCTTTCTTCAAATTTTTCCAAGAGAAATGTGAGTATTATGACATTTACATTGATCTTTACTTTCTAATGTTTAAACCCCATAATCATTCCAAGAAATATATTTAGATAGGAAAAGAACTCCTATGCCCTAGAATATCCAGTAAAAGCTCTTGATTTAACATAATCACAGAGCCGTAACAGTTGGAAGGAACCTCTGCAGATCACCTAGTCCAACACCTCTGCTAAAACAGGTTCCTTAGAGTAGGTTGCACAGGAAAGCATACTGTTGGGTTTTGAATATCTCCACAGAAGGAGACTTCACAACATCCAAGTGAACAAGCTCTTTTTCTACATTCTGGAGATCATTGAGTTTTTGCATGAGCTCTTGCTCATCCATGCAAGTGTTCTGCCCCCTTTACCTGACTTCTTACTCTTCAGAATCACTGATCTTGAGCTTGGAGGAGGCGATGCTTAAACATGAAGTAACTCTCTTGGGTCCCCTTACCTTTCAGTACTCTAAACCATAGCATACCTCCAAGTAGGTCCTTTATGAAGTCAAAGTTGGTTGTCCTGAAGACTAGTGTTACAATCCTATTCATTGCCTTGTTTCTTCTATACAAGATCCTGAACTCCACTGTCTCATGGTTCTTGTATCCACATTGCTCCTAGCTTTCCCAACCTTGTTAATAGGAACAAGGTCCAGCAGAACATCTCTCCTCACTAGTTCATTCACTGTCTATGTCAGAAACTTACAATCAGCTTCCTGCAGGAACATCTAGACCTAGGTATACCTGGCAGTGTTGCTTTTCCAGCAAATTATCAGGCTGTTTGTAGTTACCCATGAATACCAATGTCTGTGATCATAAGGCTACTTTTAGTCATCTGTAGAAAGCCTCATCAATCTCCTCCTCCTGACCAGCTGGCCTCTAGAAAACTCCACAGGTGTCACCTGTAGTAACCTGCCCCTTAATTCTTGCCCAAAAGCTCTCCACCTGTTCCCCATAGATATACAGAACATAGAAATGGCTAGTAATTTCTATTTAGAGATAGGTAGTCTGGGATTTATTCCTAGTTCAGGATGAAAAAAAAAATGTGAAACATCGGTATTTCATTGATGTCAAAATAAAGCACACTTATTCTAAAATAAGTATGTGCATATGCAGAATGAAAAAAAAAAAGAAAGAAAGAAAGAAAAAGATTATTCAGTAATTGTTAGCCTGAAAGTAAAAATTAAGCCACTGTTAAACTGAGATTTTTATTGTATTAGATTTAAAATCAAGGTGGAAATGTAATTATAAATGTATAAATAGATAATTAAATAAAGAAATGAATATTTAACAACAACAACAAAAAATCTCAATAACTTTCTTTTACAGGCTTTTAGGAAAATTGAAAAATAAGATGTAATTTATCATAGGTACAAACTATGTTTTTTTTTTCTTTTTCTCTTTTACTGGGATGCCATACCATTTCATTCTATTTTAAATCAGAAGCTCACACAATTATTGCAGCAGATTATATTATTCATGCAGTTTTTATGCAACATTTAAGATACTTTTTAAAGTAACTTTGTATACAAGTGTTATCTACTTAAACTATGGTTGTATTTGGACAAATAAAGCTGTTGGATATAAGGTGGATCAAACTCGTTGGTGTACTGGTTTATCCTTCCTTCCTTTATAGATAAGTGAAAAATTCACTCGATATGCTCATGCAAAAAATAAAACAAAAATCCTACAGCAAATGTATGAGATTGTACTTCTGCGGTAAGTGGGATCAAACTGTCTGATTCTTTTCTGGTTTTTTGTTTGTTTGTTTGTTTGTTTGTTTAATGGTTTTGGCAGTTCTCTGAATTGGAATCAACAGTTTTGTTTTTTTTTTTCCCAAAAAACATAAAAACTGATACCATACCCCCCAAAATTTAGCGAGTCTTCATAACACTCTGTATTCATACAAATTTAGGTAGCTCATTTGTTGCTCATGTGCTATTTTTATGCTATTTCTTTTCCCTAGCACTTTCAAATTCTGATATGATTTATTTAGTCCAATATATTGCATCCATTTTTTTTTTTTGTATAAATTGAGAATTTTAAAAGCTGAAAAATAGATATGAAGGAATAGGACAATAAATTTGATTCTGAAAGCCAATCTTATGGTCCATTCCAGCTTCAATAATTTCTTGTTTTTGACATTTCGATCCAAATCTTAAAAGGAATTATACTTTCAAAATACTATTTTTTATATTATTGTCACGGTTTTGTGATTTTTGGTTTTTGGTATTCCACATTGTAACACTGTGTGGGGCACTAGGAGTTTAACTGTTAATGCTCAAGTTCTGGGTACTTGCCCAGAAGAGAAGAAGAACTACATTCCCTAGTGGACTTTGCAGTCACTGAGAGGAGATACAACTCCTGGCAAGGTCACCTCATGCACTCTTTTTTGTCTGCTCTTTTTTTGTTGGCTCTCCCCCTGTCTCCCTGCTGCTCAGCTGGACTGTGCATCTCACCTCAGCCTTATGGTGAGGCCTATCCACCTTTCGGACATTCTGTCATTATATTTAATTTATTAGCTTCAATTCTGATTATATTGTATTATGGTGTGTTATCTTGCATTCTAATACTATATTAAGTAAATTAGTTTGTTTCTCCTCAGATCATTGCTGCTGTTTTTAATTATTTTGGGGTCCCCTTTTCCCTTTTCCGGAGGCGCGGATTTTGCAAAATCCCTCCATCCCGCTGGTCATGGAACTGGGCCGAGTCAGCCCATAAACCATTGACAATTATGAAGAGTGATATAGTATTAAAAAACTTTAGAGATTCAGTAAAATATTTTTCCCTGTATTTTCTTCAGGAAGGAGATTTTTGCTATGTGCAACATGCAGAAGTCTGATGAATTCTAGCTATTGTAAAACTCAGTCTTTTTTTTAAAATTTGTTTAAACAGCTCATCCCATCAGAAGGTAGGTATTTTCAAAGAACTAGCATTGATTCAAAATCAATTCAAAACGGGAGAAAAATGAAGACTTAAGGTAATGTTAATATTTATTTTCTTTATACACTATTCTATTGTAATAGAAAAGAAAAATAGAAAGTTTTCTCCCATTTTATAAGAAGCATCATTGTTTTTATTAAGGTTTTCTGTTTTATGGAGATAAAATCAGAATAATTATTTAAGTGAACTTTAATTCATAATCTAGTTATGACCATTTTGAATATTTGAATACAATTTGCATAGGTAATGCATTTATTATCAAAAGCTTTTCCCAAAAGATTGCAAAAAATACTTGTTAATTTGCTTTACATGAGGCCAAAGTTAGCTACCTGAGCTCATTTTCTACTACTTTTTCTTTATTTTACTACAGTACTATATTGTTTTAATATTCACACTATAAGTTTATGACTGCGTCCGTATAAATATTGTTGTTTGAAGTTTTTGATGATAGAGCTCAGTTCACTCAAAATGGTCTATTTCGTGATTATATTCTCTTGATATTAACTGATGCCATGCAACTTCATCTGAAAATTAAATCCTGAACATCTCAACACTATAAATAGCTTCTTTATATTCTCACATACATGCTCATAAATGAGGAATTTGAGGAACAGACTAACCCCACTCCTGCCTTTGAACACTGAATTCTTAATCTTTTACCTTTTGTGCTTCTGGATATCTCTATATGCATGATTTCTTCTCCAAAAGGAAGGTGTAAAGATATTTTAAATTTTATGCTAGTGAAAAACATTTGCTTAGTTGAGTGACCTGGTAGGGTTCAATAGCTTTAAATCCCTGGCTGACTGGCAGGAGCATTCTTCACACTTAGCATCACCGTAGTCAGTGAGCTAGAGAGTTTCAGAGTGAATAAAAATAAAGATCATACTCAAAGATTTGCTTCAACCTGCACTATCAATAACAATACACAAATAAATAAATGAGCAAATAAACACAAATAAGAAATTGAACATAATGTAAAATTCTCAAACATTAAAAACTGAAAGTTTTTTTGGAGGCTATGATTTGTCAATAAAATAATATCAAAGGGAAAGACAGCATATTTTTCTGTACTCTCCTATTGGCATCTGAATTGAAGTGAGAGTTTCAAGGACAGAATTTCCAAGAACTGTATGTATGTAAGTACTTGAATCATAAGGGTGAGTGTAAGTCATATAACTCAATTATATAATTTAAGGGAGATCTTATCAGTGGCTAAAAATATCTGAAGGGAGGATTCAATGAAGATGGAGCCTGTGACACGACAAGAGGCTGCAGGCACAAACTGGAACATGGGAGGTTCTATCTGAATATATGTAAATGCTTCTTTTCTATATGGCTGATGGAGCACTGGCACAGGTTGCCAGAGAGGTTATAGAGATCTTCCATAACTGCCTGGACATGGTCCTAGGCATCCTGCCATGGGTGGCTGTGCTTGAGCAAGAGGAACTAATATCCTCCAGAGGTCCTTTCTGGAGGCCCAGAACATTGCTAACACCAATAGGAACAAGGGTTTCAAAAATCATGAAAAACAGGACAAAGCTTTATATTCCAGTCTTTATAGTGTCTTATCTTTCCTTAAAGGTGAATTATTTCTTTAGACAGTGCTTATTTGTCTCAGCTACTTCATGTGGCTTTCTGGTTAATTAAGCATATGTCTTTGACTTTTTCCTTAGAATGTCAAATGTGTTTTGTTGCATGGATTTCTTCAAGTTGCAGCTTTTACTTCCTTTTTTTTTTTTTTTTTTTTTTTTTATGGAATCTCTCCAGTATCTCTTGCAGTGCTGAAGTAGTTTAGTCTGAATTTGTGGTTCAGAAATATTGCATTTTTCTATCTATTCCCTTCCCTCTTCTCTTCTGCTCTACTCCAACCATTCCCTTGTCCACTAGTCTTCCCCAGCCCCTTTCCTTTTCATGTCATTTTTATCAGAAGGATAGTGAGGAAATTAGTTTTTGCAGGGCCAGGTCAGTGAATGAGTAGGCCTTTGCAATATTTCACTGGTACTGAAGCACAGAGGTAGGGGCTGATAGAGAAATGAGCAGTTTTTTGGCAATTATATTACAAACCAACCATCTTCTACTTAGTATTTATTCCACATGGTATTGTGGAATTTATGTGGCTCAATGTTTGTCAGTAAACTATTATTTGGATTTCTCAGGGGTTTTTTTTTGGTTTTTGTTTTTTTTTTCATTTCATTTAATGCTGAATGAAAAAAATTAAAATTGCTTTGTTTTAGAATAAATGCATTTTATTTTTTAAAAATAGATGTGCAGCAAGGATTTTTGAGATTATGATAGAATTTATTTATAAACAATTCATCTTCATAAAGCAGATATATTTTAACATTTATATGTTGTCTAAGTATGTATCTCTAAAATGTTATCTCAGCTTGCATATTGGTCTGTCACTTTTGTTTTTTTTGCTTTTAAGCGCTTCTATGAAACTTCAGCACTATGTGAAAAGAGTCTCAACTTTTGAAGCCAAAACTTTCTGAAAATATGAAAATGAAAAAAATATTCTCCAGTACCAATAGGACAGAACAAGGTAAATTTTCAATAAGATTTATTTTCTCCTGTTCTTTCAAACTATAGTTTTAGTCATGTTTTAATTGCTTAGAAGTTTAAATTTTTCTTTGTCTGCATTATGATCTTATAAAATAAATACCCAAATGAAAGAACCCTACATTTATCAGAATTGTTAAACAATGTTATTTAAATAATCCAACAACAACAAAATTTTTCCTGACTCTGAAGGAACTACAAATGTTGCAGTCATGGGTCTTGCTTTTTTTTTTTTTTTTTTTTTTGAATGTGAGTTATAATGCTTTTACAGAATTGTTTCTTAGTTCCTTTTCAGATAGAGTTTTGTTTCATTTAGAGCCTTCAGTTTTCTGAAGAACAGCGCAGTAACCAAAGAAGGCCAGACTTTCAAACTACTGTCAAAATTTCCCCCAGACAATCCTGTTAGACGTTTCTTTATGTCAATGGGCTTGCAAATACTCACAAGAATGTGTAAATGTTATGCCAGCAAATTGCACTCTGCTTTTGAACATGGACAGTATAGTCATGTCTGTCCCTTAACAGTACTTACAAAGACGATGATGATAAGATTTAAAGACACTAACATTCTCAGGCGTTAAACAGGAAGAATGTGATCAGAAAGCCACTGAAAATGCTTTTAAATGCTCCTTGAAGGAGCAAAGACTAATAAAGCCATAATGACAATCTTAATTTCATATTTCATACTGCTTAATTTTTTTTTGTTTTATTTATTTACAGGAAGAAAAAATAAGTCAGTAAAGTAAGTAAGAAAAGGTTTGAAAAATTGGGATTCAGATGAGTTGCATAAAACTTACAGGCTGCTTAGACCATAAAAAAATGAAGCATATGTGATCTTTTCAAAAGTATACATTAAAAACTCTTAAGAGAGAAAGATGAGAAATACTGATCATTTTATGAATATCTTCTAGTCTTAAAAGTGCTGGGTATATATTAGTGCCTTATTTACTGACTTCAATGTGATAATTCCATGTATACAATGGATGGACTTGTACATTTTCATTTGCATGGAAATGAGGCAGAAATCACATCACTATTTTTGACAAGTTGTATCTTGCATCTTGATATGTGCTGAGGTGGCTGCACATTGGCAGCCCGAATGAATGTTAAGCTTTGGCGCAAAATTACTGGGGCTTTTGATTTATGAGGGGCTTTAGTTGGTATCATGTGGTGATTTAATACTAATTTAATGATGTATATTCACACATACAAGTGTTAAAAACATAGCTCTGTGTTTCCAGATTTCCTACATGTCCCACAGAAAATAATGGCCTTGGTATTACTCACTACAGGCTGTGTGTTTTTAGAGGATTTTCATTATGCAAGTAGGTCACTGATAACCTCAAAGTGTATGTGCTATTATAATGTTGCTGTGTAAATGCAGAACGGAATTGCATTTAAAGATATGCTCTTTTGCTGAAGGGTTTTGAAGAAAATTATGAAATTATTCTATACTACTTTGCTGCATGGTATTCTGTCTTCATACTACATCTTCATTAGTGAAAAAGCAAATGGTCAGCATGGTAATATCTGTATCAACTAATACTAATGTTTTGTTAATTAACTAATTTTCAACTTTATTTACCTATTTTCATCAAAGTCAGATCAATTTTTTTTCAATTTTTTTGAATAACATTATATCTCCCTATTTATAAAATCACCTCCGAACTGTTAGTAAAGTAAGCATTTCAAAGTATTCCAGTAACATCTTTTAAATCCTTTAGTCTTTTTAACTGAAGAAACAATGCATTTTATGTCAACAACTAACAGTCTTTACAACCTCGAAATACAGTCAAGGATAACAAATTGCATGGATGTGAAGTAAATTGATTTGAAATATCAAGGACAAGTAGTGCTGGTGACCTACAGAGTGGAAAGAGTATGCAAGTTAACGAGGTGGATGTAATGAAAACTCCCTGAACTGACCTGTTACTCTCCACTTTGAGGTAGACTGAGCTATATGATTGCATCCTCATGAGGAAGGAAAACTGACAGTTCAAAGGATTTAAATATACAAAAAAGCTGTATCTAGCAAAGCCTTTTCAAACTTTCTAAAATATACACAATATGACAAAAACAAACAAACAAACAACAAAACTGCCTCTCTTAATACACAGTAGAAAGTGGTACACCTCCAGGGATAAACCTCTCTCTCTGTATTCTAGGCAAAAAAATATGTGAAAGGATGCTGAACTGTACTTTGCATAACAATCACTTTATATCATTATGGATTGAATGGATACCCAAATAATGTTTAGAGCTTTTCTGCTGCTGGAAGCATGTTTCCAGTCACCCATTCTTCCTCTGACTTGCTTGCAGTACATCAGAAGGCTTCACTGTCAGGTGGGACAGAGAATGAGTTTATGTTCAATCTGATACATCAAACGTATATGATTATTTAAGTCATTCACATAAAGGGGACTACTAGTTTGGCTTACAGTTTCTGCTTCAGCTCAGTTACAGGTACATAAGTGCTTAAGAATAGGATAAACATTTTGATAACAGCATTCCACCCCCAGCTTTATCTTAGAAGGCATATCAGTACTCTGTGTCCGTAACTTCTATCATATTTTTAAGCATATAAACCTGATCTAAAGATTTTCAAGTGATAAGGAACTGATCACCACCTTTGGAAATGTCAATGTCCATGGATTAAATGTCTTCATAACAAAAAAAATCATGTTCTTTGTATCAAATATGTCCCACTTCAGTTATCTTGTATTGCACCTTGTAATGCCTTTGTCTCTTTGTGCAGTTTGAAATCTTTTCCCTTATGAATATACCTAGACTCTTATCCAGCTCTCTCTTGACTTTCTTTTGGATTAACTGGAGAATAGAACTTCTTAAATTTCTTATTATGAGATTTTTTTGAATATCATCTTCCATGCCTTTAATGATTCCCTAAGATGAATATCAGAACTGCAGATGGTATTCCAGTAAGAGTTTTCAGGACACCACACACAAGTGCCTTTCCCTCACCCCTTCCTGACATACAAATTCCTGAGGACAGGAAGAAGAGGGAGATGCCAGATTCTTCTCCTTTGTCACAGGCACAGGCACATGGAATGACACAAAGCCGCGCCAAAGAATGATCAGACTGTACACTGGGAAAGTTTCTGTACTGTGAGGGTTTTTAGATACTGGAACAGGCTTCCTAGAGTCAGTTTATGTCCTATGCCTGTCAGTTTTCATGAGGCAGTTAGAGAATGATCTCATTAATTTGTGTAAACATTGATTAGTCCTGAGGAGATCAGAAAGTTGGACTAGATGATTTTGAAATGTCCCTTCCAATTGAACTATTCTAGACTAGTTTAGTCAGTTTAATCCAGTCTATTCTTATTTCATCTCTTAATCACTGAGGTCCTCAGATGGCTATTTTATTGTTATATATATTTATCTATTAGGAGCTCATATTCAAGTTGTAAGTTTTCCAAATTTTAACCACCTTTAGATCTGAAACAATATTTATTTATGGGTTTAATTCAAGAAAATTTACTTAAGAACTGTGGAAAGGAAGTAATGTACTACATGTCTAACAGGCAAGTACTGTGGCTTTCCTTGCCCCAGTATCTGATTTCGAATTTGTAATTCACAAGACCTAGAGGCTTATCCTTTCAGGAGCTTTTTATCTACTCACTATGGTGAGAGAGAGAGAGCACTGGATATTTAAGAATAAGATTCTTCTCATGAAAAGTCTATCCCATGCTTCCTTTTGCTCTGTTAATTTTCACTGTTCAAATATAATTCCATTCAGGAATATGGAATATCTGTAAAGATAGTAAACAATGAGTAAAGAGAGTAAACAACGAAGGAAGGAAAAGGGAAGAAGGAAGACTATCAAAAAATATCTAGCTATCTGTTTTGGGATACATCTCTATAGAAGTATGTGACTGATACCTCTTGGTCCTGATCTCTGGCAGTATGGTTAGCATGGCCAACAATAAGGCAAATATCTGTAATATCTTTAAGTGCACTGTAAATGTACAAGCATGTCCACTTCTCTCTCCCTACCTCTGTCCTCAGGGTGTGGGGACATCCATACTCAGGGTAAAGAGAATTAGTGTTATAAAGATCCATGTGCTGGCTTATCCAAGTTGTATGGGGAACACCTGTTGTTGGGGTTGTTAAGAACATCAGTTTTAACAATAAATTTGCTAGGCTGCCAGGAGATAGTGAAACCCATCCTGGAACAGAGTGGCATAACATCACAGGACCTCTGTCCATAAAACCAGGTAGTAGCAAGTGACTTAGTAACAGCTTTTGGACTGCCCATGATCCTCTCAATGGCTGGAGATCCCTCTACTAACATCTTCTTCCACTGAGGAGTGAATGTGTCACCTATGTTCTTTCAAGTAGAGTCTGAGTCTAGATTATTATTGCATTGTGTGCTGTCTGATAAGAATTTGACCTAATTGGCAAAGAGTCAGTCAAGGTGACTGAAAAGCCTGTATAACAGAATTCTAGAAATTCTGGCAACTATAAGTGTTAGAAATTGTAGATTATAAGCAATGCTGACTGATGATTTCTTTTTTACATAATAATAAATCTATAAATTACAATCACAACCCTTTGGCTGGTCCATGTTCTGCTAAGGATCCCTAAAGAACCTGCCTGTCCTTCATAGCATCAAGTGGCACATCTTAAGTACTCTGATTTTGAATTCTGTGAGCTTAAAGGGAACAAGGCTGTTATTTTACATGTCATTACTGATAAGGTTGAAAAAAGGAGATTTTTCCTTAAGTGCATGAAATGAATATGAAGCCATTTTCTCTGCTGATCTGGAAGGATTCAGTCCTGCATGGAAAACCAAATTATCAAATGGTCTCTTGTTTTCCATGACTTCCTCTTGAGTACATATGTTTCTGGTCTGTACAGATGACTTTCAGCACCTGTTATGTACTAGCTGTTGATAATAGCCCAAACTGGAGCTGGAATGTAACTGGAAGTTACATTTAGCAATGGAACAAATAAATGCGGAAAATCTGGATGAGCTATATGTCTTACCTAAGTCAAAAGCTTCAAATTTATAATTAGAATTTATATGGTTCATTTGGAAGGAACCTACAAATATCAAGAAGTACTGCTGCCTGACAACTCCAGGGCTAACAAAAGAAAAAAACACGAATATTGTTAAGGGCATTATCCAAATGCCTCTTGAAAACAACTGGCCTGGGGCATCAATCACTCCTCTAGGAAGTCTGTTCCAGTGTTTGATCACCTTCACAGTAAAAATGTCTCTATTGCCAGGTAAAATTTAGTAAGACCTACTAACAATTCTTGGTAAATCTTATCCAAGCTTCATTGGATAAGTTTTTAATGACTGGATCAAGTGCTGCAGTAAATTACCTGACAAGGTTATAAAACACAAAAGTTGATAACAATGCTTGAATACTGGAGTCTTACAATCCTACTAAAGTCTACTTGTTTTATTGAGAGATCTTAAAACTTGTATAGGCACATTTTGAGTATCCTTCTATTTATTTTATGCATATTGTCTCATAACATTTTAGGATTTGTTTCTTTTTCCACTCAATAAAAATAGATACAGGACAGCATACATAAGAAAGCATGTGTTTTTTTGTTTGATTAAATGGAAATAAAGAATGCTTTTCCTTTTGTATCCTGTCTCTCAGAGAAGACTTTCAAGTCATTTAAAAAATGGCAGAAGATTGATACCACTGTGAAATTTACACATTGTATCACAGAGATGAGATATAATCTTTGAGACTTTTTCCTGTGTTGGAAATATTTCAGAAGTTGTAATTCAATGCATTAAATCAGATAAGTAATAATATTGAGATGATTAAACTTTAATGTACCTTTATTGACCTTTTTTAAATGGGTAAATATAAATAGCGTAGGTAAAACTCTATTCTTTTTCAGCATCTGGAGAATTATGCTTTTTTCTACCATCCATGGAATATTTTTGCTTTGGAGTTCACAAAGAGATTGAGGTGGTAAAAACATATTCTAGCAACTAATGTGTTAGAGGAACACTGTTCTTGCAAGGATGTTAGAAGTTGAATCAAGAGAACATCTACTTTTTCCTTCCTTGTTTTCTACAAAGCCCTGGTAAGGAAAGTGATTTATTCATCCTGTTTAGTATTGTTGTTGTGGAAAAAATATTCTTTTTCCTGTTTGCCTCCTGTTACTCAAGGTTTTGATCATTTGTTGTAAATATCCTACTTATTTTTCAGTTGAAATGTTAAAATGAATATTGTTACTGCTCTGTCAACATTTCATTGCATATCCTCTACTGAGGAGCAGTGCTTTAGCTATACTCAAACCTACCAATTTTGTTGGAGGTTTTTCTTCCCAGCTAACTTTGTTTTCTTTAAGTTGATAGGGATGAGGTTCACACAGGTGTACTCTGTAGTTTGTGCTTTACGGCAGAGTATTCACAAAATAATGTACATAAGAAAATGAGAAAAGAGAAAACACTATTATGATGAATGGTAGCCCATGGGAGAAATCTCATTTCCATATGTAGTACATGCAGTATTTTCATTCCCAAATTAGAAAATGGGATAAAAGATATTGAGGATTTTAAATGGTTGAAACAGATTTCAGCTTAATATTCTGAGAGAACTCTTAGCAGGAAGTGCCTAGATTTTCTCAGCAATTACAATCATGAACATTCTAGATTTGCCCATTTGGAGATCAAGATGTATTTAGTGACTAAACAGACAAGGTAAAGCAGAAATATTTGGGGTCATTGAATAAGTCACTAGTGTTTTGTTAACAGTCATGTAAACTGAGGTCATTGTCTTTCTATTTTATTTAGAGAATTTTTGAACATCATCTTCCCTTCTTAAGCTTAAATATTCTGGTTCCCTTTAGGAAGTAAATATCAGGAGCTAATACTTCACTAAAGGTTTGTTAAATTCAGAATATCTCACTTGCAGCTAAACATACGTGCATAAATTCACCCCTACTGCAGGCTACCTTACATTTGGAATATATTTACAGTGATCGCTGTCAAGAGAAATTCTCATTAACACCCATTACTTCTAATTAAATCTGCAGTAAATATAGAAGCTTAGTAATAACATTATTGAATATAAATCCTATGATGAAATTGCAGATGCACTGAAGAAATATAGATGAGGATTTAAAGCCTATTGATAAAATCTGGTGTTTATAACCAATCGAGGCTTCAGACTGTCATCTTCTTTACTTCTAACAGTCTGGCAAGACTGAGTGGACAACTATTAGTAAATACTGCCCAGAAAAACTCAAAGCAAAACAGAAAGAAAAAAAACAAACACAAGAAGCACTGCTTTTGTATATCCTTACAACTTACTTTCATGTGTTTGATGTATTTAGATATTTTTTCTGTTTCTCCTGTTGCTTACGGTAATTTTCAGGCAGACAAATCATTCATGCACACTAATTTGAAATTTGCATCATTCCTTGTTATTACTTAGTGTAAATTAACCTTTCATGTTACCAAATGAAATATTTACAAGAAGTAATCAAATATTTTCATTTAACTAATTAATAGATTGTTCCAATTAATAGATTGTTATTTTGAATGTTATAGCATGCAATCTTTTCATAGATCCACAATCTAGTTCCCTTCAATTATCACTAAAGACCAACCTTTTCTTTTCACCTCAGATTCATTTTTTGAGTAAAAACAAAAAACAAAAAACAAAACCAAACAAACCAAAGAAGCATTAAAGATTACAAATGAGATTTTTTTCAGTTATAACTTGTTTCTTTTTGCAGTCATTGCATAGAGTTGTCAAGGATTTGCAGAGAAAGGAAAAGAGCACGTCTTTATGAGCCATAAATTTAGTAATAAATCTTTCTCTGTAAGAAGAGAGGTCATAATCCAAAGTCTGTACGTATTATATAGAATATATGTTTGCAAACTCTAAACCTACACCATCATTTTAAAGAAATAAGCTTATCATTCAAATCTCCTTTCAAAAAAGACATGGCACTATTGCTTTTGATAGTCAGGGAAAAGATCCAATACTTTCTCCTTGATTTTTTGATTAAACAGTACAAAAATATGATAAATAAGTATACTGTCCCATAAATTCATGATAGTAACTCTCTTACAAAAACAACTTGTCATTGATAAATTTAAGCTAACAACCTGAGCATAAAATTCTTGGATGAGTATGACTTCTTTAAAAACACTTATATGCCTGCTTGCAGTCCAACATCTTGTTATTAATTGACTTTAAACAATATCCTATTTTAATGTTATATCTAACTAAACTATCTGTGAATGTGGGAATCAGATTTCTTTCTCATCTTATTAGTTTTATTTCCACGTGAACTGTGGAGAATATGAAATAAGATGTAGCTTTCAGATTCAGATGATCTAGCATTTTTATGAGAGCGTATAAATATATTTCTAGAAGCTCAGCAAAGGCATTAAAGGGATGAATTCAAGATGACAATGGAGGCAGTGAGTGAAATCTTTTCTTCCCACCGCAGCAGAAAATATATACTGTACAGTATTCATACTGCTCTCTTTCACTCCAGTAATCATACTGCATTTCAAAATGCCAGTGTAGCTTCATTACAAACCAACAAAAATGAGATGATCATGTGATGCAAGAATTGTATATGGAGTATGGAAATGTGCAATTCAGCTAACTGTTTGCATGTGCCTTACGTGACCCCTGCGTTAAGACTTAAATTATTGAGTCTCTTCTGTTTTGCATCTTCGTGCTCAATTCTTGCATTTTTCCAATATGTGTGAGGCTTAGTGGTGTTTGGACTTGTAGATTACAGACACAAAGCAGCAAACCTCTGCCCCAAACTTTTCTGACAAGACTGTATGAAGTTTTAAGCTAAAACCTTTAAGATAAAATCTTTGAGTAAATACATAGCAAATAATCACTACGGCGCAGGCAAATAGGGCTTTGGGGGCTCTGTGAAGCTCTTGGTCTGCAGCACTCAATATTCAGGATACAACTGTCCCACCCTACCAAAACCAAAGTCTAATTTTTGGACTAGTTGGCAACATTAATCTTAAAGAGTCTGAAAGAATGCATGTATTTCTTAGGAAAAGGAATGTGCAAACTCTAGCAATAGCAGGAATCCTTATTTTTTCTTTTTTTTTTTTTTTGCCTTCACTTATTTGTTCTCATATTTTATTCTATTCTGGTATATATCTAAGGAACATTATCCTATAAATATCAGGGTTTTTTAATGTTACTATCTATTTTTTCGTAATATGTATTTGCATGTTGTCAATGGTCTGAGTTGATTTTTTGGCTATTTATCTAGAATTCTTCAACAGCTAGAGTCATGAGACTCCACTTAATCTAACCTGAAATCCAGACAAGGGGACTCTGCACGTGGGTAGACTACGTGTGTCTGAATGCAATCTACTGTACATGACTAGACTGGCTGTACAACACCTAGTGTATCCTTTTAAACATATCAATCTCCATGCATCTGGTAAGAAACAAGGTGAGACAGAATCAGTGAAGAAATCAATTGCCATAGTTCTACCCCAATCAGAGTAATGTTGCACTTTTTTTGTTACTATTTTTTAACTCACATTTTTGCAAGAGTAGCCGTGTTTTTTAAGCTTTGTATTTAAAAATACCTGGTATTTTTAAATGGTATGGGATAATACATGGTATAGGAAAAACTTCATAGCTCTTTCCTGGGAGAAAGGGAAACCAGATCTCCAAGTAGATCTGCACAGTATTCTGTGTGCAGGATAATTTCTGCTTTGGCAGGGGGGTTGGACTCGATGATCTCTGGAGGTCCTTTCCAACCCCTACAATTCTGTGATTCTGTGATTCTGTGTGATTCTGTGATCAGGTTCACTTAAATTATTTATAAGATACGTATGGTTTCTAAGGTTTTCAAAGGTACTCAAAGAATTGTGAGCTTTATCAGATGTAGATTTTGTAAATATTTGTTTTAATAGGATTTATATGTTTTAGCTTGAAAACAAGGAACAGGAGGACATTTTGTCTAGACAGAAGAATATTCTAATTAAAGTGACATAGAAAGGGAATGCACTAATGCTTCCTTCTTATGTCTCAGAAAGAAAGAATCCAGGAAATTGCATTTTAGATCTGGGCATCACAGAGCTGCTATTCTGCTCAGCCTCAAAGAAGCACGTCCAATTTTCTGTCCTCTCAAGCCAGAGTTGCTGTTTTGTTTTGAAAAGTGGTAAGAAAGGACTGGTTGCTGCCTACTGAGATATGCTCATGACTCCTATATTGATCTGTCCAAAGGGTCTACAGAGAGATGGAACTCAGCTCCAAATTTTTTGGAGATCATACTTTTTCTCTCAGCATGACTCTATTTTGCACCCAAAAATCAGCATATAACATTGATGTCATAAAATTGTAGAAAGATTTAAGCTAGAGGAGACCTCAGAAAGTCATCTGGTCTCACTGAGACTGAAAACAGCTGTAGTGAATTCCAAGTTGAGAACAGAACAGTAGGAATTGGTTTAAAATTGACCTATATGTGTAACGGTCTTTGCATACTAAACTTCCATTGGAACCACAGATAACGTGGAAAAATATCTTTTATATTTCTTCTGTTTCTTCTAAAGGAATTGATATTTGACTTGATATTCTACACAGAGAAACAGATCTTCAAATACTTGAGGCTGAAATTGATTCATTTACCTTCTCTGTTCTACGGGAGACAGAGCATAAGCTTGTTGTTTTTGCAAAGAAGTCATCTGAAGACATTACCAACTAACAGAAATGTTCTTTTTCAATTATCTACAGCTTGTCAAATTAGACAAATGGCCTTCCAAAAGCATCCGACCACCTGCCAGGTGATGCTACATGCCTGTGGATTCATACGGTCATACATTATCACCTGGGAACAATTCATACACACACCTTTATATTCTGGATTCCCACAGTTTGTGTATTATGTTTTATCTGCCTTGGAACCGATATATTTTTAAGGCTCACAATTTTGTTGTTGCTGCAGAGGAAACTACAAAGGACTTTCGGCAAAGGGCAGACCAAGCAGGCTTCTTCTTCTCTGACAGTGGCCCAATGCAGGTGTTAATGCAAAGAAAAGAAAAGGATAGAATTATAGAGAAAATCTGTGATATTTCTGAAGCTGGTTGCTCAGGTTGTTCCTGACTCTGTATATTCAGTCATTCTCAGCTTATTTATTTTCCATTGTCTTTACCTTGTCTATTCTCTCTGCAAACCCATGGAAATATGTATTATATTCTATACAATCATTATCTGTTCATTATCCCTATGTCCACTCCAAGTCAAGGAAATGCTCACATCTTTCTTTTACTAGTGCAAAGAAAATGACATGATAGAACTCCACCTGAAGTGTCTTTTTCTTTAATCCTCACAAATGGTCTCTTCTCTACCTTTACCCAAGAACGTGGCCTTTCTTTTCTGTGCACATTTGTGTGTACAGGAATGAATGCACCACAGCATCCTCCTCCTTCACTCCATTCACTGACATTCCTAAAAGATATCTTGCTTCTGTAAAGAAAGATAAAATAATCAGAAAAAGCTGGCAAGGTGAGCGTGACAAGAAATGAAAAGGAAATCTAGTCTCCAATAAAATCTCAAGTATTATCATAATGCATATTCCAATTGAAGTTTAAGATGGCCTGTATTTTTGCTGAATGTATAAGGTTTTGTGATTCGTTAGGCTCCCATTCATTATGAAAATAGAGCAGCAAATTACATCTTTTGCAAATGGAATCATTATAGCTGTAATTTACAAAATATATTAAGCCCTTTGATCTTTTTCAGAGAACATATCACATACTTTTAAACACATTGCTCGGAAATTGTAATTTAAAAACTATAAACCTTACATTCACAGCTTTAATGCATATATCAGCCTGTACTTTTCTACCGGAAATAATGTCCATGTTCTGTCTATTACATAACATTGCCTCAACTTTCAGCTGAACAGAAAGAAAAATATGACTGTGGAAATTTGTAGGATATGAATGCAAATTGTCATAAATGGAAACCTTTTGGCTTTTGCATTTCTCTGGTCTATTATCTGAATAAGTTAGACTTTCTGATAATAATCTATAGCATACTGAATGTTTTCAACTCTGTTCAGTACTGCTAAAGCATTCCCTGTAGTTCTTTTTTCTGATATATGCATCCGTTTGAAAACAAATAATGTTAGGAAAAAATACATATACTAATCTATAGCCTGAGTGTTATTTGGAAATTACTAGCTTTCTTTGACTTGCATATGAAGTACATTTTATTTTTAATAGTTACTTTCTAATGATAATAGGATGGTGCAAGAAAACAAGGATAAAAATATACATTTTTGGGAATCTTCAATGTAATCTTCTTGTACAGTTAAGAATCAGAGCAGATGTTGCATCTTATCCATGGATTAGTTGAAGAGGAACATATTTATAAAAGTATGCATTTGAGAATAAACCTGATTTTGTGTATCTTTTTATTTCTGAAAAATACGGCTTTTACTACTGAAAGATCCAGTCAAAATCTATCTGAGCTGGAATCCAACCACATAGGAGAAAAGCATTGTAAGAGCAAAAAAGAAGTGGGGCACAATATTTAAAATAGCATTCCATGGTCAGTTTAGGACCTGCAGAGATATATAAATGCTTCAGTGTGGAACTTTGCCAGCACTTATTCAAGCTTTAAAAATGTTTTGGACTTGAGTGAAATTGAGCGTAATAACAGAGTTTGTCTGTATTTGTGCACTGATGGTTTTGCTCTTTTATTGTAAAGATAAGTTATGATTTTAAAAAACATTTAAATCTTCCCTTTTTGCAACTGGAATTTTTTAAAGATAAATGAACTGTAGGCATTTTATTTAATAGAGAATGTCATATGGTCCATTATTTGTAATGAAAATGGGCAGATTAAGTGACACAACCTGGGGGGAAAAAAGGTATGTAAGTAAACATATATACACACAAATATACATTATTATGACCAATAACTCTGAATCATTTTCTGTAGTCATCACCTAAAAGGAGCAATGATTCTATCCAGCATTTGAGTACCATTGCTTCAAAGCCCAGGCATTTCCAGTTACACATTCAGTTTCTACGATATTTATAATATAGTCATAAACTTCTAGAATTTGTCCACAAAAGGTTTCATAAAATGAACAGCTAAAATAAAATGCTGCTATTTGCCCAAAATAGCGTAGCCTGCAGATTTCAAGAGCAACCACTACTGCTTATAATTAATATGATATCACTGATTACCACTTATAAACGTTTTTTATGGCAGCCTAATCCTCCTATATTATGCATAACTGAGCATATGGAATCTTAGATCATTTTTTTTTACCTTCTGTCTCTAAAAAATACAGAGGAAAGAAAGTTAGTTGTATTTCATTATTTTGTATATTTAGCAGATCTGTTTTCTTGGCTGTGTTTCTGAAAACCTTTTCTATGAGGACTTATCTAGCAGCTGTGTTGACAATTCTATTTTTTGAGTGCAACTTCAAGAGCAAGATGACTTCTTCACACCTGTGCCTCTAGAGCTTATTTTTTGGAAAGAATTGGGCTTTGCATTAATTTTGCAGAAAATATCATACAGTAGGGGAAGGAAAAAAAAAAAAAAAAAAAGGCTCTCCTTTCTAGTGTAGAGTAAAAAAGAAGATCAGTTTGTTATGTGTGGATAAAAATTTTCCATGAAGGCTTCAGACACATCATGAAAAAAAAACAGGTACAAAGGACATTTTCATGCTTTCATGCATACCATCATTGAATTGGCCTTTGAGAGTTTTATTGGGACAAATTCATAGCTCAATTTCAATCACAGTGTTGCCTCAACACTATGAAATTAAGGTTTCATGGGCTTTTAAAACAACCATGTCCACCTGGAGTAAACACTGAAGACCTAGAGTAAGAACGTTCTCTTCACATAAATAGTTCGTATTTGTACACATAGTTTTAGTGAAAAAGTAACATGTTCAGATTTCCCCCCAGGGTACATGTAGATACATCTTGGAGTGGAGGTGACCTGACTCTCAATATCCAGGATATGCTCTGTATTCTAAAGTAGTACATCGGAAATTTGTGTGGAGCTGGATCTCCTCTTCAGTGAAGATAGGATCTTGCCACTCCCACACAGAGAATGACAGCTTCTGAAATTCTTCAAGGCCTTTTCGTGCAAACAGGGACTAATTCCACAGAAGTCTTCCTCATGTAGAAATCAACAGAAATATAAGAGTCACTCCAGCAGCAATAATTGTATTGGACATCTAAGAATCTCACTGATTATTGCCTCAGCCTGTGAAACCGTCTTGCTAGAAATCTATTATGTGAAAGCTGCAAATCTAAGGAGCACATAGATTTAACAGTGAATCTAGGAGTCAGCTTCTTTTTTGTGAATTTGACTTATAAAACATTTTGACATTTCCCAAAGCTTTATTGTCAAGTCAGATGAAAAATGCTTTTGTCTATATGGTCCCCTTTATACCCGTGACATCAATGAGAGTTTTTTGATAACACCTGAAAATAAATCAGTGTATCTTTCAAAGTTACGTCATTTATCATGTTTACAAACTGAAATAAGTCAAAAAATATGAAAAAAATGCACAAAACTTCCCGTTACAATCTCATTTTCACCCCTATGCACTATACACTATCTTTTTTTACATTTATAATCACGCTTTTCCACCATGTCCTTTAATTGTTTGGAGCTCAAGATGATGACTGCTTTGCAAATGACATAGCAATTCAGTGTTTGGTTTTGTCCTTATTGTTTAAAGGTTCCACAGCTCCTTTTCTGCACAACATAAAACTGTCTCAGCAACATGGGGCATTCCTGTTGCTGGTGGAATTAATGCCGGCTGCTGCTCCACTTTGCACTGACATTTTTATTACAATGTGGCATGAATAATTATTTTTAATCCACTTGTTACACAAGTAGTTGGAAACAAAGGTCAAAAATCATTTGTCTTCCACATTTGGGGCACAAATGTAGGAAAAGAATTTGCAAAAAACAGTCAGTGGAACTTAATATTAATTAACTCCTATTTAGAATAATTTGAGGCAGGGAGCAGGGATAAAAGCTATAATCATTGTAAACTTGATCAGTAGATGCACTACAAAGTCTTCATTCAAGTTGAGATCTATGTAGCTACATTGAATGTGTTTGGTGGAGGGGGTTATCCAAGAGGGTAAATGGATTTTCAGTCTGTTTGCCAAGCAAGCATAATATTTAAATATATATATATATATAAATGTTTTATTTCTTTCCACAAAAACTGAAGAGAAGCAAAAGAATTCCCTGATGATTCAAACGTTCCATTTAAGTAAAACAAAAGGCTTCTCTTTGGTGCTTACGCAAACGAATTGAACGAATTTCTTCCCAAAATTTATTGGAAAAGATAAGCTTTTAACAAACAGTTTAGAGGCCCAAACACTTACCAGTACGTGACAACTCAGACTCAAGCCCTTCTCAGCTGGAGATCACTTTAACTGGGAAGGTATTAATCACCATGTCAAGGAGGAGGAAGCCAGACTTTGTTCAGCATTTTATATGTATATTAAATAGTTTCTAATTCAGCAACAAATACTCACTTGCTACTCTTTCTAAAATAACAAATTAAAGACTTTTTTCATCAATCATGAACCACACTAGTTATGTGTTTTTTATAGTCTAGGACATCTGAAAAGGGATGGATATTGTGAGACCATATCAAATATCCTATTAGTCTAGGCCTTGAAATATGAGATATTTTGTTTTGTGCCTATCGTGCTTGACAAGAGGTGTTATGTTTCTAAGGGATTTCTAAAGCCACTGGCTTAGAAAACATTCTGACCTGGGCTTTCTTTGGAGCTCTTCCACTTTGTACAAAATTAATTACATATGAACTGAGAACACACAATGATTCTCCCATGTGATGAGTAGGAGATTTGTTGAAGTGGTAAAAATATCTGTGTTTAAATGTGAGATCCAATTAGAGCTCTTGGGAGAGCAAGTATTCCTTTACCTTGTAGGACTGTGATGCTGCCGGAAGCCTCAGTCATTGATGTCAGAGGCAGTATTCAAAGGGAGGACACGAGTCTGAGTTTCCCACAGCAGTTTTCCCCGTAATATAAATGTTATAACACCGTTGCCTTATGTAAATTCTTGTCACACTATCTGAGGTATGAACTCAATTGGTATTTGCAAAAAAAATGGAGGGATGAATAAGAACCACTTTTTTTTTATAACAAATTTATAATTTTCTGGAAAATAAATGGCAGTTAGATGTGCTCCTGTGTTAATCACAAGATGTCTTTTGCTCTTTTACCATGATTTCTGCACTTAAAACCAGCTTAAAACCAGCTTGCTCTGTTTTTTCTCATTTGCATCTTTGAGTTTGTGTCAAATAATTTTCCTGTGGGTTGAAGAAACATTGAAGAAGTTGTGGGGGAGTCTGTCATGCTTGATATGTGGTAAACTAACTCTGCTGTGGCCACAAAGAAATCCAGAAGAAATGAGGTACGTGTAACACCCTTCTCATCCTGTCTTGGGATGAACAGGTTGTATCTTAAGATCTGCCAAATTTTCTCCACATAGTAAATGTATGGACCTTGCCTAATTTTAGATTTACATGGTGTAACTACAAACAGCTTATTATATGTAGTGGGCAGGTAACACATTGAGTTCTCTATTTTGGGACTGCTAAAGCAAAGACTTCCATCCTGCCCTCCACTAGGTGAGGCCGGATGATATCATTACAGTTCCCATTCACAAAAAGTTTCCCCTCAGGAGTACTAGCAAGGACTGTGAGATAACTAAACTTTTAAAACTAACAAGTCCATGGAGATTGAACAGGCTCATGGTGTGGAATAAAGAAAAGAAGTCTCTCATCAACCTCCTCCTCCCCAGACATTTACCTTCCTCCCTCATCTCACTGGCCTAGACCCAAGACTAACACTGCATTTACTGTGACACTGTATTGGTACCTAAAAGTTCGGTCCAATTTGAAAGCATCTTGAATTGTGATACCAGCATGGTATTGCTATGTGGCTCCTCACTGATAAGTGTTCTTGAGAGCCTGTGGTCTCTTATCTTTGCTGTTGGTCCTGCTTTGCTTCGTCCTAGGCCTAACATCTCTGTCTGTATACTTCTGACAAAATACCACACATCTCTACAGTACTCATAAAAAGCACTGCAATAAATCCTTTCAAACTCTAACTTCAGATTTTACTATCAAGCTCTTCAGAATGGAATATTTTTCTTTCTCCCCGAGTAGAGGCTGAATTCACCTTGAAGGAGTTTTCTTTGCTTCCCTCAATCAGTTCTCCGCAGATGCTCATTTGCAGGAGAGAATTTATGGCTTTGTCCTCTGTTCTCCTCTCCTAGGGTGGCACAAATTACCTGGGTCAAGGACTGCCTGCTTTTCCTTCCTCTCATCCCTCTTTATCTTCCACACAGGAACATGCTTCCCTCTTTCTCTTATGGGTGATGGGCTCCTCCTCGCTCTGACTCTTCAGCTTTAGCATTTATGTGAACAACAGATAATAATTAATGAAAATGAAAGTGTTTATGGGCCCCACTCCAAACCTGACATTACGGAGAGCAAAACTGCCGACGAGTATCTTTTTTGACTTCTCACTAGTGGGCTCTTTGTAATTTAGGGGCTCGGAGTGCCTGGATCTTGGATGAAGAGGAAGTTTTCACAGCTGTGGGTGGTTTTCCTTCCTTCCTTCCTCCAGCAGACAGCGATCCACGCCAGGATTTCCTTCCCTCTCCCGTATTTCAGCTATGCAATGTGTAGCACGTTTCGGTATGTGTGTGTGTGCGTGCGATGTGTGTGCGTGTGTGTCTCCCTGGCTGTAGCTGCCTCCAGGATTGCTCCCTGCCTGCTCCGGGAGCCCGCTCTGGCGCTGTGCGGAGCGGAGGTTTCCCCGGCTCCCGTCAATACAGGCACTCGCACCACACGCATGCACACACACACACACACGCGCGCACGCACAGAGCCGCTGTCCAGTCCATCCCCACGCCGCCTACTGCCTCCACCACCTCCAGCCTCGCAGCGGCGGCGGGCACAGCTCCGCGGCGGATCGCGCCGCCGCTCACCCTGCGCTCTGCAGGCAGCCTTCTCAATCTCCACAACCTAGAGACAGATTCTCCTTTTTTTTTTTTTTTTTTTTTTTCTTTTTTTTTTAAATTAGTATTATTATTATTTTTTCTGCTGGGGGACGATAGCATTTTGCCGAGGAGGCGCGGGGACGAGGCTGCCGCTCTCCCTCTCCCGCTGTGCGCGCATGTGTGCGTTTGCGCGCCCACATCCCCCCCGCCTCGCAAAAGTTTGCTTGGGCGGTCGGGGGGCTCCCGGCCCGCCGCCCCCGCAGTCGGGGAGCACGGCGGCGGCGCGGAGCGGAAGCGCGGGACTTGCGCGCCGCGCCATGCCGGCTGCGCGGGGGGCTGCGCACTGGGCCCTGCCGGGGCTGCTGCTGCTGCTGCTGCTATCGCCGCCCGCGACCGCGGCGACTGAGAGCAAAGCGCGGAGCTGCGGAGAGGTGCGGCAGGCGTACAGCGCCAAAGGCTTCAGCCTGGCCAGCGTGCCCTACCAGGAGATCGCAGGTACGGCGCGGGGCGCGGCGCGGGTGAGCGGCGGTGCGCACCGCCCGCGGCTGCGGGGTTTGGGCTGCGCGCTCGCGTGCGCGGCGCGGAGCGGCTCTGTCGGCCGGCTGGCGGTACCCGGTGATCGGCGGTATGTGTGGTGATAAAGGAATACATAAAGGCTCAAAAAAAAAAAAAAAAAAAAAAAAAAAAAAAAGCTAAGGGACTGGGACGAGAAAGAAAAAGAAACACAAAAATTAAAAATATCGTAAGAGGGCGCGGGCGATGCCTCAGAGGTGGTTTTGTTCGCCTGCAGAAACTTCTTGAGAGTTGCATGCGGGTTGCTGGATGCTGAGAGCTGTTCCGCAGGGGCTCTCGCCGTGCGCTGGGGGAGATAACTTTGCTCTCTGCCCGCGGGGACGGGAAGGGCGGAGGGGGGAGGAGAGAAAGAGGGTGTAGAATCCCCCGGGCAGGGCACGGCCCCTTGGGGCGCTCCTCCGTCTCCCCAAAAGAGAGAAGCTGCAGCAGCTGCTGGGAGGGACTCGCGCGCGCAGCCCCGCGCCGCCGCCCCCCGGCAGCCCGGCGCTTGGCTCTGCCCGCCGCCGAAACGTGCCCACAACAGGTTATCCCTCCGTCTGCCTGCGAAAGGGCTGGGGTTGGCTTTGGCGGTGATTTTATTTTCCAGCTTTTCCCTGCAACCTTATCCGTATCGCATCTTTGAGAGTGAATGAATAAAAGCGTGTCCCGGGCGGATAATTGCTTAGCAATCACAGAGCGTGAAAGAAAGAGAGAAATAATATGGGGAAAGGCGTGAGCGTGAGCTGCTCAAATTGGGCTGCTCGAGCCCTGAAGACAGATTTCTGCTTTCCTGCTGCCGCTTTGCTGTGAGGTTCTGCTGTCTGTGCAGTGAATGAGGAGCCCCTCGGTTTGCTCACTTCCTTGTAAAGTTGGAAGCAGGAGATTTTTCTGGAGGTGAAATAAAGCCACAGTTCCCCACTGCACAGCATTTAGCACTTTTCAGGGGAGGAATGATGAATGTGGAGAATTTCAGGACAATGAGAGTGTAGCTCACAGAAGTGCTGGGAAGGCTGCTCCACGCTGCCAGTGCACCAATGCTGAGCTCATCTCTGCTCAGCACAGTGGGTCAGAACCACTGATATGCATTAGGATGAGACAGAAGGACACAGGGCTGTGCCTATAACTGTCCCACAGGCTCCTTTGGCCCTCCCTATCACTGTTGGTCCTTCTGTACTCTGCTTTAAAATCCCCCCTTAAGTTTCTCATCTGTCACATACAACCTTTTTTTTTCTAAAATTCCCCCTGTGGCCATAGACCCTTTGGCTACGCAGTCATTCTTTCTCTTTCCTTATTGTACCTCCATCTGCCTTGGGACAGTGTGGCAAGATACACCCTGTCCCCTTTAAAAATATGTAATGAAATCTACTGAATTTCCATGTTCGGGTAACTTTGAGCAGACACTTGTTGCTTTCAGCTTATATATTCTCTGAATGTAGAGTACAAAGTTGCTGTTCAGTTGTAGAGGCTTCTCCTGGTTATTGGGTCGGCAACTTTCTTTAAACATGTATTGGTATGGAAAGACTCAGTTACATCCCAAACTGCTCCTCAGCTTCCCCTTGAGGTTTAGAAGTAACAAATACTTTTCAGTTAAGAAGTCTGTGGTTCACACAGATACAGTGGGAGGCTCGGAAAAAAATAACTCTCACATTGTTTTCTTTGTGGCCTTGTTGCTGATTGGTGTACTGACCTATGAGCAGTTCACGTGTTGCTCTTTGGGCTGTTGGAAGGTCCAGATGTATTTCAGAGTGCTGTTTTTGGGATGTGCTGAGAGGCTGTGCCACAACACTGCAGCATAGGCTCTTGGTAACGTGGGAGCCACCTATGTGCAACCGAGCACAGTGTTGAAAATGTTTAATTAAAGCAACCAACACACGGATTTCAGAATAACTGTTTTCATTCTGTTCCTTTCCACCATCCTGGTATAATTAAGGAAGAAATTTGTTACAGCTATGAAACAAGCATGGTCTCTCAAATGCCTCATGCTTTAAAGTGTTTAAAGTGCTTCATTACATTCATATTTCTGAACAAATATGTTTTCAAAAGATTTTGCATCTCGATAATATGTTGGAAAATAGTAGCACGCAGCATGGTTAATGTGTTTTGCTTTAGCAGTATTCATATGTTTCCATTTCCCATTTGCTTAAAAGCTCCTTTCTGGCCAGGGCTGTTGGAGGTTGACAAAGTGAGTGGTGTTGTAGTGCACTCATGCACAGAGCTCTACAGTCTGCTTAGATGGGAGACTGCAGGAACAGAGCTGCCCCTCTGCTGGGAGGAGTTGCGCACCAAGACTCATTTGATAGTTCTTTGTGAAGTATGGGCACTCGCTGTTAAGTTCTGAATGGAGAAGATTTAAGATATGGATTTTAAAGCCATAAGGCAAGATTTTCCTGAAGCTTTTATTTTATTTTATTTATTTATTTATTTATTTTAATGAAGTGTGTGTTGAAGATGGGAATGCTGTGATTATGGCCATCCCCTATGCTTTCACAACAGTGCTTAATTTTTCAAAGGAGAGGTGTAGTGGCTGTTTGTTATAAGCCTTGCTGCACCTAATGCCTTACCTCAGAGGCAAAGACTGGTGCTGGGGCTTGCCCTGAGTACAATTTGTTTTTGGAGAAGCTGGCTTACAGCTTAAGTCATCAAAGTGAGTCCTCCATAAAAGCACTTTGCCTGGGAATGCTGGGGGAGAGGGAGGAAGGACTTGGTCCTGTGCAAAAACAACACTGGTTAGAGGGTGGGAGGCAGTGGCTGTCCTTGTGTAATCCGTGCTGCTGTGGAGTGTCCTGCACTTAGAGAAGAGCTGAACTGTCATACTTACGCTACTGTGATCTGACATTTAGGGGCTCTGAGTGGAGTTCCTGATGGCTTTACAAAAGTGTTTTGCTGTAGGAAAAGCTGTCATTTAAAAAGTTGATACAGAAGTGAAAAGCCACTTCATGTATTTGTTAGTAATACTTGAAATTTAGGCATGATTTCAATGACTCCAAGTATCTTATAGGAAGCCAGGAATCTAAACCAACAAAGGTAGATAGAGGTGGAGAGTGTCCTTGGCTCAAACTGTTCTGAGAGAATGTCTGGCTATTTCAGAGTAATGGATGTGTCCAAACTGTGGCCTTCCATGTTCAGCAGAACATTGTTTTTAGCAAAGGTTTTTATTTTTATGCCTATGCTTACCTAAAAATAGTGTTTAGGCAATGATGCATTAAAACATGTAAAACACATGCTAGAAAGGTGAAGAGCATGTTACAAAGGTTTGTTTCTGTTTTTGGAATAGATGTCAAATAATACTGTATTTAAAGAAACACTCTGGTAAAATGTTGAACTGTAAGATGCTGAATACTAAATATTCCTTAAGAAATTAGCTTTGTTCTCCTGTGCAGATGATGAACAAAGTGAGATTCTGGCAATACAGAGACACTGTCGGAAAAGCAACTGAAGTGAAAGCAGAAGCAAACCCTTCATTTCAGAGGTTTGAAGGTCAGGAGTCACTTGAAATTGTGCTTTGATGAATGGGTTTCATACTGGCATAATACAGAGGTGTTGACTGAAGAAAACTAGCAAACATAATGCAGTTGCTTGTAGCTCTAAAGTGATAATACAAGTAATGAAAATAAACTCAGTAGTCATTTATACAATTGGGCTATTATTCCATGTCAGATGTCCCAAGTAATGAATGTTTTGCTTTGCTTTCAAAAGCTCTAACATGTAATGATACATTAAGAGAACAACAGTGTGAAATTCTCCCAACCATGTCTGTATCACAGCATTTCTTAGTTAATGTTCTCTTTTACTGTTTCTCTGCTGATGTTGCTGAGTATTCTGCAAAGTACCTGTAGAGCAGAAGACAAATGGGAATTTGCAGACACCTTGTGTAGCGTCTCACCAGTATAGAATAGGAATACCATTACTGAAATCAATAACATAATTGATGCCAACTTGTGACATCTGAATTGGGCCATAAGAGATCAGTCCATTCCCAAATTCAATGGTGAAATGAAGATGAAGGTGGAACTTGGTGCAATCTGTGTGCTTTCCTTGTTTTAGCCCTGTTTCAGAAGTATCATCTGCTTTTGTGATTCCTGCAGCGAGACACTCTTCACTCTCCCTCATATCCTCCCTCATTCTCTGGTTTTAAGTGCACTGGTGCACATGAATGAGTGTTTTTACATAGGAGGAAGTATAGCTTTTCTAAGACCTGGCTGTACTGTCACTTTTGCACATATTTATTGGTATGTATGTGATTGGTTTCATTAAAGAGAATGCAACCTATATACATGCATCTAAACCTAGAAGTACTCCTTGTATGCTCAGGGCCTTCAAGAAGAAATAGCATGTTTTTAGTGCTTATAAATAATTGATTCTGACTGAGAATTTTAAATCTCAGCATCTGGAGTCTCCTGATCTGATTTTATTGTAGAGTATTTTGGAAAAAGGAGTTTAAAACAGAAACAGCAGTGCTTCAATAATTAGTGTGACTATGAATTTCAGTGTGTTGTACTCTAATCTTTTTTTTTCTTTCTGTCAACAATCTGATTGATAATCAAAAAGCATACCTAAAGCTCTAATATTTTATATGCTTCTAAGTGTTAATATGTTAAACCGTTCTAATGTTCTACTAGTACTGATTTTATCATATGCTATTGTGAAATACTCCTGAGATTAGGTGGTGTTCAGACACCAGAGAGGTCAAGCACTATGTTAAAAGCTCAGGCCATTCTTTTTATATTACTGCAATAAAGAATATATTCATTTCATTTATATTACCACTTTGCTCTCATAAAAGGTCAGTTTCATCTGAATGTACAATTACTAGCAAATGGCAGATCTTATAACAAGCGATCAACAATAAAAGCTTTTCTGGGTAATTTGTCTTTAAAATTACCACCTGCCATTTGTTTGAATGACTTGAGGATCTTACAGCATCACTTGGAGATCTCTGTCTTACTCCCCATGATATACATAAGAAAACCATGCATACTAATCCCTTTCTGCTTAGTAAAGTCAAAATGCATAATTACATTAAAGTTCCTAGTTGAAATAACAAGCATGGTGCTTAAAACTCCATTGCAGTATCAAAGTATCAGCACTCCCATTACTAGCAAAACGAAATTACGTTTTCAGTGAACTATGACTATGTGCTACCCTTCATACCTGGTTAATGGGTGCTGTCTCCCTGGGAAGGGAAACTTGATTCTGTGGCTTTGACAGTTCGTACTGCCAGGCATAATTATTTTAGTAGCTTAAATACATGCGAAAGAATTAACATTTCACCACCGATTCCCAAGAACAGCATATAAAGGTTGAAGTTTAAAAGCAGTATAGTTATTACACTAAACAGAGAGAGCATATTACAAGATGCCAAAGGAGTTTAAAATATGTTGCATGTGGCAGGAAAACACATAGCTGGTGAAATTCTTATCACATGCATGCAAAATTGCCTGAAACATACCAAAACTAGGGCATGCTTTCTTCACTGCTTATTGCAACGGAGCTGCTGCACACGGTCACTAAGTGATCTTCATTGGCAGACTTCTTTTAGCTCTTACATAGGAGGCTGTCTCAGAGACCACCAGCTCCCTTGCACGGGCTTTTTTCACCAACTTGACCTTTCCCATCAAGCGAAGCCAAGACATGGACTTTCTTCTGCTGAGCCATCGTTAAGTGCTCTCCTCCGAGACGCGCCGCACCTGCAGGCAGCTCCGTGCCGGGGGCCCGGCGCTCTCCCTCCTTCCTTCCCTCCTTCCCCGGTCGCGTTGCAGCAGCCGGGAGCGCCCGGGAGGCGGCTCTGCCGCCCAGCGCCGGACGCCGGGAGTCCCGCAGGCGGAGGACAGCGCTGCCCCCGGCTCCGGTCGGAGCGTCTGTCTGTCCGCCGGAAGAAGTGCATAGGGCTGATGCTCCCAACGCACATAGCAAATTGCTCTCTGGCTCTCGTAGCCTGCGAGGTCTGTTACCTTAAGCTTTTAATGGCCTTTTAACAGCGTTTCCAGCTGAGCAGCAGATGTAAGGGATATGGAGAGCGGAGAGCTGGGCTGTTTTTTTTCCTCCTGAAAGAAAAAAACATTTCAATGGACATGCTGATAACAACGGAGCTTTGGACCTACTTGGTGACCTGCTGAGTTTAAAATAGCAGGGAAAATCTCCAGAAATAAGTGGAAGTCTCCACTATTTTTTAAGAGGAGCCTCAGGAAGACTGTTAAGTCAGATAAGCATACAGAGAAATGTGGTCAATCATATGTCTACCCATGTATACAGGAAGGTAAAATCACAGCTTTTATCTCAAGGTCACATGTAGGTGCTGGAAAAAAAAAAAAGCAAAAAAAAAAAAGCTGCACATTTATGCAAAGAGATATTTGCAAACCAGTCGAATCTTTTATTTTACTGGACCCATCTGAAAAACATATATGCAAACATGAGTTCAAATGTACACACAACAAAAAAGCAGCTCAAAGGTCAGTGCATACATGCTATGTCAGCTGTGGCAATCCCATGGGTTGGGAAATACAGTTAGTTCAATCCTTGTGCTTGTCTAAGAAGTAAGCAAAGCAACCTGCCTCTAAGATAAAGCAAGACCTCTCTATTGCCAGGCACAGTCCTACCTATGTCCCCATAGCAGCAGCTTTTGCCATGTCTATGGTGACAGGCACATTTTTGTCTATGTCCTTCAACCTATATGTTGAGTGTTTAACTTAGACTGCATGGACACCCACCTGGCTTTTGTCCGAGTTTATCTTGGAGAAAAGTCAACACTTGAGGCTGTTGTATGGCTGGGTGTCAGACTGTAATATGACATAGCTGGAGGATGGGTGAATTCTGCCACAGTTGTGCAACTGGGAAGGAACATAGATGTTCCCCACATCTGGAAAAACATGGTGTGTAAATGCCTCAGTACAGTTGTTGTGTTGAGTATTTGCACTTGACTTTTAGGCTATGGTATCCCTTATAACCTTGATTTTTCCTTTGATAGCTCATAAAACGCAATTAATGCAGGAAATGAAAATGACTTTCTTAAACTGAGTTATGTTTCAGGAAGTGAAGCATAACACTGGGGAAAGGATCTTTATGTGCAATTATCCCACCAAAAGTATAATTGTGCTGATGGATGGTCATGGCCAGGAGGGTCCCATCAGACTCCTGTGTGCATTTGCTCTAGGTTGTTTTCCAGGATACAGTTTCCTGTCTTCCAGAAATTTTCCTCTTTCAATTACACTTTCCTAAGCTTAATTTTTCCTGGTGTATATATATAATAGAGACGAATTTTTTGGTGTAAAGGTTTTGGAAAATATTCTGTGAGCGTAGCAACCTGTGGCTTTGGAGTCCAGAAATGCAATTCTGAAGGTAGTGAGGCTAGCAAAGAGTTAACTCAGGGAACAGAGGAGAAAACACAGGGTAGACTGAATTGTTGGAGAATGGACTCTTCCTGGAAAAAGAAAAAAAAATAAAAATAAAATCACTGGTTGAGTCACTTTGTAGTTGCTGTGTTAGTTATTAAGGACTTTTTCACAGTCAAAACCCTGTCAGTAGATTTTTCTCTGTTGTTACTGTCCAAGTGATTAAACATCCCATACAAAAGCTGATTGTGGTGGCTTGACTGGTCATGCTCCAAATTGGAAGAAGATGTATGGGTGTTTCTATTGTCAAAGAGCTTGTTTCTTTGTTTTGTGGGCATTTCTTTATGATTCAAGCCCAGTGCATAGTATGTAATTTTTCCATTGCAGACATAACAATGCAGATCTTGCATAGCTCACTATGTCGTCGTAATTTTATATGACTGTACTCCATAACCTGAGAGAGTAGACTGTGATTTTCTAGGTTATAATTCCTTTAAACAAAACAACAACTACAAAAGCAAACAGGAAAACAAACAAACAAAGAAACAAAAAACCTGGCCAAAACAAAAAATATCAGAAAATAGAAGTTGTAAAAGGCTTGGGTTCAGACTGTCAAACTATATTTTCATTTGGTTCTCACCCTGCTGGATAGGTTCTCTCTGTCAGCAAAGTTGAATGTGTTCTCTGTTCCTGCTTCTGACTGATTCCCTTGCATCAAGTCTTTCAGTCAGGTGTGATGACCTAGACCAGCAAATTGACTTGGTAGCTAACCCACCAAAAGGATCTTGAAAGTTACACAAGAAGGTATGTAAGTAATGATGAGAAAGTGGGACTCACACTTTTGGAGGTTGCTTTCTGGTAGACAGCTGATGATTGCAATGAACCAGTAAAAGAAGGCTTGCTTTCTTTTTTTTCACATGGAAGCACCATTAAATGTGCCAACAGTTACAGTGTTCTTATAGCTTAATAGAAAAGTAATTACCAGCAGCTCAGCATTCCTGGATATTATCCTCAGTTTTGCACTTGATTTTATAACTGCATCATCAAAATTTGACAAGTCATACTGGTAAAGTCATCTGTTCTCCAGCTCTGAATGGGCTGAACATCTGCCTGGGATGAGCGATCAGACTAAGAGCGCTTCACTTGCTTAGGGAACTCTCTGCTTGTTATCATGTTGATGTGTGATCGTTAATGTGGTCAGTTTACTGGGCGTCTGCTGGTTTTATTGCACGCTGAAATTTGGGGTTTATGAGGCAAATGTATTGGATTATTAGACCAGTTTTATGTACTGCTATTTATTGTTGTTTTCATGTTTTAAATCTTTTCTGCACCTGAGGGCACTCATTCAGAGCTATATGCAGCTCTGAGGTGTTGAACAAAACTGTGCTCATTAGTAGGGTTGAAATATAAATTGTTTAAAGTAGTGGCAAAGCAATATTTTGCATGTCAGATGTACCCAGCCATCAGTCAGCAGATTCCAGAAACTGTTGCAGAATATTTAAATATCTTCTGATTTGTTTTTCTCAAATATGTTCTAGTTCCCAGCAAGT
Organism: Lagopus muta; assembly: GCF_023343835.1. NCBI lineage: Eukaryota > Metazoa > Chordata > Aves > Galliformes > Phasianidae > Lagopus > Lagopus muta. The sequence goes on along the minus strand of NC_064433.1, from coordinate 145,872,065 downwards.
TCTAACAGTGCAGTGGTGAATCAAAGAAGAGTTGACCACTCTGTGAGCCCTGGCAAAATTTGTTTTCCAGTTTTTCTTTTAAACTGACATGTTTGACAAAGAATGAAGCTGCAAGTTCAAACGGGGATTACATCCTAGTTAGTTTCTCCAAATTGATTGACAGTGTAAATCTAAATATCTACTAATCTGATCTAAATATTTAGTTCTCATATATTAGCATTTGGCTTTACAACTTTAACTTACAAGATAATACTGTGTATGCGCAATTCTCATTCCTTGGATGAAAATAGCATTGAGCCACTTTGCCCTTCAGCAATTGCTGTATTGTACAGAAATATGGAAAATACCTCTTGAACAGTTTATAACTTAGACCATGTTTTCTTTAACTGGTTAGGTCCCCTGTAATTTGCAATATCCTAGCCAAGACTTCTTATAACATGCACATATTTAAAGGAGTTTCAAAAATGTAAAAGAAAATGGCAAAGTTGGCCCACAGGAAAAAAATGCATGATAAAATCCTTTTTCTTTCTTTCTTTTTTTTTTTTAATTTTATGAAGCAGTACATGATTTGCTAACAGTAGAGTTGCAAAAAATGAGGGTTAGACAGATCAAGGTAGTCAAACTTGCAGAATAGGATGTGGTAGCTCAACAGAGATATAGTTGTTTCTATTCAGAAAAGAAAGATCTAATTTTAAAGTTGAGGTATTTTGAAAAACAGCACAGGGGAGGTTTATTTATTGGATTGGTGAAAAGCCAGGAGCAATATTCCTTAAATACTTCTGTTCCAAGATGGTCTGTCATGCTTGCTATCAGCTAGCAATAAGTATTGCTAATTGAATATTCGGAACATAAGTAAAATGCGTTGTTTAAATAAAATACATGTCTTTGCAATGGAGCTGGCTGATGAAGAAACAGCTACCTGAAATTGAGCACTGAAGCATCAATTTGTTTGTTCTTACAGATGGTCTTCAGAAGCCCTGTACCATTCTTTGAAAGAGAACTCAAAAGACTCTTTCATCTTTAATTACTGAGACAACGTAATGAAAGCCATGTATAAATCGTCTGTAATCAGATTGGTTTGGGACAAAGGCACACTTTTGTTAGAAGGTTTTTCAGTCAGTCTGCCAAAACTGATTTCTGCCTACCTCCATTTAATGTAGCTGATGGCAGAATTTGATTGAGATTTAATTGTTTGGGTTTTTTTTTTTTTTTTTTTCCAAAGCTAAGCAAAGCAATAGATGATCAGATTTCAAAATTAGAATTTAATTGTGTGACGCACTGAGCAAATGCAGAGAAGAGACAATGCTTTCTGCAAAGAGCTTACACTGTATATTTATTATAACATTTCTTCATGAGACATCTGTGTCACCTGATCTTAAAAAAAAAAAAAGACAAATATAATTTTAATACTTTTTTTTCTTAACTTAGATAATAAATATAGTACAAGTAAATATGCTGCTTAATTTTTTAATCACAATTTTGAGGGATATCAGCTTCATATCCCATTGAGAGTACTAAAGTAACTGATGGATCTTTTGTGGAAATATCCTTGTACCTTGTTAGTTACTAATATAGTGTCTGAGTTTTCTTTTTAAAGCAGCTCCAGCTGGACATTGTAAATCACTGTCTACAGCACAGTCAGTACAGAAACAGGCAAAACCACAAACTCTTGTTTGCACCTTGTTGCCAAAATCCAGTTGCTGATGGAAACACAGAAATACACATTGTTGCTGAAGTGGAGTTTTTCTGTATTCGATGAATGGATTTAAATTGCTCTTCTATTCTGATTGGTAGCCAAGACACTCAAAAAGTCAGCTGAAATTCTACTATATACCAGGCAGCCTTTTTTTTTCATGGTGAATTATAACATTGTGGATAAATTTTGAATTATAAGTGAGATACAATTTTCCTTTTAACAATATAGTTTTCTTTTCATGGTCAGCTTCTGATTCTTTGAATGTTCTAAAGCAATTTTTACATTTCAGGTATGAGGAAGGTCATTGCCACTACCTTAATACTTAATGGGCTTCTCAGGCTAAATCTGTTTTTGAAGAAGAAGCTCTATATAATTTGCTTGTTATCTGAAAAATGAACATAATCAAATGCAAGATGAGAAACATTATGTAGATAAAGAGCAGATTCATGCAGAGCTTAGTCTGTTACTGAACAAGGCAGATGCAGCCCATAAACTGCAGTTGGGCTAAAGAATCCTGCATGCAACTTTGCTATTGATTTATATAGTTCTAGGTTAGTTTTTATAGTCATTTCAGTATCATTATTACAGTTATTGTACAGCAAAGACAATAAACTTTCTAGAAAGACTAATGGAGTTGGCAGATTAGGATCATCATCATTTTAATGGCTGATACATAAATGCTAATCTTCTTGTACTTTTCTGTGATGTTAGAAGCTGATCAAACTGTTGAATTTAATGACTGTTCAGATGAGTCATGCTGAAAGGTCTGACAGAGCAGAACAAAACTTTTCACTACAGTACTGAGAGTTCCTATATCTTTGCATTACTTCGATAAAGGGATATGGAGATACATCTTAATTAGTTTAAATCCACAAATATGAGTTATTTATATTTTCTCAAGAGCCCATTCAAATGTGCAGAATAAGCATCTTTTAAAGTTGATAGTAACAGCCAGCAGTCACATTTTCTGATTAGTAGATGCTTGCATTTTTATGCTCTCACAACAGTATGAAAAGCACATTTGTAAATATTACTAGTATTTATTCCACAAATGTTTGTCTGATTTATATTTTTATTTTTTCCTTGTAATCTGAAAGTGCTGAACACCTAGGGCTCTTTGAAGCAAAGATATTTACTAAATTGTGTTAGATATAGCAGAAAGGTAATATTCAAACAAATTCCTGTTGAGAAAAGGTCTAATTTTATAGGAGAGCTGCATATGTGTCTTTCAACAGCAAGGAATTATTTTGCCAAGGCAAGTTAAAGAACATATTTTGAACACTTTCTCCATCTCCTGTAGAGGACTCATCTTCCTTTCCTTTCTAAAGCATTCTTTTTTATTCTGCCCAGAATATTTCATGTTCACGCTACCTGGACAAATACATGTCTTCATACTTCAAAAAGAGATAAAAATAATAGATAATTCATATTTTAATATTCCACATTCTTTCATGGAATATTTAATGCTCCCACAAAGGGTTAGGCCATGTCTGCGTCAGTTGAAAACCTCTTATTTTAAATATATTCCTGCCTGGCAGGATAAGGTTTTGTGTAGGAGCTTAAGGTGATATGATACAGTGCATAAGGAGATATAACATCCATTGTGGTGAGTAATCAGCCAGTGAGTAAGCCAGAAGCTTACCTAAGAAAACTCCTGAGAATTATGCTGATGACTGAGATCCTTTTGGGAGAATACCTTCAAGGATGTTCTGTAGGGATGCATCTGAGCTTTGCTTTTGAAGCAATTTCACCTTGTATGAATATTTATGCATATACATAAATATTTTTGGTGGAAAGCAGGCTGAAAAAACCATCTGGAGACCCTCTGAGAGGTGAGGGGACTCTTCATTCTGTTCTGTCCAATAAAAAATTATTGAATGCAAAGCAAAAAGCTTTCAATAGAAAAGATTAAGATCAGGTTGTCAAAATTGTTTTCCGTGCCAGGTAGAAAACTGTGTATACTAATCTATTTGAACATAAGGTAGCCTTAAAATAGGGTAACTTTACTATTTGATCTTTAAGCTTTCTTAAAAAATAATAAAAATAAAAACTCTTAATCAACTTGAACATTTTTAAAGATAGGCTTTTTTCCCTTATTTTTTCCTCCTTGAGGTATATTTTAACAATTTCCTGTTTTCTTTCTGTCCTAATGTTGTTTAAATTCTTATCAGTAAAATACTAGATTGCAAGCAGTCAACAATAATCTAAAAGCTGTTTGTGAAACACTTTGCTTTATGGAATAATATTCCTAGAGTTCTGATGGGAAATTCACTGCTTGGGTCATTTTATTCTAAATTGAACAGAACAGAGTGCATTAGATGTTCTGTCACCTTGTTAGGATTTGTCAGTAGTGATAACAGGCCTTTTTTCTTTAAGTACTCTAAAGGAACAAGCCTTTAGTGAAAACAAGCATCTATAGCTTGCACAGCCAGAGGCCAGTTTGGATTAACAAATCTCCTGATGTAGGTGGCTGCTGGCTCTTCGATTTGGGGATTCTCAAGTGACCTAATCCCTTTTGATGGATCAGTTTTGTTCCAAGTAAACACGCTTCCCGAAAGGGTAAGTGTTCCTACTCCCACTGTCCAGAATCCTCAAAAAGGAGTGGGTGTAAGAGACTACATTAAATAATTCCCATTCTCTACAGTAGTGAGTCTTTTCTGAAAAAGAGTAGGTGTAACTATTAGAAGTGCACAGAAATAAGTAAGAGACATATATTAAGAATAATGTTGAAAGTGAGTTTTGGGTAGAGCGTAATTTCAGGAATGGGTTAATTCTGCCTCAAACGTGTACACGAAAAAGAGAAAGTATTACTTGGAAAGTGGTTTTGTTTTCTTATTATGGGGAGTGGGTGGTGGGGCAGAGCAGGTACTCATAGGGTTCAATTTTTTGTCATTCTGTTAATGTGTTTTTTTTTATTTTATTTTATTAATACTACTGAAAAAAAAATATTCCATGGAGAACTGGCAGCAGAAATCTTAGTGCTTCCACTGGAAATTGAACTATTCTTCTTTTAAGGTGTTCCATTAAGGTTAAGGCAGAAGAGAGGCCTTGAAGATCCCATGGGCTCAGCCTGTTTTCACTAGAAGTTTTATTTGCTTTTTGAGCCTAAATATAAACTTAGCAGTGGGAATAACAGCAGTTTTAAAATTTTCTCCTGGGGAAATCACTTGACTTCGGAAGCAGCTTAGAAGGTTGCAAAGGTGTTGTTGGCCAACAGGCACAAGATCATTTGATCTAAAACTGAGCTCCAAGTTGCTGTTTGAAACCTCCAGGGTAATGAGTCAGTTTCAGAAATAATAGCTTCATTATTTTTTAATTGGGACACTTTTCAAGAAATCCAGATCTGCTCATCAAAATACAAGAGATCTTCCAAATATCACAAAGTTTAAGAAAATTAAGTTCTCTTGAATCTGTGTACCTGAATCAAAGCTGTTGATTTTATTCTGCTGAACATCACTAGTGAAATCTCCTCCTTCTAATCTCATGTGGAAAATAACAAATACATCAATTTAAGCAGTATATAAATGTAAACTGAAGATAAGTACTTATAATGATACTAACAATACCAGAACCATTTTGGCAAGTTTATTTCAGGGAATGGTTTATATAAATGAGAATAGCTTTCCTTTGTGATTAACGCCATTATATTCTCATTCATTAAGATCATTTTATTCACTCAGGATTATGCAGTAAATTTCAGAGGAGCTTTGTAGAAGCAAAATGGGAAAAGCTGTAGAATACATACAAATGACAACATATATACTAGAGAAAGTAGAATACAGAGTGGGCTGGGAGGACAGGTCAAGGTTTACATTCAGCTTGCTACTGAATTGTAATGTGGGAACTGAAGAATTATGTCTCATGCAGCTACATGTATGTATAACCATAACTAAGAATTTGGCTATGCGGTGCAATGCTGATGAGTGAACATAAAAGCCCTTCTGAGATTACTTTTTTGCTTTCACTTTAACTGAATTTCCTCCTTACTGCCATCTATCCTAAAATAAAATTGGAATCATGACTCACTTGATAAGAATTTGGTAGTCATTCGACAGAAGCTTAGCGCTAAACTAAAAAATTAACATGATACAGTTATCACATATCTTTGACTACATGTTTCAGAGTGACTAATGATTTCATCAGTGACTTTTTTTTTCCTGAAAGTCCTTCCCCTTAGTCCCTTCTGATTGCTTGTCCTTCCTGAAACATCCCATAAGTTTTTGACCTCTCCATAGTCCCGTCAGTGCAGCTCAAAAAATCTGGCATGGTCTCAGATGATCTTCCCCCAGGACCCATCCAATGGTGAGTCCTTTACTTCACAATAAACCTGTTCTATCTATACAGCATTCTGGAAGGAGAGTTTCCTTCCTTGACTTATTTTTTGTTTCATATGAGATAGAATAGTCTCATCGGCCCATCATTCTCATTGAATAGTCAGAGGAGTTGCTGACTCAGTGAAGCTCTAGTTTTCACTGGCTAGGTTACTAGAGCTCCTGCACATATTGTTGCTCCTCTGATCATTGCTAGATCTTTGTATGATACTTTCAGTTAGTTTTTTACTAATTCTGTATTTTTTTCATTCTCAAATTATCTTGCTATTCTGCTTCTGACACTTCAAAATATAGTCACTGAGTGTTCTTACATTCATGGTTTAGCCTCCCCTCTGTCCATTTTCTCAGATTCTGTTGGAAATATTTTTTCTTTGTGAGATGCAAGTCTGGCTTAATTTGCATTTCAGAAATGATCCTTTCATAGGAGGACATGGTCTATTGTTGCAGCTTTTCTCAGTTGCTGATTTTGCCAAAGTCTGTGGTAAAACTGTTGGATTTTAGTAGGGCCAGAATGTTTTTCTCTGTTCAGAATTCTCTTTCCAAGTCTATTTGTTTTTTATTTTTATGGGTATGGAGGGAAGGGAAGTACCTTCAGTCTTTGTGTAGGAATAAGGTGCTGAGGAGCAGAAGCACAAAGTGCACAAGTTTGCTCTACAGACCTTTGTGACAGTGAGGGAAAAAAGTCCAGGCACAGCAATATTTGCAAGAGCAAAAGAAGTAGTAACTAAAGTTACATTCTGTAGATTTAAGTTATGCATTATTATAGTAGTTTTGCTCAAATTTTGGCATTATCAGAACCTTGTTTACAAACTGTGATGTAACCTCACTGTATTTAGTCCTGATATTTTTAGACCATAGCACTTAAAAAACAGTAAGTTCCCATCCTTTGTTAGAAGGGATCTGAAAACTACCAGCTCTTCTCCATGTTCCCACCAGAGTAGAGGTCCTAGGATCTGCGTGCCAAAATCTCCATGTGCCCAACAGCACTAGCCTTCATGAGCCAGAAGAAAGGACAACTCTATGAGAGGTCAGAGGACAGTGGTATCCCAGTGGTCACATGGCTCTGCTATCAAATAAATCTCAGTTGTAATAAGCTCTCCCGGTTCTTCATGTCTTTGTTGTTATATTCAAAGTGCCAGTGTGCAGCCCAGTAGGGGTGTCCCACCTGATTTGCAGCGTAGGATCCTCAAACTAGCTGACCTGGCAATATGTAAGTGTATTTCCATACTGGATCCTTAAAAACATCCCTAACCACTCCTGTGTAGAATAGCCATACTTACTCTGAAAATCACTGCTCTCCGTAGTCTTATACTATGTGGAGAATAATTCTTTTGCTGAAGAAGATAGTGTTAGATCTGTCTGAAAATGGAAAGGAGACTAAATGAAGATGCTAGAAATGTGAAGTTCATTACATTTTTTGCCTTGCATTTGAAGGATGAGGTAAGTATTAATGGCAATACAAATGTATTTTGTTTAACAATTATCTGCACTTTGGGAAGAATACGAAGGAAAAAATAAGAAAAAAGCAGTAGTAAGATGGAAGTGGCAGTAATGTGTTGAAAATATACAGCCTTTGTTATTCTGCCATAGTCAGAAAAAGTCAAAATCCTCCTCAAAATATAGGGAAAAAAAGGACATTGTGCTAGACTGCTGCCTGACAAAATTGCATGAAAATAAGACAGCTCCATGCAAAACGCTACTCACGGACAACTTAGCATGATGTTGACTCTTAAGTTATAGAAGTATAATGTGTTTAGGGAGTGGAAAATTAATTTTTTTGTTAGCATGGTAATTTTTAATGCCACTATTTCATAATCATTCCACTAAAATTGAAGCAGAGATGTCCAGCATTGACAATGCCTTTATAGCTTTCATCCTGTTGAATATTACTGAAAAATAATCAGCGTAATCAAATCCATATATAAAAATAATATACAATCCCCAGCTTTTTAGGTTCTTTGTTTAGTACATATGTGAAAAAAGCTTCCTTTAAAGTAAAAGTATATATTTTTTTTTCTCATTTTATTTGAAAGATAAAAGGAAAGAATAGTTTTGACCCAAGGGAGATAGTTTCAATTATGTGAAATAGCTCTTACCACCTAAAAGTGTTGAATACCAAAAGCCAGTTCAACTTTGTTTAAAACAAGGGATTGTGCAGGCACATGGTTGGCACGACAGAGAGGAAACAGGTCTGCTTACAAGTACTTTAATCTCCCTTTCTGGTTTGCACATTGCCATCAGATGTGAACTTGATTTGTTGATATTTTTGATGTTTGCTAACAGTGTTTTTGGTAGTAGCAAATAAATCCAAATTTTAGGAGAAAAACACAGGTGCCATAAAAATATCTTTTTAAATTGTGTTTAAAATGAAAATATTACATGGTAATGTATTGTGCTGATGCCATGTACTCTGAAAAGTACTGCATCAGGAAAATTATGCTTACAATTTATTCTGGTATTATTATTAAACTGTTGTGATATTCTCCACCACCTTATTTAACCATTACCAATTTGTCTCTGTAATATGTTATTTAAGAAACATGATCAGACTATAACTATTTTACTAACTTTGGTAAGCAGACAGCCTGGAGTGCTGCTTTTTTAGCCTCGTTCTATATATTGGTAGAGCAAATAAACAGTTCATTAAAACTGAACAATCCGCTTGCTTATTCCTTGTGAAAAATTTGTAGTTGTTAATAAGCCAGAATTTGAATCAGTAAGAGCACACAGATACTAAGCCAGGAATTGTGTTCAATATTATTACTGTTCAGTTCTTCAGAAGATTTTGTGGAGGAAACAAACAAACAAACAAACAAACAAACAAAAAATAGTCTGAAGAAAATGGAGCTGAAATAACAAGAGAGAGAAATATGAGAATTGGACTGAAATGATGATTGAATTTGTACTTTCACTTTTTGATGTTAGGTACAGGAAGAAGAGGAGAATCCAAAGAGAAAAATGCTTGTAAGCTCATGGGTAATAGGATCAAAAGGCAAGTAAATTGGAAATATAAAGGACAGAGAAGAAGAGGCACACCATGGACAACATAAAACAGCACACAGGTGAAGGGAGTGGCAAGCAGTAACTTCAGTTCAGTGCAAGTTTTAATTTCTTTGTGCTTGTTTTGCTTATAGCTTCTATGGAGTTTTATTTGCTATTAACTTCCAAAGTCTCATCAGATACAAGTGCTGGTTGGGGTATTTCTGACAGTACTAGCCTATGAACTTCATAGTTGTGATTAGTTTCTTCAACAAGTCTTTTATTCAGTTGCTTTGACTCCTGTAACTAATCACTCTCATTCAATCAAATACATTTTATCGAAGACTGAAATCGTTAAATAAAAATTGTCCATGATTTCATAAAAAAAAGACAATTTTAAAGGTTTTTATTCTCAACACACATTCCTGCTATAAGAATAATATTACCACCTGAGAAAGATCAAAGAGAGATTCTAAAATACTCTTAATCTAAGGATGGATGAGGTGCTTTATTTTTGTTTAATATACATAATCTTAATGTGTAAGATGACAGTCAGTTTTCAAACCCTTGCAAAATTCTGAAATTGATTTATTGAAGACAGAACTTTGTATCCTATTTGTGATATGCATATATATGCATATATATGTACAGCTCTATGTAGGTAGTTGAAGCAAAGTTGTTCCTTTGCTGACAGTTGTGAAATAATTTTTTCTACTCTGCATGTGAGAAAAGAGTATACTGGAGTATGAAATGATATGTGATACTACAAAAAGAAAAGCAAGCAAAAATGAAGATGCTGTTTCACCTAGAAATGAAGGCTGGAACGTAGGCAATATTACAAATGTGTTATTGCATGAAAATCAGTCAACATGAAAGGGGCATATTCATGCCTAAATTGGAATTAAAATGGCTTTATGTGGAGTTCAGATATGAACATTTCAGAAAACAGGTCAGGCAACTTCTCAAGAATCTCATCACCTCCACAACCACCACCCTCCCCTAAGTCTCATTGTCTGTTTTGAGGCAGAAAATTCTTCAGCATCCTAGCCATTAAGCTACTGAGTCAGAAGACTGCTGTTCTCCTGCCAGTATCTTTCATCTTAAGAGATGTTAGCCTCTTTGATTCCCAACTGGATTTAGGCATCTGCTTAATTAGGCCTTTTGCTCTTCTGTGCTTGGCATATGGATATCTTACAGCTTCCCTTGGAATTCTATAGGTTCTCATGGTTTCTGTGTTCTCTTACTTCTTTTTTCATTACCTTAAATATATGAAGACATGTAAAATATGTCTTTCTTTTGTACATAGTTCTTTGGAGAATCAAAGATTTCTAATTGCTCGAAATTAGCAGCTCGAAAGGCAAATGGGATCCTGGGCTCCATCAGGAGAGGGGTGGCCAGCAGGGACAGGGAGGTGATTGTCCCTCTCTACTCGGCTCTTGTGAGGCCCCACCTGGAGTACTGTGTCCAGGTGTGGAGCCCTCAGTACAAGAAAGACATTGAGATTTTGGAAAGGGTCCAGAGGAGGGCGACTAAGATGATCAGGGGGCTGGAGCACCTCCCCTATGAGGACAGGCTGAGGGAGTTGGGCTTGTTCAGCCTGGAGAAGAGAAGGCTGCGGGGTGACCTCATTGCAGCCTATCAATACCTGAAGGGAACCTACACCCAGGAGGGGAGTAAACGCTTCAAAAGGGCTGACAACAGCAGGACTAGGGGAAATGGTTGTAAGTTGAAGGAGGGAAGATTTAGGTTGGATGTTAGGGGGAAGTTCTTTACTAGGAGAGTGGTTAGGCCCTGGAACGGGCTGCCCAGGGAGGTTGTGGATGCCCCGTCCTTGGACGTGTTTAAGGCCAGGTTGGACGGGGTCCTGGGCAACCTGATCTGAATGTGTATGTTTGGTGGCCCTGCTAGGCAGGGGGGTTGGAACTACATGATCCTTGAGGTCCCTTCCAACCCGGGTGATTCTGTGATTCTGTGATTCTGTGATTCTGTAATTGGGAAATTCTGCATTGTTCTCTGAAAAAAAACAATCAGAGAAAGTACTTACATTATCATTTTAGTATGACTTTTGATGTAAATATCCCCATTGTCCTTACTTGCTGTGCTTGGGTTTGCATTGCAATGTGGTCTTGGAGAACACGGGATGGATGTCCTCTGGTTAACCAGTGGATGCAACCCAACTACTACCAGATATTCAAATCCACAGGGATAGATCAGAATAGGTCAAAAGTCTTCAGTATGTATAGTGTGAATGTCAGGTTGTCATCACCAGTGTTTTACTCAACAGATTTTATCATACTGTGGTGTACTACTTTCCAGTGCGGATACAACCACAGATTTCCTAAAGCATTCTTTTAGCTACAGGGTAGCATAGTCAGTCTGAATCACTTTGTGACAGTAAGATGCCTAAATCTGAGGGAGTGAAAATTCATACTAGTAGTCTAAAGTAGATGATATGAATACAGATCATAGTGTTCATAGAAAGGCATACAGGCAGCAGTTGTTTATCACTTCTTATTTCAGTCCCCTTCAGTGAGTTATTCTGTCTGTGCTCAAATTGATCCCACTGAATCAATGCTAACTACATGGAGTGCCACGCTGGATCAAGATCGGACCACTTCTTTTGTGTTTCTATTTTGTTGTTGCTTTAGAGGGATAATGAAAATGCTACAAAAAAAAAAAAGGAAACATTAGCAAGTAGGAAAAGAGAAATCCTGCTTGTTTTGAGATGCACCCTTCTCCACATTTGCATTCATTATTTTGTTATCAATTTACAAATATCTAAATTATTAACTAAATATCTAAATCGTGTCAACTCCTCTTTTCTAGCTTATTCTTTCAAAAGCTGTATCATATCTAGTTTCACTGTCAGTTTAGATATTGTTCTTCCCTTCCAGAAAACACAGAGCTCTCAGTTCATTCCTAGAATAGTTTATCAGTGCACATTTCATGTCAAGGCTATAACAGATGAAGTAAAGAATAGTATAGGCTTCAGAGATGTACTTTTCTATAATTTATTGATTTTAATAAGCGTCTGTAGGATACATTTTTCCTTAAAACACTTAAAAATACTACACTAGTTCTTAAACAGAACCAAAAACTGAAATGATTAGCTAGTGCATTATTAAATTTATCAATGTTACTTATATAATTTATTATTTTATTAACTCTCATTTTCAAATTATTATTAAGACGGGACTATAAAATATTCTCATAGGATCTTAGAATCATAGAGTCAAAGAGTAGTTTGGTTTGGAAGGGACTTCAAAATACATCCAGTTCCAACCCCATGCTGTGGGCAGGGCTTCCCCTTACCAGCTCATGCTGCCCAGGGCCCCATCCAACCTGGCCTTCAGCACCTCCAGGGATGCGGCATCCACAGCTTCCCTGGGCAGTCTGTGCTAGCACCTTACTGCCCTTGTACTCCTAACATCTAAGCTATTCAAGTCTCCCTTGTTTTGACTTCCAGAAAGTGATTAATGTACATGGAGAATCTTTTGTGAAAGTTTGGCTAAGATGTAGGAAGCCGTAGCAAAAATAATGCTACAAAACAGTTCTCCATGGAAATGCTTTTGTGGACATACTCATAAGATTATCATTTCTCTAGCTGCAACTTCCATCTATGTTCACTAAACACTTTCAAAGTTTGGGAAACAACAACAACAAAAAAAAATTCTTGAAATGAACTTTAAATAGAATTCAATATATGTATAAAAGTTTCAGTATAGACATATTGAGATTATACTTTCTTCTTACTATGTAATTTTTTTTATATAAAATGCACTCCAAATATGTCTTCCTGTGATCTTTGCCCTGCTCAGGTCAAATCTTGATTCATTAAATGAGAAATCCTTTACAGACCTTTTGTTCTGGGGTAAATTTCCTTGATATTCATAGAGTATATAGAGTAGTGAGAACTGTGTTAATATGGATTGGGAATATGATGTCATTCATTGAAAAATGTCAGGTCAGCTGCATGCTTAAGTGCTATGTGACTTTGGCCAGTTGATAATATTGGGAGATTTTCTTCAAATAATGCACGGAAGAGTACTATGCTACTCTTCATTTAAGATTGTTAGAAGAAATGTCAAAGACATTTAGAGGAAAATTTACTAATATAGATGATGTATAGTTTGATTCAAGGGGTAAAAGGATCCTAGCCCAGGAGCTGGCAGGCCTCATTGAAAGATCTTTAAACTAGGTAAGAAGGGGGAAGGGGACAAAATGAGGACTGCTGAGGTTCAGGTAGTTCAAGACTCAAAAGTGAACTTGATGGGTGACGAGGGTGGAGTTCGAAGGGATGGAGTGTGGCAGGGGAATTCTGCCTCCCTGAAGTGTCTATACACTAATGCGCACAGTATGGGAAATAAACAGGAAGTGTTAGAGATCTGCGTGCGGTCACATGGCTATGATCTCATTGCGATCACAGAGACGTGGTGGGACAGCTCACATGACTGGAATGTTGTCATGGAGGGCTATGTGCTTTTTAGGAAAGATCGGCCGGCGAGGCGGGGTGGTGGAGTTGCTCTTTATGTAAGAGAGCAGCTTGAATGTATTGAACTCCACCTGGGGGAGAGTGGTGTAGCAGTGGAGAGCTTGTGGGAAAGAATCAAGGGGCGGGCTGGTATGGCTGACACCGTTGTGGGTGTGTGCTACAGGCCCCCTGATCAGGAGGAGGAGGTTGATGAGGCCTTCCACAAACAGTTGGAAGCAGCGTCACGATCCCAGGCGCTGGTGCTTATGGGGGACTCCAATCATCCAGATATTTGCTGGAAAAGCAATGTGGCCAGGCATGCGTCGTCCAGACGGTTCCTGCAATGTGTTGAAGACAACTTCCTGATGCAGGTGGTTGAGGAATCGACGAGGAGAGGGGTACTGCTGGACCTTATTCTCACTAATAGAGAAGGGCTTGTCAGGGAAGTAAAGGTCGGGGGCAGCTTGGGTTGTAGTGACCACGAGATGGTGGAGTTCAAGATCCTGAGTGAAAGAAGTAAAGCAAAAAGTAGGATTGCTATCCTGGACTTTAGGAGAGCCAACTTCGATCTCTTTCGGGCCCTACTTGGAGCTGTCTCATGGGCTAGGGTGTTGGAAGGCAAGGGGGCCTGTGAGAGCTGGTCAGCATTTAAGCAGCTCTTCTTCCAAGCTCAGGATCGGTGCGTCCCTGTGAGGAAGAAATCGGGAAAGGGTGGCAGGAGACCTGTGTGGATGAGCAAGGAGCTCGTGCACAAACTCAAAGGAAAGAAGAAGGCCCATGAAATGTGGAAAAAGGGTCTGACTACTTGGGAAGAATACAGGAATGTTGTCAGGGTCTGCAGGGATGCGACAAGGAAGGCTAAAGCCCGCCTGGAATTAAATCTGGCAAAGGGGATAAAGGATAATAAAAAAGGTTTTTTCAAGTACATTAACAGTAAAAGGAAGACTAGGGAGAATGTGGCTCCCCTGCTAAGTGACGGGGGTGTTCTGGTAACGGGGGATGCTGAGAAGGCGGAGATACTGAATGCCTTCTTTGTTTCTGTCTTCAGTGAAAAAGCTCCCCCTCGGGAATCTGAGACCCTGGAGATTAGTGAGAGGATCTGGGGAATGGAAGACCCCCCTTCTGTCAGGGAAGAGGTGGTCCGGGAGCGCCTAGGCAACATCAATGTTCAGAAATCCATGGGACCCGATGGGATTCATCCACGGGTGCTGAAGGAGTTGGCAGAGGTGATTGCTGAACCGCTTTCTGTCATCTTTGGGAAGTCTTGGAAGACGGGGAAGGTGCCTGAAGACTGGAAGATAGCCAACGTCACCCCGGACTTCAAAAAAGGCAAGAAGGAAGACCCAGGCAATTATAGGCCAGTCAGCCTCACCTCTGTCCCTGGAAAGGTGATGGAACAGCTTGTACTGGATGTCATCTCCAGACAACTGGAAGAAGAGGAGGTTATCAGGAGTAGTCAGCACGGGTTCACAAGGGGGAGGTCGTGCTTGACCAACCTGGTAGCCTTCTATGATGTTGTCTCTGGCTGGGTGGGTAGGGGGAGAGCAGTGGATGTAGTCTACCTTGATTTCAGCAAGGCATTTGATACTGTCCCCCATGATGTCCTTATAACAAAGCTGAGGAAGTGTGGGATAGATGAGTGGACAGTGAGGTGGGTTGAGAACTGGCTGACTGGCAGAGCACAGAGGGTTGTTGGTGGTGGTGCAGAGTCCGGTTGGAGGCCTGTAACTAGCGGTGTTCCTCAGGGGTCTGTGCTGGGTCCGGTCTTGTTCAACATCTTCATCAATGACCTTGATGAGGGGATAATGGCCACCCTCAGCAAGTTTGCTGATGATATGAAGTTGGGAGGATTGGCTGACACGCCTGAAGGCTGTGTTGCCATTCAGCAAGACCTGGATAGGCTGGAGAGCTGGGCAGAAAAAAACCGGATGAGGTTTAACAAAAGCAAGTGTAGAGTCTTGCATCTGGGGAGGAATAATTGCATGCACCAGTACAGGTTGGGGGATGACCTGCTGGAGGGGAGCTCTGCGGAAAGGGACCTGGGTGTCCTGGTGGACGACAGGTTGGCCATGAGCCAGCAGTGTGCCCTTGTGGCCAAAAGGCCAATGGCATCCTGGGGTGCATTAAAAAGAGCGTGTCCAGCAGATCAAAGGAGGTGATCCTCCCCCTCTACTCTGCCCTGGTAAGGCCTCATCTGGAGTACTGCGTCCAGTTCTGGGCTCCCCAGTACAAAAAAGACAGGGATCTCTTGGAAAGAGTCCAGCCGAGGGCCACAAAGATGGTGAAGAGCCTGGAGCATCTCTCCTATGAAGAAAGGCTGAGTGAACTGGGTCTGTTCAGCCTTGAGAAAAGGAGACTGAGAGGGGACCTGATCCAGGTCTATAAATATCTAAGGTGTGGGGGCAGAATGGCGAAGCTGGACTCTTTTCAGTGGTGAGTGGAGACAGGACAAGGGGAAACAGCTGGAAACTGGAGCATAGGAAGTTCCGCACAAACATGCGCAAGAACTTCTTTACAGTGAGGGTGACGGAGCACTGGAACAGGCTGCCCAGGGAGGTGGTGGAGTCTCCTTCTCTGGAGATGTTCAAGACCTGCCTGGATGCCTACCTGTGCGACCTGCTGTAGGGAACCTGCTTTGGCAGGGAGGTTGGACTCGGTGATCTCTGGAGGTCCCTTCCAACCCCTACAGTTCTGTGATTCTGTGATTTATATAAATATCTGAGCTATTCCAGAGAGGTGAAAGAGACAATTCAATCAAATCAAGTGTCAGATGCTTAAATACTGCTGTGTCAGATTCATATAGAAATAGAACACAGAATAATTTTAAGTACGTCACCAAAAATGAGAACAATCTTCTTAGTTGGAAGTTAAATTTATTTATTTAGAATATTTTTCATAGAATGATACGTCTAGTACGTTAGCTTATTGGTGGCTTTATTTCCTTTATAGAGTTATTGTGGTTATGTGCCACAAAATTCAGGATGTCCCTGAAAATTTCATGAGTGAGAGAAGCCTAGTAAATCTCTTCATCCTCCTGTGTTACTGAGTTACAGTGTTTAAAATATACATTATTATGTGGTGTTTTATCCCACATCCAATACTTTTCAGTTGGCACAAGCCATTTCTGTGTTATCACATTACCACTTCTATGATTTCACATCTGTACCTTGAGAAGTTTGTTTCCTGTTATTATTTTGGCCTTGTGATGATTTAATTTTCATAAGTGTTCAATTTTCATTATGTTCAAGTTGGCAGCATCTAATCCAACTACTATCTCCAGCTCCATGACCTTGTACCAACAGCAGTACGGCTGACAGTGCCACGTCACCCACTGGCAACAAAAATGTGCCTCCTTCACCATAATTTTAACTGTCTCCACAGCAACTGACAGCTCAGCTGGATTTCCCAGAAGTAGATCTTTCATGTTGAAGGCTTAATTTCAAGGCTTAATTTTAAATTCTAATTCTAAAATGTGTGCATTGCCCACATCTAATTCCATTTGTGCCTTCCCTGCAGTCTAAAGAAATTTCATCTTCTCTCAGCTCTCTCTCCTGTCTTCTAACATAATTGCCATAGCTAGTGCCCCAGTAGATTTTGAGGAGCACACAACAAAACAAAACAAAAAACTAATATGTTTTTCTCTTATTTAACTCCCATCTTCAATCCATACAATCACATATAACTGAGTACAGGCAAAGTCTGAATCGACATCCTGAGAAGACAGGAATAAAATGTGCCATAACTGGATGGTCTACTCCAAGAAAAGTATACAGAAAATATTTTTCATAAAATAAAATCTGAATCTCCCTGTTTTACACATTAAAGTATCCTGATTTATTTAATCTCTTTAAAAATTAAGCATAGAAGCTTTTCCTTATGTCTATTGATTGTGGTCATTCTTCCATATACTTTTTTATTTTTGCGTATACCATCCTTTTAAAATCATCATACTGGTGTTATTCACTGTAAGGTTTCATAGCAAATCAGTTTTGATAGTTTCCTATAATTAACAAATCCTAAATTAAGTTTTATTCTGAACAGCTACTTGAATGAAGAACAATAATCAAAGGGTTTAAATTGACTATTAATACTAATCAAAGTTATAAGAGTTCAGGTTTATATATCTTTCTTCTTAGGATTGTTCCCTCTTGCTTTGCACGTGCATTACTTTGCAAATAGTAACTGGGAATTTCATCTGTCTTTTTTTCTTTCTTTTTCTTTTTCTTTTTCTTTTTCTTTTTCTTTTTCTTTTTCTTTTTCTTTTTCTTTTTCTTTTTCTTTTTCTTTTTCTTTTTCTTTTTCTTTTTCTTTTTCTTTTTCTTTTCCTTTTCCTTTTCCTTTTCCTTTTTCTTTTTCTTTTTCTTTTTCTTTTTTTTTTTTTTTTTGATGAGTGACTCAATGTTGTGAAATCTTTATGTAGCTCTTCAAAGTCAGCTTTTATTCTTCATATTCCTGATAATTTTTTAATCATCCGACTCTGTTCATCTTTTTACAAGCATTAGAAGTGAAATTCATGGTCATGAGAACATGAGAGACGTTGTTGATATTTCCTTGTTGTAAATACTGACCATTTATTTCTAATGTATATTTACAAGTTACATGCTATGTTCTAGAGTACTTCAGAGTACAGTGCAAGTTACATGAAAAGAACAACCAGAGATTTTTGAAGAATTATGAGCTCACTGTTTTCTGAAATAATTGAACATTGCCAGACATCTCATACTGCCAAGAGAAATTCATCATTCAGAACTGTCTTCGTTGAAAGGAAAGATTGATCTCACTCTAGTTATGAGTCCTAAAACCTGCATATGTAATGAAAACTTTTATGAAAAACCCAGAACTACACAGTAATTGCCACAATAAATAAACTGAAATACAGTTTTTAGATGACCAGTAAGAAGGATATGTTATGGTTATATAAGTAAGCACAAAAAACAATAAATGAAGTTGCTATACTGTGTTACCAGCATATTACAAGAAAAGCCCCTTTCCTAGAAATACAGATATTAAGTTCATTTTAGGGATACCTTTTATTTCAGACTGGAAAAGTCAGGAATTTGGAACATTATTCTTACAGACCTGTGGAGATCAGAGAGGGAGCTTTCCAGAGATATCACAGTGAGGATGTCTATTGCACTAAAGAAGTATAAGCACAATCTTCAAGCCAACAACTTTTTTGAAGATAAATGCATTTACTGATAAGGTATGCACTATTAATTCAGACAAGTACTTCTTAAAACTCACATATCATTCATTTTCAAAATAAATGCAAATAGCATTTTTCCTTTCAGGTGAGCAGCAGAGCTTTTATAATAGTGCAATCAATCTGAAAGGGAGAAGTCACGACTTCTATTTTGGGATCTCTGAGAATGAATGCATGGCTATCAGGACATAAATGTACCATTTCTGATACTGGTTGTACAAAAAAGAGGAGAAAGAAATATACATCATATGTAAAGTTTGTTTTGAATTTCCATATTTAGATGATGATCTGGATTTAAAAGCAAAAGAGATTGTAACTGTGAAAAATTACAGAGTAATAGATTTGTGAACCTCAGTGTGATAAAGGGTATGAATGTGTAACTTCATACCTGGAGCTTTCCTTTCTTTTAGCAGTGAAAGTCCTCACATCAGAATGCTTTAAAAATGAAATATAGAAATATAGAAATATGGAGATTTATGTCACTCTGGTATATTATCATGCTGTGCAGTACTAGAAATCATTTTGCTTTTTTTCCTCAGTGCATATATTTGAAACAATCTATTACTTAGGAAGGTAACATTGAATTAACTTGCTTCTGAAAGTTGGCAGATAATGGATTGAAGATTTGTGGGATGAGATAGGGTATCGCTTTTTTGATGTGGCTTCTCGTGGCCAAACTCTTGTTTGTTAAGTTGCTTCTTAACAGGTAAAGAGAAAATTCAGAAGCATGACGTGTTAAGAAGTGTTAAGGAGTGGGGGGTTATTTTCTTTAATCTTTTTTCTTTTTTAATTGAAAAAGACTCATATAAATTATAACCATTAAATATCTATAAAATGTGCTGGATTTTTTTTTTTAGTCTTCAGTCATTGAAACTAGAAGATGTACTAAACTGTCAACCATACTTAGATCTGCTTTCTCTGCTCTCATTTTTCCTATCCCCAGCTAAACTCAGGTATTTTATTACAGTATCCAATTATGCCGTGCTTTGGTTGCTGAAGTTTCTAAGATATGATTTAAATATATGGTTGGGTTTTTTTTGGCTGAACTTCCACCTTCTAGCCTCACCTCATAATGCAATGTGTTAAGCTGTGGGTTTTGTTAGCAAATCTTAATGGCAGTCTGCTTTCCGTGTGTTTTTTGTGACCACACTTGAAATGCCAATAAAAAGTTATGATTCCCACAAGATGAGGATATAAAAGATGCAAAATTCAATCCTCTACCTCATAGTCTTTTAGCCACAACATTATTTGAATCAAGGACAATATATTTATGTGCCATAAAACTCAGTACTTTTCAAGTGTTTCCCCAAGTAATTCTGACAGATGGGACAGACAAAATCCTTTCATTTGGTAACAATTTAGTAGAGATTTTTAAAGACCTGTGCATATTATAGGAAAAACAGTAAGGACAGGAGTAATCAATGTAGATACCGGAGGAATGAGGAAGGTCATCTAGTTTCTAGGTGGACATTGAAACACTGTTTCAGCACAAACCAGTTAAAAAGCTACTATGCTTAATACACTAAAAAATAACTGCTATACCTTGACTATATCCTACTGTAGCAGTCAGGGGTGGATCTTAGGATAACTCAGATTTATCTTGAAGAATGCTAGTTAAAGCAGTTTAAAATTTTACTATTGTAAAATCAGTGCTTGAGCTTATTATGTAGTCCTCTCTTAACATTTGTTTTTTTTTTTTTTTTTCTTTTTTTTTTTCTTTTTTCTGAATATACATGTTACATTAAAAAAATGGGAGAACCCTATTAGGTAAAAGTACCAACACTGAAACATGCCCTCTTTGCTCAAAACTGTAGTAATGCTCTCCCTTTCTCTACCTGTGACAATGAGCAGATTGCCTCCACAAGGAGGAAATCATTCTCTGGACTTGTTTTCTGTAGGCATCAGTATTAACCCTTCTCTTATAGTCCCTTCTTTCTCAGTCATCTTTTCTTTTTGCCAATTAATATACCTAGAGCAGGATCAAAACAGCTCATTTTTAAGGAGATTCCTCTCCTCTTAGTCTTCAGCAACTGAGATTTTTAGCTTTTCTTTAACATTAGCTTCAAATGGCAGCTCACTGTGTCTTATTTGTAGTTTCCAGGCATTATAGAAAGTTTCCCCTCAATTCCACCATATTGTTGAGATAAAAGTTGTTGTGGAGTGGGATCATGTATTTTGAGCAGAATTATAGAACAGTTTGGATTGGAATGGACCTTTAAGATCATCTAGTTCCAACTCCCCTCCTATATGCAGGGACACCTCCCATTAGACCAGGTTGCTCAAAGCCCCATTTGAATGCTTCCAGTGGGGGGGTATCTACAACCTTGCTGGACAGCCTGTTCCAGTGTCTCACCAGCCTCACATTAAAGAATTTCTTTCTAACATCTAGTTTAAAGATAATAAGCTTCCCTCAAACTTGTAGGGTCTTGGAATTATAGGATTAGTCATGTATAAAAACTTTCCTAAACCAAAATATCCTAGTCTTAAGAGTAAGAAAAACTACAATAAATTTCTCCTTCTTTCCTGCATCTTCTTTTCCGTTATCGAACTTTTTTACATAGAGAATAATTTTGGTATTTTATCCCTTTGATAAAAGTCCCATGTCCCTCCTTTAGAAGGCTGCCATAGCTCTTTGCTGATTCCTGAAATGTGCAGATGGTTTGTTGCAGGATCAAAGTTGTTTCCCATAGTTCTTTGAGGTACCCACAGGCATCACTGCTCTGAGCATTTCTAAAAGCTGATTAACTAGATCACTCTTTCTCAGTGATGAAATTTTAAGTATGTAAATGCTTTGAGAAATAATGCTTTTAAACTGCAGTGTTCTTTGTGAGCAATATAATGCATACATAGGCCTGTGATATTGGCTGTGCAGGTAGAATGAATATAGCTGCTGTGTTGTGTTCTCAGAGTAACGATGTTTCATACAATGGAACAGCATGGATGCTACAGCTTGTAACCATAGAAAAGTGTGAGATTTAAAATCAAGTAGATTGAAATGTTTGAAGTTCAATAAGGGGGCTGAGATCAGAAAAGTTAAATCTAGTTAGACCAGATATTAATAAGATGTACATCTCAAAATTTTATTTAGTTTAATTCCTTCTGTCATACACTAGCTCTTTTTTTCTCAAATATGCTCTCCACTGCAATACAGTATGCCAGAGAGTTTTTCCTGGTTATTGCCAGAAAGCCATTGGGAAATACATCTTCCTTTCCTTGTGTCTGTTGTGCTTATTTTTACAATATCCTGTTCTGTAGAAATATACTTGCTATTCTCTGGGTGCCCTGAAAATAGTCTGTTGTATGGCTGGACACTTTTAAAGTTTCAGTACCTTCGTTTAAAAATATAGCACGTCCTTTCATCAGAAGTGTCTTCCTGTCTGTCAGATCATTTAGTCTGTGTTCCCTGTTAAAGAACTAAATGGCATACTGTTAAATACACATTTGCAGTAATGGGATCTAAATACGGACAGATACAACAGGATTAAGGATAAATTTGATAGCAGCAGTCTTATTTGGTTGCTCCAGCCCCTCTGAAAGGTCTTGCTTTTCTGCCAGACCAGACTCTCCTTCTATTAATTGAAGCTTATCTCCAGATCATGATGACCTTTATAGTTTGTGTATCCTGAAGGAAATGTCTCTGAGTAAAAGCTAGTTCTTTCCTCTGCCATCCCAGAGCTAGAATGTTCTGGTCTATTTACTTGCTGTGTAAGAAAGGCTCTTTCTTACACAGGTGGAGGGATTACCTTCCTTCCTTCCTCCCTGAGGTTCCTCAGGTGATGTTTCAGTGACCGCTTACTGCAAACTGGGGAACAGAGCAATGCCTGATGGAGATGTGTGTGATTAATTTCTATAACAGATAGCTATTCCTGAGAAGACTAACAAGAATTTGTGTGGGATCAACATGCCTTATAATGTGCCTCTCGTTCACTGAAAAGTGAGTTTTGCGCCTCTTCTTTTTTATTTAAACTATTATGACTCAACAGGTGTTTCAAGATTTGGGCATAAAATGTGGATATATAGCTTTAGATTCTTTTGCATCTTAGACAGCAAAATGTTAAACCAAGTAAAAAAAAGTTCAGACTAGAAAAATAAGGCAGTGTAACATTAAAAAACACGTGAAGTACAAGATGTGGAAGAATACGTGCAATGTACATATATGTAGAAACAATTTTTAATTTTGATACTGCTGTTTTTTTTAATCTTGTTTCTACATATCGATAAATCATTTTAGCAATTAGGAACTCTCGCCTTTAGCCACTGTTTTGTTCCTGAGTATGGCTTGGGAGAGATTCAGTAAATGAGGTCATAAAAGTTAATCCGTTTTTATCTCTGTCAAATCTCAGAGTCTCTTCAGAAACAGAAAGTCCACAATCACATTATTATTATTATTATTTTTTCTGTGGGAGGCCCTGATCACTGATCCTACCAATTTAATTCATGTTGTAATAAGTAATTTGGAAAACCTACCTTGCATCCTCTGCTCATTTATTTAGGCTAGGCAAAAGATAATATAGTCTAGATTATCACACTAGATATAGAAAAAAATTGCATGACTGTTGTAAAGGTCTTGATTGCATCAAGTGTGTTTCCAAATGGGAATGTCATCAAACAAGCATTATTAAAAGACAAAACAAAACTTCTTCCCCAGCAACAAAAAAGCACCTAGGAACATAGCTGCATAGGCTTATCACAGAATGGGAGTGATGATCTAATGGTAGTTTTTAAAACAAGATGGGATAAAAAAAAAACACACCTTAGAGGTATGTTTAGATCCCTTTCAGAATCACTTTGAGAATAAATGTAATTTCAGTAGTGTTTTCTGCTAATGCTTGCTATGAATAGACTGCACTCCTGCTTTTAAATGGGAGCAAACTCTGTCCCTTCATATACATGTACAGTTCCCAAAGAAAGAGATGGCTCTATATAAAGTAGTTTCTTGAAAAGGTTTTCAGCTGCTAAGAGGCTTAGAAAAAAATGGTTGATGTACCATCCCTGGTGACCTAACATCTTTGCTCTCTGGATGGAGGTTTTCAAAAGCTTTTATTGAGGACCTTCATAAAACTCATGAGAAAAACCAAAGATAATTCTTTGCAAAAAATCTGTGCTAAACATTCGCATGCCTCTCCATCTCTGCTTTCCAGGTGTTATATGAGAATGCGAATTAGGTTGTGATGTCCCCCAGAAACTCCCCACTGTCAACATTATAGATAATGCCCTTAATCCATCATGGGGTCATTTCTACATTCTGCAGGCAGTGCGAAAACAAGAGTTGCTATAGCATCCAAGGACTGTCATAAAATTAAAACCCAGCAATTGAATTCACATGCAATCAACTCAGTTTTCCTTTGTTTAGTTCAGTTGACTGTTTCTGTCTAATAATGAAATGTGTTATTCCTTTCTGAGAATATGCTTCCACTGTAATTCCTTTAATTAAATGATACTAGATAGGTTGAAGTACAGGATAAAATTAGGCATTCAGGGAAACAAAGACATTCCTAACAGCCAAGGGCAAAAGTTGAAATTGTGGTCTTTTCTAAATTGGGATTTATTATTAATGTCATCACATAAAGCTCACATTACCTACTCATTATATTGCAGACTGTCTTCCTTTCTTCTTCAGTCTCATCTTGTGGGCAGTCCTGAGCAATATATATGACATATACTATTTTTTTTTTGTGAGTGTGTAAATGTTTTATATTTCTTGATGTCCTTTTTCAAACTTGAATCACAGTCAGTTCTATAGAGATGTTCGAGTATATAGTGGAATGGTCACTTGTGGTTACACTTAATAACTTGGAGAGAAGTGTGAGGTCCATTTATAAATTATAACAACTTGAAATATGTTGTATTTAACAGCTTGGGAAATAGAACAGATATATTGCCCAAGTTCAAGCACAATTGATTAAAATACTATCAAGAGAGGCATACTTATGAGACTGCAGTAACTGAGTCAGTTCTTAAACTCTTGTTTCCTGACTGTTGGATCCTACTGTTGTCTCACATCCATAAAAGCAACATAAACAATTTCTGTGTCCCCATCCTGATAAAACTTTGTGCCCTGATGAACGATACTAGGATTTATCAAAATACAGACAATAAATGTGTCACAAAATTAAAAGATTTTTTTTTTTTTAAAGATTTTGTCACTGTTGTATAGATTACATAAAGGTGGTACCACTTTATGTGGCAGCCTGTGCTTCTTGGTTATCTTTTAATTCCTTCTCACTCTACACAGAATCTTCTATGTATTGCATTATGTATTGGTGTTAAAATACTATATTAAGAAGTCTTTAAATATTTTATAAAAATGTGAAACTTACAGTTAATATTGTCCCTGCTATTTCTACTGGTTGATGTATGTTGCTCTTTTTTTTTTTTTTTTTTTTTTTTTTCTTTTCTTTTCTTTCTTTTTCTAGCTTTGAGGACTGTCTTACTCTTAGGTTTAGACACTTTAGTCATAACGTTTGAATGTGATCAACAAAATGCTAAGGGGGTTCCTAAAAACTTGGTAAACTTGTTTAATCACAGAGGAAATAGTGAACTGCCCATCAACACCTTTCTCTTACCTCTCTCTTCTTAAGTATGGACAAATTGACTGTGTTAAGTGCAGTATCTTACAGACTTCCTTGTCTGAATAAAAAGCCTGTCTGAAGATCCCTATTTCTGATGCCATTGTCAATGTCACTGCTTTTATATCCTTACCACCTCTGCATGTACATATTTCATTTCAGCTCTTCTGTACTTTTCATGACTGCTAATTTTGTCTTTTATAACTGTATATCATGTGTTTCTTTGGATGGCCTTTTTAAGGAGTTTGGAAATAAAATTTCTATTGCAGTAATGAGAAGACTTTCTCCCCCCCACTCCTAGAAGAAAATAAAAACAAACAAGCTTTATATAAAAAAAAGCTACTGAACACTGAGCTACTAACCACTGACTAATCTTCAAATGTCAAGATTGGAAATTACATTTGACATCTCAGCCTTTTATCTAACACATAAGAGCAGTATGGGCTACAGGGGTGAGAATTGTCAGTGAGAAAGCATAACTGCTCCAGGGCAAATAAGGAGGTTAGAGTTTCTGAATTTGTGTCCAGAATGATCTAGACTGTTATTTTAACTGGTGCTGAATAAATTTCATAAACAGCGTTCAAGTGTTTAGATCTTCTTTCCCACTTCATATGTTCTGCCACCTAAGCTAGAGAACCACACTCTCTGCTTTTTTTTTTTCTTTTTTGTCATGACTAAAAAAGCTGAAAGGTGCTCTCTTCCAGCCAGAATAATGTGTTAGAAACTTGTGAAGGGAGGCTGGATGTCATGGACAAAGCATCAGCTCTCCTACCTCAAATAAGAGCTGAATCCACTAGACAGGTGTAAGTAAGGGAACTTGGTCTGGAAACAGAAGTATTTTTATTGGTGCTGCTTGAAAAAGGAGAATTCCAAATATTTTTGGAAGGAGCTGCTTCCTGTTTTTAGGAAGCATCTTTCCTTAGGTATTTCTACCTAGGTTCTTGAGTTCTTGAAACATTGCTTAAGGTATATATGGGTACACTGTGCTAATTGTCAGCTAATTCCAGTATACTTTCAGGACTGTTCTCTCAGTATGATTGGATCTTCTGTCAACCTGGATTGAGTATCTCTGATGTGACAATACTTCTCAGTGTGTAAGTAACTGTGCTGCCTATACCTGATTTCTTATTCAAGTCACATAGGTTGATGCTTTGTATAAACTACAGGGTAGTGGGAGACACGGGCTTGAACTACAGCAGACTAAATGGCTGAACCATCATCTCTTGAAAACATACTGAGCATAACCTTGAATCACCGAGTCAAGAGTCTGAAACCTTTTTTTTTTTTCTTTCTTTTTTTCTGTACTCTTTTAGCTTAGATACGCATCTATAATAATAAATTTAAGCCCAGTTTTAGTATGTGTATTTCTATGGATAGCCCATTGTCTAATATTTGCAGGCTATGTACTGAAAATAGGTTAAGCTAAATTCAGCTATTGAAAAATGGGGAATATCTTTGTGACTGTGTTAAATTTCAAGAGCACTGATTAACACTATAGATTGGAAGAGCTTGATTCTGGTAATGTGTCATAAGAAAATCTAATGAACTCAGTCCATCGTGGAATCCAAGTCTATCCATGGAGTCCAAGATAGGCAGAAGATTAATAACCTGCTTGCTATGTTTGGAATGAGATAATGACGACTTCTCAGTATTCCCAAACCTTGAGAAAATCTGTCATGTATTGAAGGAAATTTTTTGGGCGTGTAGGAATTTTTTCAGTAGCAAAAAAATTTACTGAGTTAACTTTCACTGGAGTTCAGGTCTTCAGGATTACATTCTTTAATTCAGACATCTCTGTTCTTCCTGAGTCTGCCTTAAGTATCTAACTTGTTTCTTGTACTTCTTTTGTGTTTGTGGTTTGATTTTTTTTTTTTTTTTTAATAGCTAGACCGGCATCTATTAACCTTGCCTGTGAACGACTGAGTTAATGCCCAGTCTGTGCTGCTAATGACATTGCCTTTACTGCTGAACTAGGGAAGAGAATCACCACCTTAGCATCTGGCTATCTCTAATCTGGCAACAAGTTTAATTTAGCAGCAGAAGTTCCTCAAATTAATAAGTTCTACTGGCAGTATATGCCTTATTTCCATCTTGAACAGAGGGGATGCAAAAACATATGAGATACAAAAAAGGAAAAAAAAAAAAAAAAAGAGAGAGAGAGAAGCTATGAAAAATGGACTGAGAACAAAGCTCACATTTTTATTTATTTGTTTATTTATCTTAAATTGAATTAGCAGTTCAGAATCAAATATCAGCTATATTTCAGAAACTGTTAGTTCTTTAGATTTTGCAATCTTCTGGCTGAGAGCTCAGAATTTGTATCTTCTGTCTTAAGAAGTCTTGGAAGAAAACAGTCTTATTTATAGCAAATACTGGCATAATATTGAACATACAGTAAAGTATTATACTATATCTTTGAGTAACAAATAACTTGTCATACCACTTCCCCATGTCTATTCATGCATTTCAACAACGAATCAGTATTTGGTGACATTTTAAAGTATTTTTTAACCAGGCAGGAAGATATTATGGAATAGATAATTGTCGTAGAGCATTTCGAACGAATCACTAAAGAGCAATAAGAATGTATGTGGTCGGGGAATCTTTAACTGATATGTTGCTGTTTGGCTGTGGAATATAAGAAATGGAAAGAGAATGATTTTCAGCTTCATCTCATGCATCTGCAAGAAAAATTTGGATAATTCAACACACACTTAGTTGGTCACAGCTAAAAAGTTGTGAATCTTGCAGTATCCCTTATGTGAGTGTTTATGTGCATTTTTATGTAGGACTTCTGAACTTAGTAAAATCAGAAAGATACTTTAATAGATTATATGTCCATTCCTGTAAGGTAGTAGCCAATAAAGTACTTATTGCACCTACTTGCAAAATCCGGCTTTATAGGAAAAAAAAAAAAAAAAAAAAAAAAAAAAAAGTTTTAATTTTTTTCATAAACTGATTCCTCTTTGTTTTGTTTTTCTTATCAGTTTCATATTTTTCTTTCTAGCTAAAACAGAAAAATGCTAAAAGATCCAGAATTAAGGAGAAGTAGTTTTGATACGGATTTGTGTCTCTTGATTTATAATTGAATTACAGAGTTCTTTTATCTCTGGATATGCATATATTCTGGTAATAGTATGTGGACTGCCACACTTGACAGTAGAAATGGGCAGATAACATTGTTAGCACTGTGCATGCTAATGTTAGGATTTTTGTATCTCTTCTATCCAGCTACAACTGCTTTCAAAATTTAAAAGAGCAGAACTTTCTTTGAGATTTCTATCTTCCCAGTCAAATTTGGTTGAAATTGATCTACTTTGTTAAAAAATTAAAAAACAAAAACAAACAACAACAGCAAAAAAAAAAAAAACCCCACACAGACTGTATGATTTCACAGCCTTGTTTCCATAGGAAACCAGGCTAAAATCAGCCTGATAACAATCAGGTTTATTTTCTGCAAAAAGTCTCCTCCCAGTGCCTGTATACTGTAGATCCATAACATAGTTGATGACACCCTTAAATGATTACTATGAAGTAAAATGATATACCTAAGTACAAATTTGGAAACGTCAGATGCTATCTTTTAGAAGTTTTTACACCTGAGCAGGTACATATTGGCTTAGTCATCCAACTAAGAGCCTTCCAGTCCTTTCTTATATGGATGAAGGTTGCTATCATGTTCTGTGAATTTGTGAGCAGAAAAAGTAGTTGAGGAATGGAGAGAAGATGGGGAAGAGGACTACAGGAAGATAAAACAGTGTTTTCTCCCTACATCCTGTTGAAGATCCAAGTCTTTTCTTCTACCTGCACTCTGCTCTGTTCAATGTTTCATTTCTCTTCTGGTGTGTGAGGAACACTATGAAAATGACTGGAAGGCACATTATAAAATAAACTGGATATATTAACTTCCAGTTATATATTGCATCAAGAAGAAACCCTGCTTGTAAATTTGAACTGGCATATAAACAAGTGTGAGAAAAAAATATTTGGTTAAATAATAAAAGAATTTAAAGAATGAATGCTTTCATAGTAATACATTTGGAAGTGTAAAGCTATGGAAATGACCTAGTACTTATACCTGAAAATTACGTTAAACTGAATTTAGTCATAGAAAATCCACTCATTTGTACAGTGTGCAGAATACAGTAATTCATTTGAGATGTGTCAGTCTCTAAGTTATCTCCCTCTGCATTCACTGGAGATTAAAAAGCTCTCCAGAATTTGGTTCATCAGGTACTGAGTGTATGAATAGCCTAAAAGTGGAGGAAAAACAATGAAAGTAGGCGAGGAAGTCTCTTAACCAAAGCTCCTGTTACTTTCAGAACAGTATTTAAATAGGGGTTGATCTTTGTTGCAACATCTGCAACTTTAAGACATGTCTAGACAGTAACATTGTAACTGTGTCAAGTGAGGATTTATTTTATTTTATTTTTTTTTTTTTTTCCCCCCATTTCACAAAATCTTGCATTTGGACGAAGGTAACTTCAAGATGCAGATAGGATATTTCCTCCTCTGCATTTTGTTCAGAGTTATTTTGATTAGCTTATTAGGTCCTAAAAATGATTTTTCTCTATTACTATTTAACCAGGCTTCGTACTGAAGATATATTCAGTAGAAGTTTTACCAAAGAGCAGACACTCATTGCAGATTCCCGTAGTGATGCATCCAAGACGTGATATTATGGGAACCACCATTTTTATTTCATTGATTGAGGACAGTAATGAGGTCAAAAACATATATCTAAATCTGGTTCATTTAAGCCTCTAATGAGCTGTGTTATATGAAAACTTTTTCCATATCTTATAGTGCAGACACATACTGTAGAATAGGGAAAATATGGAAAAATAAAACTTCTGAAAGAAGTACACAGAATCATAGAATGGCCTGGGTTGAAAAAGACCACAGTGATCATCCAGTTTCAACACCTGTGCTACGTGCAGGGTTGCCAACCACCACACCAGGCTGCCCAGAGCCACATCCAGCCTGTTCTTGAATGCCTCCAGGGATGGGGCATCCACAGCCTCCTTGGGCAACCTGTTTCAGTGCATCACCACCCTCTGTTTGAAAAACTTCCTCCTAATGTCTAACCTAAACCTCCCCTGTCTCAGTTTAAAATAATTCCCCCTTGTCCTATCACTATCCACCCTCATAAACAGCCATTCCCCCTCTTGTTTATGTACTTCCTTCAAGTACTCGAAGGCCACAATGAGGTCTTTCCAGAGCCTTCTCTTCTCCAAGCTAAGCAATCCCAGTTCCCTTACCTTTTCCTCATAGGAGAGGTGCTCCAGGTCTCTGATCATCTTAGCAGCCCTCTTCTGGACCTGCTCCAAGAGCTCCACGTCCTTCCTGTACCGGGTTCCCCAGACCTGGAGGCAGTAACTCCAGATGGGGCTTCACAAGAGCTGAGTAGAGGGGGACAACCACCTCCTTCTCCCTGCTGGCCGCCCCTTTTTCATGCAGCCCAGAACACAATTGGCCTTCTAGGCTGCAAGCACACACTGCTGGCTCATGTCCAGCTTCTTGTCCACCAGGACATCCAAGACCTTCTCCACAGGGCTGCTCTCTAGGAGATCTTCCCCTGGTTTGTATAAATACTGTGGATTGCCCCAGCCCAAGCACAGCACCCTGCACTGGACCTTACTGAACCTCATTAGGTTTTCATGGGCCCACTTCTCCAGCCTTTACAGGTCCCTCTGGATGGCTTCCCTTCCTTCCAATGTATTGACCGCACTGCTCAGCTTGGTGTCATCCACAAACTTGCTGAGGGTGCACTCAATGCCTTCATCTGTGTTGCTGACGAAGATGTTGATGAGCACCAGTCCTGAGACTGACCCTTGAGGGACACTGCTTGTGACCAGCCTCCACCCAGACACAGAATCATTGATCACAACTCTTTGGCCAATTCCTAATACATTGAGCAATCCTTCCTTCAAATCCACACCTCTCCAATTTAGAGAGAAGGATGTGGTGAGGGACCGTGTCAAAGGCTTTGCAGAAGTCCACGTAGATGACATCCACCACCCTTTCCCTGTCCACCAAAGCTGTCACTTCACCATAGAAGGCCACCAGATTGGTCAGGTGAGATCTGCTCTTGGAGAAATCATGCTGGATGTCTTGAGTCACCTCTTTATCTCATACATGCCTTAACATAGCTTCTAGGAGGATCTGCTCCATCTTTCCAGGCATAGAGGTGAAGCTCACCAGCCTGTAGTTCCTTGGGTCTTCCTTTCTCCCTTTCTTAAAAATGGGGGTAACATTTCCCTTTTTTCCATCACCAGGGAGTTCACCAGATAGCCATGATTTTTCAAATATGATGGAGAGTGACTTGGCAACCACATCTGCCATCTCTTTCAGAACCCTAGGATGGATATTGTCTGGTCCCATTGACTTATACATAATTTCTAAGACTACAGAAATATCAAAATCCTACTTCTATGTTTAGAAATTGCTAATCATTCTAATAACATTGATTTAATTTACAATTCATTACGGTTTTGCAATACAATAACTTGATCTGCACTCTTATGTTGGCTTGCAGTCTGAAATTGTTCGCCGTTATCACCTGAGGAGAATTTTCTATTGAAAAACTTGTTTCTGAATTTTGCTGTTATCCAGAAGTTGTAGTGTTTATGATTAGGAGTCCACTGTGAAGACCTGTGGTAATGTGGATCAGAAGAGCAACACAGAGTAGAGTTGCAGTCTGCTTTAAAATGAGATTGGTGAAATAGGAAATATTCATACTCCTGAAAGGACAACAAAGGACAAGGAGGGTTCCAGTACCTGGGAAACAAATCTGTGGAAACTAGCCTTGTGCAACTGTCTTAAATATGTGATTTTATTCATCAGTTATATTGTTCTTCTGCAAGTTTTAAATAGTTTAAAACTTACTGTACAATCATAGACATTGACTCCAGCGTATCCCTTAAAAACAAGTGCTATACAACTTTTCAGGTAGATCTCCTGTCTTTTACAAGACTTCATTCTTTTGATTGTCAGTTTTTATTGGGCTTGTTTAGCAGTTCTGATACTATAATATATACATTTCAGAGAATAGCAGTTGGCAATAGTAACAGGAATGTGTGTTACTGTCTTAAGAACTGATCTTAAACAACATATTCTCTGGCACCTTGCTTTGAACATCTAAGGACTAAAGGAGTGGAAAATAATCTGTAAAACTAACCAGAGCTAAAAAAAAAAATAAATAAAAAAAAAAAAAAAAAAAAAAAAAAAAATTGCCAGGTCACTTTTACTGTATAGGCTAAAACCAGAAAATATTTTTAAAGACAAAAATATCTTTTTTGTCCTCTTTTCATTCTTCATTTTTTCATGCAATACAATGGCTGCACATGAATTATAGTCTATTTGTCCCAAGAATGTGATGCTTTCATTCACATCTATAAACAAAACAAGCAACAAGACCATAGATTAATTTCATTTTCATTTAGTCGATGGCAGATTTTCATTCTCTGTATCTCAAAAATAAGCACTGAATTTCCAGTCTTAATGATTAATTATTACAATAAGAATGATTAAAAAACAAACCACAAAACAATAACAAAACCAAAGGCAAAGAAACAAAAAAATCTCAACAAAATAGGCTTGGCATTTCTCCAAATGTTAACTCTGTTAGTATCATATCCAGCCCACCTTTGTCTATAATCTGATATTGAATTTGCATTTTATTCTTTATTACCTTCATCTCCTCTTGTTGTTTCTTTCCTTGTCTTCTAGGGATGTTGGTCAAATGCCAGTTGTACCATGGAGAATTTGATTAAAAATAATTAATAAATGATGATAAATGAAAGACAACTTTTCCTTTACCTATTATTGTCAGATAATATACTGTAACACAGAATTTGTTAACTGTTTCAGTATTCTCATTAAAAACAATTGTTTTAATTTCCCATCTTGAAACCTGATCGTTACGTTTCAAACTATTCCCACTAAATCAGTTCCACTTCACTGGATTCATATCTTCAAAGATTCCTTCTGGACCATTGCCTTTCTGTGCAAATCCAATTTCTGTCATTGCTGTTTATGTTATATTTGCCTCTTGATGATTCAGTGATTTTCATGTTACCACAGGTACTAAGGAGCTGCGCAATGGAAGACTTCTGTCCTTAGAGAGCATTTCATGGAAGTGTACCATGAGTGCATCACTGCTTATTGCAGCTTCTTTCAGTGGTTTCTTTGCTGAATCAGAATTACCAGCCCGACCTGCCACAGAGATCAAGTAGCACTCAGGAGATGCTGAATTCAAGGCAAAAGAAAAGAAAGCAGACAGTACTTTTGTTACAAAATACCTCAAAACCAGAAAAAAAAAAAAAATAATAATTGCAATTTTGGTAGTGGCTCTGTTTTTTCCTATTGCCCTTCTCTTTAGTTTTTGGAGAACTTGTTAGTGTTCATTCTGATCTCCATTATTTCACAGATGACTCTGTGCCTGTAAAAGGAGAGTTGAAACAAAGACCATTTTGAACCGCTTTCCATCCACACCTGAGAAAAGGCGTATGGATGAAGATAGATGTGCTGAAGGAGCAAAGCTGTACCAGAGATGTTGTGTTCATTAGCTACCTGCTTTCTTCCTTTACCTAAGTGATGCAATGTATTTGGTACTCTTCCTCATCTTCCATTCCTCTTACTGTAATTGCCACTCTTTCTCCCACTCCTCTTCCTTTAGGTAAGGTTTTTATCAACCAGTATCAATGGAAAGTGTCAGTGTCAGCTTTCCATCCCACTATTTCACTCCATTTTACTCCAAGCTGAAAGTCAGGTCTGAGATCCAATGCTTCAGTCCTTTCCATGGTTCTGATGTTGCTCTCATTTTGAGCAGATGGAGCAGTGAGAAGTTGTACTCCAGAGCATTCTCTACTTAACCACAGTAACCCTGAACCAGGGCACATTCAGGCACTGGGGGATTTCTGGGAGCAATTAGTAGCCAAACTCACTTCCAGTGTATGTTAGGAGAGAAGATTCTGTACTTTTTCAAGGAATATGAATGACAACTTTGTTTACAGACTACTTTGTTACTCCATGGTGCAAGCTGGTAAGTTATCTGATGAAACTGAGAAAGGAATATTTAAAGCTCAGACAAACCAAATCCTTTCCTCCCTTTTCCTAAGTTCAATCTGGAATTGTATGTCTGAACGGTTTTTCCACTTTTAAAAAGAATAAACAAACCTACCAACCAAGCAAAAAAACTCTTAGTGTGATAACAGGTGATATATATCACAGAATCATAGAATGGTTTGGTTTGCAAGGGACTTTTAAGGTCATATAATTCCAAACCCCTGCTGTAGGCAGGGACACCTCCTGCTAGACCAGGCTGCTCAAAGTCTCATCCAGCCTGGCCTTGAGTGCTTGCAGAGAGGAGGCTTCCACAACCTCACTGGGCAACCTGTTCCAGTGTCTCACCACCTTCATAGTAAACATACTTATATTTCTTTCTATAGTTACTGGCAAAACTGTAAATTCCTGAAAGCAGAGGATGTCATGAAAAAATTGTGAGCAATACAAATGCTGAAACTTCCTGTCTCCTGTAAATAAATTCAAAGTTTTGCTTTTATCTGCATTTCTGGTAATAATGAGAAATAGCTAAGAAGTGTAATGACAGTGCCAGTATCATAATACTGATTATAATTGGATGCATATCATAATAACATCACGCTATCTTTAGCTGTTCAGATTTGACATGTTGTAGGGTTGGAGTTTTTTGAATCTTACCAAGGTTCAGCAGTGTACTTAGTTATTTTCTATTGCAGAATTATTTTACAGCTTTACCAAGACTTAAAAGGGATAAGTGAAATAAATAAATAAATAAATAAAATCTTTCTTTACGCAGATAGTTGTTATTTGATATTCTGTTTGTATACATAATAGAGTAGTAGAACAAGAAAAAAAAAACCTTTTATACCTTTTACTTTAAGGACATTTGCAAAATTACTGGATGAGAAATTCCTCTAATAAAACTATGTTCAAAGCATTACAAAATCATTGCAAGACTGCTGTTTATGAATAGTCCACCTTCAAGGTCCTTTGAACTTGCTTTTGACACATGGCTATGCATATAAATTAGTACCAGAGGAATCTGTCTTGTTTTTTGAGAATTGCTGGAGAAACAGAATGAGAGATATAAACAGACAGGTGGCTTTAATACTACACAGTTCATCTCTGGTAGTCTTATAACCCTCCGCTATGGATCTGTTATATCATTTTTAATGTATTCATCATAATGCAATGTTAATTCTGTTTCATAGACATGGAAATGCTTTACATTTTCTTTTCCAGAGATGTTTTCTTACAGAATTTTATTTTATTTTATTTTATTTTATTTTATTTTATTTGTAATACCATGAGTTATACAGAAACCACTATATTTTCAGTTACTATACCATTATAGTTTCAGTTATTTCATTAATCTTTACCATTTTGTCTTCAGATTCCACTGCTTTTCAAACAAACTCAAAAAGCACAGCATAAGGTTTAGCAGCCTCATAGGAAAACCAGTGCCTTACAGTACATTTTTACATAGAGTAAAACATTTTTACCTGTAAGACTGATACTTCGTATGAAAAAGTATAACAAAGGGGTAATTTCTTAGAGAAAACTTATCACATTTCTCAGGCATCAACATTTTTAAACAAAAACACATTGCTTCATTGTTTTTGTTATTGATAATTTGTTGTAACTTGGAAGGTATATAGGGAATGCATGGGGGGAACAATCAGAATTTTCACCATTTGCAAAAAGTCTGTAAAATACATTATGCCCACTGAATAATAATTTCCACTATCTACCACAAATAGAATATCTTGCCATCCCACTTGTAAACACTATGTTTACATGTTGCCTATTGTTGTGTTGTGGGATGCATTACTACAAATAAAAATGAAAGATAGTCAGATTTGAATATAGAATATAATTCCTTTTTGTTTAGATGATGTGATTTTTAGGTTTTCTAAAGGCTGTACAAATTCAAACCACATTTTAAATATTCAGTATGCCTTTGATACATTTCTGATAAAGTTATCTTTAAAAAATCATAACAATTTAATTTTTTAGTTATTTTCCTTATCATTATATTTGTTGTACTACCATTTATGAGGCTAGTGTTACTTCTTGTGTAGCAACTAAGAGAAGTCCTATTCATTTTGCTTAGCATAAGACAAGGAAGTGCTGATATTTCCCTTTAACTTGGGGAATATGCTTTTTCCCAGATTAAAAACCTCTCTTATCTAAACTACTCTGAGTTTCCAAAAGATTGCATATACTTGAAGACAAGGACACAGTTCAAAGAAATTCTGATTATGTTTCTCGAATCTTTTATACTCAAACAGTTCCACAGAATCAAAATAACAAAGCTTCATGACTATTTCTTGTCAAACTATGGGCACTGAGGAAAAATGTGTATCCTCAGCTAGCTACACTTGAGAAATAAAATATACAAGCTTGAAATAAAAGCACACAACCTTCCTAACTTTAGACAAGAAGCACTTGTTAAGGGAATAACATCAGTGGAAACTGTGACAGAAGAAGGCGGAAGTGCCTGGAGAAATCCTGATAGCCATTAGACGTGCTGAATTTTTTGATAAGCTGAATGCTAGCTTAAATCTTCTTGGAGCAGGTGCAGTGAACTTTAGCTTTTGAGTTCAATATCTGATTTGGTTAACTTATTTTGTCAACTGCTTCCAGGTACCATACTGGCTTATACCGGCAGACTTTTTTTACGTGGTATCTTTTGGTGTTAGCAAAATAAACTAGAAAGAATGAGGGGAAATTTAAACTTGATAAAATGTGATGATGTCATGGGCAATGTGAAGCTGGTGGCATCTCTACTTCGCTTGGCTTGCCTACAAGGGCTGATCTTAGGGCTGTCCTTTTTCACTGCTGTTTCCACAGTTGACAAAAGTTTACTGGGATTAAAATTAAGGCAAACACTCCTGTACTGATTGTAAGTACAACATTTTAGTTCACATAGAAATACTTTCTTCCTGGTCATGGGTCATCACTTGTCTTTCATAGTGCTGTAGTGGGGAGAATTTTATTATTAGTACATGGATAGTTGGTATTCATTGAATATGATCATAAGCTGCTCTCCAGATTCTTCATCAGAAATGCTTTATTTCACTTCTACACAAGTTTAATTTTTTCTGTTGTAACTGACCTTCACCATATCCAATTAAAATCTTTCCCTTTACTTGCACTTGAGGTGTTTCTTTTGGGAGTCTTAATTCATTTTATCCTTAGGAGGAAGAAGTAGTATGTTTTATGTACTAGTGATCTCTTTTATTGTTATTACTTTCATTTTAGACCATGTCCTTAGCGTTTCTTATTCAATATTGCTGCTTCATGGAAATATGAGAGCAATCCTATCTGAAATAATGAACAACTCATCATATTATAAACGGTAAAAGAATTTCATTCCTTTGTCTGTCCTTAAAAATAAAATTAAATCTATTTGAGTCTTTAGATAAAGCTAAACCTTCACTAGAAATATGTTGCATCTCTTTCCAGAAAGAAGAGTATTTATTTCTGTTATCTCATTAAAAATAATAATAATAATAATAATAATATAAAACCATTCAAATAGAACTTGGTTGAAAGCCTAAGATGTTGGATGTTTCATATCATAAACCTTCTTACCAGGAGACAGAGAGTATTCCATCTGGAGTAGATGTAGACAGAGGAGTGTTTACATTGGAGTGCATAGTAGTGGTCTGTGCTTTGCTACCAGTGGATAAGCAGGCAAATTACTGGAAAGTATAATATAATCTGGAAATGAGGAACACAAAGATAAATATAATGTGTTTTCAGCATAACTTTTATGAGAGGAAGTTATGTCTTTCACTGGTAAAGTCTTTTTGAAAGAATTACAGGAACATATGGACAATGGTTGAACTAGTTAATATAATCTTTGATTATATTAACCTCTCAGCAAAATTTCTTATCACATAAGTAATAAGGGATAAAAGGATATCATATAACAAGACGGAAAATGAATAGTTCTGTGAAGGAAATAATAATTCTGATATAAAACAATAAACATGGTCGATATTCACAATAGCGGAACAATGAATTTTCACAGAATACTTACCCTAATGTATGCATAAAGATAAATATATGCCAACATTTTATAGTGATACTAAATTTTCATGGTATTACACTCAAAAGCAAACTCAGATTTTGAGATACTGAGTGAGATAGTGGTAATACTACAAATGAATATAGAGACAGGCATGTTGGGAAAAAACGGTTGTTCCTATACACATATATTGATAGAGATTGTCTCTAAACTGGCTGTTAAAACTGGAAATGAATTTTTGGGCTAGATAGTTCTGTAAAACATTGGAGAGTGATGACAGGTTTAATCATAGATATGGAATGGTGTCTCCACAAGAAGACCTAAGTAGAATAAGATGTTAGTAATATAAAAGAAGTACCTGAAGACGTGTAAGGGGATGGGCATAAAAATGATTATTCACTTATTCTAAGTATCATGTCTCATTAAATCAAATTATAGAGTAGAAGGTATAAAATTTAGGAAAAGAAAATATTTTTCTCATGCAGAGCATATTGCAGTCCTTGAGTTCATTTCCATAGGAAGACTTAGAATCCAAAACTGCACAGAAGTTCAAAGACTCACTGAATTCATGGAAGATGGTTGCCAGGAGGAGTGTTGAACATTAAGTTCCATATGTAGTTTTTTAAGCACTGAAAACACACCCCAAAGGGAGCTGGGAGAAGATGGTATAGAAATCTTGTTTAATTGTTACACATGAAGAAGATTTGTAATGATAGTTATATTCATAGTTATATCATATTGTATAATGATTATGTTCTGGGTTGCATTAAAAAAACAGTGGCCAGCAGGGAGAGGGAGGTGACTGTCCGCCTCTACTCAGCTCTCATGAAGCCCCATCTGGAGTTACTGCATCCAGGTCTGGGGCCCCCAGTGCAGGAAGGAAGTGGAACTCTTGGAGCAGGTCCGGAAGAGGGCTGCTAAGATGATCAGAGACCTGGAGCACCTCTCCTGTGAGGAAAAGGTAAGGGAACTGGAATTGCTTAGCTTGGAGAAGAGAAGGCTCTGGAAA
This sequence comes from Lagopus muta, assembly GCF_023343835.1. Lineage (NCBI taxonomy): Eukaryota > Metazoa > Chordata > Aves > Galliformes > Phasianidae > Lagopus > Lagopus muta. The sequence continues at coordinate 145,832,726 of NC_064433.1, read as the reverse complement.
GACTTCATTGTGGCCTTCCAGTACTTGAAGGAAGCCTATAAACAGGAGGGGAAACGGCTGTTTACGAGGGTGGATAGTGATAGGACAAGGGGGAATTATTTTAAACTGAGACAGGGGAGGTTTAGGTTAGACATTAGGAGGAAGTTTTTCAAACAGAGGGTGGTGATGCACTGAAACAGATTGCCCAAGGAGGCTGTGGATACCCCATCCCTGGTGCCCCATCCAATTCAAGATCAGGATGGATGTGGCTCTGGGCAGCCTGGTCTGGTGGTTGGCGACCCTGCACATAGCAGGGGGGTTGAAACTGGATGATCACTGTGGTGTTTTTCAACCCAGGCCATTCTATGATCCTATGAATGGAAAACTTGCTGTTGTTGTCCCTGCTAGAGCATGTAGGTTGGAACAAGCACCAGAGGTCCCTCCCAAACTCATTCATTCTGAGATTATACTGTATCATACAAATGATACATTGAAGGATCTTTGCTCTGGCTGGTACTTCTATTTACATAAACTTAGAGCTTGATATGAATCTTACTGCTTGTAGCTCGTGCTTCAAGTTACTATGATCAATCTGGATTACCGGATCAGACCCTGTGTTCATCTGCTGTAGTTTCTTGTGTCAAATATAGACCAGTAGGAAATGTTTAGAAAAGGATGTAAAGTCTCCATCAGCACACAGTTGTACTTCCACTACTGCTGCCTATGATCCCTGGCTTGCTGATTTTCTAGACTGGAATTTTTATCTACTTTACTAAATAGCCTGTGCTGGGTTTTCATATAAATACATCTGATTATTTGGTATATAAGATCTCCTGTTGCAAAGAATTTCAACAATGCTCACATGCAATATGAAGATTTTTTTCTTATAGTGTGTGAATGACCTCATAGTTCCATTTTACATCCCTCTTCTACTTGTGCTATAGTGTATGGTTCTTTAGGCAAGCAGTTTCCTATTCACTATCTCTGTAACATTATTGATTTTACATTTTCTTTTCTGGACAAGTGTTGTTACTTGCCTAATCTCTCAAATAGAAGCTGACCCATACTTTTGTTTATCTTTACCATTTCCATCTTGGCTATGCATTCTCTAGTTCTCTGTCTGCAGAGAGACTGACTTTAAACAGATCTTAAGCTGGGTTAATATTAAACCAGCTTTTGCAACGTTAGGAATGAGTAATGAGAAGTCTCACAGTCTGTCTTGTATCACTTTCAGGCAGACCTATAGTATTCACTAGAAGCTATTCCAAAGCAAAGTAACTAACTGAAAATAATAACCAATGTAAAAATGCAGATGTCTTTCTTCACACTGGACTGAGATACACTCATATGTATACAGTTCTGATATATACAGAGACAGATGCAACAGAGACAAATGAAGGAGTAGAGTACAAAAAGCTTAGCTGTCTTTGTGAAAACAATTCTTTTGAAATACTTATTGTTTCAATTTTTTTGCAGTTACTTCTGGCAATATAATCAACATTATTTTAAAAATAAAATGCATATACAGGTCAGTGGAGTTAAGGGTCCAAGAGATATTCTGTGTACAGCATATTGCATCAGGCTGGCTTCAGATTTCAGTGAGTTGGATTTTTTTAATTGTTATTTTAATATTTCAGTATAGCATTTTTGGTGCCATAGACAAAAGGGCAACAGTTTCAAATGGATCTGAAGAAGACATTGATGACATTAAGCCACAGATATTTTCCACCTTTCTTCATGTACTTGCATGAGGGTGGTATGAGAAAGATAGCTCAGAGCTCTTCTTCTCTAGTCCAAGACAGATTCTTCTACTTGTTGAAACATGTCGTGGCAGACAAATTTGCTTTGCAGTGTTATCTTATACCCTGTGTTAAGTTTTACATAACATCTGAGCTGGCATTAATTTTGGACAACCCAAAGGCTAATTATGTTATTTTTCCAGTTCGGATGTGTGTTATAAACAGTGTTTACTTTTATGCAGTAGTATTATTCTTTCCTCACATTTTTGTGCCTTCAGAAGAGTATCAGGAAAAAAAAATTCCTTTTTCTTTTATGCTATGTATCATTCGTTGCACTTTTGATGAACTCCTTCAAATTCATTATGAGATTTGTAAAATCCATTGCAGTATTAATCCGTTAATGATTTCTTTTCTGACATTTTTCTTTAGATTTTTGTATGTTTTCAGATTTCCTTGAGTTGCTTCAAGTTGCATATTGTTATTTTTCCCAGCTGCAAAGAGATGCAGTTCTTGAAATGAATTTTGTGCACTAGATTTCAAGCTGTTATGCTTAGAAAAACATTGAACAAAAATGCAGGGCCAATGTCTCGATGTCTGCTCTATCAAGGTTGAAATGACTTCCATGCATAGCAAAAGGTGAAGCCTACTGCAAGGCTCACAAACTATTGAAAGGCACTGACTTTTTCTGTTATGCCTACTTTTTCCTGCAGGGCTTGCCAGTGGGTCTGTAGAGGACCTGCTACAATCTGTAGTTTGTGCAGTGAGTTTAAGTAAACTGTTCTCAAATAATTGATTTCAGGACTACTCTTATCTACATATCCCCAGTATTTTAGTGTATGTACTAAGCCTCCATGACATAAGGAGCATGCTGTAAGGACCAGGTTCTGCACACACGTGTATATATTCATAGAATCATAGAATCATAGAATCACCCGGGTTGGAAGGGACCCCAAGGATCATGTAGTTCCAACCCCCCTGCCTAGCAGGGCCACCAAACATCCACATTCAGATCAGGTTGCCCAGGACCCCGTCCAACCTGGCTTTAAACACGTCCAAGGATGGGGCATCCACAACCTCCCTGGGCAGCCCGTTCCAGGGCCTAACCACTCTCCTAGTAAAGAACTTCCCCCTAACATCTAACCTAAATCTTCCCTCCTTCAACTTAAAACCATTTCCCCTCGTCCTGCTGTTGTCAGCCCTTTTGAAGAGTTTACTCCCCTCCTGGGTGTAGGTTCCCTTCAGGTATTGATAGGCTGCAATGAGGTCACCCCGCAGCCTTCTCTTCTCCAGGCTGAACAAGCCCAACTCCCTCAGCCTGTCCTCATAGGGGAGGTGCTCCAGCCCCCTGATCATCTTAGTCGCCCTCCTCTGGACCCTTTCCAAAATCTCAATGTCTTTCTTGTACTGAGGGCTCCACACCTGGACACAGTACTCCAGGTGGGGCCTCACAAGAGCCGAGTAGAGAGGGACAATCACCTCCCTGTCCCTGCTGGCCACCCCTCTCCTGATGGAGCCCAGGATCCCATTTGCCTTTCGAGCTGCCAGAGCGCACTGCTGGCTCATATTCAGTCTCTCGTCCATCAGGACCCCCAGGTCCTTCTCTGCCGAGCTGCTCTCAAGGACCGCTCCTCCCAGCCTGTACGGGTGCCTGGGGTTCTTCCGGCCCAAATGCAAAACCCTGCACTTTGCCGTGTTGAACCTCATCAGGTTCACCCGAGCCCAGCCCTCCAGCCTGTCGAGGTCCCTCTGAATGGCATCCCTTCCTTCCACCGTATCAACCGCACCACTCAGCTTGGTGTCGTCAGCAAACTTGCTGAGGGTGCACTCAATTCCCTCATCGATGTCATTAATAAAGATGTTAAAGAGCACCGGTCCCAAGACGGACCCTTGGGGGACACCACTTGTTACCGGCCTCCACCTGGACATAGAGCCATTGACCACCACCCTCTGTCTGCGGCCTTTCAACCAATTGCTTATCCATCGGGTCGTCCACCCATCAAATCCACTTCCCTCCAATTTGGAGACGAGGATGTGGTGGGGGACCAGAGGCAGTTCACTTTTCTACTCTGCCTCCTGTAACATGAATGAAAATTAAATGCAGATTGGAATCAACTTCAGAATAAACACCTAAACACAGATAAATACTTCTACATGTGAACAAAGTGTTTTGGCTTTCCAAATAGTCAGTGTAGTTTCTGCCAAAATAGTGAACGTGGCCAAGAGTACTATTCAGCCAATGTTAAAGCTAACAAACGCAATGAATATGATTCAGTTGGCTATCATAGTCCTACCTGAGATATCTCACTGGATTACAGATGCTGCTTCTGAAGGATAGATGTGCCCTATCCACCAAGCCTACTGGAGTGATTTGAGTGGGATGAACAACCTTAGGTGGTACAATTTTCAAGTGAGAGCAGCTAAATCAATCACGTTTGCTTATCTGAGTAACTGTCTACACTGTTGTCTCTAGCAAATAGTTTTATTTAATATTTTTTTAAGCACTGCTTCCAACTAGGGGAGGGTTACAAATTTCTAGAATGTTACAATTATCAGAATATCTATCACAATAGGCATCAGTTGTTTTTAACTAGAGACATAGTAATTCAAAAATATGTTTTTGCTTCCTATTGCTTTCCATAGACAATAAATGATATGCATGCTTAATTTGTCAGTATGCTTGGTATAATTCACTCTTTGAGTATTAACAAAGCATAAATGATTGCTGGTAGGGTGAGAGAACTGAACTCGTTATGCTAAGCCACCTTCTCCACAGGACCAAAATGAAGACAAGCAGTTCTTTGGAGAAAGTTTCCTATTTAAATTACGATAGCTATGCATAATAGAGGTGCAGTAGGCTCAGACATGATCCCTGCACTAATGCATTGTAATATCATTATAGTTGGACTCCCTTGATGAAAAGAGATCTTCTTCTAATCAGAAAACCCTATGCAACCTTTGAGTAACATTAGTTCAGAAACAGTGGTATCAGAATAGATCAAGGTTATCAATAACCCAACGCTTCTCAAATTAAATATGTGTTTGAGAAAGCTGTTGATAAGCATCTTCATTTATATAGCATCTCATGCAGAAAGGTATTACAATATGGGTATTAAACTGAGACAAAATGAGCCAGCATTTGTTTATTCTGACTGATAGTAATTTTATTATTTACCTTTTAAAAAAAATTATTACAAGTAACAGTGTGTACTTAGAAGCCAACAGCATGTCTTTTAAAACATGGTCTCAGAAATTTCCACTTGAGGAAAGAAATATGTTTCCAGGTCCTGAAAAACGTTTGCAAGTGCATAACTCAAACTAAAATTGAGTCAAGGTAATCCTCTGGCCTTTATCACAGAACAGGCCAAATTAGAGGATCACAGAGAATTTAACAGCTTCTTGATTAATGCATTATTTTTTAAAAGTATATTTAGATCCAGTTCTTTGAAAAGTTTTTCCTTTTTTTGGAGCAAGTATGGCTGAAGCAAGGGCTTAAAATTAATTAATTGTTGAAGTGCTTTGCAGACTGAAACTTAAGTCCTGACATCCTGAGCTCTTTGTGACTTTCAGAGTGTTTGCAGTGTAATATCTGTAATTTTACATTTCCAGACAAAATGTACCTCCTGTAGAAATTTTTTAAAAGTTCAGCTTTGCTTGTAGAGGTATATAAAGATACTGTAAATGATATGAAGTTTATATCATCTACCTGAATTCTGTACACTGAGGTATAAATTATAATCAGTTAAAATATAGCTGAATTATATCTTACATTTCTAACATACTGCTAAAGTTTTTAAAAGGAATACAATTGAAGATATTAGTCAAATTGATATCATTGTTTGTTATTTAATTGAACACCTACAGTAACATTGAACTTAAATGAACTGACCCCTGAAGAACGTATCTTCAACAGTGGTAACATGAAGTAGCCAGCTTATGAAGTGTGACAAATTCTCCAAATATGTCTTGGGGTCATTACTTCCATTACAAAGTACCTGTGCCTGCTAAAATCAATAAATTCATAGCAGAATGACATAGCTCAAAAAGTATCAAGGAGAGAAATAATAAATACATATGCCTCTAATAAAAGATTCTACATCTTTCTTTATGAAAGATTCATCTTTCCATTTCTCATCCCCACTCCTTCTGGTTCTGTAGTTACATTTCTCTGAATATTTCTGTTTCAAGTAGAGTTACAAACATAATTCAAAGACAAAAATACGATAGACAGATTTCATTCCATTTACAAAGTTTCTGTCAAGTTTCTTTGTACTGATTAGTTACTCATTCACCCAGATCTTCCAATAACATTTTCACATGCTTTTGTCATCAGTCTTATTTTTCAGTAACACAGATGCCAGAGTAGTAGTTCCATCTGTTCTTTCCACTTGTGATGTGTACGCTTTTGGTCAGACTTTATTACTACCCTCCTAGAAATTCCAATATTTGTTCTTCGTACTTTTATGTCTGTTGGTTTCTCTTGTGTGTTTACCTGCCGTGCCTTTTCTTTCTCCTATATTCATCCCTCTTCTTCCCTTCTGTCTTTATTTCCACTTCCCGCATTCTTCTTCCCAAAACCTTGTTATCCTCCTTGCTTCCTGTGTGGTTTCTTTTCTGTGCACCATTTTGCTCTCTGCATATTTATTTAGGTATAAAGGGTTCTTGCCAAAGACAGCTGTAGATGTTGAATAAAACAACTGGTGACAAAAACAAACAAGAAAACAAACAAACAAACAAACAAAAAATCAACAAGATGACCAAAAAGAAAATGATCAGCATTTATATAAAAATGCTGAGGATTCCAGAAAGCTGCTCTGGAAAACCATCTTTTGAGAGGCACTATGGTAATGAATAGTTTCTGAGATCTGATTTCTCCGCATATGAACAAGTTTTGATTTTTTTAGAAGGAAAGCATTATAGTTCTCAATTGAGATGCTATTTGGAAATATGCACAGGTGACAATGGGAAAAAGAAAACTGTAAAAATGTGAAGGGAGTTTGTCCTTGTTTTAGATAGTCTCTACCTTTTGGTGAAGTTGCACTTAGTATCAATGCTGATTAAACATTCTTAGAAAGTGAACATTCTCTGTCCAAAAGTCTACATCAGAGTTAGGGTTGACAAGGGCACTTTGAGCTCTTGAGTTTAATTACTTTAAGTTCTCATACACTGTAATAGTACATTTTAGAACATCAAAAAGTGATGAATCAAAATAATTTCAAATTATGAAAAATGTATGCAAGTGTAAAACAAAATATTCTAAGACTGCCCTTCTAATTCAAGCAGTAGCTACTGGGAACATTGCTGCCACAAAAGATGTTCCATAGTGCATGGAATTGTGCTATATGTCAAGTGTTCGTGTTTTCAGCATATGCATCATTGTAAGCAATTTGTTGCAAGAGGCTGTTTTTATCACTGTGAAAGTTGTATTAAGATATGAACATCTTTGTCATCTGAAGTTGGGATTCAGCACCAGAGATCATCTAAGTGTAAATGTCTGCAAATGAACATTTATGAGTTAGATTAGATTCAGTTATTTAGGTGTTTAACACTATCTGAGATGCCCTGTCTGAGGCGTGCATGGAGAAATGGTGAATACAGCCCCAGACATGGCCTAGTGCATCCCACTGACGATGAACTAATACTCATGATGACTGCAAATCTTCTACAGAGCCTATGTTGTATCCGTCTTATTTCATCACCATGTTGTGGTACTTCGGAGCTTCTCAAATAACTTTAGATGACTGTATTGAAATAATAAATTCCCTATATAACTGTTTACAACAGTGGGAACTTGTTTGTATTTAGACATATAAATATATCTGAATAAAAAACAAAGCATATCTCACTTTCTGTACCGAGACTCTGCATTACTGAGAAAAACAGAGAAACATTTTTCATTGTGATGGGTAACAAAATAGTAATATGAATGACATGAATCAGAGCAGTAATAGCACATAAATAAAGGCAGTTTAGAAATGATTGTACAAGAGAGAAGTGATGAAATTGACAAGGGCAAGCTGTAAGATAAAGTGCAAAGTCCTGCACCTGGAGAGGAGCAACCCTGAGTACTTATCCATATACGCTAAAGCCAACTGGGATCGAAAGCAGCTTGGGAGAAAATTACCTGGGGCTCCTGATGGTCACCATGTTTAACATGATTCAGCAGCATGTATTTGCTGTAAAGAAAACCCTAATATCCTGGGCTGCACTAGGCATCACCAGTGAGTGGAAGAAGGTAATCCTTCCCTTCTACTCTGCATTGGTGAGACCACACCTGGAGTGGCACATCCATTTTGGAGTCCTCCAGTACAAGAGAAACACGTAGCTATTGGATGTCCCTTCAGTAATCAATTACTCTGTGATTCAGTGAAATATTCTACATCAGCAAGGATTCTAAGGTTTCCCAATAGTTACTTTATGTCTTCAAGAATATTTGTTTATATGCAAATATTTTCTGTACTGATTTTACAACTAGCAAGCACTTGCTCTTATCCAGGAACTACTGGGATGATTCCTGATACTGCACTGGCATGAATTCCTAGAATGCCAATTTTCCAGAAAACTAAAATAAATAAGGAGAAATTTGCATATGTATTTTTTCCCAGACAAACACTGTGTCTCTACTGCATGTGTTATTTAAGATTACTTCTTTAAAACTCCTACTTCTTTAAAATTCCTACTTTTACAGAAGTTTGCTATGCAATTACTTTGTACTTTTGTAGAAAATATACGAAAAAAAAATAAGGAAGATCTGGATTTTTTTTCATAATCAACTGTTTAAAATTAAACTTGAACTTTCAGCTACTTGAATACTTATATAACACTGAGTACCAGCACAGTTTGCATGTTTAACCATCTTCTTTCACGCATTAAGTTCCCTTGCTGAGAACATTGTCTTTTATGTACACCTGGAGTAAGGGTTAGTTTCAATTTGAATGTGCTGAAAAAATCAAACATGAAAATAACTATTGCATTTTTGCTGATTGTGCCTTAAAATACATTTTTTTAATTACATTTTTCACTAAACAATTTCAGCATCTGCAAGTTAGGAATTTACACCAACAGAGGAATTTTCTCCATATTCTCAGAAACAATACAGAGAACTTAAGACATTTACTTTTCACACAAACAGGAGTTTTCCATCAGTAGCTTTAGAAGACTTTTTTTATAATCGTTCCTTGCTACTTCAGCATGATTTTACTCCTAACACTGATGTTGACTTTTCTTGTAAGGACCATCTTCATCTTTTGTTACAAGGTTTTTAAATAGTGTAATAAAATCTAGTGATGTGGTTATTGTCATATACTGAAAGCCTGTAGTCAGACAACTTCTGCCAGAAATGAAATTGGAAGTGTTATCAATGACACTGTTTTGTAAAATAATGTGGGTTTAATTATGTTTTTAAACACTGATGAGAAAGTAGTGTACTTGTTAAACATCATTTTATCCAATTTATTTACAATACTGTGTACTACGTAGGTTTATGAGAATCTCTCTAAAGTCAGCATGTTGAAATTAATTATTCTTATAATGTAAGATTTTTTTGTTTTTAAAAAAACACACTGCAGAGAATCCCTTAATTTCCAATGGCACATTACTGGAAAGCCTTTTGATATGAGGAGTATCTCAGGAAGCTAAGAATGCAGCTTGTTTTTTCCTTGTTTACAAACCCTGCTGAAAGAGGATCAGTGAAACTATTGCTTAATCTGCCTGCATTAGAAATAGTGTGGCCAGCAGGAGCAGGGAGGTGATCATCCCCCTCTACTCAGCACTGGTGAGGCTGCACCTCGAGTACTGTGTTCAGTTTTGGGCCCCTCACTACAAGAAAGACATTGAGGCCCTGGAGCGTGTCCAGAGAAGGGCTACGAAACTGGTGAGGGGTCTGGAGCACAAGTCTTACGAGGAGCGGCTGAGGGAGCTGGGATTGTTCAGTGTGGAGAAGAGGAGGCTCAGGGGAGACCTCATTGCACTCTACAACTTCCTGAAGGGAGGTTGTGGTGCAAAAGGGCCTGGCCTCTTCTCCCAGGCAAATAGTAGGACCCGAGGAAATGGCAAGAAGTTATACCAGAGGAGGTTTAGGTTGGATATTAGGAGAAACTTTTTCTCTCAGAGGGTGGTCAGGCACTGGAATGGCCTGCCCAGGGAGGTGGTGGAGTCGCCATCCCTGGCAGTGTTCAAGAGGCGCCTGGATGAGGAGCTACGAGAGATGGTTTAGTAGCTTGTGGCACTGATAGGAATGGGAGGGTGGTTGGACTAGATGATCTTGCAGGTCGTTTCCAACCTTGTGATTCTGTGATTCTGTAATCTGCTTGCTGATCATTCTGAGTTATAGCCCGAATGTGAAGATTCCTATGTCTCCTTGTCATCAGAGAAAACCATTTTGTTGGAATTATTTTTATGTATTGATGATGTCTCTCTTGATTTCTTGGTTTTGTTTTTTTTCCTTTGTTCATGAAAACTCTAAGTGTTTACTTTTGTTACTTATGTTCTGCATTGTAAAACTTGCACCAAAAAATTTAAAATTCCTGTGTAGATTGTATAAAACTTTTTACTGAGGACTAACAGTAAAACAAAGCCTTGAATTATTATTATATATATATTTTAATAGCTTGTTAAGAGGGTTAAATTTTAAATGTGTTCAAAAAATATTCCTAATGTTTTAGTATTTATATAGTGCTGCTCAGAAGTGCACTGCCTTCACAAAAAGCTCATCTTGAGATGGCTCAGATGGAAGTGAGGCAGAGAAGCTGGGACATAAAAAGACTCCTTTTCACCTAACTGTACATGTCCATATTGTAGACAAATGGGAGTAATTGTAAATGCTATTTAATTGAAAGAAATAAACACTTCTCGAACACTGTTAGCATTAGGATTAGGTATCTCATGCATGAGGATGCCTATTTCTCTCCAATGACTCAAGAAATAGTTAAAATTAATTCCTTAGAGATAAGTGTCAGTCATGTAAACATTAGGACAGATAAATTCCTGCTCAGAACATCTGTCACTCTACACTGGCAAGCACACAACACCTCTGTAATGTTTGCTGATAATTTGCATAAATAGAGGCAAATGTGCACACATAGCCTACATTTTTGTTATCATTTAAGGAGATTTTTTTTATTCTAGCAGGAAATGTTTAAAGATCACCATCTCTGAAACTCTGATTTCTTTATGGGAGGATTGATTGAGTTGTGCAGATTCTGCATACAGTGAAGAAATATCCTGAAGTTATAATATTTTAATTCCAATATATGTTTACTTGGTAAAATGTTTTAAATATGATTGGTATGCATATTTAAGAAAGAGACTATTCATTGAAATGGTAATAGTTTAGTGACACAGAAGCACCAGCTAGTAAGTGACCATGTATATTTAGGAAACAAAACCAAAATTTAATTTGTTTTTCAACATATGTAAAGCATTAAAATCTCCTCATTTTCAAAACCCTTGTATATAAAGTTAAATGCAATGAGTGTAAACAGATCAGCAAAGTTTATTAAGACTTGTACCTTCTGAAAACACTGGGTCATGTACAAAGTACATACCTAGAAAATGACATACTTAGCTTTGACAGTTTAAGGATGTATCAACTGATTGTGAACATTGTTTAATCACATCTCAATACATTTTGAGAGAAAGGAGTGTATGTGATTTGAGATACAAATTAGGAAGTCTGAATCAAGTGCAAGAAATTAAATTTTGTTATGCCATCTGTTACTTGCAGAAGGTAGTGATAATATTGTTCAAACAGGGACTAAGATGTGAAACAATATATGTTCAGAAAGCTATTATTCTGACTGATAAAGTCATTTATGTGTAAATAATTGACACCAACAGGGGTCATGTTTTTAAAGTAAATTTAAATTGATAGATATGTCCAGAAATCTGAAATTTCTTCAAGAAATTGTTTGCTATAGTTCTATGTTCTGAGTCAACCATTCAGAGGAACAGTAATTTTGAAAATGTCTTTTCAGTAAACATGAAGCTATGGTAAAGCCTCATATTTCCCAATAAGCAAATGCTATATTCAGTGTGTTGAAATAATCAAGGATAAGCAGAACACATTGTGTAGGAAAAAACGAATCATAGCATCTATCGGGTATTTGTGGCTGTCTAGGATAAGCAAAGTATGAACTATAGGCCACTGAGTTTGTTAGAAGGATTCCTACATTTATCAGTGCTTTGGATTTGACTTGCTGCCCTGTAAGTCTTCAGAACTAGTGGCGTATGTTATTTGAGGTCAGTTCAACTTCAAGTAGTCTCTATGAAAACAATATCATGGCTTAGAACCATAGAATCATAGAATATCCTGAGCTGGAAGGGACACAAGAATGATTGGGACCAACTCCTGGCTCCACACAGGATTGCTCGAAATTCAAACCCTGTTGTCCAAATCTTTCCTGAACTCTATCAGCTCCTCGCCATGACAAGTGTCCTGTTGAGCTTCTTGCAGTGCCCTCTGTACCCTCTGGTGCAGACCCTTTCCCTAACACCCAGCTACCCATCCCCTGAGAGCTCCATGCTGTTCCCTCAGGCCCTGTTGCTGTCACAGAGACCAGTGCTCAGCACTGCTCCTCTGCTCCCTGTGAAGAGCTGTGGCTGCCATGAGGCCTCCCCTCACTCCTCTGCTCTGTGCTGAGCACACCCAGGCACCTCAGCAGCTCTCTTATGTCCTGCTGTCTAGAATCTTTACCGCCTTCATTGCCCTTTTCTAGACACCCTCTAACAGTTTTATGTCTTTCTTATATTTTGGTACCCAAAACGGCACACAGTGCACAAGGTGAGGCTGCACAGCATAGAGCAGAGCAGGACAATCCCTCCCCTTGCCCAGATGGGGCTGCTGGGTCTGGTGCACCCCAGGGTACAGTTGTATTTTTTGGCTGCCAGGGCACACTGCTGCTGGCTCCCATTCAATTTCCTGTTAACCATAATTTCTAAATCTCTTCTTTCAGAGCTGCTTTTTTTTTTTTTTTTTTTTTTTTGGTCAATTTGCAGAGCAAATTCTCAGCTACAAAATACTCTTTTTCATCACAGTCACTACCGTTAGCTATGCATTTTTGTCAGTGATGAAAAAGAGCCTGCATTCTGTGATCATAAAAATCTGCTCTAGTAGACATGAACCCACTGTTTCACAGCAGATAGGACAGCATCCTTGCCAGGAAAATGTTGCCCATGCAGTCTGTCTTTCACCAGCCTGAACAAACGGAAGTCAGAAGGCACAAAATCCACAATATACAGTGGATGTGTTAGGACAGTCCAGGCAAGATTGGCAAAGTAGAGTACCCTGGAATGAATCCTATCATATGCCATAGGCTTATATGCATCCTGCTGGAGGAGCAAATTCCACACCAGTTCAGATACAGCTGGGAATTTATTGTTCTTGCAGTCATGACACTCCCCAGGTTCTGTGGATCCCATGAGGGTTCTGGTATCTGAATTATACTGAATTATTCATCCTTCAGAAGCTATTCCCAAGCTAAGCAAAATGGTTGTACTGCTGTCATAGCCATTTTGACTGTTCTTGGAAAAAGGGGATAATAGATGAATATGGAATTTTCATTCTCTACTTCCATTAGATTTTCCTTGACCTTCTGGTTGATAGTTGAGTAGGTTTTGGGTTGGGAATATAGATAAGTATCTAGTTTAAACCTGAAGTGAAAGGTTCATGTTTGATTTTGTCTATTTTAGTAGAATCCTATATTGTTCCAATTGACCTCTGTAGACTTGAAATGCTAATCATTATCAAAATAACTGCATCTGATATATATTTTCCTACCACTTGTTGAAAAGACCAAGGCTACTTTGTAGGGAGTATTGAGGATTTTCTGCCTGCCAGAATGGAGCCTGTGGTACTCAAGCCGACCTGGCAGGTGTTGTTAACGTTGCAAAGTAGCAAATATAGCAAAGTAGCATATGATCATAATAGCTTAAGTCATTGTTGGATCAGTTTTGTTCCATTCCTTATAAGCATTAGTTCTTCATTGTAATTCTCACCAGGCAGGTTTTTGCAGATACAATACTGCAATAATAAAACTGCTAAATCTGAATCTAGAGCTTGTGTAACTACTGTGGCAATCAGCTAGCTCTGGGCATTGTATTTTTCTTGGTACTGTAACTGATACCATTAGCTCCCATGTGTCTACAACTCCTACAACTCTTTCCTCATTTCTTATGTCCTCTTTTTTTTCTTCTTTGCTACTGGTGGATGCAGCATTATCTAAGCTAGAGTTACTTTTGTGAACAATCACATATTGTAAATTGGCAATGACATAAAGTCTAACAAAATAACTAGTTGCAAAGTGTAACTAATATGTTTTAACTTTCTCTGATTTTCTAATGGATAGAAATATTAATGCCTAATATTAAGTTCAATGAGCAGAAGTACAAAAGAATTAAGTGGCTAGATGACATGGCCTGTTGTTGACATACCTGTATCTGGGATCTAATTAAGGTAGAACATCGTAGTTGTAATGTCTCCCAGAGAAGCTTTCCATTCAACAGAAGATTTCACATCAGTAAGCAGTTTCAAAATCTTTTTACATACAAACAAGTTTTAACTATATATAAAAACAAATTGCAGCTAACTATTTCTTTAAAAAATATGAACTTTGGTATAGGCAGTAAAATGACAATAATAATCAGAAAGGTCAACAAGTTGAAACTGATCATGTCTTCTTTGCACATAAAATTAATCTACACTTTTTCTCTTAAAAACCATTACTCCTTGTCTTGTCATTACACGCACTGATAAATAGTCCCTCTTCATCATTCCCCTTAAATATGGGTTCACTCTCTCAGTTTAAAACCACTCATCCTTGTCCTATCAGTATCCATGCTCATAAACAGTCTTTCCTCCTCCTGTTTATAAGCTCCCTTCAAGTATTAGAAGGCCACAGTGAGGTGTCTCCAGAGCCTTCTCTTCTACCAAGTGGTGTCTCATGAGAGTGGAGAAGAGGGCACTATCAGCTGGGTCCATCTGCTGATCACATGTCTTTTGATGCAGTTGTATATATGTTTGGCTTCCTGTTTCAAACGCATATTTCTGTGTCATGTAGAGCTTTTCATCCACTAGTACCCTACAGTCCTTTGCAGGTCTGCTCTCTATCCACTCATCATCCAGTATATATCTTTACTTTCCATGCTTTTACGTATTACATAGCAAAAATATTTGCTCACTGTAGAGAGTTTCAGTTTTTATCAAGATAGTTTGCCTACAAATCATTGTGGAATGATTATGACTGATAAGAAAAAATTCCCTTAGTTCTCAGTACAAATAAAAATGTTCAGACACAAAACTGCAGGGGAACTAAAATTAAAAGGCTAGTGCTCTCATGATTATGCTACTACTAAAGAGAATACAAATAATTTTTTTCTTTATGTCATCTGGGCTACTGAAAGGAAAACGCAATTTCATTAGGATTATTCACCCCTCTGCTCCAACCTCAACTGAAAACTGAATATGCTTTATAGAGTCAGTGTAATTTTCAGTTCAGTTGTTAGTAATTGTTTGCTTGTATCTATGCTTTTTCTCACTTTATTTGTTTGAAGGTTTCTAGCATGAATCTTGTTCCTAAATTGCTTAACAATAAATTGGTTTAAAGAAAGACAAAGATCATTTGATCTCACTGATAAAAGTGTTTCTGGTGGTTTTATTAATAGCTGAATACTTGATCTGCTTGGATGAATGTTGTCTTGATTCTCAGGCACTTTTAGTTAAATGAATAGGTTATCCTCCTGAAAAATGATGACAAATATGTTAGAAAGCAAACTTAAGTTTTGTCTAATAAGATGCAAATATATCATTTGTTTTATTACTATAATTCTCCAAATGTTTTGTGAAATAACAATAAACCATACATCTTTGAACAGATTTTATGGGTGTATATATATGCTTTGCATATATATTTGTGCAATTATCTGTTGGCAGTGGACAGTAAAATGGTTACTGTGTACTTTCCTTTCAATGTGGAAATATATTTCAGATTTAAAAGTAGCTTATTGCGGAGAAAATGTGCTCATTCACTGGAAGAAGAGTGTCACAGAATTATAGAATCCCCAGAGTTGGAAAAGACCTCTAATATCATCCAGTCCAACTGCCCACCTATCACCAGTATTTCCTCCTAAGTTATGTCCCTCAGTAC
Source organism: Lagopus muta (assembly GCF_023343835.1). Lineage (NCBI taxonomy): Eukaryota > Metazoa > Chordata > Aves > Galliformes > Phasianidae > Lagopus > Lagopus muta. The sequence goes on along the minus strand of NC_064433.1, from coordinate 145,816,870 downwards.
AACATCTAAGTTTTTCTTGAATGTCTCCATGGACACTGACTTCACCACCTCTCTGGGCATCCTGTTCCAGTGCCTGACCTCTCTCTTGGAGAGAAAATATTTCCTAACGTCCAACCTGAATCAACCCTGGCACAACTTGAGGCCGTTCCCTCTTGTTCTATTGCTAGTTACATAGGAGAGAAGGCCAACTCCCACCTCACTACAACCTCAATTCAGGTAGTTGTAGAGAGCTCAGGTTACTCCTCTACCTCCTCCAGTCAACAATCCCACCTTCCTCAGCTGCTCCCCGTAAGACTAGTTCCAGACCTCTCACAGCTTTGTTGCCCTTTTCTGAATATACTCCAGGGCCTCAATGTCTTTTTTGTAGCGAGGGTCCCAAAACTGAACACAGTTATCTGTACCAATCATTTCCTGTTTCTTGGGAGAGCCTTTGAAGAGGTAGTGCTGGCACCAGTATTCATCAGGTGCTAGCACAGTGGCCAGTCACACCTAGGAATGCAGAAATGCTGGCAGAAGAAAAAGCAAACACAGCAGCAGCGTTTATTCCCTTCAAAATAGTGTCTATGTGAACAAGATGTGTGTTGATTTTATTATTTCTATTCTAATATCACACTATGTGCACTTTTCCATTTTTTTCTAAGCAAAATTGCCCCACAGATGTGACTTCTATATTGTAGATTTTTAATTAATTTATAGCAGGAGATTAATTCATCTTGCCATGTTCATGTAGGATTCAGACTTTCTTCACAATTGTTAGGAAACTTTCTCAGATTAGTACTATGCTAAAGCTAAGAGCATTGTGACCACTGTGAGTAGACTCTTCTGTAACACAGTGGAAATACTGAATAAATCTGGGACAAATTTGTGTAGGCTTGCAGTTGCCAATTGTCTCACAAGTTGTTAAGGAAATCTTAGGAGCTTTTTTGACTGTCGATTTTCACATGTTTTGCATCATCTATGGTTCAACTCACATGTTCTGTGTACACAGTATATCTGTATGAGGTGTTGAGTGTTTTCTACCTGGCCTTCCCCTTCTCAACATCCACTAGGATGAGATATTCCCAAAAAGTCCATATAAAATCTCAGGTGAAGTCCCTGGTTACTGAAAAAAAGAAAGTGACACATCCATTTTTAAGAAGGATAGAAAGTAAGACACAAGTAACTACTGTCACCTTGCCTCAGTGCTGGGGAAGATCATGGAACAGATCTTCCTGGAAGCTATGTAAAGGCATGTGAAAGAGAGGGAGGTGATATGAAATAACGTGCATTGCTTCACCAAAGGCAAATAATGACTGACCAACGTAGTGGCCTTTTATGGTGGCGTAACTACATCAGTGAACAAGGAAAGAGACAATTATGTCATTCATCTGGATTTCAGTAAGAACTTTGACACAGTCTCCCATGACATTCTTCTCCAAATTGGAAAGATATAATTTTGATGGGTGGGTTGGCTAATAAATGAGGAACTGGTTGTGAGATTGTACCAAAAGTGTGGTGGTCAATGACTTAATGTCCAGATGGACACCAGAGATGAGTGGTGCCTTTCAGGAGTCAGCACTGGAACAGATGGTCTTTAATATCTTCATCACTGAAATTGACAGTGGGATGAAGTGCACTCTCAGCAAGTTTGTGAATGAAACCAAGCTGTTCAGTGTGAGCAACATGACTGAAAGACGGGGTGCCATCCAAAGAGAACTAGTCAGGCTTGTGCAGTGGTCCCAGGAGAACTTCATGAGATTCCACAAAGAGAAGTGTGAGGTCTTGCACCTCGGTCATAGCAACCCCCATTATCAATAAAAGCTGGGGGATCTAAGGATTGAGCAAAACCCTGCTGGAGAGGATTTGGGGGTACTGATGGATGGCAAGCTGGACATGAGACAGCAATCTGCTCTGACTGAGCTGTAGGTATCCTTGTTCATTGCAGGGGAGTTGGACTAGATGACCTTTAAAGGTTCATTCCAAGTCAAATTTTACTATGGTTCTCTGAAATTGATAGGTCTTGTATCAGGATACATATTGCCTACTTGTCTCTGTTATCTCCCACGGCTTTCCAGATGTTATTGTAGACATTGCAGATGATATTGTAGATATTGCATATTTTTCCTTTTGTCTCTGACCCAGCACAAATGTTTCTATGTGAAACAAATCTTTGATATTACCAGAATTTTCACTTATTGTAGTGTAAAAATATATTTAAATAAAGTAAAACTTTCCTATGGTTCTTCTTACTGATTTTTTTTCAGACCTAGGTATAGTCTTCCTGTTTTGAGGATTTTTGTGCATGAATATATTTTCTTATGTCCCTAAAATTGTATAGAGAAGGAGTTCTCTGCTCTATGTTTCTTATTTTCATTCTTTTTATTAAGGTCCATCAGTAAAAATTGTCCAAACATATTATAGCATTAATTTTTTAGTCATGTTGATCCAACATGAAAAAGATTTGATCTAGCATTGTAGTGCACTTTATATTTTGATCACCTCAGCTTGAAAGTGAAAGCTGTGTGTTGAAAACATGACAGTAACCTATCTGAAATACTGCTGGACTTTAATGCCAATATGTACACATCATAAGATAATAAAAGATTGGAATTATCAATACTGGATCTGATTCTATTTGTCAGATTTTAATTTTTCTTTATTGTAACAAAGGATCAAGTTCTTTCAGAAGAGATCCTTTCAAACTACATATAATTCCTGTGTAAAGACAGTCAGCAAAGTTGATAGGGGTAATTTTAGAAATGACGCTGAGTAGCTCAGTTGTTGCTACAAAAGAAATGTGTAACTTCAATAAATGAGAACATTTATGTTTGGCTTCTGGAAAGAATCATTTGGTTTGATTGAGACAGTTGATGCTGATCTTACTGTTTCATTTTTTAATACAAATTGAGACATTTCCAGTAATAATATATATGTCGATATTAAGCCTTTCACTGAGGATAGTAATCATATTGATATAACTAGATTGTACAAGGACAATAACAATTGGAAGTATCCAATTTTATCTTAATACAAAATGCATAAATAGAAAGAAGTTAAAAACTTGTTATGAGTATCATTTTACTACATTATGTCAAATAATGGGGATTGTTTGAAACATTTTTTACAGGTGTGGCTCTACAATATGTGCATTCATTTTGAAGAAGACTGCAGAAGAAAATTAGTCTTTATTATTGCATTGGGCTTATGCAGCAAAATAAAGCTTGAAAAACAAAACAAAACAAAAATATAAGTAATTTTCTATTAATACTCATTTTTCTTTTCTTTGCACTGACACAGATTGGTTAGCTGCTGGTTAAATTACAGTTATATCTGGGGTTAAATGAACAAGCTATAGATTAGATAGATATTGCTTCAGCTAAGAAGTTGTATACGGATTCTTTTAAACTCCTATTACTGAAGCTGAAAAATCTTTGTGAAACACAATGATTTTCAATCCCATGTAGAGAAATATTAACTTGCCCAATTAACTTTCTTCTGTATCCAAGGATTAAACACTTATGTTAACTGAGAAAAAAAAATAAAATTAGGAGAACATCTGAAGAAAACCGCATGATTGTTCACTGATTATTTCTGATTTCTGTAGGCAGCAAGCTTATAGTTTCTATTGAGAAACAACTGTTTACAGATATTTTAAGACCCCTGTACAACAAAAATGAAACAGTATATTTTTATTGTTTTAAATTAGTGAATTCTGTGGGCTTCTCTTCAATGTGAGGCGTTAGAATAGAATCACAGAATCACAGAATCACAGAATCACAGAATCACAGAATCACCCGGGTTGGAAGGGACCCCAAGGATCATGTAGTTCCAACCCCCCTGCCTAGCAGGGCCACCAAACATACACATTCAGATCAGGTTGCCCAGGACCCCGTCCAACCTGGCCTTAAACACGTCCAAGGACGGGGCATCCACAACCTCCATGGGCAGCCCATTCCAGCGCCTGACCACTATTTCAGAGAAGTAGTACTTCGTAACATCCAGCCTGAATCTCACCTGGCACAGCTTGAAGCCACTCCCTCTAGTCATATCGCTAGTTACACAAGAGAAGAGGCTGACCCCCAGCTCATTACAACCTCCCTTCAGGTAGTTATAGAGAGCAATAAGGTCTCCCTTGAGCCTCTTCTTCTCCAGACTGAACAATCCCAGTTCCCTCAGCTGCTCCTCATTAGGTCTATTTTCCAGAACCCTTACCAGCTTTGCCTTTTTTTGAACACGCTCCAGGGCTTCAGTGTCATTCTTATAGTGAGAGGCCCAAAATTGGACACAGTACTCGAGGTGCGGCCTCACCAGTGCTGAGTGCAGGGGACAATTACTTGCTGGCAACACTATTTCTGATGCAAGCCAGGATGCTGTTGGTCTTCTTGTTCACCTGGGCACACTGCTGGCTCACGTTCAGCCGGGCATCAATCAATAACCCCAGGTCCTTTTCCTCTATTCAGTCTTCCAGCCACTCTGCCTCAAGTCTGTAGCCTGGGGTTGTTGTGGCCAAAGCACAGGACCCAGCATTTGGTCTCGTTGAACCTCATCCCACTGACTTCAGCCCAGCTATCCAGCCTGTAGGGCCTCACTACCCCCAGGCAGATAGACACTTCCAGCCACTTGGTGCCATCTGCAAAATTACTGAGGGTGCATTCAATGCCCTCATCCAGGTCATCAATAAAGATATTGAAGAGGACAGACCCAGCACCGACCCATGGGGAACACCGTCATGACCAGTCGCCAGCTGGATTTAACTCCATTCACCACCACTCTCTGGGCCAGGCCTTCCAGCCAGTTCTTTACCCAGCCAAGATTGTACCTGTCCAAACCATGGGCTGCCAGCTTCTGCAGGAGAATACTGTGGAAGACAGTGTCAAAGGCTTTGCTGAAGTCTAGGTAGACTACATCAGCAGCCTTTCCTTCATCCAACAGATAGGTCACTAGATCATAGACATAGATCAGGTTGGTCAAGCAGGACCTGCCCTTGTTGAACCCATGCTGGTCTGATCCCCCAGTTGTCCTGTATTTGTCATGTGATCTCCCTCAAGACAATCTGCTCCATAATCTTCCTTGGCACCAAAGTCAGGCTAACAGGCCTGTAGTTCCCCAGATCCCCCTTACAACTCTTCTTGTAAATGGGAGTCACATAGGCAAGCCTCCAGTCTTCTGGGACCTCACCAATGAACAAAGAATGCTGATAGATGATGAAAAGTGACTTGGCTATCACCTCTGACAGTTCCCTCAGCACTCTCAGATGAATCTCATCTGACCCCATGGACTTCTGGCAGTCCAGTTGGAGTAGTAGATCTCTGAAGAAGAGAGAAATGGTTTGTCACGTCTAGAGGAAAAAGGGCTGAGAGGGACCTAATTGCAGTTTTCTACTACCTGTAGGACAGATAGAGAAAACAAAGTTAGGCACTTCTAATTACATACTAGAGGGACAGTGGGATTGCAATCAGAAGTATCTCAGCTGAGTATGAAGTGGAGAAAAGGCTGACCAGAGAGATGGTGAAATCTACTTCAACTTTTTTCTCAGGAATTTTTGGAAATCCACAGATTTGAAGTCCTGAGCAATCTGATCCAACTTTGCAATTAGTCTGAGCTTGAGCTGAAGTTTGGACTCATCATCTCCAGAGGTCCCTCCCAGTGTCATTAGCTATGTGGTTTGATAAAGGTTGCTTCCCAGCAGCAGGAAGCCCCTTGAAACATACAGTGGAAAGTACAAAGAGGGTTTTCATTCACCTTCTTTAACCTGCTTTGTGAGAACATAAAATGATTTATTATATAATGGAACAGAAAGTGCAGATTGTAATACAACAAATAAATTATAAGAGATCAAACTAGTAGGACCGACAACTAAGATCACACTACAAATAAATCTAAGGGAAAAACATTTACAGCCACTGACAGTTCATCCTAGAAAATATGTTTAAAGGAGAAGCACAAACCATTCTGATGCTTGTGACGCCTATGAAGTCACCCCTTTAATGAAGCCTTGATATTTTCAGTAGACTAAGGGCCAGGAAAAAAATTCCTCAGAAAGTGGAAACTAAATAAAATTATCAAATTAGTGTGCATAAAGTAGCACCAATGTGAAGGGTGACAAAACTGGAGAAGCCAGGACACAAAATTATGTATTGTGGGAGAAAAAGACTTAAAAGGTAACGAAAAGTCATTTCATAAACATATTAAAAAGAAAAAGAAAGAAAAATATTACCAGGTGAAAAGAAAGCAAAAAATGATACTAAACCTGTAAAAAGGTTTAATATCTTTTCCCTAATTAAGTCTATTGTGCTCTGAAAATGTAACTACTATGTCTAAGAAAGGGCTAGGATGTCAGATTGGAATGACTGAAGAACATGAACACATGAAGAAATTACATAGCTTTAATTGAGCTGAGTTTAATGAAGTTTATTTCATAGATCTAGGTAACCAAATGAAGACCCATTAGGAGTTCTTTCTTGTGGAGAATAGAGGAAACTCAAAAAGAACTGACTTAGTACTTGTTTTTATAAAGGAGAGGAAGGAAGGGCTTGGGAATTATAGACCATCAACATAATTAAAATTTTTTAGGAAAAAGATCCACTAGAACAAATAATAAAATCAAATGAAATATAAGCACCTGCAGAATAGCAGGGAGATGAGTAATGGCCAAATGATTTTGTCATGGAGAAGATTGTATAACATCAGTTTCTGAAAGGCTAAAAGTTCTTGAGAAGAGCATGAATGAGGACATTTCATGAGCCTTGGCAGATAAAGCTTTTGGCATTATCTCACTAGAAACTTTCATAAGAAATATTTATTATTAATAATCTTTTTAAAATGAAATTTAACTATTGTGAGTATGTGATTTGTTGGTAAAGTATGCAAATTGTAGTGCTCCCTATCAAACTGACATATTCTGTAGGAATCCATCTTCAGCCATGTGCACATGCACATTTTTGTTAATGTCATGGTCAACGAAATAAAGACCTATCTAATCAAATTTCCACCAGAAGTAAATGGGAGGGAGGATGAGCTGAATCTGCAGTCAGGATGAGAACTCAAAAATTAGTTAGCTAAAAAACAAGAGAATGCAGTTCTGTGATGATATTAGCAAGTTTTAATTTTAGGTGAAATAACTCCTTATGTAAATACAACAAGAAAAATAGTTGAAAATGAGCTGTAGATGTCCTGTTTCTATCTTTTACTGTAATTCATATTATTTTCATTAGGATAGTACTAATTTAGCCACATTTTGAAAATAAAGGGTTTCAGAAAATGTGAACGGGATATTTTTATACATTTCATAAGTCTTCCAGTGTACTTAGCTTTCACCTCTTCAACTTTGAGCTCTCTGCTTAAGAAAGGTAGAGAAGTAAAAAAGTAGCAACAAAACTTTTGAATTTTAGAAAAATACATTTTGCCTCTAAAATTTATAATCCAATATATTTTTATTCTGCATTCATAACTTACTGAGTTCTAAGAAATAATCATGATGTTTCACATGCTCCTCTGAAACCGTTGTTCCTGATTTTAGGCCACAGTTAAGACTTAGACAACGGTGTCATAGTAGTATTTATGGTTTTTAGTCAAAAAATCATGCAGCTTTTATAACGTTTTCAGTCAAGAGTTTTCTAGAATGTGTTAGTTTCTGAGAAATATTAGGAAACTAGTATTTGCAGCAGGTTCTCATAGATGCTATAGTAGTTCTCTCTACTGGATATCAAACAGAGTTTTAGGGCACAGATTTTCATGATTAGTAAGAGATTGCAGTGGTCACTTTTATGAGATACATCTCATTAGAAAGGAATCGATATCAGTGTTAATAAAATAATGACTTTACAGTTATAACTTTATAGTGGTTATTGTAGAGTCTTATTCATTTTTTTACCAGCATTGCCACAATTTCCACATGGATAATTTTTTACATTTATTTTTTTCTAATTTTCAAACTACAGCCATCTTCACCACAGGCTATCAAAGTAAATTGTAAAGGATGTGTCATAATAGTGTAAAAATACAAAAGAGAGAGTAAACATTACATGTAAAATTCATCCAGACTGAAAAATTGTGCGTCAAATAAAAATAAACATTTCACTGGTGTTTGTAACAATGTTCTTAAATGTTATTGAAGTTAAGGTAGCCTTACTCAAAGGAGACAATTTTCCAAGCTAAGATTTCTGTAATATCTTCTTGAGTCAGTGTGCATTCTGCTCAAACTACAAAGGAGATAATGAGAAATTTTGAAAAGAGGCATTATCTCTCATACATTTTTTTTTTTTTTACTCAAATAACAGTGTTCTTTAAGAGGAAAGTAAAGACAATGAAGTTTTAAAGCTTTTAAATGCTTTTACTTTCATATTCCAGAACTGATGTACACAAAGATAGTTTGACTTTATTTTTTAGCAGGGTGTACAGAGGGACTGGAAAGGAAAAAAACAAGGTCAGCACTAAAATAATTTTTTTTTTTTGCCATATTGATGACATTTATGTTTGATTCCAAGACTTGGATTTTCCTTGCCTAATTCTAGACATCTAGCTGTCACACAGCATTTAGGTTAGGCTTGATCACTGGTCAATACTTAAAAGAATTGAACAACAGCTACTTCACCTAGATAAGATTCTGTTCTTAATACAGAAACTCTTCAATCAGATGTAATCTTATACTTTGCATTGCACAGTTGGTATTACAGATTATTTATTTAACTACACCACATTGCATAAAAGGTAGTGTGAATTTCAGGTCAATTTTTGATGAGGTTTCTAAACATGAACCACATAAATAAACATGCTGAAATGACAGCAATGCTATAAAATAATAATTTGGTTATTCCTGGTTTCTTTGGAATTTAATAACATTAGTCATTTGATACTCATTTGGGATTAATTTGAACAATGTTCTTTTATTACGTCAATTTTGAACTTGGGGTTTTCACACACTGATGGCAAGTTGGCTTTAAGGTTACTGGAGCTAAAGTATGTTCTGTATAAACATATGAGGATGATTTACATCTGGAAATGACTCTACATTCTTACTGCACAAACTGAAAACTGCATGTCATTCTTTTGTGGTTTGCCTTGGGACTTCATTGAAGTTGATGAATCAAGTAGAGTAGATCCGTTTAAATTAGTGAGCACCTATGCGTAAAAGCACTAAAAATTTAACCAGAAGGAGTGAAGTACTTACAGCTAAATTGCCTACATTTGGGATAAATTATCAAGCATTGCCTTTTGAGTGCTGCTATATTTTTAATAATTTTATCTTGAAACTAAACTGCATAGTTTCAAAATAAATTTTTAACCTGCAAAACTGTGAGTTTGGTTCAAGACCAGCTTCTTTCATACTGAGCACCTGTCAGTGGGCAGTAGATTCAATTCATGTCAAATTAAATAGAACAATTATGATAGTCACTGAGTTATTGTTTTTGTTGCAGATTAGTCTTCTAACTACCTCATTGTTTTTATTCTCTTTCTCCCATCTTTCTGAATGTATTGTCTTTTCGACTGCCCAAATTTATTTCTACTGGAAAATATGTTCTCAGTTTCTGTTTTGGAAAATCTTTTACTCTTCAAATGAAGCATGAGATTTTCCTGCAAAAAGATACCTTTGACTCTAAGGTTATCATTCATCTTCTTTTCTCTTCTACAGTCACTACTGAATTGACTTGTATTTACTGTGTGTCACAGTGCAGTACTCTCTCTACAAAGGCATTAACTTGTGTCCAACCTGTATGTTAACTGGAGCAGTTAAAATAGCAACCTATTCTATTGGAGGTATTGCATTTACTATTATGCCTTCAACAGAACTGATGTGGAAAGTAAATAAAAATGAGTTAATCCTCCAAATTAATGTCTGGCAAGTCATTAAAGGGATTACTAGAGGGTGCTAAAGAGGTGGACAAGTTACAAACCATGTAAACTAGAAGCTAGAGAGATTATGTGTTTTCTCTCTCAATGATATGGAAGGAGGTCTGCAATTCTGTGTGTATGAGCAACTGTGCATATAGAATTACGTTTTTGTTTGTGCTGAATTAACAGAATTGTGCTTTTGTAAGTGAAGATGTCAGAAAGCAGACAAGCACATAAAGCATTACTGTTGCTTTGTCTTTAAATTCTTTTGATTTGAATCATCTTTTGTGATTGACAACTAAGAAGAAATTTGAGCAAAACTTGCAATGTTACAAATGAAATAAAAAGCTGAAAAATACTCAAGTTTTTTATCTGTTGTCAACGTTCATAGGCAGAGCAGACCATTTTTTTCCAAAGAAAAAAGTAGATAAATCTAGTGCAGGGTGACTAGCTGAAACTTAGGTATTCTAGACATCAGTAATCAAAATAATAATAATAAATATTGCTAGAGAAAAAAATATTTTTTAGTAGATCAGAGAGAATAATTCATAATTCTGAAGTCTCCCTACTTAATTTATTTGACTAAACTTCTGCACTGTATCATAGAGCAGTAAAATGTTTCTGGGTAAACTTTATGAAGAAATGAAGCGGTAAATTGAATTATGTTTTGTATTATCGCTTTCTACCACTGAACAATGCAACATCAAATTGAACTCATACATACAACAGCACAACAGCTATTAATAAAAAATAAAAACAACCCCCCAAAAAACCCCAACCATGTTCTGATAAACTAATTCTGCAAATAACACGTTTGCTCTCTCATGCAATCCCTAAATACAGGGCAGAGGATGAAAATCTTTATTTTTTTTCTGCATTATTTAAGTATGTAGCACAGGATGGTGAGCCCAAGTTCACAGGATTTTGAGATCTGCATGTGTGCTGCAGCCTTGGTTATGCTTCAGAAAAGAGGCTTTAACCCATGATGACAGCTGAGAAGCTGTGTGACTCTAAAAGTCAAACCTGATGAATGGAAAGTAAGAATTTTAAATCCACTATTTTGTGAATATTAGTCATTATCTGTATATTTAGATAAATTAAGTGCCTTGTCTTCGCAAGAAACTGGTCTATACCTATATGATCACACATACACAATGCGTTTTCAGTATGTATTAAAGATGCACAGTTGGTCAATTGGCTTCATGTTTCATCTGGAAAGAACTTATTGTTGTGGAAAAAAACATGACAGGGAATATCAGACTTCCAAAGAATTTCTTTAAGACCTGCAGAGGTCAGAACAGCCATAAAACGTGTTTGGAGTTAGTCCTTTATCCATCTCTGAGCAAATCAGTTGCTTCTGGAGTCAAACTAGCATGGCAATAAAAATGATCAGTAAATACTTTAGGAAAATACTTAGGAAAATTCATAAATAAAAGTAGTAGAATTAAATTCCTGGCTGCACACACCTTAGAGCTGACCAATTCCAATCATCACAGAGTTTGTTATTCTTTCATTAACACCCATTTGAAGATTCTTACTCTGAACTTAAAAGTCCTTTTGGAAGCAGAGATGAACAAGAGAAACTTAAAACTGTAAGCATGCTGAGGTTTTCTTTACTGTTTTTTCTTTGTTGTGAGTGCCACATTTTAGTGGCCCTTGTGATGCTTTTTTCTTCTGTTGAATAGATTACTTCTCACATTTTTATGCAACTTTCACCTCTAAAAATGAAGATGCAGTAGTCTGTATCTCTCAGGCTGCATAAAAGTATCTTGAAAGCTTTTTCTTATCAAATCTGTACAGATATATATTTTTAGAGAAAGCACAATTAAGCAATTTTCTACTATAGGCTACAGTATGCACTAACTTGGCAGAACTTTGGTGTCACTAAGGACATTTTAAAAGTATTTGCCAAAGGAATCTGGGATTTCTTTACTAAGAAAATTGGACTTCTAAAGACACTGTCATTTATCCCAGCATTTATCCCCAGGCAGCAATTGAGGAGGAGCCGAGTGAGGACAACTGTTGCTCACCTAGAGATAATGTTTGGAGATGGAAATGAAAACACATGATCCTCACAGGCTGCATGGTTAAATTTACACACATTTACTAGCAGTTTAACTTGCAGATGTGGATAGTGACTTGAAACAGCAAATATCTTCTTAGGTGAGCCAGCAATGTGCCTTTGTGGCCAAGAAGGCCAATGGTGTCCTGGGGTGCATTAGAAAGCAAATGGCCAGCAGGTTAAGGGAGGTGATCCTCCCACTTTGCTTTGCCCTGGTGAGGCCACGTTTAGACTACTGAGTCCAGTTCTGGGCTCCTCCAGTTCAAAAAAGGCAGGGATCCCCTAGGAGTCTTGCCAAGGGCCACAAAGATGATAAAGGGTCTGGAGCATCTCCCATACGAGGAAAGGCTGAGTAACCTGAGTCTGGGGAAAAGAAGACTGATGGGATCTGATAAATGTTTATAAATATCTAAAGGGAGGTGGGAAGCAAATGGAGGAGTCCAGGCCCTTCTTGGTGGTGTGTAGCAATAGGGCAAGGAGTAATGGCCTAGTACTTGAACATAGGAAGTTCCACATGAATATGTTGAATAACTTCTTTACAGTGAGGATGACATACCACTGGAAGATGCTCCCCATCAAAGTTGTAGACTTTCCTTCTTTGGAGGTATTCAAGACCTGTCTGAATGCCTACCTATGTAATCCACTTCAGGGAACCCTCTTTAGCAGGAAGGTGGGATTCGATGATCTCTTGAGGTTCCTTCCAATTTCTTGAATTCTGTGATTCTATGATTCTGTGATTCATCCTCTGTGAATTAATATTTTAAAATCTCATTTTGATACCAAACCTGCATACATGAAGAAATATGAGCTCTTCATATTCATATTCTTCATATCTTGTTGAGTTGACAACATGGTCTAGACTCAACTTTAGGCAGTGCTTAAGAAGATGGAGTGATAGATAGCTAAGAATCATCTACCATTAAAGAAGATTGTTAGGACCTGAGTTGCTCTGGAAAAAAGTGTGGGTATTGTTTTTCTTTGACTATAGAAGAAACTTAGTGACATTAAACTTCAACCCTAGATATCTCAGATTTCAGAAATATTGGATGCTGTTACCACACTTGGGGTGCTGGACTACCCAGGTGGATTTGTGTTGCAGCCTGATCTTCTTTGATGTTCTTCACCTCTTCTGCCAAATCAGTTTTACTGTATACCTGTAGGGAAGATTTGAAGAGGAAGGAAAAGAGGATTCAAGAATGTAGTGATGGAGGGAAATCTTATTACTGCTTTCAAGACTATTCTTATTCAGATGTAGCTATGACTTAATAAAAACTGTGTAAGTAGTCACTTTGCTCCCCCAAGTGAGTGGAGAACTTACCATATACATCCAGTCAATAAGGACTGAGACTGACTTTAAAACTTTTTAGCCTGTGCAGATAGCAGGACCCACTTTCACGTTCACCTTAGAACAGTTTTATAGTAGTCTGATTCTATTAAAATCAAATGGAATTTACTGATGTGGAACTGCAGCATCAGTTATAATCCAACAGTCTATCAAAATATTACATAAGTTGCCTCCTATTCATTTCCATGGAAGCTGCAAAGATTCAAGGAACATAGCAATTATTTCTGATAGTCTCAACTACAGTACACCATTTTTCAATATTTTCAACATTTTCAACATTAGCTATGCATTTTTTGCCAGCAGTGAACAAGATCCATCATGCTGTGCTTGTAAAAATCTGCACCAGTGGAGGTGACCTGCTGTTTCAAAACTGCTATGGTAGTGTTGTAGTGTTCTCACTAGGAAAATGTTGCTCAAGCAATCAATCTTTCATTGGACCAAACAGATGGAAGTCAGAAGGTACCAAATCCAGGCTCTACACTAAGTGTTGTAGGACAGTCCAACAAAGACTGGCAAGGTGCTCCATGATCTTAAAACTTGTATGGACCAGGCATTATCATAGCACAAGAGAAATGTCTTCTTTCCTGCCCTGACACTTTTCTCTTCACTGGTAATGATGTGATTAAAAAAACTGTCACCTTCAGGCTTCAATAAGTTCAGATAAACTTGCATATGGTGCTCTTTCTGTTCCTGTGTGAGCATTCATTGGACCAACCTAGTACAAACTTTGTGATATTTTAATGTTGCCGCCATCAATTCAACACACTGAAACTGACATTTGGCTCTGTACCCAGCTCCCTAGTCATATTCTGCCAATTCGCGCAGCTGAGCTGATTGAGACACCATTTTGTTATGTGATATTGCCATCCAGAACATGGCTTGACTTTCATGTCACTGTCGCCAATGATGAAACGCACCACCTCACAACCTACTGACATCCACTTTTTGGTCTCCATAAACCTTCAACAAACATTGACAAATGTCAATGGATGCAATTTTTTCCATGTGGAGGAATTCAGTGACACACTTTTGCTTCATATGCACATCATATCAGATGCTATTTTGTCAGGCTGCCCCTCTGTTGTTGTCTGTCACATGGCAATATGTAATGCAATCAGTGGGAAGCTTCAACCCCTACTGCCATACCATCAACATCTGCCTCTGACATTTCAGGCCAGCATAATAAAACAAGAAACATTACTTTTGGAGGTACTTTTCCAAACTGATCACTTTTCATTACACATACATATAAATAAACTATTTTTTTCAGTGACCTAGAAGACTTGTATTTTAGCACTGCTCTTTGAATGTATGGATGTTGTAACTTTCACAGAAAAATAGTTTCCTATCATTATGGACTTGATGGAGGCTGTCTTTTGAGTCAGAAATATGTGCTATGATAGAAGGAGGATGTTAGTGTACAAGATAAAGGCATCCTTGACAAGAACTCAGAAATGCATATGCCAATGGAGAAATAACCGAGAGCAAAATCCATTGCATCTGCTCTCTTTACTAACTGAGAGTAGAAAATTTCAGGGACAATACCGAAAAAAAATTAAAGCATAAATCTCTTTCAGATGTTCTAAGCATGGGAAAGGGCAAAGCTGCAGCCACTCCATCAAGTAGGACTCCTAGCATTTAAGATCCTTCAACAGACTGATTAGAAGGTATTACACAGGAACTTCTTTCAGAGGTTTGTTTTTATGAGACCTCCTACCTCTAACAGAAATAATTATCTAGGCAGTATAATTTAACTCCAGTATGAAATAGAATAGAACTCATTCCCTTTGTCCTGAATTTACCAGGTTTGGGCTAGCAGGATGTTTAATCTGAGGAGTTTAAAACATTCCTCCACCAAAGATTTATGTCAGGGTAGCGACATTGATACCCACATAAAAATACTGTTGTGCAGCACAACATCTGGAGTCTGCAGAATGCAAAGTGAGTTCAAAGAGCTGAGGCTGTGATTTTCTCTACTCCTTTGGACACTGACCAGGTTTACATTTTCCCTCTGTTAGCAGAACTCTTTTCTGTTGTTCTTTTTTATTCTTTTATGCTTCATTAATGGTTTCTTGTAATACCTGCGGAGGGAAGATTCCCACATTTTGGGCTATTGCCAAGAATTCAGGATTGCACATAGCAGAAAAAAATTAATCCTGTTCTGATCAGAAAAAAACATTTTATTGATGAAAGCAATAGTTGGATTCTACAAGGTAGTGTTTATGAAATTGTCTCCTTTTCTAAGGCTGGCTTAAAATTAAAGGATTATGTGATCTATTTTATTATTTGTATGGAATGATGCTTCAGTTAAAATTAAAAGGAATTGGTATTAAAATAAGCAGTAGTATATGTCATTTTTTATGACTCGCAGTGCTTAATAAAAGCATAGCTGTTCGTGTAACTCAGTATAATGTTAGATAGCAATAAAATGTCTTCCTCATTACAATCAATACCTATGAATAGCAAAAACCTGCAGCGTGCCATGGCCTTTCTCAACAGGCAGCCTCACTTGGTGTCAAGGAAAATTGCTATCGTCTTGTATGAAGCCATTTTAGCATCACCCTGAGCTTAATAGAGCAGTCTTTCATTGCCTGTTAACAAGCTGAGCTATTGCCAGAAAGTGTTTAAAGTGACAAACGTTGTCAACATTCTTTACTTGCAAAGACTGTTTTTGGTGCATTTAGTGTGTTAACATTAGTTTGAATTCTGTCAAAACAGATATTATTTTATTTGACAAATCAGTCTATGAGTTCAGAATACAGACAGCTTCTAAATAGCAATAACTGAGTATTAGCATACCTTTGGTAAGTTTAAGCAGGTATACTTGTGGCTAATTTCATCATGATTTAGAGTGACTTAAGATGTGGAACATGCATGAACATTATGGGCTGTGTTGTGTAGCCTATCCATTTTCTCAGTTTGACAGTCATTATTTCTATACAGTGTACAACATGTTGCTGTTGTAGTGACAACTCACATCAGAAGCAATGGAATTACAATTGTCTCATACAGGGAAGATGTGCTGACATGCTACAGGCATTTTTAGTCACGTGTGCTTGCAGCTTTGAATGATGCATACTGCTAATAGCATGCACAAAACATGACAAATGAAAGTACACTAGGTTTAGAAGTTTTGTGTAAGGTGAATGGTTGTGTGAAGAAATTCAAGAAAACGATACTTGCATTGGTCTTTATTCTGGGAAGGAAGAGATCAAATCTAAAATGTACAATCTGTCCAAATTTGATAACAGGAGAAAAACAAAACACGAGGATTTTTTGGGAACATACATCAATTTTATGATTTCAGCAGTTTGGAGTGTAATAAAGATTCATTACTTGTGCTGCAGTGACTTCCAAGTTGCACAAATAGTCAAGCCAAGCTTTAAGCACCTGCTCCCATTTTTGTAAAGCTTCCATTGGCAGTTAGAGAAAGAAAAAAAAGATTAGTTTCTGAAAAAGGAAAGACCAGTGTACACTGAAGTAGATAGATACTTTATATTACTGCTTTATATTACTGCAATCCCAATTCCATAATTTACTGCAGTGTAACCCCCTTTATTGCTAATGGTACAAAGCTATACGGTAGTGTCACACTTATCAGGCTGCCTACTTTGCTGAGTGTTCTTCAGGTAAACCTGGTGGATGGTGTGTAGCATCAGAGAACTACTAGGGTTTTTCCTTGTAACTCTTGTTAGGATTTTACTTTTCAATAAGCCTAATAAAAGGAAGTTGTCATTTTCATTCTAATGCAGAAAATGTACTCGTTTTATTCTCTGCACCTGGCCAGTAGCCTGTAGTTTCACTGTATTTCCTAAAAAAGTTATAATTGGAGTAAATGTGAAAAGGGGAAGGAAGACACAGTTGTTAGCCTGGACACTCTAATTTCAACTGGTTTCCATGAAAGTAATGTCAAATTAATTCTGTGTCTTGATTTGAGCTGGAACAAACAGAGTAAGCTCTTTAGATAAGATCTTCTATTTTCATGCAGTCTGGAAGTGAGCAAAAAAACTCTTGAAATATAATAATGCTCTTTCATCAAGAGTAACTTTTTAGTTCCCCTTTCTAATGGAAAGTAAATTGTAGTCTTTTTGTGACATGTAGCTAAAGTGTGGGAAAAAGTAATTATTTAAAGATAATTGTTTTTCTTTATACTTTAAGGAATGGCTGGAATACTGTAGTGACTAAAAAAAGATTAATTAAATATAATTTTTATACCAGCTGTGTGTTAAAATTCATATTTCTTGCTAATTTTCTCAAGATACACAGACACAGAAAGAAGACTTCAGAGCAAGAAAAAAGCTAAAACAATAAGAGACACAAAATCTTACAAAGAAGTTAATTGTCTTCCTGTCATACTTGAAAAATCACATGGAGTCAAGAGGAGGACAGAGAACTGCTATATAGTCCCTTGAGAAACAGTCCTTCTCTATATCCCGAGGGATGATTGTGCATCAAAATCAGGCTCATGCTGCAGATAGCCTCAATACAAGCACTGTGTTAGTTGAAACAAGGAAAATGAGAGAAGAGAGCTATCAAAATGAAAAGATACAGGAAACTCCCACTTCATTTAAAATACTTTCAAACTGATAAGTTCCTCAAATAGTGTTTAGAGACAACTCTGAAATTTAATTCTTTATAAACACATGCAACAAATTTATTTTGTTTTTTTTTAGAAATCTAATCTCCCTAAATTTCTATGTGTGTGCAATGCCAGTGAAACAATACAGTGGTGACAGTATCAGTGCAGCCAACACAGTCACTTCTTAGGAGATTAGATTTAGAAAGCTGTGTAAGAACAAATGGTTACACAGCAATGCAATTGCTGAAAAGCATCTAGAATGTGTACATACCTGAAAATGGATTGGAGATTACGGCATGGTAGAATGTACAGATCAGTAGCATGGACCAAGTTTAACTGAGTGCTGTTGCTGCCTAATAACTAACTCATTATTATGCTTGTTAAATGCTTGTTTTATGGAGGACAAGCATTTCCTGTTTCCCTGAGCTTTGACATTTATCATAGCTGTGTTATGGCTGAGAACTGAACGCAAATACCAATAATACTAAGTAGCTATGCTTCTGGTATCACAGAGTTATCAGAAGTTTTAAGTGACACTTTATGCACATCACGAGAAAAATTAGGGCACACTAAATTTAATTTCTAGTTGCTACTCGTAAGAAATGTTTGAAAGACACTTTCTAAAATGTTGGACTGATTTGGTTTTGAAAATGAAATACATTAATTTTCATTTACTTATAACCTTGTACCTGAGATACCTCACTTTGAATGTATAAATAAAGTGAGCCAAAACAAAAGGAAAATAGTGTTTATAAGTACATCAGTAAGATAGATGTAAAGATTTGGTGTGCTGTAATCAGTTTGCATACTGCTGGAGTTAATATCACTATTTTGTTAACGGCTATAACTAAAAAAAAATGTGGAAAACATTTAGAAACAATGTACTATAAAATAGAGCTTGAAGCACAAATCTTTTTATTCATTACCATGTAATTGTACTTCTGTTTCAAAATATGTTTGCTAAAACGCTGATGTTTTGGATTCTAATTCGCTGTAAGTTCTGAATTGGGCTTACAAACATCTCCACTTATTTTGAGAAGATTTTAAGATTTGGAGAAGATTCTCAGCACTAATCAGAAGAATTTTTGTTGAAGATTGAATCTGTTTTTGTAAAGAAACAGAAAATGAGTGTTAAAATCAGTGAAGATATTTGCACTTCAGGGTTTCTCTATTTTTTGTGAAGTTTCTTTCCATGAAGACTCGAGAACATCTTTCAGCTTAACTGACTGCACCAATAAATTAAAGCTTTTACAAATCAGCAGGGTCACTTTCTTGAAATTAACACTGTGTTTATAAAATTATCATTGGATTCCATTTGTTGAAGTAAATCTCCTAGCATCCATCCTATTACTGCAGAAGCTGCAGCTTGCTGGCTGCAAAAGGAGAACACTAGCTGGAAATCTGAGGGTGACCCTAGCAAAAGAGTAAGGCTAGTCCTAATCCAGATCAAATTACAGTCTCAAAAGTATGGGGATAGAGACAAACATAGGACTTCTGCCTTCTGAGAAATTGAATGAATCTTCTTACTAAAGGTTGCTGCGCTAATTATTTAAGAATTCCCTGTTAGGTAGTTTTTGACTGCAAGCAGTTTCATTTTAAAAACAAACAAATAAGAAAAAAAACAAAAAGCATGTACAAGTACTTTGTGGTCAGCCTGTGGTTTATGATGTGGTTTATGCATTAAGCTATAATGAGGGTTATTGGATGAAAGAGCGAAATATGCAAACAGCCATACGGCTTGGAAGTAGATAACTGAAATCAGCAATATACACTTATTTTCCTGCATCAGTCCTTCAGTCCATTCTGGAGAAACAATTTAATGATGCAGTTACGGGAAAATTTATGCACAGTTTAATGTTAACCGAGGTAATGCTGAGGTCTTCTAGTAAGGAAGAGGATTTTTTTTTGGCGTGTGTTTAAAAAACTGTCTTCTAATTAATATTTCACTATGGTGCCTAGAATTTAGTTTCCTGTTTGACTTTGAATTTTGTGGAATCTGTCTCTTGAAG
Organism: Lagopus muta; assembly: GCF_023343835.1. Taxonomy (NCBI): domain Eukaryota; kingdom Metazoa; phylum Chordata; class Aves; order Galliformes; family Phasianidae; genus Lagopus; species Lagopus muta. Next base: position 145,797,065 of record NC_064433.1, on the reverse strand, counting down.
AACTGAATTTTGAAAAAAAAAAAAAAAAAAAAAAAAAAAAAAAACCTACTGTTTATTTTGGAACTTTAAAAACAATGTTGGGGGAAGATTTTACAATGGGGAGCTGAATTAAGACCCAATAACTGCAATCTGTGATCAAAGATGCAATGGCTTTTTCATATAGGGTCTGTGTCTTCATATACTTCAGACCTTTTGAAACATTTATAAATGTAGTCTCTGCCTCTATCTCTGCCTCTGTCTGTCTCTCTCTTTCCTTTAATTACTGTTTTCTGAATTTGAATTCATTTCACCTGTTGCAAATCTTGACTGGACAAACAAATAAATAAATAAATTTTTATATATATATCCTTTTCTTATAAAAATATTAAATAGAATCTTGTCAATGCTCATGTGACTCATAGATAAATGTCGGGCTTTGAATAGGTAGAAGGGAGGTGTTTAGAAGTCTGCCTTGCTCTTACAGATTGAATTTAGTGCTGCTAAGAAGCATACTATCTTTTTTGCTTGGTGTCACTGTATGACTACGAGGCATCTGAATTTGCTGTCTAAAAACTGTCAGAAATTCACAACTAGTGTATTAAAAATCAGACATTTGAAACATTTATAACATTTTGTGTTTGATAAAATGTCTCAGTAGTATGATATAAATGATCATTATGTTTTACTGACAGTCATGGGTAAATTTTTGGTTCTTTTCTGCTGTTTCTGCTGGAAAACTTTCATGTTTGTGTTTCTTAAATGTCAGGTAAGCAATTCTACATCAAAAATCATCTGCCATGTAGGGACCAGCTTACAAATATATCTATTAGGGGTTAATTGTCTAATTAAATTTGAGAAGGTAGTTTTTTGTGTTGTGAAATTCTCCCATTGTTCCAGGGATTTGTAGAAATGAATTCAGAATAGTACCAAACAGTTTGCGAAACTTGCCAACAAATACATAATCCTTATTCAAATGCAAAAACTGATGTTGCTTAATCCTGTATAACTGCTTAAACCAAAGCCAGTTACATTCCATGGTTGTCTTTTTATTGACTCTTTAAAACAAATGGACTTTTGCTTCACACCTTCTCAGATTTCATTCCCAAATCTTTAGCTTTCCAAGCACTCCATACTTACTGTAAATACACTACTTTGGTGTATGAGCTCATATTCTATGATTATAAGTGGATACATGTACTACATACGGTAATATATTCTCCAAGCCTCTTCTGCCTGTCATCCACACTTCTCTTACTCATGCAAACTCCCCAGTTTGCCCAGTTTCTTTTATTTTCTGGGCAGGCCACATTTGTTCTGACAGATGTACTGCGTCTGTGCTATAAGTTGGCATGTTGAATCCATTTTTTTTCTTAAATAACTGGTTAGGAGAATAAACCAGTCAGAACTACTGGATGTGTTCATTAAACCTGTTATCTTAGAAATGCAGATCTTAATCTGTCAAAAAAAGATCTAAAGCAAACTTCTTGGTAATGCTTCAGATTCCCCAATAGAAAGCACATCCTCAGCACTCAGCCATATCACTTCATGTTCTGAAGCTGATCCAGTTATTTTCCAAGGAGATAATAATTTGCAACAGTTGAGGTGATCTGTGAATTGTTCTGAGGAGATAGAGTACTTGTTAGTACATTACATATAAATCTGCTAAACAGTGGATGAAAAGCGTTGGCAATCCCCCAGAGCTCAAAGCTGTTCTAAACAAAAAATGCCAAAAATAAAAGTTTGTTACCATGATGCCTGAGTTGTAAGTTTATAAAACCTGATCAATAAGTTAAAGAAAAAATGGTTGTTTTCCTGACATCAGGGTTAAAACTGAAAGGTCTTTCTACAGCAATATGTGCAACATAGTAGAGTATAATTTCGCATGCAGTTTGCTTTAGGACAGAAAACTGCATCTTAGTAGGATTGTTAGCTTTATTATTAATCTCCTTTCTTGAATGACAATAGGATATGTTGTCCTTCAATTCTTTCTGTCTTATACTTTTGTTAAGATTTTATTTTACTGTTCCTTCAATTGAAACATTCATTTCATCAAAGAAAAAGTTGTAACTTCGATGGGCCAGGTATTAATTTTGGCATTTGAATGTCACCTCTGTGTGAGAGTGAGTTGTGGTGTTGCACAGCCCTTCTATGCAATAATTTGGTGAAAAATATCTCCATCCAACAAACATACATTCACGTTTTATATCAGTCCATATGCTAAAAATACACTTGATGCAAACACGCATGGGGACTAGTGTTTGTAGTTCTTTACTGAGTCATGACTATTTCTAGACACGGTGGTAACCAACAACTGAGAGAATATGGAATTTATATGCTTGTCAATCCTCACTACACTTTTTTCTAAATATACCACTTCTGAATCCCATATGCTAGCAATGAATCTAAAACCTAAAAAAGCTAGAAGGTTCATAACAATGAGATATGGGTCAGCAGAACATACTGTGATTTCCATAATGCTGGTGTGAATAACCATAATTTAGCCTAAAGGTGACAGAAATGTTTAGACATGAAACGAAGCTATAGTTTCATTTAAGCCATAAGAGAATGGGAAAAAAAATGTCTTTAAGAAAACAGATGACTTAATGATGAATGACAGCACAAACTACAGTAAGATCAAGGTGAGGGGTGAAACACCACCTTTGGTTACTATCTCACTCCAATTTATAGGAGGGAGAGGAGGTTCTTTTAGTATCTATATACCCAGCGTGAGATTAAGAAGCAATGGTTCAAATGTTGGTCCAACAAGTTTATTACAAATCTTAATCAGGGGAAATGGGGAAAGGGAGGATGGACACTATTATGAATTAGGGTAATGGGGAAGGGAAGGAGGGCGATAGAAAAGATAGAAAAGAAGAAGGGGTCTTTATAGGCAGCAAGAGGGAGATAGTCACCACCATGGATCCAGCGTGGTTCGTAGTTCCGTCTTTGATCTTTAGTAGCAGTGGGTCGTCAGGCAGAGTTGTTCTGTTGACAAAGACGACGACGATCATGGCGATGATGGCCCCTTTTCAATGGTTTCAAAGTGGTTGAGTCAGCTGTCTTTGCAGTGACAGCTCAAATCCAAAGTGGTTGAGTCAGCTCTCCTTTGAGTGGCAGCTTCTGGCTCTGGGATCTCAGCAGGAAACTCCTTTGTTCTTATCTTCCTGGCCTTGCCAGCAGATAAGAGGGAGCAGGGAGGTGCCAACTTGTATCTTGCCTTCGCAGGATACAATGGCATTGTCCCCCAGTCTGCCATAGCAAACAGGAGTTATTTGGTAACAGGCTAGGTCTTCTGCCAGTAAACAGTCCTGAGCACTATCTTCCGAAGGCAAACAGCTCCAAAGATGTAAAATTGTCCACAGCGATGTTGATTGCCACACAACATCCATCACTTGCCTCCTCAACAAAATACCTAAGGAAGCAAGCTTTGAGCCAAAAAAACAAAGAAGGATTCTCACAGTCACTGATATCACTTCTTTATCTTTCGTCTTTTTCTCTGCTAGCCTGGTAAATTGGAAGCATTATGTCAGTGGGTAACCATGTATTTCACACCCCGTGCCTCATACAGTCAATTTTGTAACTAGGTAAATTTTGCAATCTGCAACTATTTCTCTGTGCTTTGTTATGTGGGAAAAGATGTATTTGTCATGGTTTTATGATTTTTGGTCATCAGTATTCCACACCATAACATCATGTAATGCACTGGGGGTGGGGTTTGATATCTGCCGAATGTTCGTCCGTCGGAGAAGAACTACTTTTCCCCAGGAGACTTTGCGGTCAGCAAGGGGATATAACTCCAAGCAAGGTCACCTGATCCTTCTTCTTCGCCTGCTCTTCGCTGTCTGCGCTTCGCTATCTGCGCTTCGCCGCCTGCGCTTCGCCGTCTGTACTTCAGTCACTCAACTGGACTGCACTTCTCACCCCAGCATTGTGGTGAGGTCTATACAATTCAAACAGACTCTCTCTCTCTCTCTCTCTCTCTCTCTCTCTCTCTCATTGTATTTTACTAATACTATATTTAGTAAAATCATTTGTTCCATCTCAGATCAGTGCTGTTGTTTTCAAGTATTTTGGGGTCCCCTGCTTCCCCTTTCCCAGAGGCGCGGATCCGCAGATCCCTCCGCCCTGCTGGTCACGGAACTGGGCCGGACCAGCCCATAAACCGTTGACAGTATTCCAACCAGTAAGGCATAAAATTCTAACTAATGACTTTACTGTCTGTATAGACAGAATTACCTTTATATTAATACTCTCTTTAATAAGATAAAATTTTTACCAAGGTGAAATGAGGTTTTGTATGCTCTCTGATTTTGAAAATGAAGACTGCTTTTAAGTACAGTTTTTGAGATTTATTATGGATTAAATTTTCTCAAATCTACCATATGATACCTATCTTGAAAAAAAAGAAAAGAAAAAAAAGACAGTCAAAATACTGTAATTAACAATCCTGTATATGATTCTGGATCTTTGTAGCAAGTAGATGAAAATGGTATTTATCTTTGGTACTAATTCAAGAATCATATAATATGCTATTAAAACTTATCAGAGAGAATGTTTTTGGAACAAAAGTCAACATTAAACTGATTTGTATTGCTCCTCTGTGTGATGGGTTTGTACTTTTCAGTGATAAAAAGTATTTATAAAGCTATGTCTAACTATGCTACTCAAATTAATTATTGCATAATTAATATGTTAGAACAAGTATTGTTTCTCCTGTGTTCTTTGATTTGGGGTGATTTTATTTTCACCAAAGGTGCTTATATTTTACATGTGTTTTTTGTATAGTGGTTACCGCATAGACATGTTTCCCATGTATTCTGACATCTTCCTGCCCAATACCACCTTGAATTTCATTAAAACAACTCCTGACATCAAACAAAAAACACCACCACTTTTTTGGTTTGAAATTTCCCTCTCAATCACTTGCCTATTACTTAATCAATATTTTGAAGTACTATGAAACAAAATTAAAGTACCTTTTTATATCATTATATCATTGAATAATATGTCCAAGTTCTTGATCATAAACTGTTGGTTATGTTAACTAAAAGCTGGATACAAGATTTGTCTATGAAAAAGTGTCAGAATCATTTTCAAGATGCCATAGTGACAAAATTATATTGCTGAGGATTCAACAGGCCAAAGAATGCCTAAGAATGAAATTGCAATGGCATTGAAAAAGGGATGGTTTGTCAGCAAGGTGACTGAGAAAACATGAATCTTCTTCAGACATCTGGAGAATGGAGTATATTACAGATGCACGGGAACTGGAGACTCTTACAGATTTTTTGAAAGAATATATCCTCTTTTTGAAAATTTGGGTTATAAACGAAAGTGATCTAAGTGCTCCCTTTTTTTATTATTCCTTTTTTTTTTTCTTCCAAGGAATGTACCCGAATGTACCTGTTCCTATGTAGCAGAAGTGAAGTTCTATGTAGGAGATCTTCCTATGTAGCAGAATTTAATTTACACCTGCTGAGGATACTATGGTTATTATCTGTAGGGACTACAGTCAAAGATCATGTCTGACTATAAGATTTGGAAGATACTCATTGTTCTTTCCTATGCCTTCATAACCTGAGACACTTGAAAATGATTGAGCTATCCTACAGCTACTTGGATATGTAATTGGTTCAAATTTATACATGAATAGAGTAAAAAAGAAAAAAAAAAAGAATAAAACTTCTGGTGAACTGATGGAAAAAAGTTCACTAAATTCTTGAAAGTTAGTTTGAATGCTCTTGATTGCCATCAATTGCCAAAGTTCTTAAACTGAATATTCTAGGAAGCTAGTCAATCACATTCCAGCAGTGCTTTCAATCTGTGCTTTTCACTTTATGCTCGAAGAAGTTGGAAAGGAATGAAGTTGTACTTAAAGGAACACTATAAACATTCTGATTGAATGTAACAGGAGTGAAAGATTTTATGTTGAGTATCTTTTCAGAGTGTTTTCTCAGGGACCCTTCTCCTCCATGGTATTAGAGTATTTTATGAATTGATTACAAAAGCTATTTCCAGACTGCTTTTGCTGCATCTTGCTCTTCTGTCAAATTGATGTATGTATTTTAGTAAAAGTAACTTCTGATGTGGATGAGAAAAGACTGCTCAGACTTCTTGCCCCTTCTTTGGCATAAAGTGCATACACTTACTTGAATATCTCTTTGCTTATTGGAGAATAATGTTCACTGAAACTGTCACAAGTCATTGTGCATAATTCTGAAAAAAAAAACCCCGCAGACTCCACAGGTGGGCTTCTGTATATGGCTTTCAAATATTTTATAGGAAAATCAGAAACCTGTGAGGTTTCCGGGAGCCCTAAATCCTATGTATTGTAGTGAAACAAAAATTCACTTGCTTCCTAACAAGGTGTTTCTGTAATATTAATATCCCAAATTGTCGAGTAATAAGCCACAAGTAAAAAAATAATGCATGTCCCTTCTTCTTCAAATTAGAACAAAATACATAAGAAGAAGAAATAATAATAAGAAGAAATAGCACATGCATATAAATAGAACAGAAATTTAAAAAAAGAATCAGGATAGATATTAAGAAGTACAAGTACAAAGGACTTCATTTTTTTGTGTTTGTACAAGCATCATACATAATAAAGAAGAGACAGAAGATTATGGAGGAGTGAAAGTATATCTGGCTCCACACAAATACGTGGAACATTGTCATATTGAGTGGATCATTTTGATCTGTGGACAATCAAACATCATCACAATGTTAATGAAGCATGAACAAAAGAAAATAGGCACAGCGAAAGTACTACATGCAGGGCACGGTCATAAAGACAAGTGTTAACATTAGATGTGGCAACAATGATGAAGTCACAGAATGATGTGATGAATAAAATAGGATGGAGATATTTTCAGCAGAGTTGTGGATGAACAGGTGTAACTGCATATATAAAGGATGGAGAAAAAAAAGGTACAGTAATGAAGACACAAAATCAGATTCAGAATATCAGGAATGCAGCAGCTGTGCATTTTGATGTGAAACGCTATGTCTCTGAAGCAATTTTGTTGAAAGAGTTTACTTGAATCCTGACTATAAGGAATTAGAGCTATGTAAAATGAGTCCTATGTTTTGTAATTGAGGAGGAGGATAGAATTATTCACTGATATACGGAAAAAAAAGAAAGTAAAGAGCTCTCAGGCTTGTCTAAATTAAGAATTCTATTTTAGCCCTTATGCTGACAGTTAAGAACTTTGTGAAACCTATAGAAATTTAGAGTATGGATGAGGTATTCTGATATACTCAATGAAAGCAAAATTAAAGCAGTAAGGCATACTGAAAGGAATGATCTCAGAAGATGAAAGATGAATATTTCAGGAAAAATCTCATGTCAGATACGTTTGAAAAATAGGGTAAAAATTATATCTTTATTCTGTTTACAGCTAAGAAAAATGGCATAGGGAACATCTCAGACATGTTTTGCCCATGGAATATGAAGGACAGAAATCAAGCAAAAGAAGAGGACATCCACATACAAAGTATAATTAGTGGAAAATATGAAATCAGAAAATACTGTAAGAGAACATTTAAGATGTCAGGGAACACAGGCGATTGGTTCTGACCTGTTTCTATTGTATTATTACAAAATAGGAGTGACTGAGAGTTTGGACATATATGATTTCCCTGAAGAAATTACCATTTCTATCTTTGTCTCTCTTCCATTGTAACTAGAAGGAAGACTAGAAAACAGGTCATAAAATTTTAGATTTCATTATGTTAATCACATAGCTCCAGGATTCAGAACACTATTAAATACACCAGAATTGAAGCAAAATAAAACAAAAATATGGGTTTTTTTTGTTTGTTTTCTGAAAAAAGAAAAGTAGAAAAGTGATAGTGACACATTTAACAGAAGAGAGTAGTAAATGCAGTGCACCTGAGAGTCACCACTATCAATTGCAGAAGGAAGAGAATGAGATCAATGCAGCGTAGGACAGATGCCCCAATTACTTTCTCAGATTCCAATTTATGGCTCTTCGGTCTTTTTATTTAATAATACCTCACTTAATTTTATTACATGATTCAAGCAATATTGCACCTCACAATGCAGTAATTTTGATGTGGCAGCTTAGGCTGACGCTATCCTTTCAGTCATTTCTCTACATTCTTCTCTATGGAAGAAGACAGTGACAGGTGTGAATCTGATGGCTGACGTGGTTATGACCCTACAGTTGCAATAAGTAAACTGCTCTAAGAGAAGTTTGTCCACTTCTCTTTGCATAATCTGTTTGAATAAGTATTACTCTTTTTCACTTATTATGATTTACTAGAAAAAAATGTCAACATTTCAAAGCTTCACAACAGACGTAGATTTTTTTCTTTGTTTTGTAAAAAGTAACAAAGTAAGGGATTATTCTTTTTGGAAATCCTTTTTTTTCTTTTTTTTTTTTTTTTTTTTTTTTGTTTATTTATTTATTTATTTATTTATTTATTTATTTAGCTTTAGAGAACTCAAGCTTGAGTAACTGTCTCGTTACACAGCTAAATACCTCTCTGATTTCAAGGACTAGGTATGGAGATCAGTGTTTTAGTACTGAACTTTAAAAATCTTTTCATCAAATCTCAGGTCCTAGACAAAACTTATGAGCAGTCATAAGACAGAAAGCAAATTATGTTGTTCCTCCAAAATGATGATATATTTTTCTAGAAAAGAGATTTTAAATGTATCACTGCAACTAAAACAATCAGTGCTGCTAAATCTATGGTATTTCTTTTTTGGTCTTATTGAAAAGACCAAAACACCTTTTTTTTTGTTTGTTTCTCTTCAACCAACTGACGATCCAAGAATTCTACTATGAAAATGTGTCTTACGTGCCTTCAGAGCAGATGTCATGTGACTGTTGTGATAATGCATTGTAGTTCATTGAAAATTTAATGTGATAAAAACTAGGAGGGGTTAAGAATAATGTCTGCTATCAGAAGTCCTCCATCTTACCTTTGTTTAATCCTAGAAATGCATGTATCACTTATTCCGAGAGTCAGGCTTTACCGACAGGCTGACTTAATATCTTAGGCATTTCTTACTATCTTTTAGTTCACTACAATCTTTACCAACAAAACGTAAATTTTAAAAAAAGCAACATAACTTCATTCAATCTCTTTTGAGCAAGATGTGACAGAAACTCCATATCACTGATAGCAGACCTGACTGTATTTGTATCACATTCAGGCATTTGTTTTGATTTTGATAAATGTAGTCACATTGATTATAAAATGACTTTGAAGCCACATACTTGCAGCTTTGACATATTTGCCCCTACTTCAAAGAAGCCACATGGCCAATGCAGTTAGAAGATGACTATTTGTTGTCGTTATTTATTAACTCCCTGAAATAATGAATTCAGTTCTGGACTAAGAAAATGAATGTCAGTTGAGTTCTATCCATATGTATGTTGTTTGCCCAAGTTAGCTGAAACAGAGAAACTCAACGTTGCGCAGTAAAGCTTGAAAAAAGTCTGAGTTCAAGTTGCTTTCTAAAATCTATTAGCAATAATTTCTAAAATTTATCTTCAATTCAAATATTACTTCCATACACTAGTATAATAGAACATGTACCCTGATCATCTACTGCATACTTTAGAGTAATATATGCAGCACGGTGATTTGGCTTGAAAAGTTGGCAGGCCTGTAAGGATGAAGTCTTATTGTCTCTCATATTGTTCTATTATCAGAAAAGACAGTTCTACTTCTTTATATTTTCCCTTAACAGCCTTCAGGGGAAACATGTTTACTTAAAAAAATATTTGTAGGAATTATTCAAGGTTAAAAAGCAACAAACAAACTAACTCAAAAACACACACAGAACACTTTAATGCATGTGTACATACCACTGAAGTCTTTCCTTTGTTATTTCAGTGTTGTAGCAAGTTGATTAAATAACATTTTGCATTCTGCCCTGTAGTCCTTAATGAGTTTTTAAGTATGCATTTTATCTGCTCCAGGTGCTAAAAATTCTATTTAACCTGCTTAGACTGGAAGCTATAGTTAGTAGAGCAATGTTCCTAAATAAGAACATTCTATTCCTTCCTTCCTTCCTCTTATCTTTTCATTGCCTGTGAGGGACAGGGAACGCTGTTAGTGACAGTGCCATTTTCTTTCCTCTTTTTTGACTTTTCTTGATAAACATTTTAAAATATACATATATGTATGTCTTATACAAATATATGGTGTTTTATACATTTATAGAAACAAATGTGTATATAAAACGCACAAGAATATAAACACATATAAAGTATTATATGTTAAAATGTTACATGAAGAAAAGTCATGGCCTCAGGCCTCTTTATTCTGTAATTCATCCTCTAAAATTCAAGTCAACACTTTATACATCATATCATGAGGAATATTCAGAACTGGATGTACTTCCATTGGCTTCTGCCATACTTGATCTGTATGTAAGTCCCAGTATAGGTGGGAAGGAGCAGTTAGACGTATAGTAAGAAAAGACTCTCACCCATCCTTATCTGCTCTTAGCGTAAGATTTCTTTTTTGGGATTATCTAGAAAACAGAGCAAGTTTTAAGGTACCAAGAGTTCTCATTTTTCTGGAATTGTTTGAAAACTCACCTCAAATTCTTTCACTCAGTAAATGTACTTAGTATAAACTTTCTAGATTTCACGATACCATACCTATCGTAAGCATTACTCTGTTTCATTCAATTCCTTAATGAAATTTAACTTCCAAACTACAAAAACTCTAAGTTCTAAGCTTCAGTGATAATGCAAATTTGCTGAAAAATGTGAAATTGTATTCCTGAAGAATCGTAGAAGTGCTGAAGTGTTTTCCTTATGTTTCTGTATCTCCATCATGAAAACAAAAACAAAAACAAAAACAAACAAACAAAATAACAGCAAAAACATATGCATTGAGAAAATTATATGTGGTCTCACTGTTTGTTCTGGTTTTGACTGGTATATATTTAATTTTTTTCTTAGCAGCTAAGATGATGATACATTTTCGACATTTTCAGGAGTTAGTAAATACATCAACACATTATTTCCCAGTGCCACAGAAGAATGTACATCACTTAAAATTTTTCTGCTTATCCTTTTATTTTACTTTCAGATCTTTTTTTTTTTTCCTCTGTATTGACTTTTTTTTTTTTTGGTTAAATTAATCAGAGTTCAGTATCAAAAATAAAATAGTTCTACATTGGAATGTAGAGTGTAAGAGCAAGAAATGAAAAAAATATATATTTTTCTCCAAACCAGATGTATTGAAATGAATGCCGGTATTACAGTAACTATATGCATCTCTATATATCTCTATATATTCAGATTTTCTGAATATTAAAAGAAAAATAGTATTTACTGGAATTGCTACAGACATTAGTTCTGTCTTCTGAGAAGTGATTTTGAAATACAGAATATTGGTGTAAAAGCATTTACACCAGAAACAAGGATAAGCAAGACTAATACAGCCTGAAATGATTACAGGTGGTGGTTTTTTGTTTTTTGTCTTTTGTTTTTTTGTATTTTTCTGATACTGTTAAGATTACTTCAGGGACATTGTTAGAAGTGTGCTTAAGTCTTATTTCTAGTAATGCTGCCTTCTGATCTGACATGTACAACACAATCTTAAAATTGCTATGAAGACGCGTCTACATCAGAATACATTTAATAATACTGTTGTGAAGCAGATGGTATTTTCAGTAAGTTTTCATTAAGAATATGCTTTGCATCACCACTTGAAAGAATTAAGTATCTTGTTTCCTATTCATATGCTGCTAAAATCTTTTTTTCACCCTTTTATTCTTGGTATAAGTGTCCAGTGGGATAAAATTAATCCCCTCAACCAGATGTGCTATGCAGCACAGAGCTCATAATATAATTTTTGTACGTGTTCAAAGTAACTTTTATGATTCTTTTTCCATATATAATTCCTGATTTAAGGAGCATATGGTAGTTGAAGTCACATAACTTTTCAGTTTGACTGGTTTTAAAGTTAATGTCAACTTTTTGATCACCAAAATCTAAGAGATTATAAGAGAGATTTGAAAATGCCTTATTCCATAGCAACATTTTCAAAAAAATATAAGAAATTCATTTCACATCTTGTAAACATTTTGTTCAAATCAGAAAATTGATAAAGTCAACTTTATTGCAAACTTTAATATGTGAATCTCAATGATCCATCTATTGCTGACAGTTAAAATACTGAAGGCTGTGATAGGGCACATTGAGAAAGTAGGTTTAACAAAATATGAATTTATTTCTGTACTCTGAAGAAAATCTTAAAAAACTTATCAAATTAACTGCATTGTCCTCTATTTTTGAAGTCTATTCTGTTCCCGCCCACTGTATAAATGAACCCAGAAGCAGTTTTCTTCCAAGAGCCTAAAGATCTCTGCCAGGACCTGTTAACTGCAGCAGTAACCTAACATTGTCATTATCATTTCCAATTAAAAAATAACGTGGCCTTTCCAGCTGTTTTATTTTGAATGATAAGTATGAAGCTCAGTGCCATCCTCCATAATTAAGAGGCCTTGAAGATCTTAGCCTGGAGATTGTTCAAGCAAAAGATATTCTCTAGCAGAAACATATTTTTTCTCTGGTACAAATGTGCTTTAGTGGTTTAACCGCAGTTAGATATTATGGAGACATACACATTTAGCTTTGGGCAAACACCATGAGCAGAATTTGTATTCAAGACAACAGGCACTCATCAGTGTAAATTCCTGTCTACTATGCAAGGTGCATCTTTTGATCTTTTAGAAAGAGCTGGAAAATTGGATGGTATTTGCAAAAATCTTTCAGCTGGAAAATGTCAATAAGGTAATCGTGTTGAGACCAGCACAATAAATTGACTTGTTGGAGATGCCACAGGGATGGTTACAGGTGCAGGAATGAATTGTGTATCTGTTGATTACGATGACCATAGGTGAGAAATTGTACACAGGCTTAGCATCTCAAGGCTGCACCAAAATCTCTCATTTAATGTGGCAAATCAGAGTGGAAATACAGGGTTACAGTCTTGCACAGAATCATAAAGTAACCAAGGTTGGAAAAGGCTTACAAGATTATCATCTAGTCCAGCCATCCACCTTCCTCCAGAATTTCCCCACTAAACCATGTCCATTAATACCACATAGAATCATAGAATAGAATCATAGAATCACAAGGTTGGAAACAACCTGCAAGATCATCTAGTCCAACCGTCTTCCCATTACCATTGCTACCACAAGCACTAAACCACATCCCGCAGCTCCTCACCCAGATGCCTCTTGAACACTGCCAGGGACGGCGACTCCACCACCTCCCTGGGCAGGCCATTCCAGTGCCTGACCTCTCTGAGAGAAAAAGTTCTTCCTTATGTCTAACCTAAACCTCCTCTGGTGCAACTTGTGGCCATTTTCTCAGGCTCTGTTTGTTGCCTGGGAGAAGAGGCCAAACCCCTCCTCATCACAACCCCCTTCAGGAAGTTGTAGAGTGCAATGAGGTCTCCTCTGAGCCTCCTCTTCTCCAGACTAAACAATCCCTGCACAAGTCTCCAGACTCCTCACCAGTTTTGTTGCCCTTCTCTGGACACATTCCAGGGCCTCAATGTCTTTTTCGTAGTGAGGGGCCCAAAACTGGACACAGTACTCGAATAGAGTAATAGAATTGCAAGGTTGGAAATGATCTGCAAGAATCATGTAAATGTAAATGTTTCTTGTAACCCTCCAAGGGTGGTGACTCTACCACCTCACTGGGCAGCCGGTTACAGCTCCAGAGCACTCTCTCAGAGAAGTATTTCCTAACATCCAATCTGAATATTGCTGGTGCAACTTTAGGCCATTCCCTCTATTGCTAGTTACATGGGAGAAGAGTCTGACTCCCACCTCACCACAAACTCCCTTCAGGTAGTTGTGGAGAGATCCATAAAGGCAGTGGAGTTTGATTATACTGTTACTGTTGGTGCATGTTAACAAATGGAAGTAAATACATAACAGAATTTCTTACTGGAACACTAACAGTCTGTCTTCCCACACACATACTTCTTTTATAGTTTTTGCAGATCTATAGTGCTTAATGTGTCTGTCTGCAGGTCACAGCTCCCCAGCCATGCTACTTCCATAAATAAATAGAAATAATAGCCAGTGGTTTGAAATGGTTATCATTCATCCACTGCCTGTGCTTGTTGTTATCCATTAACTTGAAAACATTGTTGTTATTTATTTATTTATTATTTATTTTAATAGATTTGGAAGAAGTAATCTTCTACTAGAAGAAGTAAGAGCATATGTAAATCTGTTCTTCTTAAATACTGTTACTTTCAGGGAAGCATTCTACAAAGTACATTATTTTAATAATTCTGTAAAAAATGTCAGGGTGTTTATGAAGTACAAAAGCATGTGCTGTACCAGTGCAACACTGAGTTATTGTCAAGATAAGGCAATAGTTCATTAAAAGGCTGGTTTAAATAAAAGAGAGAAATAATCAATAAATGGAAATGAGAAAGTAATCCAAAATAAATTCAACAAGCAAAGGAAAAAGGAAAAGGGGATAAAAAGATTGTGGAATATCAATGCTTCCTTGATAAAATGGTAAGTCTGTTGCATATGGGAAGAAGAAAATGATGTACTGGTGCTGCAAAATACAAAACATGGGCTTTCCTAATATTGAATTCATCTTTGATTTTACCAATTGATACACATTTTCTGTTCTGCTCCTGGAGCAACAAGCAGCATTAAGGAATTTAACAGAATTTACCAGAGTTGTGGAGTAAAACTTCAGAATAATTTGTTTTCTGTTGTTTGCACATTAATATCTTCCTATAACTTTCCATAAATCATTTTTTTTTTCTGGAAAGGTTCCTTACACAGTAATGCCAGCTATATTGAATTTTATTAACTGGTGTGATGTGATGTTGCTAATTATATTTCCAAGCATTATGTTACTAACGGGCTTTACTACTTAATTCAAGTTAAAAGTTGATTTTTTAAAACTTTTTTTTGAGTTTGCATGAAAGTGCAGATGGAAGTTAATGATGAGACTAAAATGAGTGAAAAAATTGGCACTACTGTATTTTATTTTTTTTTTAAACAAGATAGGATAGAGCAGAATTAGATTACATTTCTTGGCAGATGTCACACAGGATTTGCCATTTCCCATTTCCCAGCTACGTGCTGAATCTTCTAAAGCAAATATTAGATAGTCTTTAGTTTGAAATTTTGAGCTGGAGTTTAGCTACCCTGTTGAAAATTTTTGTATATGTAATTTTGCACTTCTATGGATTTTGTGGAAACCCAAACTATGAGAATACTTAGTCACTCTGAAATTCCCATTTACTGAGTTAACTTGCCATAACACCTCCTTCTTGGGTGGGCAGCGGAAGAAATAGCTATAGCACCATTTCTCATTGGTAGAAATTAGCCAGATTCACATCTTCTCTGAGTGGTGGTCTTCTTTTTTTTTTTTTTTTTTTTTTTTTTTTTTAATGCTAATTAATAATTGCTCAGATCATTATGGACTGACTGAGTTTTTGTTAAAAAATAAATTAAATTTAAAAATAAATAAATGAAACCCCCCAAAACAGTTTGTTGCTTTGCATACAGCAATGCTTACACGGGGAATAAAGTCAGTCTGACAGCACTGCTATTCACAGTCTTGATGGAAATGGATGTCTTCATAGCAAGGGTCTTTGCAACAGCCTGTTTAGACTGGATGAGACTTCCCAGGCCACTCTTCTGGTGGCCTGCTCAACTATTTAACCACTGCAGTGCATGCATGATCCATTTAAAAATTGTCATAAATGATGTAGAAAAAATTTCCAAACCTTCTTAGCTATGTGCAGCAGACATGACAGTTTTTATATTTGTGGGAGTTTTATTCCAGATATTTTCAACTCACCTTTGATAAATTCCACAGGAGTTGCCTTTGATTCCCCATTCAGGATGTTAATCAACACATTTAAGTACACAAATAGAATGAGGCATAGAAGGAGCTGTCTAGAAGAATCTCTACAATTTTCTGAAATTCCCACCTGGAGAGATCCTGTAATTGTAGCTTCTCAGTTACTTAGCTTCAACTCAGTCCCTTGACTCCAGCTAGCCCACTTTCTTTTCCTCACAAAGTCTTTTACCTCTTTTAGCTTACTCAATATCCGTAACCAAACTGCTCCTCCATCTTCAATTCACTAGTGGAAAAAATCTGGATGATTTTTGATACTGGAATTATCAGAAGTCAGGTTTAGGGGATTAATTAGATAATGGCTTGTTGCTGCTTTGCCAAATTACATGAGTTTTGTTACTTATCAGTGGTAGGCCTTGGCCTAGAAAACTATGA
Organism: Lagopus muta; assembly: GCF_023343835.1. Taxonomy (NCBI): domain Eukaryota; kingdom Metazoa; phylum Chordata; class Aves; order Galliformes; family Phasianidae; genus Lagopus; species Lagopus muta. The sequence goes on along the minus strand of NC_064433.1, from coordinate 145,780,803 downwards.
GAAAGAAAAATAGCTATGAAGTCTTTTAATGTTATTACGAGCATACCTCTTGGCTTGCTTTTTTTTTTGAACAAAATTTGTGTTAAAATACCCACTCAATAGCACTCAGAAAACCCCACAGTATGTCTCTCATATTGACAGCTAACAGTGACATATTTCTCAGGTCAATCACCAGTCTTTCAGGCTTTCTTTCTTATCCCTAAGAGCCCTGAAATAATTAAACCTAGTCTTCCACGTCCTCTTATATTTGTGATGATGCTCCAAAAATCGAATGAAGCTTCATTTTGAATCATTTACTTGGACTGACAGCTTGACATCTGAAATGAAATGTTGTTTTTAAAGCATATTTTTTAGTTCTGTTAATGTTATTATTTTAAGTATAGGGACAGCACTGTTTCAGAGAACCTGTTGTGGGTTTTTGTTTTTGTTTTTTGTTTTTTGTTTTTTTTTTTTCTGTTTTGCCTGACAGTCTTTCAATAGTGTCAATGTGAGCACTTCTGTATGTGGGATATTTTTAAAATCTCATAATTTTTGTTTCTTTAAGGATGCTACTTCAGATGTCAACGCTTTCAACGTTAATGCTTTAAAGGTAGATTGGTGACAAAAGGCTGCATACGGAATACTTGGTACCTCAAAAAATATTCAGCAAACCTTCTGCCCCTCAAGAAATATTAGCTCTTGTTTACTACACTGAGCTTCAAAAACAGCTAGTGACATGCCACTGCTGAGTTATCCTCAAGCATGAGTAATGGTTATGTGCATGCTTTGCTGTCAACAATTTTAGTTGACACAGTAACATCTTTTTATCTGAGCAAATTTTAAGTATAACATAACCTGTGTAGTTGAACCCTTCCTAATTGGCAAATATATTTGGGAAATCCTGTAGTTTGTATGCCAGAGAAGGAACACAAGGACTGCAAATGAATATGAATATAAATTGATATGTACTACCACACATTTTTGCAAAGATTATGTTTGTGATATATTTAAACAATTAGTCTCTCAGTTTCTGGTTCAGAGGCCTTTATAGATTTTTCTTTTTTGTTTTGCTTGGTCTTATTCTGTCTGACTGGTCTTTTTTATTTTCCTTTTTTTTTTTTTAAAAGAGATGATTCCAGTCTTCTTGCTTTGTCACCAATTGTTTTGTTGCTGAAATAACATGAGCTAAAACATTCCATTCTTGAAACAAGTGTGTCTCATCTGAATTTCACTTTTGCTGAAGATGTACTCTTACATATTTTTAAATGTATGTATTTATGCTGTAATTGCCAAAATCTTCTGAATTAGTACAGAATATTTTCACTTGTTTATAGGGCTTTTTCCATGTCAGATTTTTCCATATGCACTTTTAATGACTTATGGTGTTGAGATATTAAATATTGGTGGCTTTGTTATACCATCACAAAGATTTTATACAAAATGTTTCTAGACAGTCCTATATTTCATTACTTTGCTTGCAATTTCTATTGAATAGCTTAAGTTCACTACGTACAGCCAGTACCCCTTTCATTCTTTGCTCCCCTACTCTACATCATGAGGACCCTCATCCACCACCTTTTTAACTCTCCAGGTTTTCTACTGTGCAGCATCTTCTCATTTCCCTCACCTCTCTCCTACAGGAGATGTTTGTTCCTTCACTCAGGCTAGCAGATACGCATACACATCCTTACGCTTTATTTTTCACCCTCCCCATCTCTTTCCAGGAGTCTTATATCTTTATCTGTTATCATCTTTGTAAACTAGAAGGTACCTCCTGATTTCCTCTTTCCTTGACAGACTCCTGAGTTTCTCTGACTCAGGATATCTGGAAATCTTTTATTTCCAATCTCCCCAGTTATAACGGACATGTGAGAGGAGGTGGAGGATATCATCTTATAAGATATATCATAGTATTCATCCTGGTCTGCTAAAACCATCACTCCAGGGTAAGTTTAGGTTGGATATCAGGAAAAACCTCTTTACAGAAAGGGTTGTTAAGCACTGGAATAGGCTCCCCAGGGAGGTGATTGAGTCACCATCCCTGGATGTATATAAAACCCATTTGGATGTGGTGCTCGGGAACGTGATTTAGTGGAAGGTTTTAAGAGTTAGGGTAGTATGGTTAGGTCATGATTGGACTTGATGATCTTTAAGATCTTTTCCAACTTGAGTGATTCTATGATTCTATGACTTGTTGTCTTAAAAAAAAAATCTAATTATCTCTCTGAATTTTTCCCAAATCAGTTTTTCCTAAAGTTTCCATTTTCTTCAGATATTTCATTTTAAATACTTCTCTCAACCCAACCTGGATATATTTTGGGCTACAGACCAAGACGTATAGACTTTGTGGGATTTGCAAAGGTTTGCTGAGAAAAAACAGTGAGAAACAGAAGTTACGGGGAAGGTATAGGTCTGAAACTCAGTGCATTTCCTTAAGTACCCTCCCTGATGACTTCCATATATAAGCTCTAAATGCTAAATATGTTACACAAGTTCAGTGAATGAAATTACGCAGGTTTTATGCAAGGAGTTTACACAAATTATAGCTTCCCAAATTAATTTATTCTACTACACGCATTAATGTTGTTTACATTTATGGGCTCTTTAGCACTACTTTTTTAGCTGAGATCATAGTTTATTATATTAAAGCTGATTTTTCTGTCATCCTCACTGTCTCTGATTAATTGCCTTGCAGATCTTCTATTAGTTCATCCTGGTTGCAGTAGGATGAACTAATGCAGTCAAGAGGCAGTCATAGACTGGGAGAGCCATAACAGCAGCAGCAATAGTTCTTCCCTGTGTTCTGGGCCTTTCATCTGTGCAGCAAAACATCTGAAAGGCTTTAAATCTGGAGTGCCTGGGAACCCACTTCCTTTAAATGTCCATTCATGAAAAGGAAGAAGTTTTCTTTGGACAAATGTCTCTCTTTTCATTACTGTTTTTCTTTTTCAACCTCTGAGGACACTTTTTATGGCTTTTTATTTTGAGGCAAAATTCATTGGCAAAACTAATGCTGCATAAATTAAAATATTAAGTTATAATTGATTAATCTGCAGAATATTTTTTTAAATACATTGAAATATCAGAAATGTGAGCAAAATGAGTGGCTTTATTTTCTACCTAGACATGTTTTCATCTATATTGTATCATGTGACTTATAAGTTCTACATGAAATTGTGTTTATTTTATACAAAAAGTGGTAGAAAGCCTGGTCTGCATTGAAGAACCAGAAAAAGGACACAGTAGATTAAAAGTATAAGAAATCTGTTTAGGTTGATCAAGGTTCAATCTGATGCTCGTTCCCAGAAAAATAAACTTGAAAATGCCTCCCACAAACATATATATACGAGCAAATATACCAAAGCAAATGTGTCAGCATATAGTACAGAATAAACTTTATTTTTTATTTTTTATTTTTTATTTTTTATTTTTTATTTTTTATTTTTTATTTTTTATTTTTTATTTTTTATTTTTTATTTTTTATTTTTTTTAATTGATGGAAGGGCAGTTGCTCAGAATACAGATTATCTAAAAGTGCAATAAAGATTTTTTTTCAAGGCTCATCTAATCTTGCACTGACAGCACTGTATAACACTACTGCATAGTGATAGCACTGTGAAAACTTTGAAGCTGACATTTCACGCAAACTCGGAAATCATGCAATAAAAGTTATAATTCAATAATTAAAAAGCAATGCAGCTTCAATTGAATGAGATTATATTCAAGATGCATTCCTACCAAAAAACATTCTGTCTTGGGTGTAATATTGCAGTTTTTTAGGACATGTATCTGCTTAGCTGCTTCTCCCAGGTACATGGACTTCATCAGTTTTAACTTTAGGATCTCTGCAATCTGCAGGGTGATGGAAAGTTACCTCATGGAGCCCCTGATTATACATGACTGTTTCTTTAAAACATGTGAGTGTGCCACTGAGAAGTCTGTGCAATAACAACTTCCCTTGACTTTCATTTTATGATAAACTACAAGTTATTAATACTCTCAAGAGTTAAATGCTGTTAAAAGTCTCTGAGTCATCTAGGTCTATATAGAATCTTATTTTCTGTTATTGAATAGAACATTCACTTTTGGTCAGCTACAGTTGGGCTGAAAATTACAGTACTTTCACATATAAGATGACATCCCACTGGGAGACATCAGAAACATAAACATTATACTGGGAAACAATTAAAAGTTAATTGTAGCTCTTCATGTTGATAACAGATTTCACATTTGTCTTTTCCCCTCTAAACCTCTAATGCAAATCTCTTTGCCTGTCATAAAATATACAACGTACAGAATCTTCTGAAACAACAAGCTACTGTGTGAATCAGGTTGAGTGAGCAGAGGTGAGCTGTTGTTCCTGAAGGGCACACAGATTTGTGTATTGTGCTTGCACGTAATTGTGCCATGACTAGACAGATGGGTGGCTATAAATGAAAAATCTTTCTATTCCCTCTGAGATGCATACAGTAATGTCCTTCTTTAGACATTCTGTCATGGTTGTACACACAATTAGCTACAGAATATTAGTTACTCTGCTGGATGCAAATCAACATCTTTCTGTAAGTGTAGTAAAGGCACAAGCCTATTAAAAGTAGTACCAAGGTACCAAAACTTCACATATACTCATCTTGTATTTTTTATTTGCTTGCACACTGAGTCAGGGGGAGAGATTATAATGAATGGACATCCTATGTTCATTTGTAATGAATGACAATTTAAAGTTTTCATCTCCTTGTCCATCTAAATGCAAAGAAACACACTTCACTTTGTAATAAACCACATACATTGATGTACAGCTTCACTGAAACATCAGTTTCTTCCAAAGCTTCTCACCCAGATGTAATAGCTTCACAGTGGAGGCTGTTTGACATTGTGGTTAAACACCAGTAAGGATCTAAGTCAGAAATAGAGTCTTCCTTTACGTCCTTTATACAGAAAAGAGAAATATATCCCGCTGTTAAACTTAATACTTTAAACACAGCAGGTGTTTCAACTTGGAGGATTTCCCTGAAGTTTTGTGGCCTTAGTTACTGCAGTAGGTATCTGGGTAGCTGTTATGATCTTGCTGGATAGGTTGTTTGAACTAAGCAATAGATGGTTTTCATCAAACACCTTAATTTGATATGTTCACATATAAAGGAAGATCTGTCCTCTGCCAAGGATCATCAATAGTCTGAGGATCTGTTTTTTTTTTTTTTTTTCTTAGATTGAGGTCTCTGATTTATTTGTCTTGCCAAACCCTGCTTTCAGTCTGACAGCTGGTGATGACTGAAGGCCCAGTGGCTACCTTGCACCTCTGAAAATCACATTCTAAATTGGAGCCTAAAACACCAGTAGTGACATAATTCTGGAAGAACTGGGGCCCTTGATAGCCTCTATAAATGCACACCTTTCTCAGCCCCGGTGGAAATGCAACAAACCTATTCACACCTACTTTATCGTGAATCACTTTGTGTAAAGATCTGTATCATTTCTTTTGCATCAGTTCTGCCTTGGGTATTTAATCATGTTACATTTCTTGGACAGAATAATATTATTAACCCTCTTGAGGAGCCAATTTCTTTCTATTGATTATAAAGTAATGTAGAAATGATTTTCTGGATATAATTGCTGAAAGCTTATTGTGTGAATTAGTTTATTAACTCTATCCTAAAGACAGCAAAACACTTTACTGATTACAATTTGTGTCATCGTAATCTACTTTGTCTTAGCAGTTCACTCCGCAGATATATATACATATATACATATATATATGTATATTATATATTATATATATATTATATGTATATTATATATTATATGTATATTATATATTATATGTATATTATATATTATATATATATTATAAAATATAAATATATAATATACATATATTTGTATTAATCCTTGGGCATAACTTTGAGAAGGATAAAGTACTAGCAATTTTAAAATTATAGTACTAATTTATTAATTTACACAATTTTTCAAAGCATTCAGGCAATATCCATATCCATCAAATCTCAACATACAACGCTGTTATCTACTAATAGATGAGAGGAAGCTGATCTGTTTTATTTCAAGTTTTTCTTGATGTGTGATGAAGTGCGACAAATCTGCAACCAAACTTTACACTTAATTCCATGTTAAACCCTTAGAGAAGGCAGACTATGTTATTAGCTAACAATCAACTTCTGCCCTCTCATTTTTGCACAAGTTGCTGATGAGTCTTGATAGTTCTGTAAAAGTAAAAAGTAAAAGTAAAAGTAGAAGAAATAAAATATATCCATACTATTTCAAATGGAAAAAGCTTTAAGAAAAAGAGTCTCCAGCATGATAGACTGGGAAAGATTTTGCATGTTGGCCCAATATTTCTGGAAAACCAATCTTCTTAAACTGATCTTGGCCGATCCTTAAATGGATCTCTCAGAAAAATGATCTCCTTATCTAAAGCAGGCAGAAACCTTTTCCAACAATACAAGCCAATTTTAAGACTCCTCAGAGTGTCTGAGAGTGGATAAAGCAGTTCATGCACATATCCTGAATATATGTTTATATCATGGTTAAAAATGTTTGTTTTACTTGTGGTAGGTTCCACAGTGACTGTTTTCCAGATGTTTTTTTTTTTCATCTGTGCACTCCGAAGTCTATTAGAGTTTGGAGGTTTTTAGTTGTATGTTTTGTTTTTGTTTTTGTTTTACTTAGTTTTTTCTTATATATTTTCAGCAAACTTGCTGAAAGAAGAGTTTTGGAAGTTTGGAAGAGTTTACTGATCTGTGATTAAGAGAAGTAGCCTTGCCCTGAGTGCGTATAATGTGGTGTACAAATATTCCATACAGTGATTATTATTTTTTTTTTTCATCCTAAGGCAGTATTTATAGTTGTATGATTGGGGAGCTATTGAAGGTTTAGGGCTTTAGCATTATCCTTCTTTATCTCAGATTCATTATATTATGACAACATTGCAAAATTTATAATCACCTGTTAAATTCCTTCTGAGATTCCTCACTCAAGATTGCTCTTGAAAGGAAAAATTCTTCACTTGTGTTGTAAACTTCTTCCAATGCTGACAACATTAAAGCAATTTAGTAAGTTCAGCATTACTGTTGTCTTGTATTGAGTTTTCATGAAAAGAAAAGAAAAGAAAAGAAAAGAAAAGAAAAGAAAAGAAAAGAAAAGAAAAGAAAAGAAAAGAAAAGAAAAGAAAAGAAAAGAAAAGAAAAGAAAAGAAAAGAAAAGAAAAGAAAAGAAAAGAAAAGAAAAGGAAAAAAGTACTCTCGCATTTATACTTCTACTGTAAATGTTCACTTTAATTCTCATGCAGCCTTCTCTAGTATACTTGTCAAGCTCCAGAAGGATCTCAAAGCAGGAATGCTAGAACAGAAGCAATTGCAAGTGATCTCTTCAGGAATGAATTTGCTCCATGGCTTACAAAATACTACTTTGAAATGAATATTGTTTTTTTCCATTCAGTTTAAACACTCATAAACACTCTCACATAATTTACAAATGTGTTTTCTCTAGTAGAAGTTGTGTACATTAGCTATATCTAAATGTAATCACTATGTGAAGAGAAGTGAGTCTTCCTGTAGCTTATTTAATTTTTTAAGTGCACATAGAGGTGATATACCACTGACTTTGTCAGTACTGTCATTGCATTTAGCTCTCTTGCCTGACAGCAGCTCCATTCTCTTTCTTGAGCTTTTGGCTAACTCAAATTAACTACTGACACTGAACCATATATTACAAGGATAGTGGTAGTTCTCTGTAATATTGGCAAATTCTTGGAGAAGGCTTTGTCCCCCAGAGGCTTAATATGTCTAACCAATTTGAAGTGAATGTTAGGAACCCCATTACTGTTCTCTACAACTGTTCTTTGTGACTGTGATTCAAAGAAAACTGCTCATGTTATAAATAGAATCCTTATATGTATGTGTTAAATAAGTGTTCTGGCAATCCTATACAGATGAATGACTTGTGCATGATTTCTGAGCTTTGATTAGCATTCCTCATTTCATGGAAAACTTCTTTTAGATTATGGCAGGCAGTTTGCTGGTCACCTTCTCAGTTCATCTGATGTTTTCGCATTGAAGCCTTTGATAACTACTAACCCAGCAAAGATTTAGTATATTTTTTAAAGTCAGTTTCTTGTTTTCTCAGAAAGCACCAGATGCTGCTTTGATCTCTCTCTTTTAGTGTTATTTAAAGTTACTGTGTCTATTTTGGAGTTTTGTAAACATGCTCACATCTGCTCTTTTGTAATTCATCAGAGAAACCTGCTCACAATTTTATTGTCTTAAAAATAAATTCCTTGTATGCTACCAGTGTTTCTCTTTCTTGATGAGAGAAGTTAGCCAATAATTAGAGTCCCAAGGATCTTTTGTGGTAGAGGAGAATATGACAATGTGATTGAATCCCACTTTGTAGTTCGCTGTGAAATAAAGAAGGTCATGTCAAAGTCCTATTCATGAAGCACAGTATGGTAGTGAAGTGTGCTTTTATTCACAGATTCAGTTTGTCCACCTGGCTGCTTTGTGGCCTATGTCTGTTCTCTCTCACCTTTTTTTTAGTCACCGAGACTTAGAGGTAGGATTTATAAAATGAGCTGGGGAAACACCACGTTCACATCTACCTGGCACTTGCCTTTGGGCTGTGATGTGCCCTGTGTTTATTCTGTCACAGAACTCCAGCTATCAGGAGACATTCATTGGCGTACATCTAAAATACACAGGTATCTTAGAGACAGATAATTGACAACAGCAGTAAATTTTGAAGTCATTTGACCAAAACATAACCTATTAATACTTGTCAGTTGACAAGATATATAGCAAGGCTTTACACATTTAGTAGCAATCTTTTAACATCAACTTTATCTTTTTCTGAGGTGACATCTGTTTTGAAAGAAGAGAAGTGGTAGGGCACAATAGAGTTAAGCCCTGCATTCACAGCTGTCAGGCAAAGCCTTATGCTATTTTACTTTGTCATTTACTCTTGTAGTTAATATCCATGGAAAAAGAAAAAAAAAAAAAAAAAAAAAAAAAGATCATTTCAAAAGCTCAAAAGCTTGCATTGTGTGTGAAACCAGTGTCTTGTGGTGAATCACTTGTTGAAATTGGAGGAGGAAAACAAAGAGCACAGATGAAAAACTATGAAACAGGGTTCTACTAGAAGAACTCCAGAGGTCTTTTCCAACCCCGACAATTCTGTGATTCTATGATTCTGTGACTGTGAACAAAATGTCTATAGAAATTCTCAGATGGGAAACGTGGTGGCCCTTAGCTATTTACACAAAAAGTGGAACTAGTTACACATCTCCAGAAAATGATGTACCAGAACTCTAGTTGTTGCCAGCAACACAGTGCAATTTTCCAATTACCTCTTTGCTAACACTTCGCTTAGGCTGTACAACTCTCTGTTGATGCCCAGATATAAATGTATGTATTGAAGTAGAATGATTTGCATGAATTTGAATTTGATATCTGATTTTAGAAGAGATCAATGACTGATGGGTTGCAATTATACTCTGGACATAAGAGATATTTGTACTAATTAATCTTCTTATTTTGATCTGTTAACTAAATAAATGTATCTGAAATTCCTCTTTCATAACTAAATATTTATCTTTTCTGCTAGAGCACTGATTTTTCTTTTGTGCTATTCTAAGCATTTTTGGTAGTGACATATTAAAACCAAAATTAATTATCAAATGAACATCAATCTTAATAAATTTCAGTATTGAAACAAAATAAAAAGCAATTCCAAAATCTAAACTGTACAATAAAGAGGTGTTCCATCTTTAATAGACAGATAGTTGAGAGTATAAATTAACACACAGTTTGGGTAAATATTCACAGCATGAATTTGTACTTCATAATATTTCTGTCTAGATAGTATGGGAATAGAAAGGAGATTGTAAGTCATATGAATCTTTATCTGTAAGCAATATTTTGTAATTTGAAAGCAGGGGAAAAAGAGGAATCTTTTTTTTTGCTCATTAGATGCCTCTGGTGTTTCAACGCTTTTCCCACTACTGTACTGCAATAAAAGCTGTATATTTATGAATGAAAACAAGCAGATGAAGATTAAGTTATCTGTCTGAATCAGAGAGAATAGCAGTGTGAACCTTAAACGTCATGTGTGACTAACTGCTTGCTGGAAAGTAGAAAGATAGAGCCTGTGTATATGTGCTACCTTTCAACGATAGTGACCAAAGATTTCATCTTTTATAAAACCAACATCAATTTATTGTGGAAAGCATTTATTCTGCAAACTAAATGATGAATTATTTTTTCAGAAATCTTTAATCACTTATATCTGCGGTATTTTCATTTGAAATATCAACCTAATTCATCACAGAAAAAATGGAGATCCATACGTCTAAGTTTTGCTCTCGTTAAAGATCTGTTAAGTTTCATTTTCAAATGTTACTACCTGGAAAGAAACACAAAACAAAACCTTGTCTTTCAAATTCCCTTTTGCAACTACTCCTCATTTTTTTTTACTATATTTGTAGTTAGTTGTTTTGTTTCAATGGAGCTATACAAATTAGTAGACATCTGGATAGAGAAACACACACAAAAAAGGCACGAAAGCAGGAAGCATATCTTATTTGACATTTTCAGAAGAAATGACAATATATTTTCTTTCATTATCAGGAACATAAAAATGGGCACATTTTGAGTGTTTTGAAAGTTTCAGTTACTCTTCAGGCAGAAGTATCATTAGAAGAGTACTTCAGCAGAGCTCTTTTCTCCCTGTTGAATTGTAAGCGCTATACATATAGCAGCTGCAACAGGATTTAGATTTCATCCCTTTTGTTGAGAGCAAAATAATTCTCTTTCAGTGAAAACAACATTAACAATGCTTCCATAAATTTGTGAGAATTTTCTCCTAATATTGTGATAGAGGTCAAAGTCTTAAGATTTTCCTTGTAGGCCTGGTATCTTGTGGCATGATCATAATGCACTTGTGAAAAGATTCATCAATCAATCAGTCAAGCTCTGTCTGTCTATAGAATGACTAATCAGTTAATCAGTGTGCTAATTTAATTGCTGCTTGCCCCTCGCCATGTTGGTAAAGATGCCATTGTGGTCCCCATAAATTCAAAATAGTATTCTGGTAATGTAATACCAATAGCAATTAATTATTCATGAATTCTTATTTATGTGATTATTCTTTCGACTGTCATGTGAGTGATATTTAAACCTTAGACTCTATTTTTGGAAAGCTTAGTGACAAAGAAAGACTTTAATCTGAGGTGAATTTAATCTCTGAAGAATAAAGAGAAAATAAAAGGAACTGTGATCTACGTCCTATTCTTTTCTCCAAGTCCAAGGGCCATTATATAGTGAAAAGGTTAACAATTTGCCTCTAGCATAACAGGCTTCATCTTGTTCTGCTTTAAAAATGCATTCATTATCTTCTTAAGTGCTGGAAACTACACAGACAACTTTTATATCCTTTAAACCCTCAAATAATACTGAGAAATACGCAATTAAGCAAGCAAAAAGGCAGGAGTCATATTCATTAAAAATAATTCAGGACAGAAATAGCTAAGTACAGGTGACAAAATAAGACTTTCTATCTGTGGACTTCTGTAATTTTCAGTGATTTTCTGCTGATTCTAGCAGCAGTATTTCTTGTAGCAGGGTAAAGGAGAGGGCTCTCCCTACTGCCTCCCATTTCCACCTACAGAAAATGTGAATAGAAGTTATTTCATTATTAATACATATATAGCAGGGACACATTATATCTGTGTAATTCTGGCTCCTTTGAAGGCATGAAAGTTATTCAGCATGAAAACTGATCAGGATCACTCATTTCTGTGTGCTGCACATTAACCCTAGTAGGCAGTTAAGCATCACATAGGTTCTTGTTTCATGTTCTTCCCTACTGCTCCTCTCCTAAAGAAGGAGAAAGAAAGAGGAAAGGAAGAAAAGAAACAAGAAAAACTTGTGAGTCAAGATAAAAATTGTTTAATAAATGGAGGAGAAATGGAAGAGGAAGAGGAAGAAAGCAAAATGAAGCAAGTGCCGCAAACGCAGCCACTAACCATGTCCCTATATGTAGACTGATGCTCAGCCAGTTCCTTAGCAAAAGATGATTAGTCTCCCTAGATCTCTACTTTACCCCTTTTATTGCTGAGCATAATGCTATATGGTATGGAATATCACTTGGGTTACTTTGAGTCATCAGAGTCTCCTCGTAAAATCTTGTGAACCACGTAGTCTATTCAGTTTTGGGTGGCAGAGCGACAGACTGATAAGGCCTCAAAGCTATGCAAACAGTGTTCAGCCATAGCTATAACTTCAATGGTTTTGTTCACAAATCTAAAACAAAGCATCAGACAAACTGCTATGAAGAAAATTTAACTCCTTACTCGCCAGACCCTGTACAGCATTGAAAGTACGAATCATTTCTTCAGACTCTGAATCTCATATTGAACTTTGGGTTTCCATTTTCTGTCTCCTTTTCCTTGCTGTTCCTCGAGGAAGAATGACGGACTTTTTTAGCTAAAGATTCTGTGTCAGCTGCTCAAAGCGGTGTGCTGTAGTTGTGGTTATTCTTTGGTCTCCCTAGTTTCTGGAGATCGGTATCAGAAATCCAGGTTTGTACATGATGATTTAGCAGAACCATTGACATGATGAAAGCAATACATAAAAACAGCTACTAGACAGAGCAGCATTAAAAACAGCTGCACAAATGAATATTACAGAATATTTCTGTCTGCTATTAAAATTTAGCTTTGCCAATTCTGCTAAGGTGACTCTACCCATAGGATTCACATTACATTAAGAACAGTGAAGACTACATAGACAGAGCCCAAGAGCTAGCTAATATTCCAGCCAGTATAATAACGTAGAATACCTTCTAGGGGAATCATCAGACCTAGAATATGTAAATGATTTTTGCAAAGAATCTGCAGGATCCTATTTATTTCTGCTGGCTTGAGATGCATGATAAATGCATGTTGCTTTTGAAAAAAAAAAAGTAATATGGTACAGGAAAACATATTTTTTCTTTTTGATTAAAAACAATAATTCATTTGTCCTGCACAACCCCAAAGTGCAATTCTAGGCACTTTGCACAGTCTTTTTTGGATTAGGAACATTTACCTCCCTTCCCATCAACAACAAGAGAACAATGAAGTTTGCTTTTTTCTCCTTAAAACCACTGAAAAAGAGATGAACTCTTTCCCCTAGCTACAATTTAAAGAAAAAAAATGAAGGATATAATGTAATCACCAGCACTGAAATCTCGCTAGTATACTGTTATTTCCCCCGAATTCCACAAAACTGGTGTCATGGGACCCTTTATATATAGTTATAAGCAAACAGGACCACAGTTCCATGTCTGACATGAATGACTGCCTCCAGCAACAAAGAGCTTCATCATTGGACATTTGTTCAGTACTAATGATTCATAGTCTCATTTTCTTTTTTTGTATTATTATTATTATTATTATTATTATTATTATTATTATTATTATTATTATTTTTGTGGTGGTGATATGGTGATAGTGGTGGTTGTTTGCTTTTGTTTGATTCTCTTGCTGTATATCTATAGCTTGCCACAATGTTTAATAGTGGATAAAATAAATCAGCCAATACATACAATCCAGGCTGTACTCCTAAATGCTATTTTATAAAAAAAAAAATGTGGAAAATGTAGGACAATATTTTTATCACTGCTCATGTGATTTTATGCGTATTTTAATGGCAAGGGGTGTTTTTAAAATATTCATCATTTAAATTATATTTAATATAAGTTAAAAATTCAGTAGAATTGTAATTGAAAAAATTCTTAAATTAGAAAGCAGTGTCCCATCAAACTATCTTGGATATAAAATGTGTCAGAGATTCTGTGTTAGAAAGCATCGAGAATGAATATATCCAGACACCAGTTCAAGGGATGAAACTGATCAATATCCACTGATTGAAAAAAAAAAAAAAAATACTTAACAAGAAATTTGAATTTCTTCATAATTTTACCAAGCTGAGTGGTGCAGTTGATACGGTGGAAGGAAGGGATGCCATTCAGAGGGACCTTGACAGGCTGGAGGGCTGGGCTCGGGTGAACCTAATGAGGTTCAACGCGGCAAAGTGCAAGGTTTTGCATTTGGGCCGGAAGAACCCCAGGCACCTGTACAGGCTGGGAGGAGTTGTCCTTGAGAGCAGCTCGGCAGAGAAGGACCTGGGGGTCCTGATGGACGAGAGACTTAAAATGAGCCAGCAGTGCGCTCTGGCAGCTCGAAAGGCAAACGGGATCCTGGGCTCCATCAGGAGAGGGGTGGTCAGCAGGGACAGGAAGGTGATTGTCCCTCTCTACTCGGCTCTTGTGAGGCCCCATCTGGAATACTGTGTCCAGGTGTGGAGCCTTCAGTACAAGAAAGACATTGAGATTTTGGAAAGGGTCCAGAGGAGGGCGACTAAGATGATCAGGGGGCTGGAGCACCTCCCCTATGAGGACAGGCTGAGGGAGTTGGGCTTGTTCAGCCTGGAGAAGAGAAGGCTGCGGGGTGACCTCATTGCAGCCTATCAATACCTGAAGGGAACCTACACCCAGGAGGGGAGTAAACTCTTCAAAAGGGCTGACAACAGCAGGACTAGGGGAAATGGTTTTAAGTTGAAGGAGGGAAGATTTAGGTTGGATGTTAGGGGGAAGTTCTTTACTAGGAGAGTGGTTAGGCCCTGGAACGGGCTGCCCAGGGAGGTTGTGGATGCCCCGTCCTTGGACGTGTTCAAGGCCAGGTTGGACGGGGTCCTGGGCAACCTGATCTAAATGTGTATGTTTGGTGGCCCTGCTAGGCAGGGGGGTTGGAACTACATGATCCTTGGGGTCCCTTCCAACCCGGGTGATTCTGTGATTCTGTGATTCTGTGCTCTGTGATAATTTTTTAGCGTTCAAATTTTTAAGCTTTGTTTCTCTTATACAAGAACTATTATATTTTCAAAGAGGGTGATGATTAACTTTTTTTAATGTGAAAAATGAAATTATATAGGTTTTTTCTTGTAGAATTATTTTTACAAATTAAGGAACTAGCTGTACGATAGAATAAATGGACTGTGGTTTTCAAAACCAGGCTGGCTGTGGCTCTGGGCATCCTGGTCTAGTAGTTGACAACCCTGCACATAGCAGGGGGATTGAAAATAGGTGATCGCTGTGGTCCTTTTCAACCCGGGCCATTCTATGTTTCTCTGATTCTATGTAACATTTTATTGAAATAAGTTTGTAAAGTTCTCTACTTGAGGTAAGAAAGTAGAATGACACATGTATAAGAGAAATATTTCTCATTTCAAACTATAATCAGTGCTACATTCTACTTTCAGAAATGAGTTCATATGTTGTAGTAAGCACATGAAGTGAATTTGTTCACATACTGCCTAATTAGGAAAAAAACATTAGATAGAGTATATACTTACATTTTAATTGACCTATGTTTGGATGGTGTGGTAAAATCACTGATTTGCATAAGTTTATGAAATCAACACCAACATGCTGACTTAATGTAAAATTAAAATCAACATTGCTTACTGAAATCATTTTCAAAATTACTTTATTTTCCCAGATTGTTTTCACTTTTAGAAATCACACTACTTCCTACTTCCTTTTAAAACATTCTGACAAGTTTTTTAATTTTATCAGTGCAAAAAGTCTTAGTCAGTGCATACCTGGAGAGAGAGATTTGGGCATCCCCAGTATTTTTCACAGCATTTGTGTGTTCTGGCTGTGTAAAGGAAGAATATTCTTTAGAGGAATTTGTACTAATTTTAAACCTCTATTTCTTCTACTTCACATACCGTTGCATTTAGCTTAAGCCTGGCTTATCTTGTGTTCACAGTAACTGAGCTCGAGTGAATTGCAAGGCAATATTTTCATGAAGTTGTAGTAATCCTTTCCTCAAAGATTTGCACCAATGTGAAAAAGTGGAGGCTGCATGGTTGCTTTGAATAATTCTTGGTTGTTCTTATTTGATTGATTTTTAAATTTATTTATATTAGTTTATTTTTTCAGTGAGAGCCTTAAAATAGTGATGTTGAAGTGCAGCGGACCACATCATCTCTGACTTCAACATCACTTGCATTATTACATGTAAAATCCTTAAAGAATGTTTCATGTGTGAAAATAGGGCTGAATAGACAGGCTTTCATCTGCACTTAATAATTATTTTAGGCAGAAATTCACCTGTGGAGGTGTAATTCTCCAGGCTAATTCTTATTTGTTAGAATCAAGTAAATTTTGATTGTATTTCCCTTTGTGGATGTGTCACACGAGCAGGTCAGAATGGATGCATTCACAGATGTAATTCTTAAAATTTAAGGATATATGTAGATGAACACCTATTAGGGAGACACAAGTTTAACAAGGTAAGAACAGATTAATAGAAAAAGTGGTATTTGGCAGAAATTACGTATTTTGTAAAAATGCTAATAATCTGGAACAAAAAGAAAAAAAAAAGAAAAAAAAAGAAAAACATCTAAAGAAACCTCACCACAATGTAGAGTGTATTGTTGCAGAGATAGTAATACCAAGCATCATAGTATCCTTACTTGAAACAGGGATCATTGGTATTATTACATTGCTAACTTTTAAGCAAAAAAACACTCAGCTCTAGAGTATTGTCAGTTTTGCTAAAGGGAATGATTTAAGTACAATAAAGACATATTAGTTTGTTAATTGTCAGTGATTCAATTGTAGTCATGAGATATTACTCCATTGGACAAGAAGACAAAAAGGGCATATAATGAAAGGCATGCTTTTACTGAGAACCCTCCTCTTCATTTATTCAGTCAAGGATTGTTATCCTTTTATTACCCTGTAATTTGAGGATAAGTTCACTGAACAACTGTGGGGGCCGTTAGGAGTTGTCATGGAAAATTTATTTGCCTTTGAATAGAAGGTGGTAGCAGTGCAGCAGAGGCTGTGCTGCTTCAAAGTGGATAATTCTCCTTTTTGCAAACTTTTTAATACTATGTTTACTGTTTCCTGATATGTCTCTTTAGGCTGTTCTTGGTTTTCTTTGCTGCTCTTGTCAAAAATAAAATTTATAGAAGCACATCCCCAGAAAACCAATGTGATTTTGTGAAGTGGCTACACTGAGTCTTAAGAGCAACTGCAGAAAACACAGCAAAATCCACACCTCTTTAGAAGTTAAAGGTCTGGTGACTTTTTTTTCTTTTCCCTTCCATAAAATACTGCTAGCTGTAGTAAAATAGAGCCTTACAGTGATATAACTCCAGATCAGTTCTCAAGTTCTCAACAAGGTTGGTAAAAGTAAGTGCCAGTGAACTCAATTAAATTGTTACATTGCACTTGAAAAGCATGTGTTAGATTTCCTATAAAAGTAGTTTTTATTCTTGTGTAATAGACATTTTGAACACGAGAAGAGTCTGTTCCGTACTTTGGATGAAATATTATATGACTTTAAAAAGGCTTAGAAGATGCATTTATTTAGAGAACAGAAATAGACTGACAGCAGTGACTTAATCCAGATACCAGTTCATGGGACTGGTGCTACTCAACAACTTGAAGCAATAATTTTTCTCCAATTGCATTTTGAAAGTAAGGAGTAAGAGAAATCCTTCCTTGATTGACACTGTATTAGATAGAAAAGATATCTGTAAGTAGCTATACAATTTCCAAACATTGTTTTAGCCGTACTTTAGGTAATTTGCATACCTTGTTCATGTGCTATGCTACAAAGGTATTTGAGAAAAGCATTTTATTTATTCTAAATGAAATTAATCCATGGGTTTTGAGCCATTCAATAGGTATTCAGATTCTTTACAAGAGTCCTTGCTAATGTCTCTCAAGGGAAGAGAGAAAAAAAGAATATTGAAGTGTCTGAAAATATAGACTTCAGATACATCAGCCTGTGAATTCAAAGTCAGCAAGTTCATGGTTGTTTAAGGTTAAGTTTGAGATCAGTGTACTTCTTTTCCACCGTCAAGGCTGATGTGGTTACCACTCAGTGTTTAATATCTGAGGGTTCTCATTGTGATATTGGTACCACGTATCAAGTAAATTCAGACTGACAATTTCAGTGCACCTGTGTTCATTTGGACCAACTAATTTATCCATTCTTTCTAATACTTCAGTGAAATAGGGTGTGCAGCTTTCATTTGACCTGCTCTCTGAATTTAAATCCTTTTTTTTCCTGAAAAGCACAGTACCCTTGAAATACTAACGAAAGTATCTGAATTCCGTATGAACCCTATAAATGAAGTCCTTTTTGTCATTCATATGAAAAAAAAAAAAAAAGTGCTTGCAGATACACATGGGTTGCTCTGAAAGTAATGCCTCTTATTTATTTCCATGGAAATGACAACAGATACAAAAAGCATAATAGTACTATTTGACAGAGCAAATTCCGATCTACAAAACACTTTTTTTCAACATTTGCACCACCATTAGTTGTGCATTTTTGTCAGCAATGCACAAGAGCCTGCATGCTGTGCAGACAAATATATGCACCAGAGGAGCTGACCCACTGTCACTGTCATTGTTGCCACTGACGAAATGCACCCAACACCTCGCTGTGCTCACCCCATTGCTTCATATGCTCTTCCATATAAAATGCCATTTTATCAGACTGCCCCTCTGCTGCCATCTGCAACATGGCAACAAAATGTAATGAAATATTGGCAGGAAAGTTCAACTTCTGCTGCCATAGCACCACCATCCACCTCTGACATCATGCGCCATCATAATAAAATAGGAGGTATTACTTTCAGATCAGGCTTCGTACAAAATATTTTTTTTCATGGAAATACTTCCTGCACAACAATGCTCCATAGCAGTAACAAGAACTCTAAATAACATTTATTTGCCAAGTCTTCTATTTCAGACAAAAGAGCATACTTCCAAGAACATTGTTAACTGATCAGTTGAATCTATTGCGAAGATTTTGGCAGTAATTATTTTTCCTCTCAGTTGCTTCATTAACAAGAAGTAATGAATATGAACTTGTAATTGGATATTTCCATGAGATGTATACCGCTTCCTTTCTTAAAACCTCAGATGTTATTTAATGGATTTATTTCAACCACTGCCTTTTAAGCCATATAGTTTCATTCTAATTTTCTTCTGCTTTTCCTTCCTTCTTCTGACTCTGGGGTTTTATACAAGCAAGGGTTTCTGTTGATGTTATTAATACTCTAAGGGACAGTTTATGGAACAGCAGGTATAGCCTGAAACAGGAAAAAAAAAAAAAAAAAAAAAAAACAGGTTGAAACAAAGGTAAAGGTGTAAATATTTCAGAATTGAAGTTATATGATCTTCCAAAAGACAAACAATTTTAATTTGATAAGCAGTAGTCATTGGTATATCGGTATTTTCAACTCTAATCTAAGCTCTCTGCAGGAAAGAGCTGGAAGTAGCCTTGGTGCTGGAGGAAATAATTTCCTGATTTGGTTTTGTCAGCATTGGCCATTATCTGAGTGGGCCGTTATCACCTGCATACAGATCTACATCCAGAGCCTCATACATGTTGTAGAGAGGTACCTTGGGGGTGGAGCATGCAAGGAGGGTTTTCGTTTGTAGTTTTGGTGCAAACTTGCTTCCATCCACTCTCTTCCTTAGAATTCTTTCCTCCAGCCTTGTGATTTTTATCCTCAACCTGATGTGATACAGGCTGCCTTGGGTTTAAATACAGGCTGCCTTTGGTTTGTGTTTAATCTTATACTGTGTCATTGTGACACCACTATTCCCCTGCCACTATCCCTGTCCTTATCTGTGCACCCCTCCCTTCCCTTAAGTTTTACAGAGCTGCTGTCACACCAAATGTACTTATGCATCTAGTTCCTGCAGCTTCACTGAGATGAGACTCTTTGGATGGCTTGGCACTGTCAAATAAATCAGACGCTTCTTTGTGAAGTGGTAGATATGTTAGCTAATTCCCAGACTCTCCAGTGAAGCAAACCAAAATGTTTCCTCCCCCCAAGGAGAATCCAGCTGTAGTTCAAGAGATGTTGAAATCTAGGGGCAAATAATCCTCAATCAGGACCATACCCAGTTTGGTTTCTTCTGCCCTACACAGTCCTCTATGCTTTCCCAATGGACCATGTTCTTTCACACACACCATATGTTCTGATGTCATACCCTTCACTCCCTTAGCAGCATGCTAGTGTACATACCACTCTACTCAGACAGATTGCATGACAGCCTTTCTGTTATTTCAAGTATTCAAACTGAGGCAACTTAAAAATCAAACAGTCATGTCTACTGGCGTAAAGACACTGCATGAGTAAGAGAGACTGCTCTGCAGGACTGCACTGCTAGTCCAACCAGGAGGGAGGGAATTCAATACATGTCTTGGGGCCCAGGGATGATTAGCAGTGTAGTCATAGTTTTGTCTTTTACTGCCTGGTGCAATTAATATGTCTGTTGCAGGATATTTGTTTGCAATAGCACAGATATGTTAGCAGAATGATGGAAAAAAAAAATCATGTCAGAGATGGAATAATAACATTACAGTAGCATCTTTCTTTCAGCTGCATGTGGCCAGTACCAGGGAAGTCTTTTTTCTGCTCACCTTTATGCCAGTATGAAGAAGCAAGACCTACAGTCAAGCCCAGAAATAATAGCTACTTAGAAGTCATGTTCACACATTACTCCTTTTAACTGCATGATTTTCATGGAATGGGTTGCTCTAGCATGTCTTCATACCAGTGTCACTTTATGGTGCATCATAGCTTTGTAGTGCACTCAGAGGGAAAACCAGTCATTAAAACGATGAACTGTGCCTGCTTTTCGGTGCCTATTGCTATCAAGACATGTCTAAAATATACAATGCACATATTAATGGGTACTGACAAAGTACTTTTACACACATTTAGGTTTTTGATGTATAGTTAGACAAATGAACAAGATGTAGCTGAAGATTAACCTTCTGACTCTATCAAACTGATGGAAAGGCCTCCTGCAATTCTAAATTCCACTGTTTTCTTTCTTAATGTTTTATCCATACAGTGATATATAAAGGAGATACTGAGGTTGCACCTCTTCTTGAAGCATGCCAAATTTTAGAGAGAAACTGTGATAATTTATCAAGGTAAAAAAAAGAACCTGCATAGTAATGAGTAATGACATAAAGGACAGAGCACAGTAAATATTACTGAGTGTATGATTTTGACCTGGAAGGTAACTTTGCCAAAATGGCTCTGTAGAACTCCATTTTTAATTTTTCTCCCTCCCCCTTCCCCTTTTTTATTTTATTTTATTTTTTTTCTTCCCCCATCTGAAACTTGCTTTCTTGGAGAATATAGCAATATTACTTTTCTATAACTACCATCCTTACTGACCCTTCATCAGCTTGAGTGTTGAAGCTGTACTCTCTCTGGCATAAGCAGCAAGGATGCTTATACTACTCACCTGTGTGTAACCTTCTCCCAAAGGATTATCTTCTGCAGTTCCTGTGAAAGCCTACTGGAAGACTATGACCATGCTTTTACTGTATTTGACATATAGGCATGAGAAAGCAGAATTTATTCTTTTCACAAGAAGTGGCATTAGCACACTGAAGGAATGTAAAGATTCAAGAGCATCCACAAGGTGATGTTGATGGCAATGCATGAAATGAACAATCTATCTAGGGTTGTTTTCTTCTGTGTAGGATAGACTGAGAGCACAACTGGTCTATGCTGGCATGAAACCCATATAAGCTTGATTACTTGACAGAAAAAAATAGAAAGAGATGGATATATTCCCATTCAATCTAAAGTACTGGTTGCAGTTTCAGTCTGTGTAAGAGCTAAATTTTAGAGTAATTTTCTTGCCTCATACATGATTTGGAGGAATAATATTCTAACTATCTAAATTCTTTCCTCTGCTGTTGAAGGGAGTATCATAAGTTGAATTCAAAATGCCTAAAGGTAAGCCATGAAAATATATGAAATAGAATTTCTAGTTATTGTCTTAGCAGCAATTTCCATCACATCTAGCTTTAGGAGTAAACCTAGTGTTCCTAAGCTAGCAGGTTACTTGCCTTAGGCTTCCTTAGTAATAGCCAAGGGAGATAGATATTTCCAGCGGACACATCAAGCAACTAGGTACTTAAATGCAAACATTAAATCTTCTATTTTATTTATCATCACTGTAGAAAAAGCAAAGAAAAAAGCAAAAAAAGGGGATTTGGAATGAGAATGTATTAAGATGTATGTCTCCAAAACACTAAAACTAACTCAATGTGCTGCATCGTCTGAAGGTTCTTGAATTTTCAAATAAATAGGAATTAGAGCATGCTGACCTAGTTAAGTTCCCCCAATTATTAGTAAAATAATTCATAATATATGAATAGCTGCTTAAACAATAAGCTTTTTTACATTTGTTGAGAAAATAAAAATGAATTTTAATTAAACAACCAGACTTACATTCACCTGTATATGATGTTCTTATCCAGTCTCTTTTAAGGTGTATAGGAACATTGCTTTTAGGCTTAAGTAGCATTGTACATTCTGGAAGTTTGGAAATTATATTTTGTAATATAAGTATTTATTTCCCCCCCCCAAAAAGACTAACATTCAATGTCTTACGATCAGTGTTTCCTTTATGCAAATTTAATAAGAAGAGAACGATTATACCTGTTGGTAATCTCAGTCTAAATTTGCCAGATTTTACATGGATATTTTGCATGCGACAGCTTGATCTACTAAGAAAAATGTCTATTCTGATATTATTTCTTTCTTCTTGAAACTGTATAGTTTTGCTTGTATTGATTTTTCTACCCAGTTACCAGTTGCTCTTCAAACTACGGGTAGTTGCTGAAGCATGTGGGCTCCAGGAGGCTTAGAGTTAGTAAAGATTGGCCTGTTGGGTGATGCATAGTTGATCACTTCCATGTGACTAGCCTGTGTCCTTCTGGCACATTCAATGATTCAATTAAAGCCAGTATCAGTGTTTAATAAAGCTTTCTTAAAATAACTTAATAGAAAAAGATCATCTTCCTGATAAAGTGCAGAAAATACAAGGGCTTGATTCTGACTCCATTTGCCCCATACTGCACACTTTAGATAAATAAGAACCATAAGCTGTAATAAAAGGTCCTCAGTGAACACATAGATTTCATTGCAGTAAAATCCTATTACAAACAATGTCAGTAAAAACTTGGAAAGCTAAGCTTTCTGAATCTTTTTAGTTATTTGTTTGAAAAATTACTGAAATCTTCAGGTTGATTTAAAAGAGGTTGTATTACAAAAAAAAACAGAATCACTGAATACACTGATTTGGAAGGGGTCCACAGAGATCATGGTGTGCTGGTCTCCTGGTTCCACACAGGACTACCCAATATTCAACCCCAATGTCCAAAAGCAGTGTCTCAGTTCTGGGCTTAGCAAACCTAGGGACCTCAGCATCTCCTCCTACGTCCTGCTTTCTAGACCCTTTACCACCTTTTGCACATGCTCTAATTGTTTTATATCTTTCTTATATCATTCTTATATACGGAAATTTGAATTAGATGATCTTTAAAGGTCCTTTCCAATCCAAGCTATTCTATGATTAGTTTTTAACTGCTAAAGATTCCTCATTTATTTTTAACTCATACATGTTGTATACTGATGTACTTTATTTAAAGTGTAGATAAAGTCCCTATTTTGAACTAGAAGTCTGATGTATTTTTTCATCATGCAAATGATCATATATTTTACCAGAAATTGATGTTTCTCATTCAATCTCTTAATGTAGAAATCTATGTGTAGTTATTTACAATCTTTCGTACTTCATTAACTGAAATGATCACCTGCAGGCTTCAACTCAATCAACTTGTTTTTCCAGAACAGTAATGTGTAGATCTACTTAGTGTATTAATGATAACTTTTTCTCCTTCAGAGAAGCAGTCTTTTATATTGTATCTTGTATTAACACAGGATGTTTATTTATTTACTTATTTGCTTAATGAGTGAGTCTCTCATATGATTTTATGATTTTTCATGTTCTTTTTCATGTGAGAACTTACATTTTTTTGTATTCTTTTTAAATATGAGAAGATAATCTACTATTGACTGTGTGGTCTGTAGTATTCTATATACTGTCTGCTGTGGAAAAATGATTTGATTTTATCCTAGCTGTGTATATACATATTGGTGCCCCTCAAAAAATACGTAAAATAAAACATTTGAGGAAATGGAACCATTTATTCATTGTATCTGCAGAAAAAGAATCTTGGTTGCTGGGGTTGTTTTTTGTTTATTTGTTTTTTTTATTTTGCTTTTTGTTGTTGCTTTTTGTTGTTCTGTTTGTTTTATTCTATTTTGTTTTCAGCTGTTAGTGTAAGAACTTACATGCTTATAAGTTGGTAATATATGCTTTCTCAGGAGCTGTGGACAGTTTGCCCATGTACTGTTGTTATTGTTAAGTTCCTTCTACAATTTGCAGCTTCATGGCACAGCTGAATTTATAGTGAATAACCCTTTTCCAGAGCGACCTACCTATTTCATTTGCAGTTAGTGATTTGCTGCACTTAGCATTCATTTCAGAGATTTCAATATCTAAGGATCCAGACCTGAAAAATATCTTTAGGACCACAACTCCTCTTTCCCTGCTTTAAGAGTAACAGAAAAAAAGGAAAATTTGTTGCTGTGCTTGTAAACCATCCTCACTTTATTTATTATTTCTCCCTTTTAACTGAATTTACCGTATGTCCCTAAATTTAAAATATGCATTTTGCCATTGGATTGCTTTTTTTTTTTACCTTATTAAATATATTAATGTACTATGCCATTTTCTATTCACTGTTGCTCTGGATGAACCTCTATATACGTACACTTTTACTTTCCCCTTTCCAATCCTTGTTAAGCATTTCAGTCTGTGCGGTAATTTGAGGGTGAAGAAGACAGGAAGAGGGACCAGTTGTGTCAGCATTCAATATCAATCTCTTCATTAAGGCATGTGCAGTATAAGCCAAAACCAAGCACAGTAGTTGATGCTGTCATACTTCCATCTGTTTCGAAGGCATCAGTTGGTCTGGGAAATAATTTGCTCATATTGGAATTGTACCTTGTCTTAACATGGAAGAAACACTAAATGTGTTTCTAAAAACGAGTTTGTGTGTGTTATATTTTAATAAACTCTTATCTTTTTAGTTTCATATTCTATTTAATGTGTCCTAGCTAGGATGGATGAAGGAAACGAACTGTATGAAAAATATTGGACTGTTCTACGTCTTAAGCAGTTAATTATTTCTCTATCTCACCTCAGTACATTGCTGATATAATCTGAGACGTAGTATCTGCATTTATCACGTTGATGGAAATACTGTAGGTGTTATTCATTGTTCTCAGTCCTGCTAGGAGAACAGCCTTAAAACTTGCTTCAGATCATACAGTAACCAAAAATATCAATGTAAAAAAGAGGCATTATGTCAAAGTTTTCTACCTGATCTAGTGTAATCTCTTTTTAGACTTAAACTAGTCAGTAAAGAATCTCATGAGCCAGTGTCTTGCGCTCTCATATGAGAACTTTTCACAGAGTTCCTCTTGTTAGGGGCCTTTGTTCTGTTGTCACAGAGATGATTGAAACAGGCCCATAAATGTGATAAATGTCTCCCAGGCATAATTCCCCTGGCTTCAATACAGTTACAAGAGGGATGATTTGGGGCATTTTCAGCAGTACTTTGAGATTTTAGTACTTGTATGCATACAGTTTGGAGCACGTATTTAATCTGCACAAGAAATTTGATAGCTGTCCCAGAAAGATGTAACCTTTTGTCAGAATTATTGCTCTGTATATTCCACTGTTAAGAGACTATTAAATCATTTACTTTAAAGCTTAAGATTTTCCAAATTAGAGACTTCTCATTCTTTCCAGGAAATACAGTGTCTTGTTCAGCATAATATATTTTTTTTCCCTGTTGTTTTTTAATAAATCCTCACATAACTACATAATTAATAATGATGCAATTCATTTAGGACCTAAAGCAGATGTCTTATTAGAAAAAAGACAAGAAATGTGAAGACTCTTCTTTTTCTCAGGGGATGCTAAACTGCCAAGATTTTTTAGTCTTTGGCCAAATATCTATTTGTCGTGTGAATCAAACCAATTCCTTTATCTAGTCCCTGTATACGACCAGAGCCAGGAATGAACTAGCAGTTAATTAAGGGGGTGATAAGACATTCCATGTCTGAGCTTTCTCTTTGCCCTCTTTATTTTGCAGTATGGATGTACTCAAGTACTCAATCACAGAAGCTTTTAGACTAATTGTATTTGTGTTCATTTTTAGGTCTATGAGGCCAAATGTCAAGCTAAAATTCTTTTGGAAGTCCCCTCTAACTACTGCTGAATGCTGGTGCCTCAGCTCTAAATATTAATGTCTTAGGCATCTCGGTACACCTAGGAGTTGCAAACAGGCTGTTGGCATTTTGGAATTACAATCTGAGCCATTCAAAGATGATATGCAGCAAAGCAAGGCTTGGTAGAGGCGTACTCAGCAGGTCTTTATGTTTGAAACATTAGACTTTTAGAGATCTTTCAAAATAGCCCATATCCAACTGACTGTTGTCAGTCCTTTGGTGAGTCTGATGCTTGGAGTGTGGGGAAGAGTGGACTCATTCTAGTCTCTGCAAGTCTTGGGTAGCAAGCAGTTCTTGGCTTCTGTCTAGCAGAAACTTGCCATTAAAAAAAAACTCTCTCCTTATGACCAGCAGTTTTTAATTTAATAATGCTCCAAGCAATTCTGTTCATAATCATCTCATTCCCCTATACAATCACCTGTATAACTGATGATTTTTTCCTTTTCGCCAATTAATTTGTTTTAGTAGAGGAAGGATGATAATTAGTTTTGACCTATTCCATTGCCTTTCCAAAAGTGACCAAGCAGATTTCCAGAACAGAGAAGGTGATTGAGGTGTCTTCAAGATTGTCCAGGCATACAAGATCGTAGTTCTTCGATGTTTCTAAAATTGGTAATGAAAGAGATTATAACTGAGAAGGTGCATTCTTCAAGAACTACTTCCCTCCATATCAGTATCAGCTGGTTAAAAATTACACATGCTTCATTCAGAAACAGGTTGTGACAAGTGGCAAAAAGTTAATTTTTATTTTTATTTATTTATTTTTTCTTTGAAAGCAGCAAAGGAATTGTACCAGAAACATCAGAAAGAACTTAATGTATCAGATGCTTAAAATAAGTAAATCTGCCTGAGCAGAAGTAGTGATTTCTTTACACAATAAGCAGAAGCAATGGTAACTATTCATTAGGATTCTGCCGAACACCGGTGTGCTGTGTGAGAACAGTTTATTTTGTATTCTGGGTTTAATTACCACATTAGACCTTAGACCTCTCTGTGAACAAAAGCTTCCTGCCATTCTGACAGCTTATTTGATAGCAACGATTGTTAACCTTGAAACCGCCTCAAATGACATTTGAATAGTGTTATGGATTTATACTGCACATCATGCTGTTTTGCTCACTCTCCATTAAACCAAACAAGACACCTCCAGGAGACTGTATTGATTCCTGACCACAGATCCTGGCTCTGCAGGATACCAGTCTATTCCTCAGAAAGGTTGTGCTCTCTCAGAAATCTTCTTTGCAGAAAATACAGATTGCACTGCAGCCAAGACCTGTGCAAGTGACCGCATAACCTAGTATTAATAAAGGTTATGTTCTTCTGCTCCTAGTACATCAATAGGGCAGTACCTCTTGCAAAATATGTGTGTACACTATTTTTCAAAATAAGCTTTATTAGTCTAACAGGTATCAGACATATTTAACTTGTTGTGTGTGTGCCTCAATGACTTCTACCGTGATTTTAAAAACAGAAACGTCTCATTTGCTGTTAACATTATTCTTCCATTGCCCTTTACCTTGAAGAAAACATGACTGTTTTTTTGGACCCACCTTACATAGGAGATGAGCCCTATCTGCAACTTTGTATCTTCTTTCAGACTTTTGGGCAACTGTAAGATTTTTGTGCTTTTAGTATTTTTTGTGCACATATGCATCTAGCTTCCTTTAGCCTTTTTCCTTTTTTTTTTTTTTTTTTTTTTTTTTTTTTTCCCCTCCCTCACTTTAAGGTGAACATTCAGGTTCAAATAAGTGGTTTGTAGCAAGTTTTTAACCATGCAGCAAAACGCAAATACATGTGGGACAAAAGGATGGTCTTGCTATGAGAAACATATTTCTGGATGTTTTATTTCTCTGTATTTGAACTGTAATTTTTTTCAGCTTTATAACCTCAGCCTTTGTTTCCTGTAAGAAGTACTGAATAACCCATTCAGACAGCTCCTAATGTGTCATATTCCATGTAAATTTAAGCCCCTTCATCTCCACAAAAGATGTGATTTTAAATCCCACATTTACTTTGTAAACTATCCAGACACTTTTGGTATATTTTCTGCCTTCACATACTCAAGAAATAATATTTCAAGAGACAGGTTTGTTTTTGGCTTTCTAGGCTATACCTGGCAGTGAAGGTAATGATACGATTGTGCAGTATAGATTCTACTTCAGTGTCTAAATAACGTATTTGCTAAATGATTTTATAATCCCATTGTAATAAACCAACATAATTGATACATTCTGTAAAAACCAAATGAATACGTTTTTCAAAAGAACATACCCTCTTCTTGGATCTTTTGTCCTGATAATTCAAGTTCAGTGGTGTTATTCATTTATACATATAATCTTGAACCTAATTTGCAATTGTTGGAATACTGTCCGGAGAACTGGAATTGCCAACAGTTCTAGGAACATGATAGCCTAATAAGAATAAAGCCATTGTCTTTGTATTGCTTAAAATAGAGTCAGAGGATTAGTAGCAGTACGCAGGACTTCAGAATGACTGCTAGAGACTTCTGTCAGTGCTTTTCACCAGATGTTATCAGTATTTGGTTGGATATCTGGGGGAAGTTCTTTACTATGAGAGTGGTGAGGTGCTGGAACAGGCTGCTCAGAGAGGTTGTGGATGCCCCAACCCCAGAGATGTTCAAGGCCAGGTTGGATGGGGCCCTGGGCAGCCTGGTCTAGTATGAAATGGGGAGGTTGGTGGCCCTGCATGTGGCAGGGGGGTTGGAGATTCATGATCCTTGAGGTCCCTTCCTACCACGGCCATTCTGTGATTTTGTTATAATTAGTTATATTAGTTAGATTAGTTATAATGTTAATTATAGTACTAAGTTTATGATTTGAGAAACACTGTGTTTTCTTTACCGATTCACCTGCAATTATTCAGCTGTGAAGTGTCAGTGGGATACAAGCTGGTCTGTGATCTTTTTTCTGAAAATTGTGGGTGGGTGATCCTTCACTAAAGCAGTATATATTGAAAAAGCTATTCTGTGGATAACGAGGCTTGCTTAATGTGGCATTTCAGAGTCACAAAGGACATGTCCGTTTCAGTACTTTTCTATAATCAATAGTGACCTCTGGGAATTTTTAAGTGGTGTTTATGAAGCTAAGTTTTGGTGTAAAGCAACTATAAAGAATTAAGGCATTGAACATGCCTGTGGGTGTTGGAAGAAAAAATCTTATGTTCTTTATAAGGCAAAAGCCAGAAAAACATTCTCTAGAACAAGTTCAGGTTTGTTTGTTTGTTTGTTTGTTTTCCCTATTTTGATTTTATAGACAACAGGAAAAAAAAAAAAAGAAAAAAAAAAAAAAAAAAGAAGAAGAAAAAGAAAAAGAAAAAGAAAAAAAAGCCTCTGTTCTGAATTCCTCTATTCTTGTGTCCAATGCTGGGGCCCCCAACAAAGGAGGACATCAAGCTTTTAGAGCAGGTTCAGAGCAGGGAAACAAGATGATCAAAAAGGGCTGGAAAATCTCTCACACAAGGGTGGGCTAAGAGATCTGGGGCTTTTTAGCCTGCAGAAGGCTAAAGAGAGACTTTATATTAGACTTCCAGTACCTGAAGAGGAAAGGTGGTGAAGGACTCTTTAGAAGGGCATATAGTTACAGGACAAGGGGAAACAACTTTAAACTGGAAGAGAGTAGATTTAGACTAGATATTAGGAGGAAATTCTTAACTTTGAGGGTGATGAGACACTGGAATAGGTTGCCCAGCAAGGTTGTGGATGCCCCCTCCCTGGAAGCATTCAAGGCCAAGCTGGATGGGGCTGTAAGAAGCCTGGTCTAGAGGGAGGTGTCCCTGCCTATAGCAGGGGGGTTGGAACTGGATGATCTTAAAGGTTCCTTCCAACCCATACTGTTCTGTGATTCTGTGATTCTGATTATGCAAGTTCATGAGGCTTGATGGAGCACAAAGCAAGAAATTAGAAATCTTCCAAGGTTATGTATTCTTTTAAATATATTCTGGAAAAGAAAATAAAAAAGGATTGCAGTATTGCATCTGCTGTCTATTTAGATTAGTGTTCACTTGTTCTGATGTTAATGACATCATTTCCCTATTTATAATAATATAATGTGATAAGTTTAGTGAATATGGACTTTATTTCCCCATGCTCTGGATTCCTTTGCATGTAAAACGAAGCAGTTGCTGATGCAAACAGAATTATCAAAACTACTAATCTGAACGTCAGTACTGAATTAAGGCTATTAACTAAAACAATGACATTAGAGGGCTGAACAATAATTTACTTTAAATTTAAATTAAATGGAAAATGCTAGCATTATTATACACTGAGAAATTAAATGCTCCTACCTTTTAGATATGCATAAATACAGGTGAATTTTCCTTCTTGGTTTTTATTGTTATTACTTCAGGAAAAAATGCTGTGCAACAGCTATTTTTACGTCTCAGTTAATGTAAATGTTTCATAAAAGAAACAGTGTGACTTTCTAGCAAATGAATAACCGTATATTAAAAAGATTTAATAGATAGGGAATAATAATATATTTGAAAATTTTAAATAAAATATTCTAAGTGGAAACTGTGATTGACTATGTTCTTTCCATATAGTGCTATTAAATACTGTGCAGATTTCACAAAAGATCATCAGAAAGGTCACAGATTTAAAAATAAATAAATAAATAAATAAATAAATAAGAAAAATTTGAAACTACCTACGGAGAAAATATATTGGTCAGACTCTTGTGTTTTTGTAATCTAAAAACTTGTATTCCACTTCTAAAACATTTACAATTTAAAAACCTTAAATATGATATAAATTCATCATATAAATATGCAATATATAAACATGCTTATATTTCCTCTAGCAGGTATTTTTCTGATTAAGAATGACAAATTTTTGCAAGTAAATTTCTGTTAAAGAAAATTCTTGAATGTGTAAAACATCTCATTTTAAGTTCACTAGCTGATCAGTGTTGCAGAAACTTGTAGTAGCACTGCATTAAAAAGGACAGGTAATATCTATCTGTAAACACTGCATATGTATCATAAATGCTGTGGCTATATTCTGAAAGTTGATAAAGGCAAATTTGCCAAGCCAAGACAGCAGTTCATTTTTAATAAATGCTTTATTGAGTTGAATCTAACTAAGCATATTTGCTTCTTTGTGTGAAGAATGCAATTACAGAAAGTAAAGGAAGTATTGATATGGTACTTAAGTTACCATGTACTAGATATAATATGTAATAGATATAATAGGTAAAATGTTACACATAATGAGGAATAAGGAGTGGAATAGGTGATGATGTTAATTAATTGAAGTATCCTCTTCTAATATTTACATGTCCAAATATTCATTACTGTTGTACACTATGCATTTCTCAGAAGAAACTGAATTGTTCCGGCCAGTTGGAAATCAATCTTCTGCTGGGAAAAATAAAAAACAGAATACACTGGCAATACTTTGACTCCAATAATTTTTCATTTATTTATTTACCCATTGGGATATTTATTACTCTTCCAGGGGTGTATGGGGCAGAAGTCAGCTCTATTCTCTGTGCTGACTGAATGCCTACCCCTATGGCAAGGCTTACCCCCTTTTGAGCATGTGTTGGCATCAGATAGCCTTATCATGTCCTCAGAGTTGTTCAGTGTCATTCTGGTTGCCCACGCAGAGCGGTTGGGCACCACTTTAAACATGCTGAAGCTAGAGACCCTCATGCTGGGCTAGCAGATTGAACTTTGACATTTTAGAAAGATGCTATTTATACCTGGGAAATTCAGATCTTCAGGAATTAGCAACCGTAGATATTAAGGGAATCCCTGGAAAATGGTACTAGACACATGTCTGGTAAACTGAATAATTCATTGATATTGAGCAAAAAGAAATATATTGAGGACTGGGAGCACCTCATGGCTGTCAATGCTTTGGGCAGAAGGCTGGACTCTACATAATAGGATCGTATGAAAATAAGTTAAATTTTGTTTTGCATCGGTTTCTGATTACAAAATATGTAGATGGAGATGCTCCTAATATTTGGATATCATTAAGTTCAAACTTCTAGAGGAGACTGCCCTTCAGTCTGACTGTCTTATTTTAGTACTCATGTTTATGCATAAGTTAAATTAGTTACTTTGAGATTATGCACAGATTCTACATCACTCATATCCCTTGTGCTGGAAAACTGAAATAAAGGTTTTGTGCTTTTCTACTGAGACCAGAATTACATGTTGCAGTTCTTCATATCACTATTGGAAAAGCTTCAGCACATCCAGGCAAAACAGAAAATGAGACCTGTTAGTCAGCCATCATGACTTTCCTTTGACTGTTACAGAAAGGTATTTTTGTTCATAGAAGCACAGAATCGTAGAATCACGGGGAAGAGAATAATAATCTAGTTCCAAAATCCTGGCATGATCAGGAATAACTTCTTCTACACCAAGTTTCTCAAAGCTACATCCAGCCTGGCCTTACACACTGTGCCAGTATCTTGTCACTCTCATAGTTAAGTATTTTTTTCCTACTATCTACTCAAAATCTACTCTCTTTTGGTTTAAAACCATTACACCTTACTCACTCCAGCAGCTCCATATCCTTCTACTGTTGAGCGTCACAAAGCATGGCACAGTACTCCAGATGGGGTCCCAGAAGGGAAGAGTAGTCAAGGACACTCACCTCCCTTGACCTGCTTTGTTTGATGTAGCTTAGGATACTGCTGTCCTTCTGGGCTGCAAGTGCACATTGCTAGTTCATGTTGAGTTTCTCATCACTTCTCATCCTAAGTCCTTCTTGTCAGGTTATGCTCTCAATCAGATAGCAAGCTGAGAAGCAGCTTGTTAACTCAATTTCTTTTAAGTTTCTACAGGAAGATTACAGTTGTATAGCTGAAAAACTACTTTAAACAGAACCAACATAAACTGAATTGAACTGTGTTATTGTACTGTAAAAGCAGACAATACAAATAGTCAAATAGAGCTGTATAATTAGTCTTCACTTGATGAATAACACCCATCTGTGCCTTTCTTTTTAGCTGAGCAATAATTTGGTCAATACGTTATTGATGTTTTCAAGAATACACACTTGAATTTTACAAAGCCTTTGCTTGTGCCTAATTTTAAACTTATTTCTGTTAAGAAATTTACCACACACAACTACAGATAATTCAGCTAATAAAAATAACAAGCAACTGTTAAAACTGTTACATGGAGTAGTACATTTTCCAAGAAGGTAGTAAAAAAACAATGGAAACAAGGATAGTATACTTAAGTTTTTATAAAATATAGAAATTTTCACACTACTCAGTATTTCTGAAGACAGCGTGACAAGTTTTGTGCTTTTTTTTTTCCAGAACTTTGAGGAGCAGAAAAAAAGATTGTGTCCTTTTAAAACCTATTTTGTCAGTGTCTTCAAGCGTAGTGATAGATGAGGGCTGCTCCAAAAGTAATCTCTATTTTATTATGTTGGTCCAAACTGTCTGAAGCGGATGTTGGTGGCTTAACAGTAAAGGTTGAACTTTCATGCCAATATCCCATTACATAATTTTGCTCTGTGACAGATAGCAGCAGAGGGGCGAACTGACAACGCGATATCTGAGATGGAAGTGCATGTGAAGCAGTGTTGTGTCACTGAATTCCTCCATGCAGAAAAAATGACACCCATTGACATTCATCTACACTCGATGCAGACAAATTGTCACCCATTCACGTTCATCAATGCTTGCTGAACATTTAGGAAGACCAAAAAGTGGATGCGAGCATGGCAAAGTTTTGAGGCAGTGCTTTTCAGGATTGGTGACAGCAATACAAGTGAAATACAAGTCATGTTCGGGACAGCCATGTAACTTTTTCTGAGTGTGGTATGTGGGCCTTTTTTCATCACTGCTGAAAATGTATAGCAAATGATAGTGGCTATATTGAAAAACAGTGCTTTGTAGCTGAGAATTTGCTCTGATGCAGTGTTGTTGCTCTTTTTGTATCTGTTGTAGCTTTCATGGAAGCAAATAGGAAGCATTACTTTCAGAACAACTGATATAATTTAGACGATCAAGGACTCCTATCTTTAAAAAATTGGTTGTAAATTACACATGAAAATGATCTCTCTGCCCACTTTGCATTGGAGAACATACTCAGTTCTCTGCTTTTAATACTGTACTCTTCACTTGCCATACTAGAAAAACTTTTATGCAACCAATTGCACACTTTGTGCTGGTAAATGAGAGCTATCATTTAAGCTCTTATCTCCAGTATAGGCTCTTTGCTTGACTGTATTTTTTGTTGAATGGAAAGAAAGCAAATTTACTGCAAGAGTATATTGCATACCAAATATTGCTGCAGGGTTCAGAAATCTGCAAATAAACAAATGTGAGGATAATTTGGTTCAACAAACCAATTTCTCCTTGAAAATGTTTCTGGAGATCTTTCATCCAGCTGTCATACAAGGATAAAAGCAATTAAATTATATGCTCTGCTGTCACATCCTGGACTTCAATAGTGTATAAAGTCTAAGGCATGGCATCAAATGTCAGGGGTGCTTAAATATTCTAGAAATCTTCTGTTCTTTATTTTTATATAAATAGAGGCAATGTCACTACTTAATTGCACCACAATTAAGTGTTGGTGCAATTGGTGTTAAATATTATTGATACTTGCTGATCTTGCAGAACATTTTTTGTTTGTTTGTTTTGTTTTGTTTTGTTTTGTTTTTTTGCAGAACTTCTTTTTAATGGAGATTTTTTTTAATCTCCATTAAAAAAAAAAAAAAGAAATGATAATTGAAATATATCAGGATATGAGAAATAGGAAGAACAGCATTCAAAATTCTCAAAGGTATTTGTGATAAGAGGTCCTAGATATTTAAATTGGTTACTTATGTCTTCAATTTAGGCCAGTGAAGAGGAAGTTATACTCCTCAGTATGTTGTATTTTTTAGTGATACATACAGTTCATTAGTCAGACCATGTTTTCTGGACAGTTTATGAAAGAGGCATCTTGAATTCTGTGGCTTGCAGTTGAAAAACAAACGTCAGTCAAAGAAGTAAAAGCCTCTTCTTGTCACATTGATGTAATAAATTAACAAATTTTAATTTATTACTTTTATCAAATAATGCAATTAATAAATAATAATTTGATTAGTTTATTAATTTTATAAACAAATATGCAATATTTCTTTCCTTCTACTTAATGGATGAAAGAATCTGGAAAGAAAATAGAGTAAAATCAAAGTGGTAAATATGAAACTTTTGGCTTGATGGGAAACATATGAACTGGGAGAAGCATACAATTCAGGTGGGGGTAAGAATTCTTCAAAGGATGATAATAATGAGAGGTAGAGAATAAGGCCCTTATTCCAGGAACGCATCCCATGTCTCAGCAGTTTTCTTCTGTAAACAGCTATCAGTGAAACCCTCTGCCATAACTTTTAGTCTCTCTAGTGTTAATTTGCATAAAAGTGTAATTCATTTCTTCTCTGAATTTAAGGTTCAGGGGCTCTGCCACTGCCAGTTATCCATATGAATTTCAGTGTGATGCCATTCGATATCATTTCTGTGTTAAGGTGATATCAGATGAGAGGAATAATAACTACTACTATTGAGAGTGCTGAAAATGCATGGGGAAATAAGTTTGCCTCTTAGGAGTGAATTGTGACCCCTCCCATTTTAGTTACATGGTAAAATTCAAAGTAAAATAATGTCCTGGTTTTATCATTATTCCATATCATGACATCATGAAGCAGGCTGTTTAGCACTACAACACAGTACAAGGGAGATGCACTTCCTGTGTCCTAACTCCTGGCAGTCTCAGCTATTCACAGAATCACAGAATCACCCGGGTTGGAAGGGACCCCAAGGATCATGTAGTTCCAACCCCCCTGCCTAGCAGGGCCACCAAACATACACATTTAGATCAGGTTGCCTAGGACCCCGTCCAACCTGGCCTTAAACACGTCCAAGGACGGGGCATCCACAACCTCCCTGGGCAGCCCGTTCCAGGGCCTAACCACTCTCCTTGTAAAGAACTTCCCCCTAACATCCAACCTAAATCTTCCCTCCTTCAACTTGGATCCATTTCCCCTAGTCCTGCTGTTGTCAGCCCTTTTGAAGAGTTTACTCCCCTCCTGGGTGTAGGTTCCCTTCAGGTATTGATAGGCTGCAATGAGGTCACCCCGCAGCCTTCTCTTCTCCAGGCTGAACAAGCCCAACTCCCTCAGCCTGTCCTCATAGGGGAGGTGCTCCAGCCCCCTGATCAGCTTAGTTGCCCTCCTCTGGACCCTTTCCAAAATCTCAATGTCTTTCTTGTACTGAAGGCTCCACACCTGGACACAGTACTCCAGATGGGGCCTCACAAGAGCCGAGTAGAGAGGGACAATCACCTCCCTGTCCCTGCTGGCCACCCCTCTCCTGATGGAGCCCAGGATCCCATTTGCCTTTCGAGCTGCCAGAGCGCACTGCTGGCTCATTTTAAGTCTCTCGTCCATCAGGACCCCCAGGTCCTTCTCTGCCGAGCTGCTCTCAAGGACAACTCCTCCCAGCCTGTACAGGTGCCTGGGGTTCTTCTGGCCCAAATGCAAAACCCTGCACTTTGATATATTCATATGTAGTTTCTGTCTCTGCGAAAGAAGGAACTGGTTCCTGGTTTCTTGACTTCCTGGGGCTCCAGTTCCCAAGGGAGACTTGTGCTGTCAGAATGCCTCAGTATTTTCCTGCACAGTTCCAGGATATTAAGTAACTCACCCTGAAAAAGTGTTTCCAGACTGGCAAGCCATGAGTGCCTGCCAGTGAGGTCTTGGAGATTGTCATTTTCCTCCTGTTTCGGTTCATTTGATTTATTATTCTACATTATTCCATATTATCACACACTCCTTTTAATAAATTAGGTTCTTTATCCCAATCGAGTTATTTTTCCTACTCATCCTCCCTTTTTTTGAAATTGCAGTGGTAGGATGACAAAAGAAGGTAACTTGAATGTACACAATTTTATAGATCTTTTTATTATAAAATAAAAAATAATGTTTCAAAAAGAAGTCTCCTGTTTGGAGACTTCTGGCCATGACAGCTTGGACTAGTCAGTCTGGAGAAGAGGAGGCTCACGTGGTTCTTGCTAATGTCCATAAATAGGGGAGGGGTGCAGACCAGGCACTTTTCAGTGGTGCCCAGTGCTGGGACAAGAGGCAATGGACACAAACCAGAGCACAGGAGGTTCGCTTTGAACACTGGGAAACACTACCATAAAAATAGCTGAGCGCTGGCACAAGCTGCTCAGAGAGGTTGTGGGATCTCCTTGGAGATTTTCAGAAGTCAGGATATAGTGCTGTGTAAACTGCTCTGGGTGCTCCTGCATGAGTAGAGAGTTGGACCAGATGGCCTCCCTTCCAACCTCAACTATTATGTGAAAAGTTTCAGTTTTATATAAATGCCTTTCAACCTACATATTGATCAGATAGTGATACTAATAATAAGAAATGAAGATTGAAAAATGTGTAATATGACTTATGTAACAGTTTAGGAAAGGTATCACAAAATGTGGAAGACATGCAGTTGCATAAAAAATAGACATATTTCAACTGATTATATAGAAAACTGCACAGTAGCAAAGAGTTACATGGCATCAATGACAGTAAGGAAGATAAGGGTCAAATATGTTCTTCTAACAAATCCAGTAAATGTAAAGAAAGCAAATTATATTAATTCCATTGCTTTACAGTCCCCAGTATTCTGCTCACATTCCAGAGTAAGGCCTTCATTGCAGTATGTCATTTGTCAAATAAAGATTCCTGGAAACATTCAGTTTATCATTAATATTTCTTTCTCTCATACCCCTCAGAGGCTACCTTGCCTTTATTCTCAAAGTGTTTTCTGAGCCACATCTTTACTTAGTCAGAATAAGTTACTGTCAATTTTTAGCTAATTTGTTTCTTTATTTCACTACAAATAACAAAGAAATTATTGCAAATAAATATTAAGACAGGGATTCTCAATATTTTTAAAAATATAAATAGTTTTTGTAAAGGTTGGAAGTCTCTGATAAATTAAAAAAAAAGCTCTTTGGGTGATGTATTTTTTCTTCTTTGTAGTAAAATTGTATTGTTTCTGTTTTAAAATAACCTGAGATTAGAATCCTATTAACGAATATTTCTTTAATCACAAAGTCTTATTGCTTTTTTTTCTGTTTGGAATCTGTGGTTTAATTTTCATCTGAGTTTTATAAGTAGTAGAAATCTCACAGACAGATGACAAATTCACATACTTGGAAGGAAAATAGTGCTATAGAATAGGAGAGAAAACAAATTATTTTCTTGATGCAGTATTCAAGAGAATTCTTCTTGGCACTGTCTGGCTGTATAATTTTGCGATCAACACAGCACTGATCTTCCTTGCCAGTGGACACAGAGAAGGAGATAAAGCTTATTGTGTTGACGCAGAAAAGGATAAATATTCTTTAGTCTCCAGTGCTCACATACGGATTGTTTCTTTTCTACTGCTCTTTTTTTTTCAGGTGCATCACAGAGATGCACTAATACTTAGAGTTTATTCATTCTTTTGTTAACTGTATAGTGGACATGAAGCAGTCTCAATGGAAGAAGGTGTTTTGCAGAAATTAATTCATTCGGGAGCAGGCAATTCAAGAAGATCAATAGGTTTCTGACCACGTCATCGATTGTGGAAGCAACAAAATACTATGCTTAAACAGTACTTTTGTTTTCATCTGTCAGTTTTAACAGTATCTCCGGGCAGTTGATTGAAGGCCTTTTTAAAAATTATATATAGCTTACAATCTATAGGTCTTCCACAGGTGAGCACCATTTAAAATGAGTAGTAAGGAACAGTAAAACATTTTCTCCAAGGAAAAAGACTAATGAAGAAAGGAGTGAGAAAATAAATATCTTTGTTTCACAATGGTAATTTTTATGCAATAAAATCTGTTGAGTGGTTTGAAATGAAAGAACCTTCATGCACAAATATATCCATAATTTTTCTGGTAGCTAATTCATGCTATTTAATGTGCTAGAGAGGAAAGTCAACAATGAAAAAATGCCTGTGCCTTGGTTGATTAGTAGAGAAATACCTACTGTTCTATTCATAAAGCAAGTATTATTGGTGAAAGAGGTAGTTATATATTAGGGGACGCATAGCCTGAGGACCTAGTATAGAACTGTTATTAAAATGAACACTTAATGAAGTTCATTCAGCTTTGTTCATATGCCAATGATTGATTTTCACAGTCAGGCTAATGGAACAGTTTTCTTCACTCTTGCGATTACATTACTGTTACAGCATTCTTCCTTTTGTTCTCTGGTATTAAAGTTTTATTAGAATTTTTGAGTCTCTTTTGTTTCTCCTAAACATAGATTTAATAGGATCTTGAAATCTCAATATGGAAGATTTCATCATTCTGTGGAAGAAAAACTGCTTTTTTGTATTTTCACCCCCTCTGCTGGCTGACCTCTCAAGGGCAACCAATGCATTCATGGTAGAAGACATTTTAAAAAGAAAATATCTATATGGCTTTGTCTCACTCCAATTTATAGGAGGGAGAGGAAATGCTTTGATATATGCGTATCTAATGTGAGATGAAGAAACAGCAGTTCAAATATTAGTCCGAACAGTTTATTACAAATCTTAATCAGGGACATGGGTAAGGGAAGAAGGGCGATAAAAAAGATAGGAAATGGAAGCAAAGAGTCTTCGTAGGAAGCAAGAGGGAGATAGTCACCATCATGAATCCAGCGTGGTTCGTAGTTCAGTCATTGATCTTCGGTAGTGGTAGGTCATTGGGCGTTGTTCTTCCACTGATGACAACTTTTCAGTGGTAATACCGACTTATTTACAAGTCCAAAGTAGTTGAGTCAGCTCTCTTTGGAGTGACAGCTCAAATCCAAACTGGTTGAGTCAGCTCTTCTTGGAGTGGCAGCTTCTGGCTCTGGGACCTCAGCAGGAACTCCTTTGTTCCCATCTTTCAGTCCTTACCAGCAGATAAGAGGGAGCAGGGATGCCCACCCACATCCTGTTTTTCACAGGACATGATTGTATTATTCCCCAGTTTTCCCATACTAAGTAACAGTAACAGACCAGATATTCTGCCAGTAAACACTCCTGAGCACTCTCTTCCGGAGGCAAACTGCTCTGCAGGAAGGTGCTTTCAAATATCAACAAAGTGATGTTGATTGTCATATGGCAGCACCCACCACTTGTCTCCTCAATAAAGCAGTTAGAGTCTTATCACAAGAAATACCTCAGGAAGCAAGCTTTGAACCAGAAAACAAAGAAGGGTTCTCACAGGCTTAAACTTATTCATATAAATCATCCATAGAAATGCTTTAAGAGGAAAAAGATAGCATAATATCTTTCATTTTAAATGAGGCTAGATGTCTTCAATTTATGTTGAAATTTATACCAAGAATATATTTTGCTATTTAAATGAATCAAAGATAAGAGCAATTAAAGTTTGTTTTAACAATTTCCTGAAGAATAAAATATTTTCTAAAATTTGAAACATACAGATCAGACCAGTTCTCCTCAGAAAGATGCTGGTGTACATACAAACAGAAATTATTTCCCAATGTTGCATGAGTTGTGGTTAGCTCTGAAAATCTACACCTATCCAAATAGGGGGGGAGTGAAGAGGGGAAAGAGTGCAGATTTGAATGGTCAGTCTTGTATCATCAGGTAAATACAGTGCGTTGAACATGTACCTGCATGTTTGGATTGTTACATTTCTATTTCATAAATTTGTTGTATTTGTATTAGAAGTCAGTTAATGCTGAGAACTTTCAGTAAAGGTATTAGAAGTAAGGCTTCTCAAAATGATGCATAGTAATTAAATAACTGAAATAAAACTAAAATAATATTTTCAGTTGTTTTTCTAATTTTTTTTAGGAGTACATTCAAATGAAATTGAAGATATGTAGGCCAATGTATAGGCATCATAAAGCAAAGTCAGATCTAAGGGCAAAATCTGCTGTAATGTCATCAGGATCCAAAGCACGTTTGGTACACCATGCATAGTAAAAGAACAGAGTGTCTTCTTTAGAGTACTTGATCTCTGTGGTTTATAATCCATGAAAGCTAAGAAAGTGCTGAATGAGAGGGGAATGTGAGTATCAACTGAAGACAAATTCTTCAAACTGAATATAGAGTGTGGACTAATTTATTCAAGAAGTACAAATGATAAAAGAATAAAGATTTTCACATACTCATGAAAAAGTAATTCGTTCTTTCAAATTATTGACACTGACACAATTAAATAGAAGCTAACAGCAACAACAACAAAAAAGGGACATATTTTTACTTGTTTGCTTGTTTGTTTGTTTGTTTTAAAATAGCTGTAAAAGCTCTTATTTTCTTTTTGGTTGGCTGAACAGAAATGGATCCCAAGATGATTGTAAGAAGCCACATAAATATACAGGGAGATACTTCGTACCATCTAAGTTATGTGCTTAGTACAGAAGACAAACAGCTGCACATTTGCGAGAAATGTGACCTTTTCTAAAGGTATTTGGGTCTCCTCCCCAGTTGCTGAATCTCAAAAGACCCTCTTCATGTGTATTCACACTTTGCATTTGAAGATGTTTAAAACTACAAGAACTTCATCAGTTTGATAAATAATTAAAGCAGATGAATTTAATCTTTTAATGCAAAAATTTGTTTCTGCATGATGTAATTTCAAAAGGCTTAAAATGATTGTAGATTGCACAGGAGTTCAGTAAGACAGGTAAAAGGGAATGTTCCTTGATAGCTTATTCCTCCATGTCTCTGCCCCGGAAAGAGATCTCTAGTCTTTAGCCAAGGTGATACAGACAACCCTTCTGTGGGCAGAGTGATAAGACCATTTCAAGTAAAAATTGTGCACTTAGATTTGTGTGCTTAGGCTTCATGACTATTGCATGCATTTCTCAAAATGCCTGAAATGAATTAAGAGCCAGATTGCTGCACAAACATGTGGTTATTGGTCTGTTCTTGCATATCTTGGGATGTGGCCTGAGAAGGGATACCTGAAGGTCAAGGTACAGTGTAAGGAGAAAGGGAGTCAAATCTATATTCCCCTTAGGAAGCTCTCTGTCTAAGAAAAACATGTCTGGGTTTTGTCTTGGAGAAAGTTTATTGGTTCACTATAGAAGACGTAACATATTTTGACTGCTAATTACTGCATGACAAGGATCCAAAGTGAATTGAGAGTTGAAGACATTCTGCCCAGTAGATCCTCACAGTAGTGCTATATAGTGTTGACAAATACAGGCTAGTGATTTACTATTTACCAAGCATATTTAATTCAAAACAATTATTTGAGGAGGGGCACTGAATTAGGCTGAATGTGTATATCTGAAACTTATGACCAACAATTTGGAAACAAAATTAAAATATATTTTGTAGTGCAGTAGTTTTTTACTGCAGTGTTTTCACATTTCATGCAAAATTAAGAGTAGTTTGACCGTGTTTTAAGGGCTTTGGAAAATATACAGCCAGCAATGATGCCTGAAATTATACAGATGCCTGAAATATTAATAGAAGTCCAATTTGATGCGTAAGAGTAAGGCTCCACATAAAACTGTTTTAGAACATTGCCCGTATACCTCTCTGGTTTTGGCATTACATAGAATTGTTGTACTTAGTGATGCTTAGATGCTGTCACTTGGCAATGTACAGATCTCATTCACTTGAGCAAATTACTGTTATCATGAATGTCCGGACACATGAACTTAACATGCTGATCTCATTCAATAGCCTGTGGAATAAAGAGTAACTTCCTGCTTCCCTCTCATCTCTTTCTATTCAGGCGTGATGCCTTTTCAGATATTTTTAATGAAAGTCACAGAATTACCACGAATCAAGAGATCATTGAGTCCAACACCCCTGCTAAAGCAGGTGCCCTACAATAGGACACAGGTAGGCATCTCAATGGGTCTTGAATGTCTCCATGGAAGGAGACTCCACAACATCTTTGGGCAACCTGTTCCAGTGCCCTTTCACCCTTACTATAAAGAAGTTATTCTTCATCTTAGTATGGAACTTCCTATGTTCAAGTTTTAGGCCATTACTCCTTGTCCTATTGCTATACACCACCAAGAGTCTGGCCTCGCTCATTCACCTCCCACCTGCTTTTCCATATTTATAAACATTAATCAGAACCCCATCAGTCTTCTTTTCACCAGGCCAAACAGACT
Organism: Lagopus muta; assembly: GCF_023343835.1. Lineage (NCBI taxonomy): Eukaryota > Metazoa > Chordata > Aves > Galliformes > Phasianidae > Lagopus > Lagopus muta. The sequence goes on along the minus strand of NC_064433.1, from coordinate 145,737,450 downwards.
CAGGTTACTCAGCCTTTCCTCATAAGAGAGATGCTCCAGGCTCTTAATCATCTTTGTGGCCTTCTACTGGACTTCTCCTTCTAGGAGATCCCTGTCTTTTTTAAACTGAGGAGCCCAGAAGAGGGTAGCAAGAGGGTAGTAGTCACCTTGTTTTATCTGATGTGGTGGTCTCCTTGGCTTCTCTGACACATGCCTCCGGAAGATATCAGATGTCTCTGGAGTGGTTATCTGGACTGCAAATGAGAGCTTCAGTGCCTCTCTTCAAGGAGCCCCCAGTTACTAAGATTCTTTGCCCTTTTTTGGTGGTGCTATGTTCTGCTCCGTCTGACAATAACTCACAGGTGATGAGCTTGCAGTGATGAGACATACTGCCACGCTGTGCAACATTACTTTCTCTGAGCACACTGGACCAACTCTGGTGTCCAGTTCTGCTTGAATGCAGCTGAACAGCAAGAATAGGTTTACCAGTTCACGTAATTGTTAGCCTAAAATGGAGGCAAGTACAACAGTCAGGGTACTGTGGAAGCCTTATGCTTTTCTTGATCTGCTTGGCGTGGACATTTATGATAGCATCATTTGAATACTCTAAAATGATGGAGTATTTTTATATTCATCTCAATAATATCATTCTGTGTTAAAATAAATATTAAATGCAGCGGTAAAACTATGTTTGAACAGCTGAATGTTGTTTTGAAAATTCAATTAGTGAAATGGTTATGTCTCTTTTATGTGCGTATACAGTCTCTCAACTAGACAGTAACATCCTCCTTACTTACCTTAGAATGGATGCCATAAACAACTCAGTGTGAGATTCTACCCCATTATTTAAGAAATCTTTCCAGTGTGCTGAAATTATTTAAGGGATTGTAAGAAACAAAACCAATCATGAACTCAGACCAGAGCCTCAAAGAAAATTCACATCTTAATTTTAAAAGATCCAAACACCCACTGTTAAGAGTTTTTCTCAAAGGGAGCTCAGTGAGGGTCAGTCCTTAAAAGACGAGTTTTCTTGCCTTAACTGGACTAAAAAACGATTTGTCATTTGTCACTTGTCAGTACATATTCTCCTTTGAGATTTTAGCAGTCTACTAATTACAAGAGTTAAAAGGAGTAGTTTTCAGAGTCTTTCTGTAACTCAGTCTGTTTCTGCATCTGTAAAATGGAGCTGGAGTTTATCAAACAAGAATGATATAAATAAACTGAGTTTTTTAAGCACCATAAAAATAAAATGCATTAGAATACGTTATCAGTGTTTTGAACGTCTTCTTGCTCATACAGTAATACACTCAGTTTCCTCTCAAAATAATTTGAATGTCCTATTGGTAAATTTAGGCAATCTGGAACCTTTAAATACTGATAACACCTGAACTGTTCTGTGTAAAGGATTTTACATCAATAGATGCAGATGGTACCATAGGTTATGTGGTCTTTGGTGGGTTCATTTCTATAAATAAATATAAGTATATAAATAGATAGATAGTAAATAGATAAATAAATAATAATAATGAAGTACATTATAATATTATATATATATTTATATATAATATAAATATAAATATTATAAAATAATAATAATAACAAATAAATAGTAAATAGATAAATAAAGGGATAGAAAGGAAAAAGACTTGATGTCTGTACTTTCACTGTTCTTCATTGAACATAATCTTGATTCCTTCATAGGTGACATCCCTACAACAAGTATTCATTGTCCCCGAACATACCCTAATTTTCTTCAGAAGTTCTTTCTGTGTGGGCAGAGGAGGAGCCAGGATGTGACCCAATAGATCTGGGGGTCAATGTCTTGCCTGTTGCTCCATCTGTATGGAGCACAGCAAGCTGATGAGTGTGAGAAAGAGGGCTTCATAACACAGTGCAGTGTGCTACCCGTCCAGTACAACCGCAGACAGGGCATTCACCTGTTTATCTGATGTAAATTCTCCATTAAGTCAAGACATACCTATAATTTTTGTGTCAGCTAGCTAGTGAAGTTAAGTCTTTGGCTTCTGTCTTTCTTTGCCCATATCTGATGTTTCTGGCAGAGTTGAACACGCCCTTCCAGAAATGTTATCTTCTCTTTGCTGAGGAACTTATGTCTAATTCTTGGGAGGATCTCATTCATCAGGTCTGAGAGAAGGGAAAGGGGTATTCCACTACCTTCATTAGGAATAACAGAAACAAATAAATATCAATATAAAAAAAGGTGCTATATAGTATAACCTGTAAAACTATCATAGGCTACTGTGGATACTAAATGTGCACAGGATTTCGAGCAGTCCAAGAAATTGATTAAATGGACGTCATCAAGAGTCACTAAATGCAGTTCTGTCATCAGCAAATCAGGAAATCTGTGCTTCAGATACACAAGAACCAACTGAGTGTTACAGAGAAATCTCTCCTTATCATAAAACCATAGAATCATTAAAATTGGAAAAATCCTCTAAGATCCTCCAGTCCAATCATCCACCCACCACCAATATTGACCACTAAATTATGTTCCTAAGTACTATGCCTATCCTATCCTTAAACACCTCCAGAGATGGTGACTCGACCACTTCCCTGGGCAACTTGTTACAATGCCTAACCACTCTTCCTGAGAAGGAATTCTTTCTAACATTGAATTTGAACCTTTCCTGGCATGACTTGATGCCATTCCTTTTTGTCTTATCGATGTCCTATGTGCTTACCTTATTCATATACATGCATTTTGGTCATTGTTGGAAAGGTGTTATAGGTGTTATATATTATGCTGGCTTTATCCTCAGCAGAAACAAAGTTTCTCCCTGTGTCTTCTTATTCTCCTGGTGGAAGTGCCCATGTACCTTTGTTTGATGGACTTGTATGCACAGTGCAGTCTCTGGGTAATCAGCTCTCTGTTGAATAGCCTAGGTATATTTGAAAGGTACATTTAATATACATCTCCCTCTCCTTTTTTATTTATTATTTTTTGTGTACTTCATGACTATGCTCCCTTCATCAGCTATGCTGACATGAATATTGGCAACAGCTAAGAAGAGATCTCCACCTCCTTCTTTCACTCTGTCAGACTCTCCCACCATTTTCCAACGGCTGGCTTTAGCACTGTATTACATCACTCAACCCTCCCTTCCCATTCTGAGAGGTGACTAGAGGCCAGGAAGCAGCTGTTCAGCTCCTGCATGCTCCAGCATTCGTATAGCAGCACAAAGAGAAGCATGTGGGCAGCAGCCAGAGAAGGGCTCTGGACAACTGGCACCAAGGGGCTGTTGGCCTGGTGCAGGCAGGGCACATGATTATAATTTTTTTGAGGATATTGCAGTTAGGTAGGAACAGGGCCAAGCTTAATGCTTGTACCAAGAATGATGCAGAATACTGAAATCTATCAATTTTCACTGGGAAATGGAAGAATGTTTAAATTAGTCAAAACATGGCCCTTCAGGTAGTTGGGTGAAGAGCAGAAACTGTGAAAGCAACAATTGGTCTCTCTCAAACCTTTGGAATGACATTAGTGAAAATAGACTTTTATAGAAGTAGAAACCAAGTAGTAATGAGAAAATCTTGAAGAGACAGTAATTTTGCAGAACATGAAAGAAATAACAAATTTATTCTTACTGTTGAATTTCAACAAAAGATTCATATCTGTATCTTTTATTTTAGATCAAGTGTTTCAATTATCATGCAAAAATTCAGGACATTACTCAAACCATATAAAAATACAGGAAGTTATTTAACTCATAAAAATACAGGAAATTATTTAATTCAATATTAACTAATGTACACTTTATATACGCATACACTTTGTGCACATTCAGTATGGTGTTATTGCAGATTTCAGTAGTACTTGTATCTTTGCATCATGATCAATACTGATAAATTGTGAACATGAAATAAGTTTAACTAAAAGCAAGTTTGGAATAACTACATTTTGAAAGAATCCAAAAAGAAAAAAAAAAAGACAAAAAAAAAAAAAAAAAGACAAATACCTTATATCCATGAATTCTCAAATATCCTGAAGTAATTATTATTTCCTTAGCCCTGTGAGAGCATTACAAATGTACGACACACTTGAAAGTCAAGTTCTATATTGAAGATACAATAATTTTTATTTTTCCAGTAGGGAAATGTAGAATTTTGTTTGTTTGTTTGTTTGTTTGTTTAATGAGTTCTATTTTTAATCTGACAGAACTCACTTCAGAAATACTGTCTAAAGCATTTTATTCAAAGTTTTCTGTACTAGTTATGCATCGAGATATGTTTCTGCAGCCGCAGTTGGCTCTGACAGCACTGATAAAATAATCATAGCAGTCTTCTGTGTCAAGTACTTAGAAGTACATTGAGAGTCCGAGAAAATACAACGAGTGATAATCTGTATATAGTCGTAGTACTAATATTTTCAACAAGTTTTTGAAACCAATTGACACATTTCATTTGTTCATAAAGAGAATGTAAGGTCCCTCTTTTGGAGGGCCTATTGTTCAAGCATAATAGCCATGGGAGTTTCATGAAGAAAATGTAAGAAAAGGAGAGGGAAAAAAAATGTAATTCACAGAGTGTGTTTCATGCAATAAAGATTTCTAAGGAAGCTACTTCATTCAGAAGGCAGAGGACGGTGACAACAGACAAGAAGATGAATAGATAAAATTAATCAAGGATCTAGGAGACAGTACAGCGAGTGTAGATGTGCAGTTTCCAGAGTATAACAGTAAACACTATGTAGACTGTCAGAGGTAGTACATTCTCTGAAAAATGTGAATGTGAAGTACTGGAACAAACTTTAATATACTGCCTCTCACAAGGAGATGCTTCTTTGTTTTTAATATTAAGAGAATTTAGCACATAGCACGTCAGGAAAGTTCTTTGCAAACAATTCTTCCAATCCTCTTAGTGTAGTTTTAGTCCTCAATTCTTTCCTAGGATAAGCAATATTTATTATTTTTTTCATCTCATAAATAATAAAAATGGGCATTAGAAAATTAAAAGAATATGTGCAAGAGAGACACCCGAGTCAGTGAGACAGAAAACTCTACTAAAAAAGTACTCTAAAAGTAGTTACTCACAGAATTCTAAAAAAAATTTTCCTTTCCTAAAACCTCCTGTAAACTTGGCCTCCATCACTGAGACTATTTAGTATCTATTATTTATTATCTGTATTTTCATGGTGTTTATTAACATGAACTGAGCATCACGATCCAATTTTAACTGGCACTGTACAAACACAGATGGAGAAAGAAGATCCCCAAAACATGCAAAAGATAAGAACTACCAGATGGACAAATTATGTTTGAGGAATACAAGGAATGATTAACCAATGTAAGTACACATTGCTGGCAGTGTTTTCAGTGTACTCCTGGATTAGACAGTGATTTCAAAACAAAGCTTTTTTCTAACCTGGAAATGTAGTTGATTGGATTCTGAGGAGTCTTTGGGTTTAGACCAGTGAATCTGGATGCAGTATTACTATGGAAGGATTGTTTTAACATTTCTGCTTCCTAAGATTCTGTGGTATTTCTAACTGTTTAAATAATTCCCTTTTTATATTATTTTATATTTTTATATTTTTATATTATATTACTTATATTATATTCCCCTTTTATACTATTTATATAACTTTTATATTCAGTTTATCATGTTGCAAGAATTAGTAGTAAACAGAGGAAAGATGCAGCTTGTCTGGGTATTCTGAAGGCAAAATGAAGTAGAAAATTAAAGATATTTATCTCCATTATTCTCTTTTAAACTTCTTATTAACAAATTCAAAATAAAAAGGAAATGAAAAACTCTCATTCAGATTCTGAGGCCAATATATATTTTAATGGGAGGAAATATAGCCTTTTTCTTGCATGTCATGCTCTTTTCTTTCCTTTCTGGAGTAAATGAAGTTGCAGCCATTCTGTGGAAAACCTTGTCTGTTCAAAACAGTTATTGTATGCTGTGGCGATTCAGGTAGCTGCTGCCAGTAGAGATCTTCGTAATAACCAAGCAGGTCAGCAGTCACAAGAGAGTATGCTGCTTCTAACTATTAATGGCATTAAATTTATTCACACATTGTGAATTTTTTAATATTAGTGTTGTTAGTGTTAATGTTAGATAAATTATAGAGGGTGAAATTTGAGACTGTTTAAAAATTATAGTTCTGAATATGTATTGCTATACATGATTGAACACTAGCTTCCATTCTGTGCTTCTTGCTTCATAGGCTTCTCTTGATGAAGAGCATTATATCTGTAGATGCCATTCTTTCTGCCTCAGAAGAACACTATGAGAAGTTAGACTGCTTCTCTGAAATCTGTAGCTTTGAATTCCATTTGCTGGATAGGTTCACAAGCATGTGCTGTACTGCCAGCATAACGTACTGTCCCTACACATTGACACCTATGACAGAACCAGCATAGCCGTAGTGATGCCTCCAGTATGGCAGATATGCCAGATAATTGTCCAGGACACAAAACCAAGCCCCAGATCTCCTTTCATTCACAGGTTGATTCATCCTTATTTACTGCAGTAGGGTGTATTTATGTGTCCAGGAATGCCCGAGAACAGTGTTTTCCCTAAAGCATCATAGCCAAGCAAAGTAGAAAATCTTTTATTTCCTGGCAGCCATATAGCAGCCATTCGACTCATTTCTCTATTTTTTTTCTAGACTCAACACTACTCCAACAGAGAAATAGGGATTACTAATGTGAATGACTAGAAAGTACTGCCATGTTTAAATGCTAGTGGCAGTAATTCTAAGAAAAACGAGAATTAACAACAGCTGTGTTAAAAATATACCTGCTGGTTTTTGTACTTTTTTTTTTCAGAGATGAGTGTACACCATGTACCAGCTGCAAAGAACATCTTTTTTGGTAATATATATATATATATATATATATACAGATATACCCCCGACCCTGGGGGGTGTTCAAGGAAAGGCTGGATGCTGTGTTTAGGGACATGGCTTAGTGGGAGCTATTGGGAATAGGTGAACGGTTGGACTGGATGATCTTTTAGGTCTTTTCCAACCTTGGTGATTCTACGATTCTATGATTCTATGATTCTATATATAGTAGTAACTCCTATTAACTCAGATTATACCTAATAGCTCACTGAATATTCTATTTTAGATAGACTTTGTTTACCTCAGTTGTTGTGTTCTATATTATTACTTTAAAAATACTCCAAATAAATTGTTGGTCATCCATTACTATGAGGTAATCCTATTGGATTAGCATGTTTACTATAAGTGTATTGGAGTGTATTTTACCTGACAAGGTTTTAATTAAGGAAGCATCGGAGATGTGTATAACAGCAAACCATTAATCAGAAAATGAAATTATAGAAAAAAAACAGATGAACACACCTCATCAACTGAAAATGAATTTGATATAATAATAGAAAATGGCATAATCTCTTTAATACATAAATTGCAAGATAATGAAAATAGAGGTCATCTACTTCAATAATAATGACAGGTTTTGGAAAAAAGCACACCACTGCACATAATGGAGTAGAACAGAGGTTGTGATGAAAGCTCTTCAAAAAGACTCTGTGGTGATACAAACTAAAAATGACACATTATTTTTAAGAGTATTTATAGAGATATGTGCACTAAAACAAAGTAATTGCATAATATACTGTTGAGCTTGTAGGAGTTGTACGTTAGTCAGTTTCTTGTTACTAAGTTTGGGTAATTATAATACACAAATGTATTAAAAGAGGTCTCTGAAGTTCATATTCTGTGGATTATTTTGTAAACTTTTCTAATGTCTTTCAATCACCAAATGTTCAATAGAACAAATAGGGAAAAGGAATGCAGTTACATTAGCCATGCTAACATTAACTTAAAAAATTGTAAGGCAGCTAATCTACAGAAATTGTAAGGCAACTGCTTTGAGAAGTACTGAGGTTTCCTGTTACCAGCTTATAAAATTGCTGGATTCATTCAGGTTATCTATTTTGGGCTTCTAAGGCTTTTAGATGATTTTAGATAGTTTCATCCTAATCTTATTCAGTTTTATACATGAACAGTAATGTTAAGATGTTACTGGCTGCTACGGCTGAAAGAGAACACCATTACTTTAAAGGATTTTTGTCTCCTCTATTAATGAAAATATTACATAATTCCAAAGGACACTGAAAATGTATCCAGAATATCCAGTTTTTTCCATTTAGGGTAATCAGGTATTTTCACGATTCATTTCTCCTGAGCACCAAAAAAGAGACCAACTAAGGTCACACAGGAATACCTTCCGGATATACTGCTCATTTAAGAGTCTAACACCGCTAGGGTGGTGACATGTTGGAGCAACTACGGAAGCATAATAAAATATACGGGTCAGTTCCACAGAATCTGTATACTCTGCATAGTATTAGACAAATTGATTTTATACTGTTTGTTCTTTTTTTTTTATTTTTCTTCAAACAAGCCAAATGATGTCTTTTTCCTTGACATTTACAGAAGCAGAGAGGTTTGTCTCATCCCCAAAATGATCTTTCATTTTATTTACTTTTTTTTTTTTTAAACTTATCCTGCTAGATGGTAATTCACCACCTCTCATCTCTAGAGATAAAATTTATTTCTTATACCTTTATATTTCCAATTCTATTAGAAGTAAGATTTTAAGTTACAATTAAAGGCCATCCATCATGATCTCATCTGAAAGTGTTGCATTGGCATTGTCTATGCCAATGAAGAGCTTAGCATAGGCCATAAAACTTCACCAAGAAGAGGGTAGAGACTTTGTAACAATTTGTGCTTAATCTTGTGTTGTCATGGATAGATTTGAATACAAATGTGAACTACATCTTGTACTGTAAACCTGAGAGTTATATTCAACTACTGTTCCATTCAATTCCATTTTCAACCATTTAGAACTGTGCAAATTCATTTCTATAATGAGTTGAAATTTACAGAAAACATTAGCTCTGAGACAAGTTTTGTGATCCGTGATCTGTTCCTCAATTAGCTGTCTGTTCACCAGTCTCCTCTACTTATTCGTTAAGTTTTTGTACATAGAATCAGAGAATGATTTGAATTTGAAAGGACCTTTAAAAGCCATCTGGTCCAACCCCTCTGCAATGAACAGTGACAACTACAGTTAGATTGGGTTGCTCAGAGCCTGTGCAGTCTGTCCTTGAACATCTCCAGGGATGGGGCATTCACCACCTATCTGAGCAATCTGTTCCAGGGTCTCATCACCCTCACTGTAAAAATTTTCTTCCTTATATTCAATCTAATTCCTCCATCCTTTAGTTTGAAACTATTTCTCCTTGTACTACCACAACAAATCTGCTAAAGCATCTGTACCCTTCTTTCTTATAGCCCCCTTTCTATACTGAAAGGCCGTTATCAGGTTTCCCCAGAGCCTTCTCCAGGGAGCCACATGTAAAATCTACATGCCAGCCACATAAAAGGTCTGTGTAAACTCCAACAACCCTTCTAACATCATCTACTTGTATATATGAAGTCTTTGCGTAACCATGATGTCTCAGAACTTTCACTTACATGTGTAATATGGACTGATTTTATACTACTCAATACTAAAGCTGGCTTTATTAGAGGAACATAATGTGATGAAAAAGTTCTCAGAATGATTCCATATAATATTAATAGTAAAATAAAATTATTCAGAATGACAGGATGAGACTGCAAGGTATGAAATGTGTGGGTAGTCTAGTAGGCAGAAAAGTGAGCATCCATAATTTTTTTTTTCCTCTGGTGATTTTCATTGAAGAACTGTTCTAAAATGCCTGAAGAGTTGTCAAATGTAACTCAGAAGATTTGAAAGGATCGCCACACACCATGTATTTCACTTATTTTCTTGGAGCTTCAGCAAATGCTATGGATGACTGTAGACAGCTGTTACTTAACCATCCCAAGAGAGTGTTATGGGCACTGTTACTAATAAGAGCAAATCACATGCAGTCATAATGATATTTTTTTTGCTGTCAAAGGAAAGTGTAAGGCCAAAGGGAGCTGTTGGATGCATAGACTTGACAGTCTCATAGATGTCAGCAGTAAAACATTATTCTGTGATGTCTCAAGATTTTCAGTCTGTCCTGAATAATCTAGACAAACTGAGAAGATATTTAGATCTCACACTTTATCTGGGAAAGGCATTTTTAATGTCTTTTACTAGGATCTTATTGAGGTTGTTTGTCTTCTTGACGAAGCCTGGCAAAGTTCTTGAACCTATCATTCATGAATCTTTACTTTGAAGGCATGATAAGATAGCTTCTGGGAATGACATATATTAATTTTGTCATAAATGACTCCTGTCTATCAAGACATCCTCATTTTGCTAGAGGAGCAGAATATTACAACCGAACAAATGCAGCCATATTCTTTATTTCTATTGGGAAGACATAAATAGAGGGAAGAGGTAAATATTTTGTGTCTGGAGGGCACATAAATATGGCCCAGTAATGATAAGCAGCAAATCTTTTTTGGTGTAACTCAAAAATACTGTTTTTCTTTATAAAATTCATGGTAAAATAACAAGTGATAAATAGCCTGTGGCATGCTTAATGTTAGTACAGTATTTTCTATTTTGCAGTTTGCTGGCTGTTCTGATAGGAACCTCCAAAGATCTGCTGAGTTTTTAGTCAAGATTAGACATTCCATAGCCAACATTACATAGTCAACTCTGATATTCAGTCATGAAATATTTTCTTTGTTTCTTCTTTCTTTCTCAAAATTGTCATTTAAGTGACACTACACGATTTCCAAAATAGGCAGGTCACTCCAAAAGTGATGCCTCCTATCTATTTTCATTTAAACTACAATAGGCACAAAAAGTAGAGTAACACTACTTGATAGAACAATTTCTAGAGCTGCAGAACATTCTTTCAACAGAGTCACCACCATTAGCTATGCATTTTTTTTCCAGCAAACATGTGCCTGCATGCGATGCTCATAAAAGCTGCACCAGTGGAAGTGAACCACTGTCACTATCGCCAATGCTGGAACAGTCCATGCACCACCTTACTGTGCCTACACTCGCTGTTTAGTCTCCATAAACATATAGCAAGCATCAATAAATGTCATTGTCAATTTTTTCCACGTGGAGGAGTTTAATGACATGCCTTTGCTTCTTATGCACTTCCATGTCAGGTGATATTTTGTCAGATTGCTCCTCTACTGCCATCTGTCACACGGCAACAAAATGTAGTACACGGCAGAAAATCTCGATCACTGCTGCCATATCACAAACATATGTCTCTGATATTGAGGGCCAATATAATAAGAGGTATTGTTTTCAGGGCAGCCCTTATATATGTAATTGCTAAGTATTAAGTGTAAGGGCTCACAGTAAATTTCGACTGAAATTCAGTGTACTCAGTATTTACATCTAGTCACTGAGTCTTCCTTTTTGTTGGAAGATAAGGACAGATTTTAAAGGAATTTGTAGAATGGAGGAATTGCAGGAATTTGCATTGTGAACAATGTTTCCAAAAGTTTACTTACTTTTGGAAGTAAACTCAACTCTGTTGAACACAAAAAAGAATAAAGTGTCAAATGTTATATTTCTCCAGATTGATCATGCAAAGAATTTGAAGCGTGGAGTATCTTGTATGGTTTTTTATCTTAGAAGTTTGTTCTCTTGGCTGTTTTAACACGTTATCTGAGTCTATTCAGCATATTTTCAAGATTTTAGGGTTTACATTCAAGCCAAAGATCACAATTGTTATTTTTGTTGCATTCAGTATCTAAAAGCAAGTGATTTTAATGTCATTCAAATATAATGGGACCAAAGCAAATTCATCACTGTAATAAATTTCCCCGAAAATACCTGACTTATCAGAATTATGAATATTGCTCTCACTGTAGCAGACATTATGAAAGCAAACAAGAAAGATCATTTCACATACTGCTTTAAGAAAAGGCCTTTTAACGAAAGATGAGTAAAAGAATCAACTTAGCCTGTGAAAAGCTCAAGTGAGAACATCAATAATTCTACAAAAAATATATATATTTTTTTGAAGTTGATATTGCTTCAATGGCTCATTGAAAAAGCTCAATTAAGTTTCCTGTAGAAAATGCCTAAGCACAATTGCAATATTGTTAAGATTTATGTAGACTTTTTTGGCTTTGCCAATAAAAGAAAAGTGGAGGAGTCTGAACACTGCACTCTTAGGAAATGTTGTATTTTCTAGTTTTAAAAGTGTAGTTGGTTTGAACTTGAAAGATTAATAAATAGCATTGCTTTAAAGTGCTTTGCACAGAACTCTCCAGCTCTACCAGTGCTCCCATCACTATTATTCTGAGCTGTTCTGAGCAAATATTGATTATAGCAGAGGTGGGTTATGGTCTGTGAAACTTGAAGCAATAAGCACTATCAAATGCACTTTTTTTCCCCTCAAATTTAAACCCCTCATTCAGAAACATAAACCTGATGTTCTTGCTTTATATGTGTCAGTTGTAACTCTAGGTGACCGTTTTGTGTTAGAGACTCCTTGTGGCTGGATCCTTCTGTGGAAGTTGAAACTCTGCTTTTTATTTTCACTCAGAAACTGAAGTGAATGACCAAAATGGTTTCCACTATTGAAGACTGTCATGTATCCAAAGAACATGATTAAAGAAGAGCTTTGCATGAGTACTGTACATACAAGTATCCTCACAAGGCAGTTACAAATATCACAACTTGCTTTGAGTTAAAATTTTAGCTGGAAGAAAAAGTATAGTATATGCCATGAAATTGCATACAGATAAAGAGATATTAAATAAGGGATATATTCAATACATACAAGAAAAAAGTTGTCCAGGACATTATGAACTCAGAAAAATGAACTACATCTGTGCATTTGTACTCTGAAATCAGTTGTGAAGTTTTTAGACTGTAGCTTTTGTCCCATCTCTTGAACCAAATCACTCAACAATATTTTGGCATTTGTTGTCTTCCTTACTTTTCTTGTATCATTCTTTACTGAGTAGGGAAAAGAGAACTCTGGAATACTTTCCGTTAAACCAAACAGCTGATTTCTGCTCTGTTTTTACTGTATTGTCTACTACATAGATATATAAATAAAAATACTCTCTTCTCACAGAGATGGAAATTAAGAAAATGATAAAAAATTTTGCTAAACAACATAAATGTTATTTTTTTTACTGTCGATCTTAATGCTAACTCTTCTTTCTCCTTTCTCTATTCTCTGACATTTAGGTGTTATACTCAATAGCTACTGTTAGGACAAATGCACTTTTTTCAAGAAG